>NW_025111157.1:2662500-3862500 GCF_015476425.1 Leptopilina heterotoma
TTATTTGAAATTCACTTCCTACGGAATTTTCTAAAATCAATAATTTAAGTACCTGGCAATATGTTTACTTTAAATCACACACGAGAAAAAAAAACTTCAACTGTATAAAGCTACAAATTTCATTAAATTTTCAAAATTTTTAGCTCTTTCCAAAAATTCAATAATTTTTTTGTTGAAAATTTTTAATTAAAATTATTCAAAATTTAGGTAAATAAATTTTTTATTTTTTAAGAAAATAATAAATTAATAATTTTTTTTTCAAAACAAAAATTTAAATATTATTACAGTTTTTCAATAATTAAAATTTTCGAAGATTTCAATTCCAAAAATCTTTTGAAATTCAATTATTTCTAAAAAAAAAAATTTTTACAACACTTGGCTTCTAATATTCAATTATCTAAAATATTTGAAATTCTTTTTTAAATCAATTCTTCTTCGAAAAATCAATGAGAATTCAATTATTTGAATAGAAAACTAAATAATTAATTGAATACTTTTTACAATTGAATTCTTATATTATAGAGAATTTTATCAATAATCCTTAAAATAATTGAATTCTTTAGAAGAATTTTAATAAAATTTTTGAAAATAATTGAATTTCTGCGAAGAATTGAATTAAAATTTATGAGAATAAATGCATTTTTCAACGAATTCTTTTAAAATTGTTTAAAAAAGAATTTAAATTTTGCAATAATTTTTATTATTTATGAAAATAATTAAATTATTGACAAGAATTTTTAATAATTTTTTTTAAATAATTGAATTCTTTTGGAAAATTTCATTCAATTAATTGATATAATGAAAATCATTGAATTGATGAAAATTTTGTTAAATAATTGAATTTTTGCTTAGAATTTTATTAACATTTTTGAAAATAATTGAATTTCTGAGAATTTTTTATTTATCAAAAGAATTCAATTTTTGCAAAGAATTTTGTGCTTTTTCTTTTGAAATAATTGATTTTTCGAAAAATTTTATGAAAACTGAGTTTTAAATAATTGAGTTCTAGTAAAATTATTTATAAAACAAATTAATTTTTTTGCAAAGCATTTTGTTAAAGATTTTTAAGAACAATTGAATATTATTCAAACATCAATTCTTATTGAAGAACATTATCAAGATTTGTAATAAAAATAATTGAAATTGTTTCGAAGAATTTGAATAAAATTTGTACTTTTCGAAAAAGTCATTTAAAGTTGTATTAAAAACAATTGAAATTAAATTAAATTAAATAAATAATTGAATTCCTGGGAAAATTTTATTATTTATGAAAATAACAGATGCGAATAATAAAAAAAGTAAAATTTGTAAAAATACAAATTCAATTGTTTCGAAGAAAATATTTAAGTTATAGTATCGAGGAATTTAATTAAAATTGTACTAAAAATAATTGAATTTTTCCGCGAAGAATTTTATATAATCTAAAAAATTAACTTAATTCTTGCGACGAATTTTATTAACATTTTTTTTAATAATTGAAATCCTGAGATTAATTTTATTGTTTATGAAAATAATTGAATTCTTGCAAAGAATGTTATTAAAATTTTTTAAAATAATTGAATTTCTCAGAAGAATTTTATTATTTATAAAAATAATTGAATTCTTGGGAAGCATTTTATAAAAAAATTTTAAATAATTGATTTTTTTCAATAAATTTAATGAAAATTGTGATTATTAAAATAATTGAATTTCTCTACGATAAATATTTTATTATTCATGAAAATAATTGAATTCTTTCAAGTTATTAAAAATGTTCTAGAAATAAATATTTAATTCCAATAAACAAATTATATTAAACTATTTTTTTTATATAATTGAATTCTTTCACAGAATTTTAATAAAATTTTTAAAAATAATTGAAATCCTCAGATGAGTTTTATTATTTATGAAAATAATTGAATTTTCTCAACGAATATTATAAAATTTTTGTTTAAATAATTGAATTCCTTAGGAGAATTTTAATAAAAATAATTTGTATTCTTGCGAAGAATTTTATCAAAATCTTTTTAAATAATAGTATTTTATTTTAGAAATATTTTATGAAAATTGTATTTTAAATAATTGAATTCTTGTGAAAATTTTATTATTTATGAAAATAATTGAATTTTTGCAAAGAATTTTATGATTTTTTTTTAAACAATTGAATTCTTTTGGAAAATTTTTTATTAAATTAGTAAATATTGAAAATAATTGAATTTCGAAAAATTTATGAAAATAATTGAATCGTTTGAAAGAATTTTATTAAAATTTTGTTGAATTGTTTCTACAAAATTTCAAAAATAGAAAAAATAGCTTTTATTGTCTCAAATCTTAAAAAAAAGTATCCAAATAGTAGCAATAAATCGCGAAAAAAAATAAATAGTAGGTTTTGTAGGAGTGAAGTAAAACTTAAAATATTTATTACAAAATTTAAAGTAAAGAATATTTTTCCCTTTTATTCAATTTTCTATTTCGTTTTTTGTTTAACAAGCATTGCTATTTTCTTAAAAGAGAAAACAATTTTTTCTTATGTTCACTGAGAGAAAGAATACATGGAAAATAAATCGTGTAAAAATTTTTTTCGAAAAAAATGATATAAGAGGTCATTTTGAAAAAAGCACAATATAATATTTAACAATTAACTAAGAGCATATATACATTATTTTTAGTTTTCTATAACAAAAGCTCATTAATAATAAAAAAGGGGTCGAGAGAAATGAAAATTCGTTAATTAAAAATAGAATACTTAGAAGCTTTGTACTGCGTAGAAATGTTGAATATTAAAAAAGCTCCCCAGGAAACAAACGAGACAAAAGGAGTTAACACAAGAAAGGTTAAAATTCGCGAATGTCACCTTTCCTAAGACCATGCATTATTTATTCTCTTGTGAAATTTAAAATAGAACGAACTTGAGAACATAAACTTCCTATATATTATATATACAAAAAAAAAAAAAAAAAAACATTCAAGTAGAAAAAAAGTTTTTCCTATAGAAATGGTCATGCTTTTACATCCAGTTCGGAAATTTCCATAGCTGACAATTGACTGCAAAAAACCTTCGAAAAAACTTGAAAAAAGTCTTGAATGATAAGAGCTGAAGCGGCTTTTTGTCAAGTCTTGAATTTAGTCTCACAATTTCTCTATTTTTTATTATTGCAGACTATTCGCACTCGATAATTAATTTTAAAAAAGTAGCAAAAAGTAGTTTTCAAACTACAAAAAAAAGTAGTAAAAAAGTAGCTACAGAAAAATTAAACTTGAGGACCAAAAGAACTCATTTTAAACACACTTTACAAAACTGACAAAAATTCCATGCAATATTTTTTATTTTCTTCACTTTTTCCTAATTTTCATCAAAAATATTTACTTCTATCTTATCCTGCGCTAATAAATTGAATTCCTGCAACGAATTTTATCATTCATTATAAAAAATTTAAATATTTATAAAAATTATTTAATTCTGGCGAAGAATTTTATATAAGATAAAAAAAAAAAAAAAAAGATTTAAAAAAGATTTTAAATAAATGATTTCTTTTGACTAATTTTATGCAAATTCTTATTTAAATAATTAAATTCCTAAAAAATTTTTATTATTCATGAAGAGGATTGAATTCTTACGAAGATATTTACAAAAAATTTTTTAAATAATTGAATTTTGTTTGGAAATTTTATGAATATAGTAGATATTGAAAATCATTGAATTACGAAAAGTTATTAAAAATAATTAAATTTTATAAAGAATTCAATTAAAATTTTTGACAATAATTGAATTTTTGCGAATAATTTTTTAGAATTTTCTTAAATAATTGAATTTCCAAGAAGAAATTTATTACTTTTAAAAATAATTGTATTATTGTGACCAATCATGTTATTTATAAAAATAATTGAATTTTGCAAAGAATTTTATTAAAATGCCTCAAAATAATTGAATTTACGGGAATAATTTTGTTATTTGTCTTTAATAATTGAATTCTTTCGAAGAATTATTTATGTAAATAATTGACTTCTTGTGAAGAATTTTATTAAAATCTAAAAAAATAATGGAATTATTTTTATAATATTTAATTTAATAAAATATTTAAGAATAATTGCATTTTTTGTAAGAATTCATTTAAAATTGTATTAAAAATAATTGAAAGCCTGCGAGAAATTTTATTATCTATGAAAAAAATTAAATGTTTCTTAAAATTCAATTGTTATAAAGAATTTTATCAAAATTTTAAAAAATAATTAAATTCTTTCAAGAAATTCAATTACAAATGTTTTAGAAATAGATATTAAATTCGAATAAACAAATTATATACATTTTTTTCAAATAATTCAATTCTTTCCTACAATTTTCGTAATTTTAATAAAATATTTTAAATTAATTGCATTTTTTTCGAGGAATTCATTAAAAATTTTAGTAAAAATAATTGAAATCCTGCGATCAGGTTTTATAAATAAAGAATAATTGAATTTTTTGAACGAATTTTATAAAAAAAATTTTTAAATAATTGAATTCCTTAGAAGAATTTTAATAAAAATAATTGAATTTAGCGAAGAGTTTATTTATCAAAATCTTTTTAAATAATTGATTTTTTTTAGAAAAATTTTCTGAAAATTGTATATTACACAATTGAATCTTGTGTAAATTGTATTTATTTATAAAAATAATTGAATTAATTTCGAGGAATTGAAATTAAATTTTTAAGAATAATTAAATTTTTTAAGCAATTCATGTAAAATTGTATATTAAAAATAATTGAAATTCTGAGAAGGATTTTATTATTTATGAAAATAATTGAATTTCTAAATAGAATTTTATTAAAAATTTTTGGAAATATGTAATAACAATTTCTGCAAAGAATATTGTTTTTTTATAAAGATAATTGAATTCTTGGGGAAAATTTTTGAAAGTAATTAAATTTTATAATAAATAAATAAATAAATTTTTTCAAAGAAATTTATTTATTAAATATTTGAATTGTTACGAAGAATTTTACCATTTATAAAAATACTTGAATTTTGTCGCAGAATTTTATTACTGATAAATTTTGAATTTTTAGGAGAATTTTATTAAAATTTTTATAAATAATTCAATTTCTGCGATGAATTTGAATTTTATTAATAGATATAATTTCATTTTCGTTAATAATTTAAAGTTTTTGAAAATAATTGACTTTCTGCCAAGAATTTTAATATTTATTGAAAAAATTGAATTCCTGCGAAGAATTTGTTTTTTTTTATAAAGATAATTGAATTCTTGGGAAAAATTTTGTTAAAATTTTTGAAAATAATTGAATTTTTGCAAAGAATTCAATTTCTGCGATGAATTTTATTTTTACAAAGATTATTTCATTTTCGTCAATTATTTGTTTTACCTTTTAGAAAATAATTAAATTTCTGCAAAGAATTTTATTATTTATGAAAATAATTGAATTACATATTTTATTATGAATTTTATTAATTCTTAAATAAAATAAAATCGTAAATAAATTCTTTCTAGAAATTATATTAAAATAAAATTGAATTGAAAATAATTGAATTCCTGCAAAAAATTTTGTAATTTATGAAAATAATTAAATTCTTTCGAGGAATTCAATTCAATGTGAATATTGGAAATAATTTAATTCTCGTAAACAATTTTATCAACAAATTTTTAAAAATAATTGAATTCTTTTTGGGAAATTTTTATTAAAATAGTAAATATTGACAATTATTTAAATAAACAAATTATTAAAAATAATTGAAATTTTGTCAAGAATTTTATTCATATTTTGAAAAATAATTGAATTTCGGGCAAGAATTTTATTATTTTCAAAAATAATTGAATTCCTGCGAAGAATTTGTTTTTTTATAAAGATAATTAAATTCTTGTTGAAATTGTCGAATTTCTGTAAAGAATTTTATTATTTTTTGAAAATAATTGAATTTCTGAGAAAAATTTTATTATTTATGAAAATAATTGAATTCTTGGGAAAAATTTTGTTAAAATTTTTGAAAATAATTGAATTTCTGCGATGAATTTGATTTTTACAAAGATAATTTCATTTTCGTTAATAATTTAAAGTTTTTGAAAATAATAATTGAATTTCTGCAAAGAATTTTATTATTTATGAAAATAATTGAACAGTTGCAAAGAGTTTTATTAAAATTTTTTTAAATAATTGAATTTTTCAGAAGAGTTTTATTATTTATGAAAGTAATTGAATTATTGCGAAAAATTTTATTAAAATGTTTAAAAAGAATTGAATTTTTGTTAAAAAATTTTGTTATTTTTGAAAGTAATTGAATTCTTGATAAGAATTTTATAAACATTGTTTTAAATAATTAATTTATTCGAAATATAATAAATATTGTGAAAATTTTATTTTAAATAATTGAATCCCTGTGGAAAACTTTATTTGTGAAAATAATTGAATTTTTCGATTAATTAATTTAAAGTAGTATTAAAATTTAAAAATAATAAAATTCTTCGATGAGTTTTATTATTTACGAAAATAATTCAATTCTTGCTTAGAATTTTATGAAAAAATTTTTTTAAGAATGTAAAAATTGAATTTCCATGAAAAATGTTATTATATTAGTGTTGTTAATCATAAATAGTAGCTTTTTGTGGCTGAAATCTAAAAAAGTACCCAAATATTAGCAGAACGTAAGAAAAACTAGTAAATAGTAGGTTTTAGTAGATGAGTGCGAAGAGTGTAATTGTGAAAAAAAAAACAAATGGGCATATTATTCCATGGGCAATAAGTTATGAAAACATGAGCAACAAGTTCCTTTGCCATCTATTTGCTGGCTACAATCAAACAGTTATAAAAATATCAGAATGATATTAAAACTTCAAGACAAGAATGAAAATTAGGTTTGGAAAGAAGAAAAAAAATTCTTTGGAAAAATTCTTGACTATGTATAAGAATCTTTCGTCAAAAATGAAAATGACGATAAATGGGTCTCGTTTCTCTTATATGCACAGAAGCAGTCTCGCAGCTCGCTTCGCCTTCTAGAATTCATGAGGCGAAAAGCTGGACCCGAGGATGTTGGGTATGGACCATTTGCAGGCAAAGCCAAAGTGAAGCGCTCCGGGACCTTCCGTCGAATACAAATTTTAGATTTTGCATAAGCCAGGAGCGTAGAGATATATCGCGCACGAAAAGGCAAAAAGTAATGTGTATGTACTTTGCAATGCCAGAACATTTTCTCTACACTCAAAACCCTGACTGGAAACTCGAAATCATAACGATATTATATAGGTCTTCATATAGAGCCCAGAACAAGTACAGCTTACTGTAGAAAATTGCCTTTTTATTCCCCTCCTCCGTCTCTCTTTTTATATCGCTGGGAAAAAAAAATTTATTTCCTTCTAATATACACACTATTTCTAAGGATTTCAAATTGAGGCAAAAAAAAAATATCAAAATTCATGCCATGGCAACAATTTATTCATACTTTTTTTTGCCTCAATTTGAAATCATTAGAAAAAGTATGATATTTTCAATATCTAGTATTTTCATAAAATTTCGCAAAACAATTGAATTATTTAAAAATAAAAATTGATAAAATTAATTAAAAATTTCAATTATTTTCATAAATCATAAAAATTCTTTACAGGAATTCAATTAATTTAGAATAGAATTTTCAAAAAAATTTCGAGAAAATCAATTATTGAACAAAATTTATACAAAATTTATACAATTCTTCAAAATAATTCAATTACTTTCACTAATAAAAACATTTTTTATGGAAATTCAATTAAAAGAAAAAAAAATGTTTGATAAAATTCTAAGCAAGAATTCAAATATTTCCATAAATAATAAAACTCATCGAAGAATTTCAATTATTTTTAATACAATTTTAAATTAATTAATCGAAAAATTAAATTATTTTCCCCAATAAAAATTTCAACAAGAATTCAATTGCATTTAAAATAAAATTTTAAAATTTATTATATTTCAAAAAAATTATTTTATTTCAAACAATGTTTATAAAATTCTTATGAAGAATTGAATTATTTTCAAAAATATTAGAATTTTTCACATAAATTCAATTATTTTCAAATATTTTAAAAAAATAGTTTGAAAAAACTCAATTATTTTAAATACAATTTTAATTAAATTCTTTTTGGAGTAATTCAATTATTTTTTTAGATTTTAATAAAATTCTTCCCAAGAATTCAATTATTTACATAAATAATTCTTCGAAAGAATTCAATTATGTCGATAAACAGTAAAAATATTCCCGAAAATTCAATTATTTTGAGGCATTTTTATAAAAATGTTTGCAAAATTCAATTATTTTCATAAATAATAATATTGCCCCCAAGAATTAAATTATTTTTAAAAGTAATAAATTTCTTCTTGGTAATTTAATTATTTTTAAAATTTCTAATAAAATCGTTCGCAAAAATTCAATTATTGTCAAAAATTCTAATTGAATTCTTTGCAATATTTAATTATTTTTAAAAACTTTTCGTAATTCAATGATTTTGATTGTCTACTACATATTTCCATTAAATTACCAAACAAAATTCAATTATTTAAACATTTTTTGTAAAAATCTTTGTAAGAATTTCTATTTTTTTCATGAATAAGAAAGATTTCTCAAGAATTCAATTATTTATTAAAAATTAAATGAAACTCTCAGCAACTATTCAACTATTTTTATTAATAATAAAATTCGTCGCAGGATATCAATTATTTTTAATACAATTTTACAATTTTTTATTATTAATTTTTTTTTATATTTCGAAAAAATTATTTTATTTAAAACAATGTTTATAAAATTCTTATGAAGAATTGAATTATTTTCAAAAATATTAGAATTTTTCACATAAATTCAATTATTTTAAATACAATTTTAATTAAATTCTTTTTGGAATAATTGAATTATTTTTTTAGATTTTAATATAATTCTTCCCAAGAATTCAATTATTTACATAAATAATTCTTTGAAAGAATTCAATTTATTATATCGATAAATCACCAAATTATTCCCGAAAATTCAATTATTTTGAGGTATTTTAAAAAAATTGTTTGCAAAATTCAATTATTTTTAAAAAAATCTAATAAAATTGTTCGCAAAAATTAAATTATTGTCAAAAATTTTAATTAAATTCTTTGTAAAATATAATTATTTAAAAAAATTGTTCGCAATTCAATGATTTTGATTATCTACTATTTTCATAGAATTTCCAAACAGAATTCAATTATTTAAAAAATTTCTTGTAAAAATCTTCGTAAGAATTCAATTTTTTTCATGAATAAGAAAAATTTCTCAGGAATTCAATTATTTAAATTAGAATTTGCATAAAATTAGTCGAAAAAAATGAATTACTTAAAAATATTTATAAAATTCTTCCCAAGAATTCAATTATTTACATAAATAATTTTACGAAAAAATTCAATTATGTCAATAAATACAAAATTATTTTCGAAAATTCAATTATTTTGAAGCATTTTAATAAAATTCTTTGCAAAATTCAATTATGTTCATAAATAACAATATTCATCATAAGAAATACCATCATCTATTGGAAATTCAATTATTTTATAAAAATTCTAATAAAATCGTTCAATTATTTTCATAAATAATAAAATGCTTTTTAGGAATTCAATTATTTTTAAAAAAAAACTTTAATAAAATATCACACAGACATTCAATTATTGTCAACTATTTTTGTCTACTATTTCCAAAAAATTTCCAAGCAGAATTCAATTATTTAAAAAAATTTTTGTAAAAATCTTCATAAGAATTCAATATTTATTAGCGCAGAATAAGAAAGAAGTAAATATTTTTGATGAAAATTAGGAGAAGTCAGGAAAATAATAAATATGGAATGGAATTTTTGTCAGTTTTGTGAAGTGTCTAAAACGAGTTTTTTTAGACGTCATGTTAAATTTTTCGATAGCTACTTTTTTACTACTTTTTTTTGGTAGATTGAAAGCTACATTTTTAAAAAGCTACTTTTTTAAATTAATTATCGAGTGCAATGTCTGTTTACGTCAACTAAATGGTGTTTTATGATTTTGTCACAAAAACTGAAATTATTGGTTCAAATAAAATTTTTTTGCTATAATAGATCTTGAATCTAAACTAAAAATATATTTTCCCAAAAAGTAAACAAAGAAAATGGTTATACAGATATTAAAAATTGTCATATTAAAAAAAAGAGGCTAATCGTGCAAAACGAAATAATTTACTTCTGCTATTGTGAAATTTAACAGAAGTTAATTTCTTATTTTATGCTCTTATTAAATTTCACACGATTTAACAGATTTGTAGTTTTGTACAGAATTCAACTGCGTAGACTCTAAATCTGAATTAGTGAAACCTGACTGATTTTCAACGGATAGTCGCTAATTCAAACAGGTATGTATATGTATGCCACTGACACTCAGCGATATGTCGATCATTGAATCAAAGAAAGTTTCATGATTTGATTATAGTATATTTGCTCTGACAGCATCGGTGAAATATTTAAATATTCAAACTATTTTCCCATAATGGGAAAAAAAATTATCTTCGTTTCAAAAACAATCTTAGAACGTCACATGTAGGCCAAATAATGTTTTAGAACATTAATTGAACATCCATGTCCTTAAAATGTTTTAGAACATTATTTGGCGGACACAAAACTGTCTAAAAATGTTTTAAGAAAAAAGTTACGAAAGGGACACAATTTTTTTTTACAGTTTCTCCCGGAAAACCCTATTCAAATCAATTCCTATATGGGTCTCGAAGCGACAATAGAGAACAAGAAGATGTGAATAATACGATTCCAGAAAGACGTCGAAAATTTTCTATAATGAATTCAATAGTTCGGTTTTAAAGGAACCTAATCAAGAAAATTTAGACTTTCATGATATTGGAAAGCATAACTAAAATTCTTCTTTAAACAGGGCTCCTACAGAATCTGGAAATCATGGAAATCATGGAAATGGTATGGAATTTTTAAAAGGCTTCTGGAAATCAGGAAAATCATGGAAAAGAACTGGAATTTTTAAAAGTTTCTAAATTCTTCCTGTTTTCCATTTTTTCTCTTGAATAGAAATTCAAATAATAAAAAAGCTAAATGGCATAAAAGAGAAGATAAAATTTGAATTTTAAGAAATTCGGTTTTATGAATTTTTGATAATTTTCGATAATTTTAGATTTTTTACCAAAGAGTCGAGACAATTTAATAAGTAAAGTATTTTCCAAGAGCGCAAAAATAATTAAGCTAAATCCCATAAAAGAGAGGGAAAAATGTTGAATTTTAAAAAAATCGGTTTTTCGAATTTTTGATAATTTTTTGATAATTTTCGAATTTTTACCAAAGGGTGGAGACTATTAAATAAGTAAAGTGTTTTTAAAGAGCCCAAAAATAATAAAATTAGATTTAAAATTCCACTGGAATTTCGTAAAAATTTGACCTGGAAATCATGGAAAAGGTATGGAATTTGAAATTCGGATTTCTGTAGGAATCCTGAAATTAAATAAATTATTTTTAATAATTTTCGAAAAAGTTCTTTGACAATTTTCAAATCCATTATAAGAAAATTCTACTGGAATTCAATTATTTAAATATAAAAGTAAATAATTTATTGAATAATAGAAAGTTTCTTAAAATTGAATTCTCATAAAGAATTTTATCACCAAATTTTTAAATAATTGAATTCTTTTCACGAATTTTAATAGAATTTTTAAGAATAATTACCTTTTTCGAGAAATTTGATTAAAATTATATTAAAAATAATTAAAATTCTCAGATGAATTTTATTATTTATAAAAATAATTGAATTACAAAATAGAATTTTCATAAAAATTTTTGGAAATAAGTCAATTTCTGCAAAGAATTTTGTTTTTTATACAGATAATTGAATTCTTGAAAAAAATTTTCGGAAGTAATTGAATTTTTAAAAAGAAATGTATTTATTAAATAATTGAATTCTTTCAAAGAATTTTACTATTTGTAAAAATAATTGAATTCTTGCGCAAACATTTATTATATTGATAAAGTTGAATTTTTAGGAGAATTTTATTAAAATTTTTGTAAATTTGCAATGAGAATTTCTGCAATGAATTTGATTTTTACAAAAATAATTTCATTTTCGTTAATAATTTTACTTTTTTGAAAATAATTGAATTTCTGACAAAAATTTGATTATTTATTGAAAAAATTGAATTTCTGGAAAGAATTTTGCAAAATTTTGAATAATCGAATTCTTGGGAAAAATTTTTGAAAATAATTGAATTTCTGCAAAGAATTCAATTTCTGTGACGAATTTTATTTTTACAGAGATAATTTCATTTTCGTCAATTATTTGTTTAAAATTTTTGAAAAGCATTAAATTTCTTCAAAAAATTTTATTATTTATGAAAATAATTAAATTATTTTAAAGAATTTTATTAAAATTTTTGGAAATAATTCATTTTCTACGATAAATTTTATTTTTTCAAAGATAATTTTATTTTCGTCAATAATTTGTTTAAAGTTTTTGAAAATAGTTGAATTTCTGACAAGAAATTTATTATTTTCGAAAGTGATTGATTTTCTGTGAAGAATTTGTTTTTTTATAAAGATAATTCAATTATTGGAGAAAATTTTTTTAAAATTGTTGAAAATAATTCAATTTCTGCAATGAATTTAATCTTTACAAAGATAATTTCATTTTCGTTAATAATTTAAAGTTTTTGAAAATAATTGAATTTTTGCAAAGAAATTGATTATTTTTGAAAATAATTGAATTTCTGCGAAGAATTTGTTTTCTTTTATAAAGATAATTAAATTTTAGGGTAAAATTTTGTTAAAATTGTTAAAATTAATTGAATTTCTCTAAAGAATTCAATTTCTGCGATGAATTTTAGTTTTACAAAGATAATTTCATTTTCGTCAAATATTATTTGTTTAAAGATTTTGAAAATAATTAAATTTCTGCAAAGAATTTTATTATTTATGAAAATAATTGAATTATTTTAAAAAATTCTATTATTTATAAAAATAATTCAATTTCTACCATGAATTTTATTTTTTCAAAGATAATTTTATTTTCGTCAATAATTTGTTTAAAGTTTCTGAAAATAATTGAAATTCAGACAAGAAATTTATTATTTTCAAAAATAATTTAATTCCTGCGAAGAATTTGTTTTTTTACAAAGATAATTAAATTCTTGGGGTAGATTTTGTTAAAATTGTTGAATTTCTGTAAAGTATTTTATTATTTTTGAAAATAATTGAATGATTGCGAAGAAATTTATAAAACATTTGTAAATAATTGAATTCCTGATAAATTTTTATTATTCATAAGAAGAATTTCCTACGAAGATTTTTACAAAATATTGTTTAAATAATTGAATTCTTTTGGAAATTTTTATTTAAATAATAGATATTAAAAATCATTGAATTGAAAAAAATTTTTTTTAAATAATTGAAATCTAGCCAAGAATTTTATTAAAATTTTTGAAAATAATTGAATTTTGGAAAAGAATTTAATCATTTCTAAAGATAATTGAAATTTTAACAAGATTTTTAAAAAATTTTTGATCATAATCGAATTTCTACGAAGAATTTTATTATTTTTGAAAAAAATAGAATTTCTCCAATCATTTGTGATTTCTCTAAAATTCTCCAAATTATATAGTACAACTTACAAATTTTTTGTTCTTTTTCTTTTAAATTACGAGACTTTACAGACCTTTTTTCAGAAAAACGGACTTTTATGGGATTTACGGACCTAATTCGAATCCTGAGGAATCAAAGAATCAGGATTTTTTTCAGGATTTTTTTCAGGATTTTTATCAGGATTTTTTTCATGATTTTTTTCATGATTTTTTTCAGGATTTTTTTCAGGATTTTTTTCAGGATTTTTTTATGGATTTTTTTATGGATTTTTTTAAGGATTTTTATCAGGATATTTTTCAGGATTTGTATCTTTTTCATGATGTTTTTCACGATTTTTTTCAGGATTTATTTCACGATTTTTTTAAGGATTTTTCACTGCATTATTTACTACATTTTTCTGTATCTTTTTTTGTAATTTATTCTGCATTTTTTCTGTTTTAATTGTATTTAATAGTTAGCAATATTTCCCTAATTGTTAATAAATAATAATTAAACAATTCATCGAAAGAGGATGCAGAATTTTAATAGAAAAGTAAAGAGAAAATGATAAAAGAAATTAATTTAATTTATTTATCGTGCATATTATTGTTTATATTTTCTGAATTATTTCTGCATTCATTCTATTTGGTAATCAGCAATATTTCTCTAATTAATCATGAAGATTAATAAAAAACTTGAGCGAAAAAGAATGGAGAAATTTAATTGAAAACTAATTTTTTTAAGGATTTTTTTATAGATTTTTTTATGGATTTTTTAAAGGATTTTTTTATGGATTTTTTTATGGATTTTTTTATGGATTTTTTAAAGGATTTTTTTAAGGATTTTTTTATAGATTTTTTTATGGATTTTTTTATGGATTTTTTAATGGATTTTTTTAAGGATTTTTTTAAGGATTTTTTTATGGATTTTTTTAAGGATTTTTTTAAGGATTTTTTTATGGATTTTTTTATGGATTTCTTTATAAATTTTTTTATGGATTTTTTTATGGATTTTTTTATGGATTTTTTTATGAATTTTTTTATAAATTTTTTAAAGGATTTTTTAAAGGATTTTTTTAAGGATTTTTTTAAGGATTTTTTAATGGATTTTTTTATGGATTTTTTAATGGATTTTTTAATGGATTTTTTTAAGGATTTTTTTAAGGATTTTTTTATGGATTTTTTTAAGGATTTTTTAAAGGATTTTTCACTGCATTATTTACTACATTATTCTGTATCTTTTTTTGTAATTTATTCTTCATTTTTTCTGTTTTATTTTTATTTAATAGTTAGCAGTATTTCCCTAATTGTTAATAAATAATAATTAAACAATTCATCAAAAGAGGATGCAGAATTTTAATAGAAAAGTAAAGAGAAAATTATAAAAGAAATTAATTTATTTTATTTATCGTGCATATTATTGTTTATATTTTCTGAATTATTTCTGCATTCATTCCATTTGGTAATCAGCAATATTTCTCTAATTAATCATGAAGATTAATAAAAAACTTGAGCGAAAAAGAATGGAGAAATTTAATTGAAAACTAATTTTTTTAAGGATTTTTTTATGGATTTTTTCATGGATTTTTTTAAGGATTTTTTTATGGATTTTTTTATGGATTTTTTTATGGATTTTTTTATGGATTTTTTATGGATTTTTTTATGGATCTTTTTAAGGATTTTTTTATGGATTTTTTTATGGATTTTTTAAAGGATTTTTTAAAGGATTTTTTTATGGATTTTTTTATGGATTTTTTAAAGGATTTTTTAAAGGATTTTTTTAAGGATTTTTTAAAGGATTTTTTAAAGGATTTTTTTATGGATTTTTTTATGGATTTTTTTATGGATTTTTTTAAGGATTTTTTTATGGATTTTTTTATGGATTTTTTTATGGATTTTTTAAAGGATTTTTTAAAGGATTTTTTTAAGGATTTTTTAAAGGATTTTTTTATGGATTTTTTTATGGATTTTTTAAAGGATTTTTTTATGGATTTTTTTATGGATTTTTTTATGGATTTTTTTATGGATTTTTTTATGGATTTTTTTAAGGATTTTTTAAAGGATTTTTTATGGATTTTTTTATGGATTTTTTAAAGTATTTTTTAGTTAGCAATATTTCCCTAATTGTTAATAATAATCAGCAATTCTCTAATAAACAATTCATCGATTAATAAAAAACTTGAGCGAAAAAGAATGGAGAAATTTAATTGAAAACTAATTTTTTAAGGATTTTTTTAATTTTTTTTTAAAGTTTATAAGTGGATTTTTTTATAGTAGCAAAAGGATAGCAATATATGAGGAAAATAATAATAAACAATTCATCGAAAGAGGATGCAGAATTGTAATAGAAAAGTAAAGAGAAAATTATAAAAGAAATTAATTTATTTATTCGTGCATTATTGTTTATATTATTGTTTCGCATTCTGCAATTCCATTTGTAATTCATTCCATTTAGTAATCAGCATATTTCTCTAATTAATCATGAAGATTAATAAAAAACTTGAGCGAAAAAGAATGGAGAAATTTAAAAACTATTGAAAATGGATTTTTTTAAGGATGTATGGATTTTTTTAAGGAGGATCTTTTAAGGATTTAAGGATTTTTTAAAGGATTTTTTATGGATTTTTTTATTTATGGATTTTTTAAGGATTTTTTTAAGGATTTTTTTATGGATTTTTTGAAATGGATTTTTTTAAGGTATTTTTTAAGGATTTTTTTATGGATTTTTTTTAAGGGATTTTTTAAAGGATTTTTTTAAGGATTTTTTTATGGATTTTTTTATGGATTTTTGTAAGGAATTTTTTTAAAGGATTTTTTTATGGATTTTTTTATGGATTTTTTTAAGGATTTTTTAAAGGATTTTTTTATCGGAGTTTTTATGGATTTTTAGATTTTTTTACGGATTGTTTTTATGGATTTTTATGGATTCTTTAAAGTATTTTTTAGTTAGTCAATATTTCCCTAATTGTTAATAATAATAATTAAACAATTCATCGAAAGAGGATGTAGAATTTTATAGAAAAGTAAAGAGAAAATGATAAAGAAATTAATTTATTTTATTTATCGTGCATATTATTGTTTATATTTTCTGAATTATTTCTGCATTCATTCCATTTAGTAATCAGCAATATTTCTCTAATTAATCATGAAGATTAATAAAAAACTTGAGCGAAAAAGAATGGAGAAATTTAATTGAAAACTAATTTTTTTAAGGATTTTTTTAAGGATTTTTTTATGGATTTTTTAATGGATTTTTAAAAGTATTTTTTTATGGATTTTTTATGGATTTTTTTAAGGATTTATTTGATAATATAATAATAATAATAATAATATAATATTTATTTGATATTTTATTTATTTTTATTTTATTTTATTTTATTTTATTTATATTTTTTTTATTTTTATTTTATTATTTTTTATTTATTGTTTATCAGGATTTCTTTTAGAATTTGTATCTTTTTCATGATTTTTTTCATGATTTTTTCAGGATTTATTTCAGTGATTTTTTTAGGATTTTTCACTGCATTATTACTACATTTTTCTGTATCTTTTTTGTAATTTATTCTGCATTTTTTCTGTTTTTATTTTTATTAATAGTTAGCAATATTTCCCTAATTGTTAATAAATAATAATTAAACAATTCATCGAAAGAGGATGCAGAATTTTAATAGAAAAGTAAAGAGAAAATGAAAAGAAATTAATTTATTTTATTTATCGTGCATATTATTGTTTATATTTCTGAATTATTTCTGCATTCATTCTATTTGGTAATCAGCAATATTTCTCTATTAATCATGAAGATTAATAAAAAACTTGAGCGAAAAAGAATGGAGAAATTTAATTGAAAACTAATTTTTTAAGGATTTTTTATAGATTTTTTATGGATTTTTTAAAGGATTTTTTTATGGATTTTTTATGGATTTTTTTATGGATTTTTTATGGATTTTTTTATAGATTTTTTATGGATTTTTTTATGGATTTTTAATGGATTTTTTTTAAGGATTTTTTTAAGGATTTTTTATGGATTTTTTTAAGGATTTTTTTAAGGATTTTTTTATGGATTTTTTTATGGATTTCTTTATAAATTTTTTTATGGATTTTTTATGGATTTTTTATGGATTTTTTTTATGAATTTTTTTATAAATTTTTAAAGGATTTTTTAAGGATTTTTTTAAGGATTTTTTAAGGATTTTTAATGGATTTTATTATGGATTTTTTAATGGATTTTTTAATGGATTTTTTTAAGGATTTTTTTGAAGGATTTTTTATGGATTTTTTTAAAGGCTTTTTTAAAGGATTTTTCACTGCATTATTTACTACATGATTCTGTATCTTTTTTTGTAATTTATTCTTCATTTTTTCTGTTTTATTTTTATTTAATAGTTAGCAGTATTTCCCTAATTGTTAATAAATAATAATTAAACAATTCATCAAAAGAGGATGCAGAATTTTAATAGAAAAGTAAAGAGAAAATTATAAAAGAAATTAATTTATTTATTTATCGTGCATATTATTGTTTATATTTTCTGAATTATTTCTGCATTCATTCCATTTGGTAATCAGCAATATTTCTCTAATTAATCATGAAGATTAATAAAAAACTTGAGCGAAAAAGATGGAGAAATTTAATTGAAAACTAATTTTTTAAGGATTTTTTTATGGATTTTTTCATGGATTTTTTAAGGATTTTTTATGGATTTTTTATGGATTTTTTATGGATTTTTTTATGGATTTTTATGGATTTTTTATGGATCTTTTTAAGGATTTTTTATGGATTTTTTTAATGGATTTTTTAAAGGATTTTTTAAAGGATTTTTTTATGGATTTTTTTATGGATTTTTTAAAGGATTTTTTAAAGGATTTTTTATAGGATTTTTTAAAGGATTTTTTTAAAGGATTTTTTTATGGATTTTTTTATGGATTTTTTTATGGATTTTTTTAAGGATTTTTTATGGATTTTTTATGGATTTTTTTATGGATTTTTTAAAGGATTTTTTTAAGGATTTTTTTATGGATTTTTTTATGGATTTTTTATGGATTTTTTTAAGGATTTTTTAAAGGATTTTTTATGGATTTTTTATGGATTTTTTTAAGGATTTTTTAAGGATTTTTTATGGATAAGGATTTATTCTTATTTTTTCTGTTTTATTTTTATTTAATATTTTTTAGTTAGCAATATTTCCCTAATTGTTAATAAATAATAATTAAACAATTCATCAAAAGAGGATGCAGAATTTTAATAGAAAAGTAAAGAGAAAATTATAAAAGAAATTAATTTATTTTATTTATCGTGCATATTATTGTTTATATTTTCTGAATATTTCTGCATTCATTCCATTTGGTAATCAGCAATATTTCTCTAATTAATCATGAAGATTAATAAAAAACTTGAGCGAAAAAGAATGGAGAAATTTAATTGAAAACTAATTTTTTTAAGGATTTTTTTTATTGGATTTTTTCATGGATTTTTTAATGGAAGGATTTTTTTATGGATTTTTTTATGGATTTTTTTATGGATTTTTTATGGATTTTTTATGGATTTTTTTATGGATCTTTTAAGGATTTTTTTACATTTTTCTGTATCTTTTTTTGATTTTTCTTTTTTTCTGTTTTATTTTTATTTAATAGGATTTTTTAATTGTAATAATAATAATTAAACATTCATCGAAAGTTTTTAATTAAAAAGAGAAAATGATTTAATGTTATTTTATTTATCGTGCATATTATTGGAATTTTTCTTTATTCCATTTAGTAATCAGCAATATTTCTCTAATTAGGATTTTTCAATTGAAAACTAATTTTTTTAAGGATTTTTTTAGGATTTTGTTAATGGATTTTTTAAAGGATTTTTTAAAGGATTTTTTTATGGATTTTTTTATGGATTTTTTTTGGATTTTTTTAAATTTTTTATTGGATTTTTTTTAAGGATTTTTTTAAGGATTTTTTAAGGATGGATTTTTTATGGATTTTTTTAGGATTTTTTTAAAGGATTTTTTTAAGGATTTTTTTATGGATTTTTTATGGATTTTTTTATTTTTTTAAGGATTTTTTTATTTTTTTATGGATTTTTTAATATTTTTTATGGATTTTTTTAATTTTTTTAAGGATTTTTTTATTTTTTTATGGATTTTTTTAAAGGATTTTTTAAGGATTTTTTTATGGATTTTTTTAAGGATTTTTTAAGGATTTTTTAAAGGATTTTTTTAGTTAGCAATATTCCCTAATTGTTAATAAATAATAATTAAACAATTCATCGAAAGAGGATGTAGAATTTTAATAGAAAAGTAAAGAGAAAATGATAAAGAATTAATTTATTTTATTTATCGTTATCGCATATTATTGTTTATATTTTCTGAATTATTTCTGCATTCATTTCCATTTAGTAATCAGCAATATTTCTCTAATTAATCATGAAGATTAATAAAAAACTTGAGCGAAAAAGAATGGAGAAATTTAATTGAAACTAATTTTTTTAAGGATTTTTTTAAGGATTTTTTTATGGATTTTTTAATGGATTTTTAAAAGTATTTTTTTATGGATTTTTTTATGGATTTTTTTAAGTGATTTATTTGATAATATAATAATAATAATAATAATATAAATTTATTTGATATTTATTATTTATTTTTATTTTATTTTATTTATTTTATTTTATTTTTTTTATTATTTTATTTTATTTATTTATTTATTGTTTATCAGGATTTCTTTAGAATTTGTATCTTTCATGATTTTTTTTCATGATTTTTTTCAGGATTTATTTCAGGATTTTTTTTAGGATTTTTCACTGCATTATTTACTACATTTTTATATTTTCTGTATCTTTTTTTGTAATTTATTTCTGCATTTTTTCTGTTTTATTTTATTTATAGTTAGCAATATTCCCTAATTGTTAATAAATAATAATTAAACAATTCATTCGAAAGAGGATGCAGAATTTTAATAGAAAAGTAAAGAGAAAATGATAAAAGAATTAATTTATTTTATTTATGTGCATATTATTGTTTATATTTTCTGAATTATTTCTGCATTCATTCCATTTAGTAATCAGCAATATTTCTCTAATTAATCATAAAGATTAATAAGAAACTGAGCGAAAAGGAATGGAGAAATTCAATTGAAAACTAATTTTTTAAGGATTTTTTTTAATGGATTTTTTTATGGATTTTTTTAAAGGATTTTTTAAGGATTTTTTTATGGATTTTTTTAGTTTTTTTAAGGATAAGATTTTTTAATTTTTTAAAGGTTTTTTAAAGGATATGGATTTTTTATGGATTTTTTTAAGGGTTTTTTAAAGGATTTTTTATGGAAGGATGGATTTTTTTATGGATTTTTTTATGGATTTTTTTGGATTTTTTTAGGATTTTTTTTATTTCTTTTAAGGATTTTTTTATGGATTTTTTTATGGATTTTTTAAAGGATTTTTTTTAATTTTTTTATGGATTTTTTTAATTTTTTTAATGTTTTTTTTTTTTTATGATTTTTTGGAATGTTAATAAATAATAATTAAACAATTCATCGAAAGAGGATGCAGAATTTTAATATAATGGATTATTGTTTATATTTCTGATTAATTTTATGGAAAAGGAATGGAGAAATTCATTGAAAACTAATTTTTTTAAGGATTTTTAATAGATAGATTTTTTATGGAGGATTTTTTAAAGGATTTTTAATGGATGATTTTTTTATGGATGTATTTTTTTTATGGATTTTTTATGGATGAATTTTTTTATGGATTTTTTAAGAATTTTTTTATTTTTTTAAGGATTTTTTTATTTTTTTATGGATATGGATTTAAAGGATTAAAGGATTTTTTATGGATTTTTTAATGGAAGGATTTTTTTATGGGTTTTTTAAAGGATTTTTTTATTTTTTAAAGGATTTTTTATGATTTTTTTATGGATTTTTTTTATGGATTTTTTTAAAGGATGGGTTTTTTAAAGGATTTTTTTTAAGGATGGATTTTTATTTTTTAAAGTAAGGATTTTTTTAAGGATTTTTTTAGGATTATGCAATATTTCCCTAATTGTTTAAATAATAATTAACAATTCATCAAAAGAGGATGCAGATTTTAATAGAAAAGAAAGAGAAAATGATAAAAGAAATTAATTATTTTATTTATCGTGCATATTATTGTTATATTTTCTGAATATTCTGCATTCATTCCATTTAGTATCAGCAATATTTTTCTCTAATTAATCATAAAGATTAATAGAAACTTGAGCGAAAAGGAATGGAGAAATTTTAATTGAATTGAGTTTTTTTAGGATTTTTTAAGGATTTTTTTAAGGATTTTTTAAAGGATATTTTTTAAGGATTTTTTTAAGGATTTTAGATTTTTAATTTAGATTTTTTTAGGATTTTTAAAGGATATGGATTTTTATGGATTTTTTAAGGAATTTTTTATGGATGGATTTTTTATGGTTTTTTAAAGGATGGATTTTTTTGGTTTTTTTATGAGATTTTTAAAGATATGGATTTTTTTATGGGTTTTTTAAAGGATTTTTTAAGGATTTTTAATGGATTTTTAAAGGATTTTTTTATGGATGGATTTTTTAATGTTTTTTAAGGATTTTTTTTATGGATTTTTTATGGATTTTTTATGGATTTTTTTGGATTTCTTTTATTTTGGATTTTTTAAGGATTTTTTTAAGGATTATTTTATGGATTTTTTTTATGGATTTTTTAAAGTATTTTTTTAGTTAGCAATATTCCCTAATTGTTAATAAAAATAATTAAACAATTCATCGAAAGAGGATGTAGAATTTTAATAGAAAAGTAAAGAGAAAATGATAAACACAAATTAATTTATTTTATTTATCGTGCATATTATTGTTTATATTTTTCTGAATTATTTCTGCATTCATTCCATTTAGTAATCAGCAATATTCTCTAATTAATCATAAAATTAATAAAAAAAACTTGAGCGAAAAGAATGGAGATATTTAATTGAAAACTAATTTTTTAAGGATTTTTTTTAGGATTTTTTTAAGGATTTTTTAGATAGTAAAAGGATTTTTATGGATTTTTTTATGTAATGGATTTTTAAGGATTTTTTAATAGATTTTTTTTATGGATTTTTTTAGATTTTTTATGGATTGTTTTATTATGGATTTTTTTAAAGGATTATGGATTTTTTAGATGGATTTTTTTTAAAGGATTTTTTATGGATTTTTAATGATTTTTTAAAGGATTTTTTTAAAGGATTTTTTTAAGGATATTGTTTAAAGATTTTTTTATTTTTAAAGGATTTTTGGAAAGGATTTTTTTTAAAGAGATAGGATTATGGAAAAGGATTATTTTAGGATTTTTTTTATGGATTTTTTAAAGTATTTTTTAGTTAGCAATATTTCCCTAATTGTTAATAAATAATAAAAATTAAACAATTCATCGAAGGGATGTAGAATTTTAATAGAAAAGTAAAGAGAAAATGATAAACAAAATTAATTTATTTTATTTATCGGCATATTATTGTTATATTTTCTGAATTATTTCTGCATTCATTCCATTTAGTAATCAGCAATATTTCTCTAATTAATCATGAAGATTAATAAAAAACTTGAGCGAAAAAGAATGGAGAAATTTAATTGAAAACTAATTTTTTTAAGGATTTTTTTAAAGGATTTTTTATGGATGGATTTTAATGGATAAAAAGTATTTTTTTATGATTTTTTATGGATTTTTTTAGGATTTATTTATGGATATTTTTTGGATATTATTTATTAAATTTTTATTATTTTATTTTATTTTTTTTAGTTTTTTTGATTGTTTATAAGGATAAGGATTTTTTTATGTTATTGTTATCAGGATTTCTTTTAGAAAAGGATTTGTATTATTCATGATTTTTTCATTATGATTTTTTTCAGGGATTTATTTTTAGGATTTTTTTTTAGGATTTTTTATGTTTCAAGCATTTTTTTATTTCCAGGATTACTAGGATTTTTCTGTATGGATTTTTACAATATATTTTTTATTTTAAAGTTAGCAAGAGATTTCCCTAATTGTTAATAAATAATATATTAAACAATTCATCGAAAGAGGATGCAGAATTTTAATAGAAAAGTAAAGAAAAATGATAAAAGAAATTAATTTTATTTTATTTATCGTGCATATTATTGTTTATATTTTCTGAATTATTTCTGCATTCATTCCATTTAGTAATCAGCAATATTTCTCTAATTAATCATAAAGATTAATAAGAAACTTGAGCGAAAAGGAATGGAGAAATTCAATTGAAAACTAATTTTTTTAAGGATTTTTTTAAGGATTTTTTTATGGATTTTTTTATGGATTTTAAAGGATTTTTTTATTTTTTTATGGATTTTTTATGGATTTTTAAAGGATTTGATTTATAAGGATATATTTAAGTATATTTTTTTATGTATTGTTATCAGGATTTTTAGGATTTCTTTAGAATTTGTCTTTTTGCATGATTTTTTGTCATGATTTTTTTCAGGATTATATTTCAGGATTTTTTTTAGGATTTTTTACATTGTTCATTATTTACTTATTTTTTCTGTCTGTAATACTTTTATCCTGTATCTTTTTTGAATTTTTCTGCATTTTTTTTGTTTTTATTTTTTTATTTTCTAATTTATAAAGATATTTCCCTATTGTTAAAAATAATATAACCCCATTTGAAAAGAGGATGCGCGAGAATAGAAGAAAAGTAAAGGAAAGATAAAAGAAATTAATATGTTATTTAACGCGGTGCATATATTTTTATGATTTTCTCTGAATTCATATTTTTTTCATTCTAATTAATCAGGAGTTTTAATAGAAACTTGAGCGAAACGGAATGGGAAATTCCAATTGAAAACTAATTTTTTTAAGGATTTTTTTTTTTTTATGGATTTTTTTATGGATTTTTTTATGGATTTTTTAAGGATTTTTTATGGTTTTTTTATGATGGATTTTTTTTATGATTTTTTTAAGGATTTTTTTAATGATTTTTATGATTTTGTAGGATTTTTTTATGGATTTTTTAGGATGGATTTTTTAAAGATTTTTTTATTTTTTATTTTTGATTTTTTATGGAGGATGGATTTTTTACGGACTTTTTTTAAAGGATTTTTTTATGATTGTTTTTATTTATGGGATTTTTTAAAGATTTTTTTATGATTTTTTATGGATGGATTTTTTATGATTTTTTATGGAGGATTTTTTAATTTTTTATGGATTTTTTTTGGATTTAATTTTTAGGGGATTTCTTTTATGGATTTTTTATGGGTTTTTAAAGTTTTAAGGATTTTAGGATTTTTTAGGATTTTTTTGGAAGGATAAGATGGAGTTATGGATTTTTTTTAAAGTTTGTTTTAGCAAATATTTCACTAATTGGTTAATAAATAATAATTAAAATTCATCGAAAGAGGATGTAGAATTTTAAAAAAAAAATTTTAAGAAAAATAAAGAGAAAATGATAAAAGAAATTATTTATGTTATTAGCCGGGATATTATTGTTTATATTTCTAAATTATTCTGCATTCATTCCATTTAGTATCAGCAATATTTCTCTAATAATCAGGAAATTAATAAAAACTTGCGCGAAAAGAATGGAGAAATTTAATTGAATACTAATTTTTTTAAGGATTTTTTAAGGATTTTTTATGAATTTTTTTTATGTATTTATGGATTTTTTATGGCTTTTTTTTAAGGATTTTTTTAGGATTTTTTTTATGGATTTTTTTAAAGATTTTTTAAAGGATTTATTTCAACAGATTTGTTTAAGGATTTTTCTGCATTATTTATACTTTCTGTATCTTTTTGTAATTTTATTCTCTGCATTTTTCTGTTTTATTTTTTTATTATAGTAGCAATATTTCCCTAATTGTTAATAAATAATAATTAAACAATTCATCAAAAGAGGATGCAGAATTTAATAGAAAAAGTAAAGAGAAAATTATAAAAGAAATTAATTTATTTGATTATCGTGCATATTATTGTTTATATTTTCTGAATTATTTCTGCATTCATTCCATTTGGTAATCAGCAATATTTCTCTAATTAATCATGAAGATTAATAAAAAACTTGAGCGAAAAAGAATGGAGAAATTTAATTGAAAAACTAATTTTTTTAAGGATTTTTTTATGGATTTTTTCATGGATTTTTTTAAGGATTTTTTTATGGAAGATGGATTTTTTAATGGATTTTTTTAGATTTTTTTATGGATTTTTTAATGGATTTTTATGGATTTTTTATGGATCTTTTTGGATTTTTTTTTTTTACATTTTTAAGGATTTTTTTCTTTTATTTAATAGGATTTTTAATTTAAGGATGGGATTTTTTTTGGATAATTTAAGGATTTTTTAAAGGATTTTTTTGGTAGGATTTTTTTATGGAGAGTTTTGTTTATGGATTTTTTAAAGATTTTTTTTTTTTTAATGGATTTTTATGGATTTTTATGATTTTTTAATAATTTTTATAGATTTTTTTATGGATTTTTAAAGGAAGGATTTTTTAAGGATTTTTTTTATGGATTTTTAATTGGATTTTTTTTTTAAAGGATTATGGATTTTTTTATGGATTTTTTTAGGGGCTTTTTTTATATAATTTTATTAGGATTTTTTAAAGGATTAAGGATTTTTTAAAGAATAGTTAATTATGATATTTTTTTTAAGATATGTTTAAGCTATATTTCAATAATAATTCCGAATAAATAATAAACAATTCATCGAAAGAGGATGCAGAATTGTAATAGAAAAAGTAAAGAGAAAATGATAAAAGAAATTAATTTATTTTATTTATCGTGCATATTATGTTTATATTTTTCTGAATTATTTCTGCATTTATTCCATTAGTAATCAGCAATATTTCTCTAATTAATCAGGAAAATTAATAAAAAACTTGAGCGAAAAAGAATGGAGAAATTTAATTGAAAACTAATTTTTTTAAGGATTTTTTTATGGATTTTTTTGGATTTTTTAAGGGATTTTTTTAAGGATTTTTTTAGGATTTTTTTATGGATTTTTTTATGGATTTTTATGGAATTTTTGGGATGGATGATTTTTTTTAAAAGGATTTTTTAATGGATGTGTTTCTTTTAGGATTTTTTAAAGGATTTTTTATGGATTTTACTGGATTTTTCAGGATTTTTATGGATGTATCTTTTATGGATTTTTTTATGGATCTTTTTTAGGATTTTTATGGAATTTTTTAAAGGATTTTTTTTAAAGGATTTTTTTAAGGATTTTTTTTAAGGATTTTTTAAAGGATTTTTTTATGGATTTTTTTTAGGATTTTTTAAAGGATTTTTTTAAGGATTTTTTAAAGGATTTTTTTTTTATGGATTTTTTTTATGGATTTTTTAAAGGATTTTTTTATGGATTTTTTTATGGATTTTTTTAATGGATTTTTTTAAGGATTTTTTTAAGGATTCTTTTATGGATTTTTTTTTATGGATTTTTTTAAGGATTTTTTTAAAGGATTTTTTTCTGGATTTTTTTATGGATTTTTTAAAGTATTTTTTTTTAGTTAGCCAATATTTCTCTAATTGTTAATAAATAATAATTAAACAATTCATCGAAAGAGGATGTAGAATTTTAATAGAAAAGTAAGAGGAAAATGAATTAAAAGAATTAATTTATTTTTATTTATCGTGCATATTTATTGTTTATATTTTTCTGAATTATTTTCTGCATTCATTCCATTAGTAATCAGCAATATTTCTCTAATTAATCATGAAGATTAATAAAAAACTTGAGCGAAAAAGAATGAAGAAATTTAATTGAAAACTAATTTTTTTAAGGATTTTTTTAAGGATTTTTTTATGGATTTTTTTATGGATTTTTTTAAGGATTTTTTAAAGGATTTTTTTATGGATTTTTTTATGGATTTTTTAAAGTATTTTTTAGTTAGCAATATTTCTCTAATTGTTAATAAATCATAATTAAACAATTCATCGAAAGAGGATGCAGAATTTTAATAGAAAAGTAAAGAGAAAATGATAAAAGAAATTAATTTATTTTATTTATCGTGCATATTATTGTTTATATTTTCTGAATTATTTCTGCATTCATTCCATTTAGTAATCAGCAATATTTCTCTAATTAATCATGAAGATTAATAAAAAACTTGAGCGAAAAAGAATGGAGAAATTTAATTGAAAACTAATTTTTTTAAGGATTTTTTTAAGGATTTTTTTATGGATTTTTTTATGGATTTTTTAATGGATTTTTTAAAGTATTTTTTTATGGATTTTTTTATGGATTTTTTTAAGGATTTATTTGATAATAATAATAATAATAATATAATATTTATTTGATATTTTTATTTACTTTTATTTTATTTTATTTTATTTTATTTTTTTTTTTTTTATTTTTATTTTATTTATTTTTTTATTTATTGTTTATCAGGATTTCTTTTAGGATTTGTATCTTTTTCATGATTTTTTTCATGATTTTTTTCAGGATTTATTTCAGGATTTTTTTTAGGATTTTTCACTGCATTATTTACTACATTTTTCTATATCTTTTTATGTAATTTATTCTGCATTTTTTCTGTTTTATTTTTATTTAATAGTTAGCAATATTTCCCTAATTGTTAATAAATCATAATTAAACAATTCATCGAAAGAGGATGCAGAATTTTAATAGAAAAGTAAAGAGAAAATGATAAAAGAAATTAATTATTTTATTTATCGTGCATATTATGTTTATATTTCTGAATTATTCTGCATTCATTCCATTTAGTAATCAGCAATATTTCTCTAATTAATCATAAAGATTAATAAGAAACTTGAGCGAAAAGGAATGGAGAAATTTAATTGAAAACTAATTTTTTTAAGGATTTTTTTATGGATTTTTTTATGGATTTTTTTATGGATTTTTTTATGGATTTTTTAAAGGATTTTTTAAAGGATTTTTTAAGGATTTTTTAATAGATTTTTTTATGGATTTTTTTATGGATTTTTTAAAGGATTTTTTAAAGGATTTTTTTAAGGAATTTTTAATAGATTTTTTTATGGATTTTTTTTATGGATTTTTTAAAGGATTTTTTTTTTAAGGATTTTTTTTATGGATTTTTAAAGGATTTTTTAAGGATTTTTTAATGGGTTTTTTAAAGGATTTTTTTTAGATTTTTTTTATGGATTTTTTTTATGGATTTTTTTATGGATTTTTTTATGGATTTTTTTTAAGGATTTTTTTTAAGGATTATTTTATGGATTTTTTATGGATTTTTTTAAAGTATTTTTAGTAGCAATATTTCCCTAATTGTTAATAAATAATAATTAAACAATTCATCGAAGACGGATGTATAATTTATAGAAAAGTAAGAGAAAATGATTAAAAGAAATTAATTTATTTTATTTATCGGCATATTATGTTATATTTTCTGAATTATTTCTGCATTCATTCCATTTAGTAATCAGCAATATTTCTCTAATTAATCAGAAAATAATAAAAACTGAGCGAAAAGAATGGAGAAATTACTTAAAACTAATTTTTTTAAGGATTTTTTAAAGGATTTTTTTATGGATTTTTTTATGTATTTTTTTATGGATTTTTTAAAGGATTTTTTTAAGGATTTTTTTAAGGATTTTTTAATAGATTTTTTTATGGATTTTTTTATGGATTTTTTAAAGGATTTTTTTAAGGATTTTTTTATGGATTTTTTTATGGATTTCTTTATGGATTTTTTAAAGGATTTTTTAAAGGATTTTTTAATGGATTTTTTTATGGGTTTTTTAAAGGATTTTTTTAAGGATTTTTTTATGGATTTTTTTATGGATTTTTTTATGGATTTCTTTATGGATTTTTTTAAGGATTTTTTTAAGGATTTTTTTATGGATTTTTTTTATGGATTTTTTAAAGTATTTTTTAGTTAGCAATATTTCCCTAATTGTTAATAAATAATAATTAAACAATTCATCGAAAAAGGGATGTAGAATTTTAATAGAAAAGTAAAGAGAAAATGATAAAAGAAATTAATTTATTTTATTTATCGTGCATATTATTGTTTATATTTTCTGAATTATTTCTGCATTCATTCCATTTAGTAATCAGCAATATTTCTCTAATTAATCAGGAAAATTAATAAAAAACTTGAGCGAAAAAGAATGGAGAAATTTAATTGAATACTAATTTTTTTAAGGATTTTTTAAAGGATTTTTTTATGAATTTTTTTATGTATTTTTTATGGATTTTTTAAAGGATTTTTTTAAGGATTTTTTTATGGATTTTTTTATGGATTTTTTTAAGGATTTTTTAAAGGATTTATTTCACGATTTTTTTAAGGATTTTTCACTGCATTATTTACTACATTTTTCTGTATCTTTTTTTGTAATTTATTCTGCATTTTTTCTGTTTTATTTTTATTTAATAGTTAGCAATATTTCCCTAATTGTTAATAAATAATAATTAAACAATTCATCAAAAGAGGATGCAGAATTTTAATAGAAAAGTAAAGAGAAAATTATAAAAGAAATTAATTTATTTTATTTATCGTGCATATTATTGTTTATATTTTCTGAATTATTTCTGCATTCATTCCAATTTGGTAATCAGCAATATTTCTCTAATTAATCATGAAGATTAATAAAAAACTTGAGCGAAAAAGAATGGAGAAATTTAATTGAAAACTAATTTTTTTAAGGATTTTTTTATGGATTTTTTCATGGATTTTTTTAAGGATTTTTTTATGGATTTTTTTATAGATTTTTTTATGGATTTTTTTATGGATTTTTTATGGATTTTTTTATGGATCTTTTTAAGGATTTTTTTATGGATTTTTTTATGGATTTTTTTATGGATTTTTTAATAGATTTTTTTATGGATTTTTTTATGGATTTTTTAAAGGATTTTTTTAAGGATTTTTTTATGGATTTTTTTATGGATTTTTTTAAGAATTTTTTTATGGATTTTTTATGGATTTTTTTATGGATTTTTTTAAGGATTTTTTAAAGGATTTTTTAAAGGATTTTTTAATGGATTTTTTTATAGGTTTTTTAAAGGATTTTTTTAAGGATTTTTTTATGGATTTTTTTATGGATTTCTTTATGGATTTTTTTAAGGATTTTTTTAAGGATTTTTTTATGGATTTTTTTTATGGATTTTTTAAAGTATTTTTTAGTTAGCAATATTTCCCTAATTGTTAATAAATAATAATTAAACAATTCATCGAAAGAGGATGTAGAATTTTAATAGAAAAGTAAAGAAAAAATGATAAAAGAAATTAATTTATTTTATTTATCGTGCATATTATTGTTTATATTTTCTGAATTATTTCTGCATTCATTCCATTTAGTAATCAGCAATATTTCTCTAATTAATCAGGAAAATTAATAAAAAACTGAGCGAAAAAGAATGGAGAAATTTAATTAAAAAACTAATTTTTTTAAGGATTTTTTAAGGATTTTTTTATGGATTTTTTTATGTTATTTATTTATTTTTTATGGATTTTTTAAAGGATTTTTTTAAGGATTTTTTTATGGATTTTTTTTATGGATTTTTTTTTAAGGATTTTTTTAAGGATTTTTTTATGGATTTTTTTAAGGATTTTTTTTTAAGGATTTTTTAAGGATTTTTTATGGATTTTTTTTTATGGATTTTTTTAAGGATTTTTTAAAGGATTGGATTTTATGAAGGATTTTTTTAAGGATTTTTTATGGATTTTTTATGGATTTTTTTAAGGGTTTTTAAAGGATTTTTTTATGATAAGGATTTTTTGACGGAATTTTTATTTATGGGGGATGTTGGGATATGGAGGATGGAAGGTTTCCCTATTTTTTAAACAATTATGGAATTTTAATTTTAAACACATAAATCAATTTTCATCGATTCAATTAATTGTAGTAATTAAAAAAACTAATATTTCCCTATGGAGGATTGTATATTAATCAATGTATCGTAATTTTTTATGAGGAAAGGCTTTTTTAGGGATTATTTTTAGTATATTCTGAGGATGAAGGAATGGATTCATGCATTCCAAGGATGTCCGAAAAAGAATGGAGAAATCACAAGGGATGTTTAAAGGAAAATTTTCACTGCATTTTTACTACAGCAAAGTATTTAGATTTTTGAAAATCAGGATATATCAATGTTAATTGCAATAGCAATAAAAACTTTTTATAGAAAAGTAAAGAGAGGATTATCGTGCAAATGGATTTTCTGAATTATTTCTGCATTCATTCCACAGCAAAATTAATTTAATAAAAATTTTTTTAAGGATTTTTTTATGGATGGATTTTTTATGTCGATTTTTTTATGGACCCTAAGAAAGAGGATGCAGAATTTTAATTAGGATTTTTTCAAAGTAAAGAGAAAATGATAAAACAAATTAATAAGGATAATAGAATTAATTTAGATGAGGATCAGGAAAATTTTGGATAAGGATGAGCGAAAAAGAATATGTCTTTTTAAAGGATTTTTTTATGGATTTTTTATTTTTTTATGATATTGTAAGGAAGTAGATGGATTTTTTTAAGAATCTTAAAAGGATTAAGAGCTATCATATGAGTTTTTAATATTTTTTAAGCTTTTTAAAGGAGATTTTTTTATGGAAATGATTTAATTGAAAGGGTACTTTTTAATTTATGGATTTTAAGGATTTTTTAGGATTTTTTTTTATGGATTTTTTTTTTATGGATTTTTTAAAGTATTTTTTAGTTAGCAATATTTCCTAATTGTTAATAAATAATAATTAAACAATTCATCGAAAAAGGGATGTAGAATTTTTAATAGAAAAGTAAAGAGAAAATGATAAAAAAAATTAATTTATTTTATTTATCGTGCATATTATTGTTTATATTTTCTGAATTATTTCTGCATTCATTCCATTTAGTAATCAGCAATATTTCTCTAATTAATCAGGAAAATTAATAAAAAACTTGAGCGAAAAAAGAATGGAGAAATTTAATTGAATACTAATTTTTTTAAGGATTTTTTAAAGGATTTTTTATGAATTTTTTTATGTATTTTTATGGATTTTTTAAAGGATTTTTTTAAGGATTTTTTTATGGATTTTTTTATGGATTTTTTTTAAGGATTTTTTAAAGGATTTATTTCACGATTTTTTTTAAGGATTTTTCACTGCATTATTTACTACATTTTTGTCTGTATCTTTTTTTTGTAATTTATTCTGCATTTTTTCTGTTTTATTTTTATTTAATAGTTAGCAATATTTTCCCTAATTGTTAATAAATAATAATTAAACAATTCATCAAAAGAGGATGCAGAATTTTAATAGAAAAGTAAAGAGAAAATTATAAAAGAAATTAATTTATTTTATTTATCGTGCATATTATTGTTTATATTTTCTGAATTATTTCTGCATTCATTCCAATTTGGTAATCAGCAATATTTCTCTAATTAATCATGAAGATTAATAAAAAACTTGAGCGAAAAAGAATGGAGAAATTTAATTGAAAACTAATTTTTTTAAGGATTTTTTTATGGATTTTTTCATGGATTTTTTTAAGGATTTTTTTATGGATTTTTTTATAGATTTTTTTATGGATTTTTTTATGGATTTTTTATGGATTTTTTTATGGATCTTTTTAAGGATTTTTTTATGGATTTTTTTATGGATTTTTTTATGGATTTTTTAATAGATTTTTTTATGGATTTTTTTATGGATTTTTTAAAGGATTTTTTTAAGGATTTTTTTATGGATTTTTTTATGGATTTTTTTAAGAATTTTTTTATGGATTTTTTATGGATTTTTTTATGGATTTTTTTTAGGATTTTTTAAAGGATTTTTTTAAAGGATTTTTTAATGGATTTTTTTATAGGTTTTTTAAAGGATTTTTTTAAGGATTTTTTTATGGATTTTTTTTATGGATTTCTTTATGGATTTTTTTAAGGATTTTTTTAAGGATTTTTTTATGGATTTTTTTTATGGATTTTTTAAAGTATTTTTTAGTTAGCAATATTTCCCTAATTGTTAATAAATAATAATTAAACAATTCATCGAAAGAGGATGTAGAATTTTAATAGAAAAGTAAAGAAAAAATGATAAAAGAAATTAATTTATTTTATTTATCGTGCATATTATTGTTTATATTTTCTGAATTATTTCTGCATTCATTCCATTTAGTAATCAGCAATATTTCTCTAATTAATCAGGAAAATTAATAAAAAACTTGAGCGAAAAAGAATGGAGAAATTTAATTAAAAACTAATTTTTTTAAGGATTTTTTAAAGGATTTTTTTATGGATTTTTTTATGTATTTTTTTATGGATTTTTTAAAGGATTTTTTTAAGGATTTTTTTATGGATTTTTTTATGGATTTTTTTAAGGATTTTTTTAAGGATTTTTTTATGGATTTTTTAAGGATTTTTTTTAAGGATTTTTTTAAGGATTTTTTTATGGATTTTTTTATGGATTTTTTAAAGGATTTTTTTAAGGATTTTTTTATGGATTTTTTTATGGATTTTTTTAAGGATTTTTTAAAGGATTTTTTAATGGATTTTTTTACGGATTTTTTTATGGATTTTTTATGGATTTTTTTAAGGATTTTTTTATGGATTTTTTTATGGATTTTTTAAAGTATTTTTTAGTTAGCAATATTTCCCTAATTGTTAATAAATAATAATTAAACAATTCATCGAAAGAGGATGTAGAATTTTAATAGAAAAGTAAAGAGAAAATGATAAAAGAAATTAATTTATTTTATTTATCGTGCATATTATTGTTTATATTTTCTGAATTATTTCTGCATTCATTCCATTTAGTAATCAGCAATATTTCTCTAATTAATCAGGAAAATAATTAAAAAACTTGAGCGAAAAAGAATGGAGAAATTTAATTGAAAACTAATTTTTTTAAGGATTTTTTTAAGGATTTTTTTATGGATTTTTTTATGGATTTTTTTATGGATTTTTTAAAGGATTTTTTTAAGGATTTTTTTATGGATTTTTTTATGGATTTTTTTAAGGATTTTTTTAAGGATTTTTTTATGGATTTTTTTATGGTTTTTTTAAAGGATTTTTTAAAGGATTTTTTAATGGATTTTTTTATGGATTTTTTTATGGATTTTTTTAAGGATTTTTTTAAGGATTTTTTTATGGATTTTTTTATGGATTTTTTTAAGGATTTTTTTAAGGATTTTTTTATGGATTTTTTTATGGATTTTTTTAAGGATTTTTTAAAGGATTTTTTTATGGATTTTTTTATGGATTTTTTAATGGATTTTTTAAAGGATTTTTTTAAGGATTTTTTTATGGATTTTTTTATGGATTTTTTTATGGATTTTTTTATGGATTTTTTTATGGATTTTTTTATGGATTTTTTTAAGGATTTTTTTATGGATTTTTTTATGGATTTTTTAAAGTATTTTTTAGTTAGCAATATTTCCCTAATTGTTAATAAATAATAATTAAACAATTCATCGAAAGAGGATGTAGAATTTTAATAGAAAAGTAAAGAGAAAATGATAAAAGAAATTAATTTATTTTATTTATCGTGCATATTATTGTTTATATTTTCTGAATTATTTCTGCATTCATTCCATTTAGTAATCAGCAATATTTCTCTAATTAATCAGGAAAATTAATAAAAAACTTGAGCGAAAAAGAATGGAGAAATTTAATTGAATACTAATTTTTTTAAGGATTTTTTAAAGGATTTTTTTATGAATTTTTTTATGTATTTTTTATGGATTTTTTTAAGGATTTTTTTAAGGATTTTTTTATGGATTTTTTATGGATTTTTTTAAGGATTTTTTAAAGGATTTTTTTATGGATTTTTTAATGAATTTTTTTAAGGATTTTTTAAAGGATTTTTAAATGGATTTTTTATGGATTTTTTTATGGATTTTTTTAAGGATTTTTTTAAGGATTTTTTTATGGATTTTTTTATGGATTTTTTTATGGATTTTTTAAAGGATTTTTTTATGGATTTTTTTATGGATTTTTTTAAGGATTTTTTTATGGATTTTTTTATGGACAATATAGACAAAGAAATTTGGAAAAATATGGTAAAAACCAGAACGTTGGGAGAAAATGTTTCGAATTTCCAATTATTCGGACAAAATTGTTATAGATTTTCCTTCAAAAAGTCTTACGTATATACATAAGATTAAAATTTGTATATAAATAAAAAAATAAAATATTAAAAGAAAAATATACGAATAGTACTAGATAAAGCTTTTGCAGAGTATAAAGAAATAATAAAAAGTCTTTCTATCACGAAAAAAGTTTTCTGCTTTATCAAAATAACTCTAGTTACTTTTCTATAATTGGAATTTATGATCCATTACAGAGAAATATAAAAAAAGAATCAATGTATTCAGAGTTTTGCATACAAATAGTTAAAAAAAAAATTTTCTCTCCACAAAAAAACTATTTTCTTTCTGGTCAAAGAATATAAACATTTCGTAATATCTTATTTCAATTTATTTGAAATAAAACATATATACGCACAAACAATGTATATTGTGAAATGTACAAAGAATCGCCTTTTGTAATCGCACAGACATATATAAGAACCCGAAGATTTCCTTTTCTAAAGAAAACACAAGAACGAGACATTGATTTCATCAGATTTTTCTTTACCTTTTCAAGACATATCTAATTTGATCGTGAATGTTCTTGAAAATTGAAATCCTAACAACAACCACTCCAAAGTATATATAATATTTTTCTTGAAAAATTGTTATTTTCTTTATTTTTCTTTCCTTTTTTTATTATTGGAAGAAAAATAAATGGCAAAAAATAAGTACCTCAACACACATCTTTTATTATACAATGAAAAGATTTCTCGAGTGTATTGTTGAAACTTATTAAAAGTTACATCAAGAGGATTAAATGGGACAAAACTTTGTCTCGATAGATAGAAATATATATATATAATTTTTTTTCTTCAATAATACGTTCTTTCTTTCTATAAAGAATCGTACATATATATACGTATTTTATACTCTCGTAATTCTATTTGATGTATAGAAATTTGTGGGCAAAACTATTTTACAGATCTATATATTCATGTGGTTAGAGTTTTGGAGTTGGAAATGTGCCGTGGGTAATTTCACGAGAACTTTCCAAAAACCCTTAATTTTATAACATATAGTATATATGGATACTTTCTGAATTAAGAAAAAAAAATTCTTTTCCTCAAGAGACGGGGAAATTTCCGGAAAATTGATTTCGAGATTTGTCCGAATTTCATTTTATTACGTACAATTCGGGAATATGAATTCTTTATTTAGTTATATACTTTTAACGCGTATAATTTCGTTCGAAATTTTTTAGCTTTTATTAAATAGAGAAGTGCTTCTTCATTTTTCATTTGCATATTATACTATAAATAAATTTTTTAAAAAAGACTTTAAGAAAATTCACTGTAAAAACAAGTATCTTAAAATACACTGTAGTTTTTTTTAATTATAAAAATAATTGAAATTTTCAGGGCTCGAACTAGGTCTGTAAATCCCGTAAAAGTCCATAAATTTGCTTCAAGTCTATAAAAGTAAGTTTTTTTTAAAAAAGGTCAGTAAAGTCCGTAATTTGATTGACAAAAGATAAAAAGTTCGTAAATTCTGTATTTTTGCGTATTTTTTGTATTTTTCCGTATTTTTTTAATTTTAGCGTATTTTTTAAATTTTTGCGTATTTTTTGTATTTTTCCGTATTTTTTAAATTTTAGCGTATTTTTTAAATTTTTGCGTATTTTTGCGTATTTTTTGTATTTTTCTGTATTTTTCCGTATTTTTTTAATTTTAGTGTATTTTTTAAATTTTTGCGTATTTTTCCGTATTTTTGCGTATTTTTTGTAATTTTCCGTATTTTTTTAATTTTAGCGTATTTTTTAAATTTTTGCGTATTTTTCCGTATTTTTTTGATTTTAGCGTATTTTTTTAATTTTTGCGTATTTTTCCGTATTTTTTGTATTTTTGCGTTTTTTTTTTTAATTTTAGCGTATTTTTTTAATTTTGGCGTATTTTTTTAATTTTAGCGTATTTTTTTAATTTTAGCGTATTTTTCCGTATTTTTTGTATTTTTGCGTATTTTTTTAATTTTAGCGTATTTTTCCGTATTTTTTGTATTTTTCCGTATTGTTTTAATTTTAGCGTATTTTTTTTTTTTTTAATTTTTGCGTATTTTTCCGTATTTTTTTAATTTTAGCGTATTTTTTAAATTTTTGCGTATTTTTCCGTATTTTTTTGATTTTAGCGTATTTTTTTAATTTTTGCGTATTTTTCCGTATTTTTCCGTATTTTTTGTATTTTTGCGTATTTTTTTAATTTTAGCGTATTTTTCCGTATTTTTCCGTATTTTTTGTATTTTTCCGTATTGTTTTAATTTTAGCGTATTTTTTTAATTTTTGCGTATTTTTCCGTATTTTTTTAATTTTTGAGTATTTTTCCGTATTTTTTTTATTTTTCCCTTTTTTTGTTTTTGTATTTCGTATTGGTATTTTTTTTTATTAATAATTAAATATTCACAAGAATTGAACCATTAACAATTTTTTTAATTTCTTGATATTAATTCAATTATTTTCATAAATAATAAAATTTCTTACCAAGATTTAATTACATATATTTATGCTTAATAAATCATGTTTTTTGTATTTTTGTGTATTTTTTCGTTTTTGTTTGTATTTGTATTTCGTATTAGTATTTTTTTATAAATAATTAAATATTTACAGGAATTAAACTATTAACATTTTTTTTTAATTTATTGATAATAATTCAATTATTTTCATAAATAATAAAATTTCTTACCAAAATTTAATTATATTTATGCTTAATAAATCTTGTCATTTAATGGAAATTTATTTTAATTACAATGTAACTCGACTTTCAATATAATTTTCAATTTAATTACATTCTCATAAAAAATGAGAAAGTCTTGGATTTGTGCGATTTTGAGCAATGTCTAATTTTGCTAAATCCTTACGTTTCATGACCCCCTGATTCCGAGAAAATGGTTTTTAGAAAAGTGTCTGTCCGTCTGTCTGTCTGTCTGTCGTCTGTCTGTAGAAAAATTTGTCTCCACGATAACTCGAATAAATTTTTATGAATCGTCTTGCAATTTGGCACACTTTTTTAGTCCATAAAAATGAAGTCTGAGTTCGTTGGGCAGCCCATTTCGTCCATAAACAACAAAAATACAAAATTTTGTATTTTTTACAATTTTCAAAAAAATATTTTTTTAAAATTTTTTCCTTAAATTTGGTACAAAAACAAACAACTTTTTCTTTAGAGACTTTTTAGTAGAACAAAAAACAAAGAATTTTTTTTTTTTTTTTTTTTTTTTTTTTATAAGTTTTTGGGTCTTACGCAGCCAAACGGGTCACGAACTTCTAAAAAATTCTCTAGTCAGAAAATCTTCACAGTATCAAAGTAAAGGCTTAAGTACAACAGAATCTTTAACCGGAACCGTACACGGAAAAAAAAAGTACGTGAATTTTTCATTGACTCGGTACTTGACTTTTGGATACGACACAAAATACTAAAAACAGTCTAGTACTTTTGCATGAGAGTTTCAAAAGCAGTCAATGAAAATTTCTAGTACCTTGCTTGAGAATTTCATTGACTTTCAAAAAAACTGTAAAATAAAAAAAATAATTTCCACTTGTTCACAGAGTTTTTCTGAAATTCACTCATTCATTCACATATTTGGATAATTAATCACACAAACAAAGAACAATTATTGTATCACTTTTCGACGTTCATCAACACTTATGAACTAACCTATAACACACACATATATTCGCGTATAACTTAAATATAAACACACACTTAACACTTAAAAGTACGTATCGAATTGTTCTTATATACCACATGGTGAAATTTTTCACGACTTCTGAGACATGCTATTTCACTGAAAACTGAGACTTACATAACATTCTGTTTTGTGAGAAACACAAAACAAAAAATATTTTTTTGAAAGTCAATTCTTGAAGACAAATATATATTAACACTATTTGTTTTTCATAAAATAATAGTATATTCACATCTGAAATTAACACAAACGGAAACAGACGATCAGCTGGCATTTACCTTGGGTAGAAACGCGCAACGCACACTGCGCATGCTCTACAGAATTTTCAAGCGCAGTCAACTAATCTTTCACGTACTTTTTAAAACTGAACAAATGACTTTTCGTTAAAATTTAAAAAACACTGTTGCCCATACTAGTACTAGAATAATTCTAGGACTTTTCTATATTTTCTAATAAAAAGTATATGGAACAGCCTTGTATTTTGTGTCCTATCCAAAATTCAAGCACTTTCAAGGAAGGATTCACGTACTTTTTTTTCCGTGTAATGGTAAGAATGTGTTAGGGCAGGATATAGTTATATTGTTTATCCTTCTTTAACTCATATTTACGCTTACAGTTATGATTGCGGTTCCGATTAAAGATTCTATTCTGCTTAGGCCTTAAGAACTTGTAGGAACAGAACCTGCTCAGTTAAGGGTGTGTTTATACGACTGTCGATTGAAAAAAAATACGAAAAATGTCAAAATCGACTTCACACCAAGCTATAAAGGTGTTTCTGCAATAGCTTAAAGATGCATTTTGTTGTCTGATTCAAACTGCAGTCCCATGGAATCATTGTAATTGATTTATTTCTCTCCTCCTGCAGTAATTGGTAATTTCTTATATGAAATTTTTCTCTATCCACAAGATTGAAATTAATATATCATTTTATCTGCAAATCTACACATATTTGATGAGAATGTAAACCTTAAAGTCGTAGTAACTTTAAGACAAATAAATATTTTAGCGGCTCAAAAAATATATTTCGTTTCTGATATGTAGTCTCAGTTGACTGAGTTCGTACCACAGCGAAATATCTTTTGGCGAGGAATCAGTATATTTTAGCTTAATTGCTTTAAAAGATATTATTAATGGAATTTTTTTTATATATAATAAGAAACAGGAACCAAAATGCAAATAATGTATAACAATTGTGGACGACAGCGAGCCATTTGCGCGCGAAGCGCGTAACAATGCCCGGAGCGCAAAGCCCGACGTGCGTAATAATCGTCGGAGCGCGACGACCGACATTCGCGCGCCCCGAGGCGCGCTAAAACTAGCGAACGAAGCGAGCCCCCGCGAGAGGCAATGTGTCCGCCCGAAGGGCGGGCAGATTTTTTTTTAAATAATAAAATCTTTGCAAAAAATCAATTATTTTAAAAAAAAATATCATTTACATTTTTAAAAATTGTATTTTATATTTTTAACTTTTTTGTATTTCTTTTATTATACTTCACGAAATTCTGTATTTAATAGTAATTATTTATAATTTATTATTGATTTATAATTATTTATAATTTTTAATTCTTTTTTAATTTATAAATTATTTTTTAAATTTTTTTACAAATTTTTTACAAAAAATTACGAATTTATTTTCTGCAATTATTTATAACATATAAATTTATTATAATTTTTGTTTTTTTTGTTGCTCTTATAAACTGTAAATAAGTTGAATAATTTGTTCATAATAATTATTATGTATATGGAACTAATTATTTACTTGTACGAAATATAATTTTTTCATTTTTAAGAACAGAAAAATTTATTTGAAATTAAAATCATAGTTACGAATAATTTTTTATCAGTTCGTCTGAATAAAACTTATGAATATTGTTTTGACAATAATCCATTAAAAGTCTATTGGAATCAAATTTTATTTCTGTGTGGAATAATAATTCAGTAATTATTATTGTTTTAAGGGCATTTGAACCATTATGACGTCACGGCTTTAGAACACATGCTTTTCACAAACTGTGACGTCATAATGGTTTAAATGCCCTTAATTAAAAATAAATTAAACTTCTGTTCTGTATTTAAAAAAATAATTCAATCATTATTATTATTGTTTATTATTCAACCTAAAAAAAGTAATCTCATAGTTAGAGGAAAAATCCTCTTCTAATATCCTCTCAAGTTATCCTCTCAAAACAAAAGTATTCAACTTGAATGTATATTATTTTTATTCTTTGGTGGTTAATAATAAAACAAAACAATTTTTTGAGGTTCAAATGTCAAATACATTGAATTCAAATGAAGTAAATAAACAAATAAATATATTAATTAATGTAAGTAATTAACTATTAATAATTAAATATATTTATTTAATTAAAAACGCTTAATTCAGTGCATCAAAAAAGCTTTTATTTATTATCTCATAACCATAATAAGCAAATAATATTAAAGAGGAAAATCCTCTAAAGCGAAGTATATTACTTTTGATACCATATATAAGAGGAAAATATGCATTCAGTTTAGAGGAATCCGCATCAAATCAAGATTACTTTTTTTAGGGTGTTGTTTAACACAAAAATAAAATTGTACTCCAATAGACATTAAATGATTATTGTCAAGTAAATATTTATTTGACAGGTAAAATAGTAATTATTATAATTATAATTATTTATAATAATATAATTTTTTGTATTTTTCTGTATTCTTTGTATTTTTCTGTATTTTTCTGTATTTTTCTGTATTTTTTTGTATTTTTCTGTATTTTTTTGTATTTTTTCGTATTTCTTGTATTTTTCTGTATTTTTTGTATTTTTCTGTATTTTTTGTATTTTTCTGTATTTTTCTGTAATTTTCTGCTTTTTTGTGTATTTTTTCGTATTTCTTGTATTTTTTGTATTTTTCTGTATTTTTTTGTAATTTTTGTATTTTTCTGTATTTTTCTGTATTTTTTCGTATTTCTTGTATTTTTCTGTATTTTTTGTATTTTTCTGTATTTTTTGTATTTTTCTGTATTTTTCTGTAATTTTCTGCTTTTTTTGTGTATTTTTTGTATTTTCTGTATTTTTGTGTATTTTTTGTATTTTTTTGTATTTTTTGTATTTTTTGTATTTTTTCGTATTTTTCTGTATTTTTTTGTATCTTTTTGTATTTTTTTGTATTTTTTTTGTATTGTTTCGTATTTTTTGTATTTGTATTTCGTATTAGTATTTTTTTTATTAATAATTAATTATTCACAAGAATTGAACCATTAACATTTTTTTAAAATTTTTAATAATATTCCAATTATTTTCATAAATAATAAAATTTTTTACCAAGATTTTATTATTCTTGTAATTAATAAATCTAATTAATCTTTATTAATTATAAAAATAATTAAATCTTGGTAAAATATTTTATTATTTATGAAAATGATTGAATTATAATCAAGAGATTTAAAAAAAATGTTCATAGTTAAATACTTGTGAATATTTTATTATTTATAAAAAAAATACTAATACGAAATACAAATACAAAAAAATACGAAAAAATAAAGAAAAAAAGGAAAAAATACGGAAAATTGCATAAAAATCCAATTTTTGTATTTTTCTGTATTTGTTGTATTTTTTCGTATTTTTTTAATTTTTCCGCATTGTTTGTATTATTGCGTATTTTTTTTCTGTATTTTGCTGTACTTTTTAAATGTTTCTGAATTTTTTAATTTTTTCGTATTTTTTGTATTTTTCTATATTTTTTGTATTTGTCTGTATTTTTCTGTATTTTTAATTTGTCCGTATTTGTTTGTATTTTGCCGTATTTATTGTATTGTTCCGTGTAAGAACAAATATTTAGTTGGAAAATAGTTATTATTTACAATTGAATATATAGTTTGTTTTGTTCATTAAATAATTGAGACATGTAAAATTGAATACGATAACGAAAAACAGTTTGTGACAATTAATTAAGTACACTGATAAGAATAAAATGCGGAACACAGTGAAGCGAAATATATTGTTTTGACAGTAAATATTGATAAAGTGTTGTAAAGCGTAGAGTATATAGTGCTGGGCGAAAGTCATGAAGGAATGGTGAATAGTGTTTTAGTCGATTTTGGCCAGCCAACTGAGTAAACCGCAAGCGTTGTTAAAACGGAAGGGAACATGGTAAAGGTCTAAATACGTAAAGCACAACAAACGGACTTCATTTTGGTGCATTGCTATACATCGTCAGCTGCTGGTATTCTCGACTAATTTGCTTGGGAAAACCAGCAACAGGCGATCACACACGGCAGAGGAGTCGAAGCTTAATTCCCTACAATTTGCATACGGTTGATTCTTAGGGGACTGGAACGACGCAGAAAACCCACAACCTTCCCTATGCTTAGCCTTATGCAGTTGCTTTAATCTCCTTTTCCAACAGTAGAACCAAGTAACTGTATAATTCTAATGAAAATTATCCTCATACATTACGCTAAAATACTCCAATATATTATATAATAAATACACTTAATCCCATATCATTAAAAATCATTGCCAACTTCATTGTTTCCAACTACTTTTATTTTTATTCTCCATCAACTTCAGAAGCAGGCGACATTTTATCAAAAATTCACTCTAGAAATTATTAGATACTGAAACAAATGTTCTATTACATTTATCATTATCATTTTTCTAGGAATTTGATTCAAATTGAAATTTTGCGATGAGTTTTATTATTTATAGAAATAATTGAATTCCTAAAGAGAATTTTATTATTTACGAAAATAATTGAATCTCTGTAAAAAATTGTATAGTTTATAAAAATAATGGAATTATTACGAAGAAATTTAGAAAAAATTTGTAAATAATTGAATTCCTGTAAGAATTTGTATCCCTGACTTTTCCCTGAATTCCCTGACCTGTGACAACCCTGAACTAAAAATGGAAAATGATTTAAAGCAAATTAATGAGGAAATAAGAATAAACAAATGAAGAATTCGAAAATTATCTCCAATATCCTAAAATTTTTCCCCCAAGTTAGAAGAGTTGGATTTAAATTTTCAAAAACTTTTAATTATTTTAGATGTAGGTAATAAATATTGCGTGTAAAGTACCCTTTTGTCGGGTAGTTAGTATTCCACTTCTTTGAAGATTACATAATGTGGTATTTCGCCGAATTTCCTTTTGTCAATGCATAAACCAAATATAATGAAATTTTATCGGTAAATCCATTATAAAATATATCATCACAGCGTTAAATTATTAACAAAAACGTTATCTCCTATTGTTATTAATATTATTTTCTAATAATATATTGTTCGCAGATATTTCATTAAAGTTAAAAAGCAAATATCACTTTTCCTTTGATATTTTCATCTCGGTAAATTCACATATACCTTATATTAAGGTATATTAATTTTAACATATTCAACATTTCAGTAGTAATGAATACCTTCATTTGTCCTGTATGAATAAATTTGATGATATGACAGATATCAAAGACTAAAAAAGTAAGTTTTAATCCATGTATTTTCATATCAGTACATAAATTCAGAAGTTAAACATATTTTTAATTACAATACCAAAAAAATTTAATCTCTTGATTTTTTCAAAAATATTTGAGGTACTTAAGAAGCGTCAAAAATAAAATAAAAATCTAGTACGCACATTTTGAAAAATTAAAAATAAAAACTTGAGGAAAGGTTGCGGTTAATGAATTTTGTTTGGTTGGTGAATGTATATGTATATACAATGTAACAAGTTTACAAATGTTTTTTTCACCCTCACCCTCTGCCTCCCCCTCTTATAACAGCAATTTTCCACGGAAGCTTTCTCATATAGTGAACCGAACCTTTCAGTTTAAAAAGACCAGCAGCAACAACTTTTTAGTTCTTTGGTGGTACAACTTTTGTAATTCGGTGTTTTCAAAGTAATTTCTTCTAACGGGAACTTTGGTATAAGGGAGATTGCATTCCCGCAAGATGCCTACATATTTCACGGTAAATGAGAGTAGGTCTTGATCACCCCGACAATATTACAAACGATAAGGGATTTCAACGCGACTTTTGTTATCAGCAAAGAAAAACTCACATTACCTATATTATATGTATATGATTCAGAGTTATTTAGTATACCTCCGATTTGATCCAATGAAACCTAAACTCATATTACAGAATAATTGGCATTTTATATTTTTAACTTTTTTATTTATTTCTAAAAATAGCTCGTATAATCAATTGAAAACTTTTAAATAAACTAATGTGAAATTCAGTAAATTTATATTAAACTAGGAGTGGATCGTAAAGATCAGTAAATTTGCTTCAAGTCCGTAAAAGTCAGATTTTTTTCTAAAAATGGTCCGCAAAGTCCGTAATTTGATAGAAAAAGGACGAAAAGTTCGTAAATTGTGCGTGATACAATTTAGAGAATCTTAGAGAAATTACAAATGATTGCAGAAACTCAATTATTTTCAAAAGTAATAAAATTCTTCGAAGAAATTCAATTATGTTCAAAAAATTTTTAAAATTCAAGTCAAAATTTCAATTGTTTTCAAAAATAAAAAAATTATTTTTCGAAATTCAATTATTTTCAAAAATTTCAATAAAATTCTTGACATCATAACAAAATTACAAAATTATTTTTTTTTTCAAAAATTTTCCAATCAATTCAATTTATTTAAAATTTTTTTTTATAAATTTCTACGCAAACCTTTAATAATTCTCATAAAATAATAAAAATTTCACAGAAATTCAATTATTTACAAATTTCTTTATAAATTTCTTCGCAAACATTCAATTATTTTTATAAAAAATAAAATTTTCACAGGGATTCAATTATTTTCGTAAATAATAAAATTCTCTTTAAGAATTCAATTATTTTCATAAATATAAACTCAATGCTGAATTTCAATTTTTTTTAATACAATTTTAATGGATTTTCTCAAAAAAGTGTAGTTATTCTTAAAAATTTTATTAAAATTTGTCATTTGAATTCAATTATTTACAAAAATTTTAATGAAATTCTCCTAAAAATTGAAATTTATCAAATTCTGCACAAGAATTCAATTTTTTTTATAAATGATAAAATTCTTCGAAACAATTCAATTATTTAATAAATAACAAAATTCTTTGTAAAAATTCAATTATTTCCAAAAATTCTTCCCAAAAATTCAATTATCTTTATAAAAAACAAAATTCTTTGCAGAAATTCAACAATTTCAACAAAATTTACCCCAAGAATTTAATTATCTTTTTAAAAAAACAAATTCTTTGCAGAAATTCAATTTTTTTCGAAAATAATAAATTTCTTGTATGAAATTCAATTATTTTCAAAAACTTTAAAACAAATTATTGATGAAAATAACATTAACTTTGAAAAAATAAAATTGATCGTAGAAATTCAATTATTTTCATAAATAATAGAATTTTTAAAAATAATTCAATTATTTTCATAAATAATAAAATTCCTTGCAGAAATTTAATTATTTTCAATAACTTTAAACAAATAATTGACGAAAATAAAATGGGTAATCTTTGTAAAAATAAAATTCATCGCAAAAATTGAATTCTTTGGAGAAATTCAATTATTTTTAACAATTTTAACAAAATTTTTTTCAAGAATTTAATTAAAAACTTTAAATTACTAACGAAAATGAAATTATCTTTGTAAAAATCAAATTCATCGCAGAAATTGAATTATTTACAAAAATTTTAATAAAATTCTTCTAAAAATTTTAATTTATCAATAATAAATTCTGTGCAAGAATTCAATTATTTTTATAAATGGTAAAATTCTTCGAAACAATTCAATTATTTAATAAATAACAAAATTCTTTGTAAAAATTCAATTATTTCCAAAAATTCTTCCCAAGAATTCAATTATCTTTATAAAAAACAAAATTCTTTGCAGAAATTGAATTATTTCCAAAAATTTTTAATAAAATTCTATTTAGGAATGGAATTATTTTCATAAAATAATAAAATTCATCTGAGAATTTCAATTATTTTTAATACAATTTTAATCAAATTTCTCGAAAAAATGTAATTATTCTTAAAAATTTTATTAAAATTCGTCGAAAGAATTCTGTTATTTCAAAATTTGTTGATAAAATTCTTTATGAGAATTCAATTATTCAATAAGTTATTTTTTTACCTAAATAATTGAATTTTGAAAAGGTTTCATATTAAAATCTTTGAAAATTTTAATTTTTCATACTTTTAATTAACAATTCTATAGGAAAATAATTTTTTTTGAAAAAGTTTATTTCAATTTTACTTAAAATTATTTTTTTTAAATTTTTTATTTTCTAATATATGTTTAATTGAAGAATTTCCGAATAACTGAAGTTTTGTAAAATTGAATCGTAAACAAATGAATTTGAAAATTCTCAAAGAAATTTTTCAAAAACTATTAAAAATAATGGATTTATAGAAGAATTTTAGTTAAAAACAAAAAAAAAATATTTAATTTTGGAGAAATTACAAGAAATTTAATTATTCTCAAAAGTAATAAAATTCTCCGCAGAAATTAAATTATGTTCGAAAATAATAAAATTCTTTTTAGAAATTCAATTAGTTTAATAAATAATAAAATTTAATTATTTCTAATACATCTGTAATTGAATTCCTAGAAAAATGTAATTTTTCTTAAAAATTCTATTAAAATTCGTCAAAAGAATTAAATGATTTAAAAATTTATTGATAAAATTCTTTATGAGAATTCAATTTTAAGAAACATTCAATTATTCAATAAATTATTTATTTTTGTATTTAAATAATTTAATTCTAGTAGAATTTTCTAATAAAAATTAATTAAAAAATTAATTTCAGTTAAAATTTTAGATTATAAATTAATGATTTTTTAAAAATTAATTTTTTTGAAAAAGTTTAATTCAATTTTTTTTTTATATTATTTGAAGTTTTTATTTTTTAATATATATATTTAATTGAAAAATTTACGAATAATTGAAATTTCGTAAAATTGAGTATTGTATATACAAATGAATTTGAAAATTCTCAAAGAACTTTTTCGAAAATTAATTGATTGAAAGAAGAATTTTAGTTCAAAAATTCTAGAAAATAATTATGAAATGATGAAAATAATTTTGAAGGAGTGCAATATTGTTATAATAATATAGAATAATGATTTTATCACTCTCTAATCTTTAATTATTATAAAACATGAAGAAATTGATCACTTTATCAATATTTTCATGTTTTATAGTTATGAAAAATTAAATTTATTATTTAATGTAAAATGTTCTCTTATTTGACTCGGACTGGTTATATTTTTGTCAGTAATTGGTCCGTAATTTTCTATTTTTTGTCCGTAAAGTCCGTATTTTTAAATACTTTCACTAGTTCGTGCCCTGCGATAGTAATAATAATAAAAGAATGATGATGATGTAGCTAATAAGCATCTGTAGATGTTTAATAAACCATTAATAAAAAAAAAGAATGATGATAATAATAATAATAATAATGATAATAATAATGATAAAAATAATATTAATAATAATAATGATAATAATAATAATGATAAAAATAATATTAATAATAATAATAATCATCATAATCATAATAATAATAGAAATAAAAATAATGACGATGATAGTAATAAGAAGGAAAATAATAATAGCGACAGAAACTAAAAACGAATTTTGGTGCTGCAATAATTTGAAATGTTTTGGAAAATTACGCCCGTAAGTGTGTGTATAAGATTTGTGTGACGTAATAATTACAACTTCCAACATTATCTTATACCCCTGGACAGCTTTTAGTGGTATACTGTTTAGTAGCACATTGTTAACATGTGATGCTTTGTTTCAAAACAACCAACTCAGATTGGATATGTCGAGAAGCAGCTAATGAAGGTGCTTTGTTTCAAAACAGAGTTGGAACCAGACTAGAAATGATCTTACTCTCGGAAAACATCAAACTAATGATCCCCGATTCATTATTACTTCTCGAAACACAACCCTCAGCATTTTTGTTTGTTTTTTTAGTTTCCCATATACCTATATTATTTTGACTCGACAATTATATTTGCAGTAAAAAAATACAGTCTAATTTTCGATTCAAAACCCAAATTGTTCCTATTTCCAAAAGTGAAATTAAAATATTGGTACTAATATTTGGTTAATTTTTTTTTTTAAAAGACAATTGAATTGTTAAACGTTCAACATGGAAAAGAATCTCTTTTATAATTGATATGAAGTGTAGAAAAAGAGAAGAGTCGAGATTATTTTGTTTAATTTTTTTTTGTAGAAGAAACGAAAGCAAAACACGCAGAGGCTGAAAGGGGGGATAAACACTTAGAAACGACTATTTGCTTTGCGGAAAGAAACCGCAGGAAAGATTGCGGTAAAAAGAGGAGAACAGTTTATTGGCGTTATAGCTGAAGCATGCAGTGCAAAAAGGGAGAAAAAGTTTTGACTAAGGACGAATAGAAGAAGAAGAAGAAAAAGGAGCAAATACCTGAAGAAGAAGGAGCAGAAGATGACGAGAAGATCAACAGTGGTGATCAAAGTTACTTTGGAAGTGGAAGTTGTATGACGACGTGTTGAGGAAATTATGTAAAGGAAATTAATCCAAAGCTCAGCAACACAAGATTTGTAGGAGCAGAGCCTAGGTGGAGAGACATCCTGATTAAAATCAGAGTCTAACAAGGAGTTTATCATCGCAGAAATCACAAAGCTGTTAGCTGCAGTTTGTGCGGATAAAAAGGTAACACTTAAGATCCAAAACTTGGATTTCTTATTCCTCAGAAGGAAACATAAGTCCGGCAATGGTGCTGGAAAGTTCTCGAGAAGAAGCCTGGAAGATGACATTCCTAAAAGATCCAACAAGCGGAGGATAAAACTCGTTGTTGAGGTAGTGAGGAAGATTTCTCGAAAACGGCTGAAACGATCATCAAAAAGCTTGTGTTAAAATCTGTGACTGCAGTCTCAGATATTAACACAAGCTTTTTAATTATATTTTATAATGATTAATCGAAGGTTCTTTGCAATAAATATTTTTTATTTTATAAACAATTTAAGTTGTGAATTTTGGTAAAAATCGATACCTCTGCTTCAGAAGATGCCATTTTGATTAAATTTTTTTTATAAATATAAAGGTTTAAAGTTTTTCTTTTAAAACCGGTTATATTATTTAAACCGGTTCTTCTTTTTTAAATCGGTTTTTCGGGGAATACCATAGTTATTTGAACGCAATACCGAATCTAACAGATTTGTAAAAACATGTCCCAAAATCAAAATAAAAAATTAATTTTTTTGAAAACAGTTTTAATAAATACTTAAGCCCTAATCCTAAATTTATGCATATTACATTTTAAAATTTTAACATAAAAATTTAATGTCAGCTATCTGAAAGCTATCTAAAATTTTTGTGCATGTGGGATAAAAATTTTTTTTTTCGGAAAACAACCTGATTTTTATAATAAACCAAATTTTCTTAAACCAGTTTTCTTTTTGAATAAAATGGTATTTGAAAAACCGTTCTTTAAAATGCCTGTATTCAATTAAACCCAGTATTTTTAAATACAAGTTTTTTTAAAATACCGGTTTTAATTTTAAAACCGAAAACCGTCTTAAGAACCGGTTTTTTCAAAAACCTAAAACCGGTAAATGTATGAAAAATTCAAATTTTCCTATACTTTTAATTTGCAAACTTTTCAAAATTCAATTATTGCCAAAAATTTAAGCTATAGTGCTTTTAATATTGTTCAATTATTATTTCAAATTTTAACTGAAATTCATTTTTTAAATCAATTTTTATTACAAAATTGTACGAGAATTCAAAAAAATTTTTAAAAATTTTTGAAAATAATTGAATTTCTGTAAAGAATTTTATGAAAAATAATTGAATTCCTGCTAAAAGTGTTATTTTTTAAAAGAATTAAATTTTTGGAAAGAATTCTGTTATATTTATGAAAAGATAATTGAATTCCTTTCAAGAACTTTATTTGAAAGTTTTGAAAATAATTGAACTTCTACGAAGAATTTTATGAAATTTTTGAAAATAATTGAATTCCTGTTAAAAAATTCGTTATTTTTGATTTTTAAAAATAATTGAATTTTTGCAAAGAATTTTGTTGTTTATAAAGATAATTGAATTTTTTCCAAGAACTTTATTCGAAAGTTTTAAAAATAATTGAATTTCTGCAAAGAATTTCATGAAATTTTTGAAGATAATTGAATTCCTGCTAAAAAATTCGTTATTTTTGATTTTTGAAAATAATTGAATTTTTGCAAAGAATTTTGTTGTTTATAAAGATAATTGAATTTTTTCCAAGAACTTTATTCGAAAGTTTTAAAAATAATTGAATTTCTGCAAAGAATTTCATGAAATTTTTGAAGTTAATTGAATTCCTGCTAAAAAATTCGATAGTTTTGAAAATAATTGAATTCTTACGAAGAATTTTGCTATTTATAAAAAAAAATTTATTACAAGTTTTGAAAAAAAATACAATTTTTGCGAAGAATTTTATGATAAATTTTAAAAATAATAATTGAATTCCTGCTAAAAAATTTGTTATTTTTAAAAATAATTGAATTTCTGAGAAGAATTTTATAAATAATATTTCAAAATAATTGAATTCCTGCGAAAAACTTTGTACTTTATAATAATAATAATTTAATTTTTCTGAAAAATTTTGTTATTTGTCAAGATTTTTGTTATTTTTTATTTATGAAAGTAAGGGAGTTATTACGAAGAAATTAAAAAAAAATTGTAAATAATTGAATTTCTGTGAAATTTTTATTGTTTATGACAATAGTTAAATGTTTATGTAGAATTTCATTAAAAATTTTTTTGAATCATTGAATTCTTTTGGAAAATTTTATTAAAATAGTAGATATTGATTTGAGGGAAATTTTTGAAAATAATTGAAATTTTGTCAATAATTTTATTAAAATTTTTTGAAAATAATTGAATTTCAGAGAAGAATTTTATTATTTATATTTAAAGATAATTGGAATTTTGACAAGAATTTAAAAATTTTTTTGAAAATAATTGAATTTTTCGAAGAGTTTTATTATTTTTGAAAATAATTGAATTTCTGCAATTATTTGTAACTTTTTCAAAATTTCCAAAATTATATCTTCCATTTACGAACTTTTCATCCTTTTTCAATCTATAAAAAGATTTCGAACAATTTCTATATATTTGATAAAAAAAAAGAAATTTTGCTTTTTGCTATAAATATCCGCAAGCTTAATTTTCCATTTCGATGAGTGTCACTCTTGATTGTTTAGTATTTATTTATATAAATGGAAAAATATATAAAACTCTCGAAAAGCTATGTCAATAAATCTTGCAATTTTGTCAACTTTTATTTAGAAATAAATTCAGTGTGAAAACTTCCTTTAACTTATCTCAATATTATATGAAAAAGTAAAAAAATATATTTATTTAAATTTACGAGTTTACAGTGAAAAACTAAAGTAGGTAATCAACAAATTTTCCAACAACTGAAATTTTGATTTCTTTACTTCGCCTCTGGTAAATTCAATTGCGTTATTTCATTCGAGAAAATATATTTAATTATCTTTTTTAATTGTATGCCATTTTTAGCCTCTATAAAAAGAAAAAAAAATTCTCTGGTTTCATGTGAATAAAAATTTGTTTTCTGTCTGCGCAAATTTGTGTAGGTTTTCTTGAAAAGTACACTTTTCTGCACGCTATGTTGATTCATTTCTTTGACAAGATAATACTTTCTCATATGATGAGAATTTAAAAAAAGCTCATATATTTATGCTTACTTTCACCCGTATAAAAACATAAATATACTACCGTGTGTGTGTATCAAAAATAACGTACAAACTTTACATAATATATGAACATTACTTAATTTTTCTTTTTCAAGAAATTACACATCAGAACAAAATTTTTTAACATTTCTGTTCGAAAATAGCTTTGGTGTTTAAAAATTTTTTAATTAACTTAAAACCTTTATTTAAAATACCTCAGTGTAAAAAGAAGGTATACTGTTTTTATACTGTGGTAGTCACTTCAAAGTTGTTTCAAAAACTTAAAAAATTATTAGATACTCAAAAAAAAAAACACCCTAATACATTAAATTACGAATTTCTTAAATTGTAAAATTATTCACAAACATCAATAACCAAATCTTTAAATTAGTATTTAATTATTATTTTCCCATTGGAATTAAAAATCTTCCAAACATTCAAATTCAAACATTTTTAAAATTAAACAGCTTATAAGAATATTATTAGAAAACATAAAGATATCAATCACTCCGAGTCTTCGACTTGGAGTAATTGATGTCCTTATGTTTTATAAAAATTTTAATTTCCATAAAATTTTTCAAAAAAAAAAAAAATTAAATTATTTACAAAAATTAAAATAAAATTCGTTGCAAGAATTCAATTATTTTCATAAATAATGAAATTCTTCACAGGGTTTCAATTATTTTTAATACAATTTTTAAATAAATTTCTCGAAAAATGAAATTATTTTCTTAAATCTTTGCAAGAATTTAATTACATTTGACAAAGAAAGAAAATATTTGTTGAACTTAAAAAATTTTCAAAATTAACTATTTTCATAAAAGTTCTCAAAGGAATTTCATTATTGAAATAAAATGTAATAAAATTCGTTGCATGAATTCAATTATTTACATAAATAATAAGATTCTTTACATTATTTCAATTATTTAAAAAAAAAATTTTTTTTAAATTCATTGCAAGAATTTAATTACTTTCTTCGCAATAATTCAATTATTTTTAGGGTAATCAGGTTTTTTATGTTATGGCAGTTGCGGTCAGTAAATATTCACGCGCGTTTATTTTAGCTATACTTAGTAATTATTATTATCGATAAAAGTATATTATAATAATTGTTTTTGCTTCCTCATAAGGAAGCTTTGCATTCGTGACGATTTTCAATTTTTCAAAAGAAGGTTATATGGACTCATTTTCATCTATAACATATGTATATTCAATTCTGAGCAAATGTCCAGATGTATGTGTGTGTGTATGTGTGTGTGTGTATGTCACAAAAATTGTGTACAAATTATCTCAAACAAATTTTGATGGATTGTCTTGAAATTTTGCAGGTTTATTGCAGTCATTAATACCTAAAATCTGACACAAGGATTTTAAAAAATATCTAAAAAAAAAAATTTTATACAATTTTTTTAAAATTCAAAAAAATTTTTTTTTGTATTTTTGTAAATAATTTTTTTATCTGTTAATATTTTAATTAATTATTCTCAAAATTACATTCCTGACAAGAAAACGAATCGATTGATGTATACAAAGTATATTTTTTAAGAAAATTATAAAATTAATAGAAATTTTTCTTTTTCACAAAAAATTCAAATTTTGTATTTTTTCATAATTTATTTAATATTAATATTTTTAAATGATTATTCTATCATAAAAAAAGAAGCAATTTGCATATGAAATAGAGGTGTGTATTTAATCGAACCGAACATTAATCGACTCCACAACAGAAAATTCGAATCATTTCGAATTGCAAAAGTTTGCAAACCGCAATATAATTACATTTAATTTATGAATATATCTTGCAGCATCAAAAAGAAATTTCCTTAAGAAGAATGTATGCTTTGATTGTTATGCTTTTGAAAAATCATAATTTGGTTTTCATTTTTCATTTAAAAATTTTTTGATATAACAAAGGTTTTTTACAAGAAAAAATTACTAGAATCAATAAATCATTTATTTATGATAATGTTTGATTAAAATTAGAATAAAGTTTTAAACATAAAAAACATTGTTATAAAAATAAATTAATATAAATTTTTTATTTTTAAACAAAATTGATAAATGTTTGTATGAATGGGTGTGTATGTTCCCAATTTTATGGGATAAATTTAATTTTATACATATGTTTAGATGGAGTTTGCTAGAATTTTGTAAGTAAATTACGTCACGAATTTATATTTTATATGTTGAGGAAGCTAAATGGTCATGAAATGAACAACTTGTTTATAAAATTATGATTGTCTGATGGCGTACGGGTGAGGGTGCTACTACTTAAAAATTGAAATAAAATTCTCTAATCTTCAAGATTGAGTGGGGCTCAGTCCCTACTAGAACTCTGGTAATTTTCAGATGATTAGAATTGTTAAATTTGGAAGAAATAAATTTTTATTTATTTTTTACCAAATTTCGATTGTCTGATGGCGTACGGGTGGACCTGCTACTACTTAAAAATTGAAATAAAATTCTCTAATCTCCAAGATTGAGTAGGGCTCAGTCCCTACTAGAACTCTGGTAATTTTCAGATGATTAGAATTGTTAAATTTGGAAGAAATAAATTTTTTATTTATTTTTTACCAAATTTCGATTGTCTGATGGCGTACGGGTGGACCTGCTACTACTTAAAAATTGAAATAAAATTCTCTAATCTCCAAGATTGAGTAGGGCTCAGTCCCTACTAGAACTCTGTTAATTTTCAGATGATTAGATTAATTAAATTTGGAAGAAATAAATTTTTATTTTCTTTTTTATAAAATTATGATTGTCTGATGGCGTACGGGTGAGGGTGCTACTACTTAAAAATTGAAATAAAATTCTCTAATCTTCAAGATTGAGTAGGGCTCAATCCCTACTAGAACTCTGGTAATTTTCACATGATTAGATTAATTAAATTTGGAAGAAATAAATTTTTTATTTATTTTTTAACAAATTTCGATTGTCTGATGGCGTACGGGTGGACCTGCTACTACTTAAAAATTGAAATAAAATTCTCTAATCTTCAAGATTGAGTGGGGCTCAGTCCCTACTAGAACTCTGGTAATTTTCAGATGATTAGATGAATTAAATTTGGAAGAAATAAATTTTTATTTTCTTTTTTATAAAATTATGATTGTCTGATGGCGTACGGGTGGACCTGCTACTACTTAAAAATTGAAATAAAATTCTCTAATCTTCAAGATTAAGTGAGGCTCAGTCCCTACTAGAACTCTGGTAACTTTCAAATGATTAGATTAATTAAATTTGGAAGAAATAAATTTTTTATTTATATTTTACCAAATTTCGATTGTCTGATGGCGTACGGGTAAGGGTGCTACTACTTAAAAATTGAAATAAAATTCTCTAATCCTCAAGATTAAGTGGGGCTCAGTCCCTACTAGAACTCTGGTAATTTTCAGATGATTAGATGAATTAAATTTGGAAGAAATAAATTTTTTATTTATTTTTTAACAAATTTCAATTGTCTGATGGCGTACGGGTGGACCTGCTACTACTTAAAAATTGAAATAAAATTCTCTAATCTTCAAGATTGAGTGAGGTCCAGTCCCTACTAGAACTCTGGTAATTTTCAGATGATTAGATTAATTAAATTTGAAAGAAATAAATTTTTTATTTATTTTTTAACAAATTTCGATTGTCTGATGGCGTACGGGTGGACCTGCTACTACTTAAAAATTGAAATAAAATTCTCTAATCTTCAAGATTGAGTGAGGCTCAGTCCCTACTAGAACTCTGGTAATTTTCAGATGATTAGAAATGTTAAATTTGGAAGAAATAAATTTTTATTTTCTTTTTTATAAAATTATGATTGTCTGATGGCGTACGGGTGGACCTGCTACTACTTAAAAATTGAAATAAAATTCTCTTATCCTCAAGATTGAGTGGGGCTCAGTCCCTACTAGAACTCTGGTAATTTTCAGATGATTAGATGAATTAAATTTGGAAGAAATAAATTTTTTATTTATTTTTTAACAAATTTCGATTGTCTGATGGCGTACGGGTGGACCTGCTACTACTTAAAAATTAAAATAAAATTCTCTAATCTTCAAGATTGAGTGAGGCTCAGTCCCTACTAGAACTCTGGTAATTTTCAGATGATTAGAATTGTTAAATTTGGAAGAAATAAATTTTTATTTATTTTTTACCAAATTTCGATTGTCTGATGGCGTACGGGTGGACCTGCTACTACTTAAAAATTGAAATAAAATTCTCTAATCTCCAAGATTGAGTAGGGCTCAGTCCCAACAAGAACTCTGGTAATTTTCAGATGATTAGAATTGTTAAATTTGGAAGAAATAAATTTTTATTTATTTTTTAACAAATTTCGATTGTCTGATGGCGTACGGGTGGACCTGCTACTACTTAAAAATTGAAATACAATTCTCTAATCTCCAAGATTGAGTAGGGCTCAGTCCCTACTAGAACTCTGGTAATTTTCAGATGATTAGAATTGTTAAATTTGGAAGAAATAAATTTTTATTTATTTTTTATCAAATTTCGATTGTCTGATGGCGTACGGGTGGACCTGCTACTACTTAAAAATTGAAATAAAATTCTCTAATCTTTAAGATTGAGTAGGGCTCAGTCCTTACTAGAACTCTGGTAATTTTCAGATGATTAGATTAATTAAATTTGAAAGAATTAAATTTTTATTTTCTTTTTTATAAGATTATGATTGTCTGATGGCGTACGGGTGAGGGTGCTACAACTTAAAAATTGAAATAAAATTCTCTAATCTTCAAGATTGAGTAGAGCTCAGTCGCTACTAGAACTCTGGTAATTTTCAGATAATTAAATTAATTAAATTTGGAAGAAATAAATTTTTTATTTATTTTTAACAAATTTCGATTGTCTGATGGCGTACGGGTGGACCTGCTACTACTTAAAAATTGAAATAAAATTCTCTAATCTTCAAGATTGAGTGAGGGCTCAGTCCCTACTAGAACTCTGGTAATTTTCAGATGATTAGATTAATTAAATTTGGAAGAAATAAATTTTTTATTTATTTTTTAACAAATTTCGATTGTCTGATGGCATTACGGGTGAGGGTGCTACTACTTAAAAATTGAAATAAAATTCTCTAATCTTCAAGATTGAGTGGGGCTCAGTCCCTACTAGAACTCTGGAAATTTTCAGATGATTAGATTAATTAAATTTGGAAGAAATAAATTTTTATTTATTTTTTAACAAATTTCGATTGTCTGATGGCGTACGGGTGGACCTGCTACTACTTAAAAATTGAAATAAAATTCTCTAATCTTCAAGATTGAGTGGGGCTCAGTCCCTACTAGAACTCTGGTAATTTTCAGATGATTAGATTAATTAAATTTGGAAGAAATAAATTTTTATTTATTTTTTAACAAATTTCGATTGTCTGATGGCGTACGGGTGGACCTGCTACTACTTAAAAATTGAAATAAAATTCTCTAATCTTCAAGATTGAGTAGGGCTCAGTCCCTACTAGAACTCTGGTAATTTTCAGATGATTAGAATTGATTAAATTTGGAAGAAATAAATTTTTATTTATTTTTTATCAAATTTCGATTGTCTGATGGCGTACGGGTGGACCTGCTACTACTTAAAAATTGAAATAAAATTCTCTAATCTTCAAGATTGAGTGGGGCTCAGTCCCTACTAGAACTCTGGTAATTTTCAGATGATTAGATTAATTAAATTTGGAAGAAATAAATTTTTATTTTCTTTTTATAAAATTATGATTGTCTGATGGCGTACGGGTGGACCTGCTACTACTTAAAAATTGAAATAAAATTCTCTAATCTTCAAGATTGAGTGAGGCTCAGTCCCTACTAGAACTCTGGTAATTTTCAGATGATTAGATTAATTAAATTTGGAAGAAATAAATTTTTATTTATTTTTTAACAAATTTCGATTGTCTGATGGCGTACGGGTGGACCTGCTACTACTTAAAAATTGAAATAAAATTCTCTAATCTTCAAGATTGAGTGGGGCTCAGTCCCTACTAGAACTCTGGTAATTTTCAGATGATTAGATGAATTAAATTTGGAAGAAATAAATTTTTATTTATTTTTTAACAAATTTCGATTGTCTGATGGCGTACGGGTGGACCTGCTACTACTTAAAAATTGAAATAAAATTCTCTAATCCTCAAGATTGAGTGGGGCTCAGTCCCTACTAGAACTCTGGTAATTTTCAGATGATTAGATGAATCAAATTTGGAAGAAATAAATTTTTTATTTATTTTTTAACAAATTTCGATTGTCTGATGGCGTACGGGTGGACCTGCTACTACTTAAAAATTGAAATAAAATTCTCTAATCTTCAAGATTGAGTGGGGCTCAGTCCCTACTAGAACTCTGGTAATTTTCAGATGATTAGATTAATTAAATTTGGAAGAAATAAATTTTTTATTTATTTTTTACCAAATTTCGATTGTCTGATGGCGTACGGGTGGACCTGCTACTACTTAAAAATTGAAATAAAATTCTCTAATCTCCAAGATTGAGTAGGGCTCAGTCCCTACTAGAACTCTGGTAATTTTCAGATGATTAGAATTGTTAAATTTGGAAGAAATAAATTTTTATTTATTTTTTATCAAATTTCGATTGTCTGATGGCGTACGGGTGGACCTGCTACTACTTAAAAATTGAAATAAAATTCTCTAATCTTCAAGATTGAGTGGGGCTCAGTCCCTACTAGAACTCTGGTAATTTTCAGATGATTAGATGAATTAAATTTGGAAGAAATAAATTTTTATTTTCTTTTTTATAAAATTATGATTGTCTGATGGCGTACGGGTGGACCTGCTACTACTTAAAAATTGAAATAAAATTCTCTAATCTTTAAGATTGAGTAGGGCTCAGTCCTTACTAGAACTCTGGTAATTTTCAGATGATTAGATTAATTAAATTTGAAAGAATTAAATTTTTATTTTCTTTTTTATAAGATTATGATTGTCTGATGGCGTACGGGTGAGGGTGCTACAACTTAAAAATTGAAATAAAATTCTCTAATCTTCAAGATTGAGTGAGGCTCAGTCCCTACTAGAACTCTGGTAATTTTCAGATGATTAGATTAATTAAATTTGGAAGAAATAAATTTTTTATTTATTTTTTAACAAATTTCGATTGTCTCATGGCATTCGGGTGAGGGTGCTACTACTTAAAAATTGAAATAAAATTCTCTAATCTCCAAGATTAAGTAGGGCTGAGTCCCTACTAGAACTCTGGTAATTTTCAGATGATTAGAAATGTTAAATTTGGAAGAAATAAATTTTTATTTATTTTTTACCAAATTTCGATTGTCTGATGGCGTACGGGTGGACCTGCTACTACTTAAAAATTGAAATAAAATTCTCTAATCTCCAAGATTGAGTAGGGCTCAGTACCTACTAGAACTCTGGTAATTTTCAGATGATTAGATTAATTAAATTTGGAAGAAATAAATTTTTATTTTCTTTTTTATAAAATTATGATTGTCTGATGGCGTACGGGTGGACCTGCTACTACTTAAAAATTGAAATAAAATTCTCTAATCCTCAAGATTGAGTGGGGCTCAGTCCCTACTAGAACTCTGGTAATTTTCAGATGATTAGATGAATCAAATTTGGAAGAAATAAATTTTTTATTTATTTTTTAACAAATTTCGATTGTCTGATGGCGTACGGGTGGACCTGCTACTACTTAAAAATTGAAATAAAATTCTCTAATCCTCAAGATTGAGTGGGGCTCAGTCCCTACTAGAACTCTGGTAATTTTCAGATGATTAGATGAATCAAATTTGGAAGAAATAAATTTTTTATTTATTTTTTAACAAATTTCGATTGTCTGATGGCGTACGGGTGGACCTGCTACTACTTAAAAATTGAAATAAAATTCTCTAATCTTCAAGATTGAGTGAGGCTCAGTCCCTACTAGAACTCTGGTAATTTTCAGATGTTTAGATTAATTAAATTTGGAAGAAATAAATTTTTTATTTATTTTTTAACAAATTTCGATTGTCTGATGGCGTACGGGTGGACCTGCTACTACTTAAAAATTGAAATAAAATTCTCTAATCTCCAAGATTGAGTAGGGCTCAGTACCTGCTAGAACTCTGGTAATTTTCAGATGATTAGATGAATTAAATTTGGAAGAAATAAATTTTTTATTTATTTTTAAACAAATTTCGATTGTCTGATGGCATTCGGGTGAGGGTGCTACTACTTAAAAATTGAAATAAAATTCTCTAATCTTCAAGATTAAGTGGGGCTCAGTCCCTACTAGAACTCTGGTAATTTTCAGATGATTAGATTAATTAAATTTGGAAGAAATAAATTTTTTATTTATTTTTTAACAAATTTCGATTGTCTGATGGCGTACGGGTGGACCTGCTACTACTTAAAAATTGAAATAAAATTCTCTTATCTTCAAGATTAAGTAGGGCTCAGTCCCTACTAGAACTCTGTTAATTTTCAGATGATTAGATGAATTAAATTTGGAAGAAATAAATTTTTATTTTCTTTTTTATAAAATTATGATTGTCTGATGGCGTACGGGTGGACCTGCTACTACTTAAAAATTGAAATAAAATTCTCTAATCTTCAAGATTGAGTGAGGCTCAGTCCCTACTAGAACTCTGGTAATTTTCAGATGATTAGATTAATTAAATTTGGAAGAAATAAATTTTTTATTTATTTTTTAACAAATTTCGATTGTCTGATGGCGTACGGGTGGACCTGCTACTACTTAAAAATTGAAATAAAATTCTCTAATCTCCAAGATTGAGTAGGGCTCAGTACCTACTAGAACTCTGGTAATTTTCAGATGATTAGATTAATTAAATTTGGAAGAAATAAATTTTTATTTTCTTTTTTATAAAATTATGATTGTCTGATGGCGTACGGGTGGACCTGCTACTACTTAAAAATTGAAATAAAATTCTCTAATCTTCAAGATTGAGTGAGGCTCAGTCCCTACTAGAACTCTGGTAATTTTCAGATGATTAGATTAATTAAATTTGGAAGAAATAAATTTTTTATTTATTTTTTAACAAATTTCGATTGTCTGATGGCGTACGGGTGGACCTGCTACTACTTAAAAATTGAAATAAAATTCTCTAATCTCCAAGATTGAGTAGGGCTCAGTACCTACTAGAACTCTGGTAATTTTCAGATGATTAGATTAATTAAATTTGGAAGAAATAAATTTTTATTTTCTTTTTTATAAAATTATGATTGTCTGATGGCGTACGGGTGGACCTGCTACTACTTAAAAATTGAAATAAAATTCTCTAATCTTTAAGATTGAGTGGGGCTCAGTCCCTACTAGAACTCTGGTAACTTTCAAATGATTAGATTAATTAAATTTGGAAGAAATAAATTTTTTATTTATATTTTACCAAATTTCGATTGTCTGATGGCGTACGGGTAAGGGTGCTACTACTTAAAAATTGAAATAAAATTCTCTAATCCTCAAGATTAAGTGGGGCTCAGTCCCTACTAGAACTCTGGTAATTTTCAGATGATTAGATGAATTAAATTTGGAAGAAATAAATTTTTTATTTATTTTTTAACAAATTTCAATTGTCTGATGGCGTACGGGTGGACCTGCTACTACTTAAAAATTGAAATAAAATTCTCTAATCTCCAAGATTGAGTAGGGCTCAGTACCTACTAGAACTCTGGTAATTTTTAGATGATTAGATTAATTAAATTTGGAAGAAATAAATTTTTATTTTCGTTTTTATAAAATTATTATTGTCTGATGGCGTACGGGTGGACCTGCTACTACTTAAAAATTGAAATAAAATTCTCTAATCTTCAAGATTGAGTGGAGCTCAGTCCCTACTAGAACTCTGGTAATTTTCAGATGATTAGATGAATTAAATTTGGAAGAAATAAATTTTTTATTTATTTTTTAACAAATTTCGATTGTCTGATGGCGTACGGGTGGACCTGCTACTACTTAAAAATTGAAATAAAATTCTCTAATCCTCAAGATTGAGTGGGGCTCAGTCCCTACTAGAACTCTGGTAATTTTCAGATGATTAGATGAATCAAATTTGGAAGAAATAAATTTTTTATTTATTTTTTAACAAATTTCGATTGTCTGATGGCGTACGGGTGGACCTGCTACTACTTAAAAATTGAAATAAAATTCTCTAATCTTCAAGATTGAGTGAGGCTCAGTCCCTTCTAGAACTCTGGTAATTTTCAGATGATTAGAATTGTTAAATTTGGAAGAAATAAATTTTTATTTATTTTTTATCATATTTCGATTGTCTGATGGCGTACGGGTGGACCTGCTACTACTTAAAAATTGAAATAAAATTCTCTAATCTTCAAGATTGAGTGAGGCTCAGTCCCTACTAGAACTCTAGTAATTTTCAGATGATTAGATTAATTAAATTTGGAAGAAATAAATTTTTTATTTCTTTTTTATAAAATTATGATTGTCTGATGGCGTACGGGTGAGGGTGCTACTACTTAAAAATTGAAATAAAATTCTCTAATCTTCAAGATTGAGTAGGGCTCAATCCCTACTAGAACTCTGGTAATTTTCAGATGATTAGATTAATTAAATTTGGAAGAAATAAATTTTTTATTTATTTTTTAACAAATTTCGATTGTCTGATGGCGTACGGGTGAGGGTGCTACTACTTAAAAATTGAAATAAAATTCTCTAATCTTCAAGATTGAGTGGGGCTCAGTCCCTACTAGAACTCTGGTAACTTTCAAATGATTAGATTAATTAAATTTGGAAGAAATAAATTTTTTATTTATATTTTACCAAATTTCGATTGTCTGATGGCGTACGGGTAAGGGTGCTACTACTTAAAAATTGAAATAAAATTCTCTAATCCTCAAGATTGAGTGAGGCTCAGTCCCTACTAGAACTCTGGTAATTTTCAGATGATTAGAATTGTTAAATTTGGAAGAAATAAATTTTTATTTTCTTTTTTATAAAATTATGATTGTCTGATGGCGTACGGGTGGACCTGCTACTACTTAAAAATTGAAATAAAATTCTCTAATCTCCAAGATTGAGTAGGGCTCAGTACCTACTAGAACTCTGGTAATTTTCAGATGATTAGATTAATTAAATTTGGAAGAAATAAATTTTTTATTTATTTTTTAACAAATTTCGATTGTCTGATGGCGTACGGGTGGACCTGCTACTACTTAAAAATTGAAATAAAATTCTCTAATCTTCAAGATTGAGTGGGGCTCAGTCCCTACTAGAACTCTGGTAATTTTCAGATGATTAGATAAATTAAATTTGGAAGAAATAAATTTTTTATTTATTTTTAAACAAATTTCGATTGTCTGATGGCATTCGGGTGAGGGTGCTACTACTTAAAAATTGAAATAAAATTCTCTAATATTCAAGATTAAGTGGGGCTCAGTCCCTACTAGAACTCTGGTAATTTTCAGATGTTTAGATTAATTAAATTTGGAAGAAATAAATTTTTTATTTATTTTTTAACAAATTTCGATTGTCTGATGGCGTACGGGTGGACCTGCTACTACTTAAAAATTGAAATAAAATTCTCTAATCCTCAAGATTGAGTGAGGCTCAGTCCCTACTAGAACTCTGGTAATTTTTAGATGATTAGATTAATTAAATTTGGAAGAAATAAATTTTTATTTTCGTTTTTATAAAATTATTATTGTCTGATGGCGTACGGGTGGACCTGCTACTACTTAAAAATTGAAATAAAATTCTCTAATCTTCAAGATTGAGTGGAGCTCAGTCCCTACTAGAACTCTGGTAATTTTCAGATGATTAGATTAATTAAATTTGGAAGAAATAAATTTTTATTTTCTTTTTTATAAAATTATGATTGTGTGATGGCGTACGGGTGGACCTGCTACTACTTAAAAATTGAAAAAAAATTCTCTAATCCTCAAGATTGAGTAGGGCTCAGTCCCTACTAGAACTCTGGTAATTTTCAGATGATTAGATGAATTAAATTTGGAAGAAATAAATTTTTTATTTATTTTTTAACAAATTTCGATTGTCTGATGGCGTACGGGTGGACCTGCTACTACTTAAAAATTGAAATAAAATTCTCTAATCTTCAAGATTGAGTGAGGCTCAGTCCCTTCTAGAACTCTGGTAATTTTCAGATGATTAGATTAATTAAATTTGGAAGAAATAAATTTTTTATTTATTTTTTAACAAATTTCGATTGTCTGATGGCGTACGGGTGGACCTGCTACTACTTAAAAATTGAAATAAAATTCTCTAATCTTCAAGATTGAGTGAGGCTCAGTCCCTACTAGAACTCTGGTAATTTTCAGATGATTAGAATTGTTAAATTTGGAAGAAATAAATTTTTATTTTCTTTTTTATAAAATTATGATTGTCTGATGGCGTACGGGTGGACCTGCTACTACTTAAAAATTGAAATAAAATTCTCTAATCTTCAAGATTGAGTGGGGCTCAGTCCCTACTAGAACTCTGGTAACTTTCAAATGATTAGATTAATTAAATTTGGAAGAAATAAATTTTTTATTTATATTTTACCAAATTTCGATTGTCTGATGGCGTACGGGTAAGGGTGCTACTACTTAAAAATTGAAATAAAATTCTCTAATCCTCAAGATTAAGTGGGGCTCAGTCCCTACTAGAACTCTGGTAATTTTCAGATGATTAGATTAATTAAATTTGGAAGAAATAAATTTTTTATTTATTTTTTACCAAATTTCGATTGTCTGATGGCGTACGGGTGGACCTGCTACTACTTAAAAATTGAAATAAAATTCTCTAATCTCCAAGATTGAGTAGGGCTCAGTCCCTACTAGAACTCTGGTAATTTTCAGATGATTAGAATTGTTAAATTTGGAAGAAATAAATTTTTATTTATTTTTTATCAAATTTCGATTGTCTGATGGCGTACGGGTGGACCTGCTACTACTTAAAAATTGAAATAAAATTCTCTAATCTTCAAGATTGAGTGGAGCTCAGTCCCTACTAGAACTCTGGTAATTTTCAGATGATTAGATTAATTAAATTTGGAAGAAATAAATTTTTATTTTCTTTTTTATAAAATTATGATTGTCTGATGGCGTACGGGTGGACCTGCTTCTACTTAAAAATTGAAATAAAATTCTCTAATCTTCAAGATTGAGTAGGGCTCAGTCCCTACTAGAACTCTGGTAATTTTCAGATGATTAGAATTGTTAAATTTGGAAGAAATAAATTTTTATTTATTTTTTATAAAATTATGATTGTCTGATGGCGTACGGGTGGACCTGCTACTACTTAAAAATTGAAATAAAATTCTCTAATCTTCAAGATTGAGTGGGGCTCAGTCCCTACTAGAACTCTGGTAATTTTCAGATGATTAGATTAATTAAATTTGGAAGAAATAAATTTTTTATTTATTTTTTACCAAATTTCGATTGTCTGATGGCGTACGGGTGAGGGTGCTACTACTTAAAAATTGAAATAAAATTCTCTTATCTTCAAGATTGAGTAGGGCTCAGTCCCTACTAGAACTCTAGTAATTGCTTCCTCATAAGGAAGCTTTGCATTCGTGACGATTTTTAATTTTTCAAAAGAAGGTTATATGGACTCATTTTTTTTGTATTTTTGTAAATAATTTTTTTATCTGTTAATATTTTAATTAATTATTCTCAAAATTACATTCCTGACAAGAAAACGAATCGATTGATGTATACAAAGTATATTTTTTAAGAAAATTATAAAATTAATAGAAATTTTTCTTTTTCACAAAAAATTCAAATTTTGTATTTTTTCATAATTTATTTAATATTAATATTTTTAAATGATTATTCTATCATAAAAAAAGAAGCAATTTGCATATGAAATAGAGGTGTGTATTTAATCGAACCGAACATTAATCGACTCGACAACAGAAAATTCGAATCATTTCGAATTGCAAAAGTTTGCAAACCGCAATATAATTACATTTAATTTATGAATATATCTTGCTGCATCAAAAAGAAATTTCCGTATGCTTTGATTGTTATGCTTTTGAAAAATCATAATTTGGTTTTCATTTTTCATTTAAAAATTTTTTGATATAACAAAGGTTTTTTACAAGAAAAAATTACTAGAATCTATAAATCATTTATTTATGATAATGTTTGATTAAAATTAGAATAAAGTTTTAAACATAAATAAACATTGTTATAAAAATAAATTAATATAAATTTTTTATTTTTAAACAAAATTGATAAATGTTTGTATGAATGTGTGTGTATGTTCCCGATTTAATGGGATAAATTTAATTTTATACATATGTTTAGATGGAGTTTGCTAGAATTTTGTAAGTGAATTACGTCACGAGTTTATATTTTATATGTTGAGGAAGCTAAATGGTCATGAAATGAACAACTTGTTTTAGTTATTTTTAGTTATTTTTAACTAATTCTGATTTAGAGAGATACAATAAATAATGTAATAAAATATTTTATACACGTAAAATTATTCTAAATTGAAAAATAAAATTTTTAAGAAATACTCGAGCATTTTCCTTATTTGGCAAAAAAAAAAAAGGAGAAAAAAGGGAAAAAGGAGCGTAAACTTATTGCTCGAAAAGGGTGAGTTTTACGAAAGAGATTTCCAATAAAATCGGGTTTTGGTGATGTTAAACACGTAATAGATAAAGAAGGAATGTTTCATCTTGGTTGAATAGAGATTTGGAGGCTGATGCTCATATCCTTACAGATGCATGTATAAACAGTTTCTTAAAAATGTACCTGGGATGTAACAGTCCTCCCTCCTTACTTTTTTCATCGTCTCGATGAAATTCTATTCTTATCGTTTAAATACCCATGTCGCGACTATAAAATTCTGAAATTGAGACTGTCTTTTATCACCTAAATTATAATTTTCATACAGTGTTTGCAGTGACATCAATATCCTTCCGCTCTTATTACATTCGGCGGCGCCTAGATAAGAATGTGAAGTGATAATTTTACGTGTTTGTTGTGTAATGATATGTGCTGTTTGTGTTGTCTTAATCATCTTCGTAAGGTACGTATGGATTTCTTCTCTCTCAGGACGGTCGTTGACTTTTTGTTTCCCATGATGGTGATTTCAAATTGTCAACTTCAGCATTTTGCATCCCTATAAAGGATGGTAGCACCTAGAGCATCCTCAGTGTTTGACTAACTTCTTAAGGTACGGAGTGACAATCGTTTTACAAAAGTAAGAAATTAAACCTTCTTCTCTTTTTTTTTTTGTTATAATTGTTGTGAGTGTTTATTAGTGTTCCAACCCTTAATGTTTTATGTTTTCCTTTAATTATATATTTTTTGTATAGTGTCTGGAGAAAGAAAATGCACAATTAGTTTGGACAAATTCTTGCAATCTTTGCAAGTTCTAGCGGCATCAGTCCACTATTCAGTGTTGGAAGTGGACTGTTTTGAGGCGATGGGACGTCCGGGTCGTCCAAAACAAGGAGGATATCAAAAAAGAATTGATATTAAAGTGCGGAATACTGAGTTGCGCCGTTTAAAGGAGGAAATTCGAGGAGATTCAGCGCAATTAACATCAATGCTAAATCTAGTGCTGTGAGTATAATTTTGATTCTTTGAGTTTTCTTTTACTCTTTTTCGCAAAGTAATAATTCTTTTCTCTCTTTTTTTTTTTTTGTTTATTTAGTCGACCAGATCGTCCAAACGACTGTTACTGTGGAGGATGTGTAACTTCATCCATCCTTGAAAAAGAACTAACAGGTGAATTATTTATGTTATGTGTTTGAATTAACTTTTTATTGATATCGTTTTTATTTTTCTTTGTGTTTGATAATTTTATAAGAAATTAATTTTTGGTTGTGTAGTAATTTTATGTTGTTTATTTATTTGTGTAGAGCAACATGGGCCAAGGAATTTCGTCGATACAATGGTATGGATTGATGACGTTCCACAATTTATATCTTCATCTGAGGTTGAAGATAAACCGTTAGACCTCTCAAAGAAAGCTGTTATTGTCAACAAAATATTTCAGCCGAGGATAGTGCTAAAGGACATTAAATCTCTCTTGAAGGATCCTTTGATGTTGGATTCTGCACTTAATTCATCTTCTCAACCTCAAGCAGAGACTTCATTTGTTCCAACAGCAGGGCCTTCAACAGCAGGACCTTCATTTGTTCTAACGGCAGGGCCTTCAACAGCAGGACCTTCATTTGTTCTAACAGCAGGACCTTCATTTGTTCCATCAGCAGGACCTTCATTTGTTCCATCCGCAGGACCTTCATTTGTTCCATCAGCAGGACCTTCCTGATATCTCATTCCAGGGAGAGTTGAATCCTTCCTGGTACGTGAAACCAACCGATGCAGAGGTCATTTTGGAGGAAAATCCTCTCAGGATGGATCCTACACCATGTACTTCATTCCAGAGAGAGTTGAACACTTCCTGGTACGTGAAACCGAAAGATGTGGAAATTATTTTAGAAGAAAATCCTCCCATGGTGGATCCATTTAAAGTTAAATTGTGTGCATGTGGAACGTGATTTACATAAAATTGTAGTGTGAATGTGTGTGTTTTTAAATAAATAAAAATTTTTTTTTTTTATAAATGTTACATTCTCAATTTATGGAGTTAATTTATTTCATTCTGTCAACCACTTTTGCAAATTCAAATATAAGAGTTTTTCTCCTTAATTCTTTTTTTACATTTTAACAATTTATTAAATTTTGCTTATTTGATTCGTAGAATTTATTCAATAATTAACTTTATTTCTCTAAATTCTTTTTATTTATTTCATTTAAAATTGTTAACTTTTGTGATTTAGTTTCTAAATATTTCTATTGTGTTGAAAGTATGAGGTAAAAACGATAAAACATACATAACTTTTACAGGGTTGCTGCGCTTTCGCTGATTTGTAATTTTTTTGACAGTTTTTTTTTTAAAACTACACTTATTATTTACCACATTAAATCTATTACATATATTTAGAAATTTCGGTAATTGTGAAATTAATCAAAAACATCTATTATTATTTTTTTTTTATAGGAATTAAAACTTTCAAACATTTCACATTAAAACATTTTAAAATTCAATAACGTAAAAGAATATTATTATAAAACATTAATATTTTATATTATAATTATTCGAAAATTCTTCAAAAAATAGAAACTTCAAATATTTCAAAAGAAATCTATTAAACTTTTAAAACAACAATTTCACACAATTGTTTGCTAAAAGTACGAATATTCCGATTTATAAATATTTCAATTTTTAAATTTTATGAAAATTCAATTATTTAAATATAAAAATAAATAATTTATTGAATAATTGCATGTTTCTTAAAACTGAATTTTCATTAAGAATTTTATTAACAAAATTTTTTTTTTTTATAATTAAATTCTTTGCACGAAAGCAAATAAGAATTTTTAAGAATAATTATATTTTTCGAAGAAATTGTATTAAAATCGTATTTAAAAGTACTTGAAATTCTGCGATGAGTTTTAATTATATTAATTGGAAAATAATTGAATTACTAAAAATAATTTCATTATTCATAAAAATAATTGAATGCTTGCGTACAAAATACTTAAAATCCTTTATAATGATTGAATTCTATTGAAAATTCTATTAAGTCAGCAGATATAAAAATATATAAACATTATTTATTTATTATATTTTAATTATAGAAAGTGAATTTATCATTCGGCAGTAAAATATTAAAGTTTTTTTTTTTTTAAAGGTTCTGTTTTTTTTTGTTCTTCAATAATTTTGAAATTATTAATTAATTTCGAAAATATTTTTCAGATTAGGCAGGTTTCTGCATTAGGACAGCTGTGATGTCAATACAAATGAAACCCACGAGCTTATAGATTTATTTAAGATATTTAATTTATTTGTTAAAATTGATAGCTTCTTTCACTTTTAATTATTAATTTATGTTTCAAAATCTAAGTTCATTAAAATTCTAATAAAAATTTCAGCATAATTGCATTAAAGCATTGTTATAGCTTAAATAGTATGGTTAGTTGCTATTTACTAATATTAAGGAAGCAATTTTTAGTTAATTAATTGTTTAAGCATATTATTTGTTTAAAAGTTATAACGTAATGTTTTCAGGACCTTAATTTTTGTCAAATAAAATTGTTTGTATAAACACAATATAAACAATTTTATTTAAAAGTTATATAATTTTTAGTAATTTATTTATATATTATTGTTAATTTAGCAGTTTTTAAATAATTTAATTGTTAATTATTAATCAAAGCATATTGTTTATTCATATATATGTGTATCATTATTAATGTATGAAATGCTATTTTACAATATTATTTATTTAATATAAATAATATAATCGGTATAATTTTATTATTAATATTGTTTATCAAATTGCAATGTAATTAATTGATTAGTATTAATTGTTAAGGCGTTAATTAGAGATTTATTGCCAGTATGGTTAATATTATATAGCTTTGTGTTTGTCTTTCATACTTCAAGAGCTATATTTAATTTTAAATTTGAATTGTTTGCCGCTCTTTCATGATGGAAGTCATTAAAGGTTGTTTTCGGTCTTAAAATTGTTGAAATTTTTGCAGATTTTTGAGAATTTCCTCCCTCCTTAGATTTTACATTGTTCTCCGTGTGTAGAAATATTTGGTTTCATTGAGTTTTTCTTCTGTTAATTTTGTGTTCTTTGTATTAGATTTAAATTTCTTTTCCTTCTAATTGCAATTAAGGAGTAGCATAGATATAGTTTTCTTGCTGTGATAATAATTATTATTAATAAGAATAATTGAACGGAAACTATGAAATCATCTTTGATTGTTTATGCATATTATGATTTTTTTTTGTTTATCAATAAATAAAATTAGTTTTAAAGTTTAGTTTTTTTTTTATAATGATTTTTTTTTATTGATTAATGACATTTTTACTCATAAAATTATTTAGTTGTTTAATTTTTGTTTTCATCATCTAGCTGATTAATATGGAATTTATTTAATTATTTATTTAATTCTTAGATTTATTTTCGTGTAACGTCTGATTAGTCAGATGTTTATAAATCACAAGTTATTAATTTTTGGTTACTAATTATTAAATAAAAGAGGAAATAAATAAGGCAACTACTAATTCCTCTAGGTTCCTTTTTTTTTGTTCCTCGAGTACTCCTTTTGGGTATGGTATGTTGTCTATATTTCCTTTTGCAGATGGAAAGAACGGTACCATTTTTCCTTGGCGTAGTGGAGAAAAATTATGGATTTTGTCATCTAAAATTTAAAACTATGTTATTATCATTATTTATGGGCAATTTTTTTTTTTTTTTTTTTTTTTTTTTTTTTTTTTTTTTTTTTTTTTTTTTTTTTTACATGTCTTTGGAACCTTTGTCCTTTTCATTTGGTGCCCTAAGTCAATCACTATTCTCCACTTTTTCTCACCAGTTTTATAATTCATTTTTGGAATCATAAGCAGTGGTGAGTTGTATGGTGAACATGATGGACCTACAGCTCCTTTTGACTTCATTTTGTCAATGACTTTATCTATTTCTTCTTTTTGGGATGAAAAGAATCTTTGTTTTAAATGTTTTATCAATTGGTCAATTGTTCCAAAGATTTTACCGTGAATATTACCTCTAGCAGCACCTTTTAATTTAGTAAGAATAGATTGAAAATATTGATCGTCGTATTGCTTTGGAATAGTAAATTCAGCATTAAAAATATCTTCAATAAAGTCATTTACTGGCATATTATGCCCATTATAAAAAGGAATATTCATTATACCCTGTTGTAACGCAAAACATTCAGCCATAGAATTTACCATAGTATCATGAAGGGATCTATTAATGGAGGTTGTGAAGGTTGATCCACTTGGTCCTGTGGTTTCATCATTATTATCGTCTACATAATCTTTTTGGTGTTTTCTACGAGGCATTTTGATGTTAGTTTAAATTATTTCGTTAATAATATCAAATGAAAAAGGAAGCCCTAGAACTCCAATAATATCTGAATTGTCGTCACAAATTATCGTTTGAAATTCTATTACTGTATAATTAATACAAACTTTTGTCTCTCCGTGCGTTCGTAAAGTACCGTCTCTCAAAAAGTATTTTATTATACGATCTATTCCTAAAAATGGATTAAGTCTGTCTTCTTTAATGATATTAATAGGTAACGAGGGATCTAATATGAATAGGCCTTCGTTATTTGTAAAGAATGAAGAATTTAATGATAATAGTGGATATAATTCGCTATACTTTAGTAAGAACTGAAAATATGAATTCATTAATTAAATTTTACCGGGAGTATTATTCTCGTATAGGTGTGAGATTTGCTTTATATATATATTTTTGTTTTTTGATATTCTTGAGATTTATTCAAATTAAAATATTTGATGAATTATTGAATTTAATATTTTGATTTATGTACCAAATTCTTAGCCACAAAATTATTGAAAATGTTACAATAAAAAGTGTTGTGAATAATATTATACAATACATGTAATATGTAGTCGATTAGAATGTAAATTTACTAGGATCTGTATTAAGGAAGGGAGATCCTAATATACCTGTTAACTCAGGTTGATTTTGATTAACAAAAGTTTTAAATTTTATTGCTTTATTAGCAATTACTATTTTTGTTGTTCCGGATGTAACGAATGACCCGAAATTTATTGTGTATTTTTCAATTCTCTTGATTTCAGTATCTTGAGTGAGTTTGTTTTCATTTATTAAATTAATATCCAAAGCAGGATTGATTAAAAAGAGTCCTCTATTCTCTATTAAATTTTTAGAAGATATGTGAATTTTCGGATAAATCTCTAAATTGAATGAAATGTTATTAATATGCTCACTCATGAGAAATTTCTATGAGTATTAGAAGAATCTTCTAAATAAATTATTTCTGAAGAAATTAGCTACGCGACGTCTTAATCGTCTCTGAATTGATAATTCACGTCTCCAGATTTCTCTTTCGTAAATGACTGCTATTCTTTCAAAATATCTAGTTTCAAAAATTTGATCCAGAAATGGTGCTCCTAATATACCGATAATTTCTGTATCACTATGAGAATAAGCGTCAACTTCAAATCTCAAAGAAAAATCACTAAATTCTATTATTGTATTTCCAATAGTATGAATCGCACCTTGTCGAGATATAGTTGAACTATTACGTTCTATGTATACGAATGATGCTATTGCTGATTGTTGAATTAAATTTATTGATAAGGTGTGATCTATTAAAAAGTTACCTCTATGTAAATTGAAATAACCCGAAATCAATTCAACGTAAGGGTAATTATGTTGATTATAACTTAGATTTGAAAAATAACTACTCATTTAATTTTTTTTTTTTATTTATATTTTTATTAAAATTTGGTTGGCTGTGTGCAAGATTAATTGTCTTAGCAAAATTACAATATTTTTGTTACAATTCTTTATTTTTATTTAAAATTTGCTCCGTATTAGTTAATAATTTTTCGAAAAATTTTTTGAAAATTCTTGAATTGAATTAAATTCTCGTACTTCTAATAAATTATCAGTATATTCTACTTGTTTTTGTTGAAAGCGTTTCTGATTTCTTTTTCCTCCTCTATTCCTTGGTTTATCGTTATTATTTTGCATGATCTCAAACTGCAAATAAAGACATTTTGTCTTTGATTATAAGAAAATTTAAATTATTGTTAAAGTAGTATGTTTGATTATGGATTTTTATTAAGGAAAAAGCCTTTACTTCTTTAAAGTTAAAATTCGCCGATCGGCGTAAAAATAACTCTAAAGTAAGCCTCAAACTTAACAAAATTTAGAAAAGCTCTTTATTTTAACAAATTCGCCGATCAGCGTAAAATGATAAAATCAAGAACTTGTGTTTTAATAAAGCTAGTTGCCCTAATAACAAATTCGCCGATCAGCGTAAAATGCCATTAGTAAAATCGAAATTCGCCAAAAGGCGTAAGAACGATTTTATACAACTTGTTCTTTTATTACTTAAAGTGATTGTTGTATAATGTGTTGTGTAATTAATAATTTACTTGAAAAGAATGTTGTTAGAGCGTCAGTTAAATTGTTCTTTATTCTAAGTGTTGTAAGTGTTTAACTTGCACCTTGTAGAAGGAAAGAATAGTGTTTCGTATAACTCCGATCCGCGAGCAGAAACTAACAATTCTAAGTGTTAAAACTGACAACTTGCACAATAACCGAGTACAACGCGCACTGAATTGCCGGTTAAAGAAAGAATAATTTGAATTATTAATTAACTCTCCTAAGATTTTGATAAGTTATTTTAATTTTGAATTTAATATTTTGTAATGGAAAATATTATAATTGTCTAACAAAAGTGACGAATCCCACCGCTGCCACCAAATCAGCTGTTACATCCCGAGCAGAAGGCGAGTTTGATAGGTTAGGTTAAAGAATTTTGGAGGAATGGTAGGCTGATTATGGTCAAGTTGGTAAAGCTTGACCTTTATTTTTAAGTAGGATCGTTTGTACTTGTCAAAACTACGGGTTTTGAGTTACAACAACAATAAATATTCCCTTTTTAACAATTTATTTAAATATTCAAGAGTATGTTTACAAAATTATACAATGTTACTTACTTTTAGTTTACAGATTAGTCGTAGATTCAAAATTGAAGCGCTGGTCGATATAAGTTTGGTTTTCAAGATGTTGTTTCAATTGAATGAAACTGAGAAAGTTTGTTATGTTACACTTATGTAACTTTCACAACTTTAGGGTTTTTGCGTTTGTTTCAAGAGTTAGTACCGTTTCTAAGTGTTACTTATCGTCACTTGCACCTAATTATGGAAAGAAACTTGTTTCTAAGTGTGAGAAAAGCAACTTGCACAATAATTGAGTACAATTCGGTCTGCAATTGCCAATTAAAGAAAGAATTGGTGAAAAACTACAATTAATGAAACTTGACACGCAAAATACGACAGTTAATACATTAAAATTATTGATTCTAAGTGTCAAATTGCTTTTCTTGCACCTTTTACGGAAAGAAACTTGTTTCTAAGTGAATAACAAAATTGACTTGCACAATAACCGAGTACAACTCGAACTGCAGTTGCCGATTAAAGAAAGAATACAATAAATAATGAAAAACTGAAGGGTCGCTCTACAATGACTACTGGTCTTATAAACCGCACCGGAACTTTTGACAATTTGTGTTAAAAAGCTTTGCCTTATATACTATAAAATTATTAAAAAGTGGGAGAGTTTGTAGACAATTATGGGGGTAAAAGGTGTCAATTCTTTAGAATAATACTTATTCATTATAATTCTATTTATAATTGAGAAAAGAAGAAAGAATGCGATTTCGACAAATGATCTAAATATCTACCTCAATTATGGAAAAAGTGAAGCTAGAGTTACAAGAAGTGATTCACAGAACTCGGGTTGCGTAATGAGGTCATAGCGGCTGAGTGCGAGCTTGCGTGAGTCACTCCTTGACTCAACGCATTGTTTCTTATTTTTGTCAATTTCTATCTCTGGTTTTGTTTTTTAATCATTATTCTAATATGTAGGACGAAGCATAGAATTTCAGTTATAACTTCTATCTCTGGTTTTGTTTTTTTATCATTATTCTAATATGTAGGACGAAGCTATTTTAAACAAGAAATAATTATATGTAAATAAATAAATAAATATATAATTACATATAAAAGACGAAAGAAAAGAAGGAAGAGGAATGGTGGTTGCCTTCTTCTTTCCTCTTTTATTGAAAAAAAAAAAAAATCCATAATTATAATTAATTAATCATAATCATAATAATATAATTAAATTAATTAATGAAATAATAATAACAAAATCCCACCGCTGCCACCAAATCAGCTGTTACATCCCGAGCAGAAGGCGAGTTTGATAGGTTAGGTTAAATAATTTTGGAGGAATGGTAGGCTGATTATGGTCAAGTTGGTAAAGCTTGACCTTTATTTTTAAGTAGGATCGTTTGTACTTGTCAAAACTACGGGTTTTGAGTTACAACAACAATAAATATTCCCTTTTAACAATGTTTATTAAATATTCAAATAATGTTTACAAAATTATACAATTGTTACTTACTTTTAATTACAGGTTTATTCGTAGATTTAAATTGAAGCGCTGGTCGATATTAGTTTGGTTTTCAGAACGTTGTTTCAATTGAATGAAACTGAGAAAGTTTGTTATGTTACACTTATGTAACTTTCACAACTTTAGTGTTTTTGCAATTGTTTCAAAGAATTAATACCGTTTCTAAGTGTTACTAATCGTTACTTGCACCTAATTATGGAAAGAAAACTCGTTTCTAAGTGTAAGAAAAGCAACTTGCACGATAATCGAGTACAACGCACACTGAATTGCCGATTAAAGAAAGAATTGGTAGTTAACTATAATTAATGAAACTTCATATGCAAAATACGACAGTAAATACATTTAAATTATTGATTCTAAGTGTTAACTTGCTTTTCTTGCACCTTTAATGGAAAGAAACTTGTTTCTAAGTGAAAAACAAATGTAACTTGCACGATAACCGAGTACAACGCACACTGAATTGCCGATTAAAGAAAGAATACAATAATTTTTAGTATAACTGAAGGGTCGCTCTACAATGGTTACAGGTCTATAAAACCGCACTGGAACTTTTGACAATTTGTGTTAAAAAGCTTTGCCTTATATACTATAAAATTATTAAAAGTGGGAGAGTTTGTAGACAGTTATGGGGGTAAAAGGTGTCAATTCTTTAGAATAATACTTATTCATTATAGTTCTATTTATAATTAAGATTCGAAGAAAGAATGCGTCTCATCGGCAACTAGCCAACATTTTACCTCATATATGGAAAATATGATGCTCGAGTTACAAGCGATTTTTCCTAGAACTCGGGTTGCGGGAAAGAGGTCATAGCCGGCGCGCTCGAGCTTACGTGAGTCACTTTTTGATTCAACGCATTGTTCTTTATTTTTGTTAATTTCTATCTCTGGTTTTGTTTTTTTGATCATTATTCTAATATGTAGGACAAAGTATAAGATTTCAGTTATAACTTCTATCTCATTTATTGTATTTTTACGTTTTTTACTTGAGTATTATGTGTTGAAATTAAGATAGTGAAGTTACATTGCAGATATGCCTTTATAATCAAAATAAAAAATGTATCTGGGATGTAACACACATGTTTCATGTTTACGTCGCACGGGAAAATTGTATAAAAAGTGTTGCGGGAAATCAAGTAAAGTGGTTATTTATTGTTATTCACGTTCCTTTTTAGTTAATCTTGTTCAATACAGAGAACGACCATTTATTTTCATTTTCTTTCTACTGGGCACAAGACCGTTCGTTCTTTCCTTGATTCGCAAAACTCGCTCACTATCTTTCTCTCTCTCTCTCTCTCTTTCACTCTCTCCTTCTCTCTATATATACTAACGAGGGTTTCTAATTCAACGAGGATGTGTGTATATATAAAGTTTTGTCCAAAGGAATATATGTATTCCCCCCTCGAACTGTGCAAAGTCAAATTTGAATAACAAATTAAAAAAGTTTCTCCTTTAGAATATGCATTAATAAAGATATATATGCGAGTAATCAGTCGTGATTTATAGTATATGAATTATAAATAAATGTTTTAAACGTTACATTTTTATATCCATTTTTTGTATTTTATTCTTAAATCGAACACACTCATCTACTAAAACCTATTATTTACTATTTTCTTTAGATGCTGTACTTTTTTTAGATTTCAGACACTAAAAGCTACTATTTCTGTTTTTTTAATTTTCACTACTTTAAATTTGCTAATATACTAGAAATCAAAAAACTATTCTCAAAAATTATAATTAAATTCTTGAAAACGATTCAATTATTTTCAAAAAATAATCGAAATTCAAAATAGCGTTTTCAAAAATTTCGAAAAAAATCAATTATTTAACAAAATATTTATACAATTCTTCACAGTAATTCAATTACTTTCACTAATAATAACATTTTTCATGAAAATTCGATTATTAAAGAAAATTTATGATAAAATTCTAAGCAAGAATATCAATTATTTCCATAAATAATAAAACTCATCGAAGAATTTCAATTATTTTTAATACTATTTTAACTTAATTAATTGAAAAATTCAATTATTTTCACAAATAAAGTTTTCCACAAGAATTCAATTATTTAAATTAAATTTTCATACTTATTATCCTATTTCAAAAAAATTAATTATTTAAACCAATGTTTATAAAATTCTTATGAAGAATTTAATTATTTTTAAAAAAAATAATATTAGTTAGGGAAATTCAATTATTTTTAGTGTAATTATAATAAAATTTTTTGCAACAAATCAATTATTTTCATAAATAATAAAATTCTTCTCAGGAATTCAATTTTGAAAATTTTAATAAAATTCTTAGCAACTATTCAACTATTTTCATAAATCATAAAAGTTATCGTAGAATTTCAATTATTTTTAATACAATTATACAGCAATTACTCAATAAATGTAATTATTTTTAAAAATTGAATTTTAATTGCTCAAAAAAAATCAATTATTTAAACAAATGTTTTTTTTTAATTCTTTGAAAGAATTAAATTATTTGCAAATTATTTTCAATAATCAATTATTTTCATAAATAACAATATACATAACAAGAATTCAATTATTTTCAAAAATAACAAAATTTTTCGCAGAAATTTAATTCTTTTTAAACATTCAAATAAAATCATTTAAATCTAAATAAAATTGTTCGCAATAATTTAATTATTTTTAAAAAAAATTTAATAAAATGCCACACAGATATTCAATTATTATCAAAAATTTTAATAAAATTCGTTTCAAGAATTCAATTACCTATTTTCATAAATTATAAAATTCATCGTAGGATTTCAATTATTTCCAATACAATTTTACAGGAATTGCTCGAAAAATGTAATTATTCTTAAAAATTTAACTTTAATTGTTTGAAAAAATCAATTATTTAATGAAAAGTTTTTTTAAAATTCTTTGGAAGAATTGAATTATTTACAAAAATATTAGAATTTTCACAGGAATTTTTTGAAATAATTCAATTATTTTTTTGGATTTTAATAAAATTCTTCCCAATAATTAAATTATTTACATGAATAATTCTTCGAAAGAATTCAATTATATCGATAAATGACAAAATTATTCCAAAAAATTCAATTATTTTGAGTCATTTTAATAAAATTTTTTGAAAAATTCAATTATTTTCATAAATAACAATTTTTATCACATGGATTTAATTATTTTTAAAAGTAATAAATTTCTTCTTGAAAATTCAATTCTTTTTAAACATATTTTAATAAAATTTTTTGCAATAATTCAGTTATTTTCATAAATAATAAAATTCATCGTAGGATTTCAATTATTTTCAATACAATTTTACAGGAATTGCTCGAAAAATGTTATTATTTTTAAAAATTTAATTTCAATTATTTGAAAAAATCAATTATTTAATAAAAAGTTTTTTTAAAATTCTTTGGAAGAATTGAATTATTTACAAAAATATTAGAATTTTAAGAGAAATTTAATTTTTTTCAAATATTTTAATAAAATTGTACGAAAGAAATCAATTATTTTAAATACAATTTTAATTAAAATTTTTTTATAATAATTCAATTATTCTCTTGTATTTGAATAACATTCTTTCGAAGAATTCAATTATTTACATGAATAATTCTTTGAAGGAATTCAATTACATCGATAAATGACAAAATTATTCCCGAAAATTCAATTATTTTGAGTCATTTTAATAAAATTTTTTGGAAAATTCAATTATTTTCATAAATTACAATTTTATTCATCACATAAATTCAATTATTTTTAAAAGTAATAAAATTTCTTCTTGGAAATTCAATTATTTAAAAATTTTTTTTAGAAAATCGTTCGTAAGAATATTCAATTATTCTTATAAATAATAAAATGCTTTTTATGACTTCAATTATTTAAAAAAAAAATTTTTTGCAAAAATCTTCGTAAGAATTCAAGTTTTGTCATGAATAATAAAAATTTCTCAGGAATTTAATTATTTAAATTAGAATTTGTATAAAATTAATCGAAAGAAATCGATAATTTAAAATATTTTTTGAAATTCTTGGCAAGAATTAAATTATTTTTATAAATATATTAAATTGTTTCATGAATAATAAAATTCGTTGCAGGAATTCAATTTATTATAAGAAAGATAATAAGTAAGAAAGAATAAGAAAGAAGGATAAGAAAGAAGTAAATATTTTTCATGAAAATTAGGAAAAAGTCAGGAAAATAAAAAATGTGGAATGGAATTTTTGTCAGTTTTGTAAAGTGTCTAAAACGAGTTTTTTTTGGTCGTCAAGTTTAATTTTTCGGTAGCTACTTTTTTACTACTTTTTTTTTAGTTTGAAAGCTACTTTTTGCTACTTTTTGAAAATTAATTATCGATGTGCGAAGTCTGCGATTAATATATGGAAAATTCATATGATGTATTTATTCCACTAGAGATACAATTTCTTCAAAATATTTTGCATAAATTATTAAATTTTCTTTGTAGTGACACATTTACGTATAACTGCAATAACGGCATTAACTACTTGTCAACATCTTTCATTTCCTATTACGTCTGACCACAATCGGGATTTTCCACTTGATTAAATTCCAACATCACTTCCATCTTTCTCTCCCTCTCTCTCTCTCTCACTCTGTAGATACGCGTAGCTTTTATATATATATATATATATACAGAGAGTAAAACTCGCAAATGAAAATGTGAAAGAAGTGGAAAAATAAGAAATATTAAATATAAAAGAATAATATGAGCGAAAAGATTCAATAAATATGAAAGCAAATATACGGGTGCGATAAATGCGAGAAAAAAGAAAAAAAAAATTTATTAAATATAAAAAAAAAACTTCGAGAAAATGAAAAATAAAAAATAGTACTAGTGAATGCATTTTAATTTAAAAAGAAGTAAATATTATTTCAAAGTAAATTATTTATAAATAAACAAATATGCAGACAAAAGTAATATCAATATATATATATTTCACTGCGAACTTCAATTTATTTTGGAGAAAAAAAGTAAAAATTGTGTCTCAAAAACGACAAATACGTCTCGTGGATGTTACAAATTTTTAAAAAGATCGTAAAAAAAATTTCCAGCACATTTTACCTTCAATCTGAAGTCCAAAGAAGTAAGTGAAACTCAAATCACAAGTCAAAGTTTTTTTTTTACCTCTCATCACATACATATATACACACAGATATATATATATAGAAAGAGCTAAGTTAACTTTTGCTGCGCGTTTCGTTTTCGATGTATATATTATATATATATACTTTTTCCGGTTTCAATTGCAGCCGTTGCACGATAGCTACTTCATAAAATTTCTTCGGGACAAAAAATACTTTTTAAATGAAAAAAATGATGCGCTTCAATCAATACATATCACTTACAAGCTGCGACTAAAAGACGAGTTTTTCAAACAAAAAAAAAAAAGAAAAAGAAAAAAAGGATTGTACGAAAACTTTTCCCAGATATAAAAAACCAAAAAAAAAAGTTCTTTATAATCTAATAAAAAAAATGATGGATTGTTATAAATTGGAGTTTGTAGGTAGATAAAAGATGGTGGAATTTGACCATAGATTTTCAAATCGGAAAAATCTATCACTTTTATTTTGACATTGCGAGAGTGAGTAGAAAAGTCTGTGTAATGTCAGACAAACGTGTTCTTGCTATATATATAATTTTAAGAGTAGGTATATTTCTAATTATCATTATTTTCAACAATAATTAACAATATTAAAGTTGGTATTAATTCTGCCTGTTCGCAATCTGAAAAGGTACAGCCATGTCCCTTAATCCCTCATTAAGAATATTTTCTTAATGACTTTTTTACAAAAAAAATAATTTTTTTAAATATTAACATTTTTAAATTTTGTTAACATATTCGAAATCCATTTTTTTACGATTTCAAGCATATGTTGTATGTCTTTAAAATGTTAATATTTAAAAAGTTTTTGTATAAACAATTTTCAGTTAAAGTTTTCTGTTTAAGTTTTTTTATTTACTTGATAATAAACAATGTTTTATTTTCTTAACGAGAATTGTATTACAATTTTTAAAAATAATTGAATTTCTTTAAAGAATTTTGTAAACAAATTTTTAAATAATTTAATTCCCATACTATGAGAATTTTGTCCTTTATGGAAATAATTTAATTCCCATACTAAGAATTTTGTCCTTTATAGAAATAATTGAATTCTTACAAAGAATTTTGTTATTTATAAAAAAAACATTTAATTCTTGTCAAGAACTTTATATTGAAAGTTTTGAAAATAATAGAATTTTATGATAAATTTTGAAAATAATTGAATTTCTGCTAAAAGTGTTATTTTTTAAAAGAATTGAATTTTTGGGAAGAATTCTGTTATTTATGAAAAGATAATTGAATTCTATCCAAGAACTTTATTTGAAAGTTTTGAAAATAATTGAATCTCTACGAAGAATTTTATGAAATTTTTGAAAATAATTGAATTTCTGCTTAAAATGTTATTTTTTAAAATAATTAAATTTTTTCGAAGAATTCAGTTATTTATGAAAAGATAATTGAATTCTTTCCAAAGAACTTTATCTAAAAATTTTGAAAAAAATTGAATTTCTACAAGGAATTTTATGAAATTTTTGAAAATAATTGAATTTCTGCTAAAAAATTCGATATTTTTGAAAATAATTAAATTTTTTGGAAGAATTCAGTTATTTATGAAAAGATAATTTAATTCTTTCCAAGAACTTTATTTGAAAGTTTTAAAAATAATTGAATTTCTGCGATAATTTTATGACAATTTAAAAAAATAATTGAATTCCTGCTAAAAATGTTATTTTTTAAAATAATTGAATTTTTGGGAAGAATTCTGTTATTTATGAAAAGATAATTGAATTCTTTCCAAAGAACTTTATCTAAAAATTTTGAAAAAAATTGAATGTCTACAAGGAATTTTATGAAATTTTTGAAAATAATTGAATTTCTGCTAAAAAATTCGATATTTTTGAAAATAATTAAATTTTTTGGAAGAATTCAGTTATTTATGAAAAGATAATTTAATTCTTTCCAAGAACTTTATTTGAAAGTTTTAAAAATAATTGAATTTCTGCGATAATTTTATGACAATTTAAAAAAATAATTGAATTCCTGCTAAAAATGTTATTTTTTAAAATAATTGAATTTTTGGGAAGAATTCTGTTATTTATGAAAAGATAATTGAATTCTTTCCAAAGAACTTTATCTAAAAATTTTGAAAAAAATTGAATGTCTACAAGGAATTTTATGAAATTTTTGAAAATAATTGAATTTCTGCTAAAAAATTCGATATTTTTGAAAATAATTACATTTCTGCGCGGAATTTTATAAAAATTTTAAAAAATAATTGAATTCCTGCTAAAAATGTTTTCTTTTTAAATAATTTAATTTTTGGGAAGGATTCTGTTATTTATGAAAAGATAATTGAATTCTTTCCAAGAACTTTATTTGAAAGTTTTGAAAATAATTGAATTTCTACGAGGAATTTTATGAAATTTTTTAAAATAATTGAATTTCTGCTAAAAATGTTATTTTTTAAAATAATTAAATTTTTTGGAAGAATTCTGTTATTTACGAAAAGATAATTGAATTCTTTCTAAGATCCTTATTTGAAAGTTTTGAAAATAATTGAATTTCTACGAAGAATTTTATTAAATTTTTGAAAATATTTGAATTCCTGATAAAAAATTCGAAATTTTTGAAAATAATTGAATTCCTGGTAAACAAATTCGTTTTTTTTTGAAAATAATTGAATTTTTGAGAAGAATTTGGTTATTTATAAAGATAATTGAATTATTTCTAAGAACTTTATTTAAGATTTTTAAAAATAATTGAATTTCTACGAAGAATTTTATGAAAATTTTGAAAATAATTGAATTCTTGCTAAAAAATTCGATATTTTTCAAAATAATTGAATTTTTACGAAGAATTTTGTTATTTATGAAAAGATAATTGAATTTTTGCCCTGAATGGTATTACATTTTTTAATATTAATTGTATATCTGCGAAAAAAATTTTGAAAAGTTTAGAAAATAATTGAATTTCTACAAATAATTTTGAAATTTATAATGATAATTGAATTCTTGACAGAAATTGTATTACAATTTTTAAAAATAATTGAATTTCTTCGAAGAATTTTATGAAATTTTTGAAAATAATTGATTTTCTGCTAAAAAATTTGTTATTTTTGAAAATGATTGAATTTTTTACAAGAATTTTGTTATTTATATTAATGATAATTGAATTCTTGCCCAGAATTGTATTACATTTTTCAATAATAATTGAATATCTGCGAAGAATTTTGTTCATTTTAATAATAATAATTTAATTTTTCTGAATAATTTTATTGTCAAGATTTTTGTTATTTTATTATTCATGAAAGTAATGGAGTTATTACGAAGAAATTTTAAAAAATTTATAAATAATTGAATTCCTGTGAAATTTTTATTGTTTATGACAATAGTTAAATATTCACGTAGAATTCTATTAAAATTTTTTTTTGAATAATTAAATTCTTTTGGAAAATTTTATTAAAATAGTAAATATTGAATTGAGAGAAATTTTTGATAATAATTGGATTTCAGAAAAGATTTTTAATTAATATAAAGATAATTGAAATTTGGACTAGAATTTTTTGTTAATTTTTTAAGATAATTGGATTTCTGCGAAGAAATTTATTAAAATTATTTTTAAGAAAATTGTATTGGTACGCAAAGAATTTTATTAAAATTTTGGAATTAAATTTTATTCTTCAAAAAAAATTTAATTAAAAATATATTGAAAATAATAATTAAATTCTAATAAATAAATTGTAGCAAAGGTTATATTATAATAATTAAATTTCTTTGATAAATTTTAATAAAATTTTTTTGAGAATAATAAAAACTTTTTTCGAGGATTTCCATAAAAATTTTATTAAAAATAATTAAAATTTAGCATTGAGTTTTATTATTTATGAAATGATTGAATCCCTGTAAAAAATGTTATTATTTATAAAAATAATTGAATAACATGAATACAATTTGCAAATAATTGAATTCCTGTGAAATTTTTATTATTTATGAAAATAATTAAATAATAATTAATTAAAATAATTAAAATAATTAAATTAATTAATTAATAATTAATAATTAATAATTAAATAATTTGCGTAGAATTTTATTAAAATTTTTTTTAACTAATTGGATTTTTTTAGGTATTTAGATTAAAGTCGTAGATATTAAAAATCATTGAATTGAGGAAAGTTTTTGAAAATAAGACAGAATTTTATTAAAATTTTTGAAAATAATTAAATTTCCGAAAAAAATGATATTGGAATGTTAAAATAAAAAATTAAACCTAGTTTTTTTTCATACAAGATGATTACATTTTAAGTGAAAATATCTATATTTATTATTAGATTTGTAATTAGTTGTAGTGTCAACTTGGGAAAACATGTGAATAAGTAGAAAAAGTCAGTGCATTGTCAGACAAGTTTCTAGTTGGAAAAATAAATTCCATTAAAAGTTTTGACGAACTTAATATATACGTGTGTGTGTGTGTGTGTGTTGTATAAAAAGAGTGTGTGCATTACACATATTTAATAAATACAGAAAAAATTTTCATTTTTAAAATATATGAATACCGAAAAACATGAAAAGTATCCAATAATTGTTTTTAAAATTATTGGTAGTGATTTTTAAAGAAAAGTGCACTTTTCGCATTTCCAAGCAATATATTTTTATAGAGTTGTCGTAAAACTTTCAACTTGCCTCTCAATTCCACATGGAATCTGGCGGTTTTACAAATACTTTTCGACATCAATTTACATACTATGTTTTATTTTATAGATAAAAAAAAATAAAATAAATAAATTTCTCTTGATGATGAAAGTTGTTTTTCAATTTTTTTTTCTTTTTTTTATTTTTGTTGTTGCTATTTTTCAATATATTGAATGGAAAAATAGAAGATTAAATTTTTGTTTTATATTTAAAACTTTGTATATTGAAATTTGATTTTCTATATAAGTTTCTTCACTATATGATCGTCTATTCAAAGTCCCTTGGGTATAATGTTCGTGAAAGCGATTCATTGAAAATTGCTTAATACTCAGAAAAGCGAGAAGCCGATGAAAACTACAAGTTTGACGGTGAAATGAAAAATGGTTGGTCCATTGTTGCCTAGTGGGGTGGTGCAGATTTACGAGAAAAACTCGACAAATACTATCTGTGTATGAAGTGACGTAAAGTGATTTTTAATTGCCTCGCGAACTAAATTCAATAACAAGCGGAAAAAATTTGACAAAAAAAAAATGGAAGGTATTAATATTTTTTATAACAAAAATGTTTCAATATTTTTTTTTTATATTTTCTGTAAAGCGTACTTTTTTCGGGAAAATAGAAAATTTTATCTTTCTCTTCAAATTGAGGACTACTTTCGTCCTTTCATTATACAGACTTTGCACTTGATAATTAATTTTTAAAAAAAAGTAGCAAAAAGTAGCTTTCAAACTAAAAAAAAAGTGGTAAAAAAAGTAGCTATTGAAAAATTAAACACGACGACTAAAAAAACTCGTTTTAGATACTTCAAAAAACGAAAATTCCATTCCATATTTTTTATTTTCCTGACTTTTTCCTAATGTTTATCAAAAATATTTACTTCTTTCTTATCCGGTTAATAAATTAAATTCCTGCAACAAATTTTATTATTCATTAAGTAACTTAAATATTTATAAAAAAAATTTAATTTTTCACAGAATATAAAATTTTTTAAATTATTTATTTCTTTCGACTAATCTTATGCAAATTCTAATTTAAATAATTAAATTCCTGAAAAATTTATATTCTTATTCATGAAAAAAATTAAATTCTTATGGACTTTTTACAAAAAAATTACTAAATAATAGAATTCTGTTTGGAAATTTTATGAAAATAGTAGATATTAAAAATCATTAAATTGAGAAAAGTTTTGATACCGGTCACTTGTGGTGGAAGTGACTGGACCAACAGACAACTAACTATCTATACGAGAAAACGAGGAGCGCGAGAGAGAGAGACTCGCAACCTCGGAAAAGTGAAGTAAAATTGTAATGTGGGTTGGGATATTAGAACGAGGAGGAAACCAACCACGTTCCACGTTAAGACATTGACAACACAGTGAATTAGAGGAAGACAATGTATAATTTATTCATACTTTCTTACGTACTAATAATACAAGTGGTCTGTCAAATACTGTTGTGTGATCTTTGGGTGATAAGTGTGAGTGTGTGAATGTTAAAATAAAGTTAATAAATCGCAGACAATTTTTCGTCGTTTCGCTAACGGCAACTTAGAAAATGTAGGTCGCAGTCGCGTGGCCTCAGGCGTTCCTTCAGGGGAGTAAGGACCGCCGCTGAGGGGTGACGTTTCGAGATTCAAGACGTCCTTCTCAATTACCAATTCAGCTTCAGGTGGGCTCTTCTCTTGCAGACGTACCTCTGGGGTTGGAGGTGATCGAGGTGGACTGTCTACAATGGGACTGAACGATCCTTCGCCCTCGTGGACTTTAACGTCTTCCGGTGCGACAGCTGACTCCTTCGTCGGGACCAGCGACGGCTGTGGCGGTTGGCTGATGGTAGGCCTGACTACGGCCCGTGGCTTGGGTCGGTTTGAGGACACGTAGTCGAAATAGTACCAGTTCTCCCGTGAAGCGAAGTTCGAAACTTCGGGACGAGGAAGTCGTGCTGGTTCTCTTACTTCCGGAACTTCAACTACTGGAGCTGGGGCGGCGGCAGCGGCGATAGGAGCGTAGACAGCTTCAGGCTCACCTCGACGGACGGTGACGTTGACGGTTGCGATACCGAAACGTGGCAGTGGCAACGGGAGAGGTGGTGCGTCCCAAGGGGCAGGCCTATTTCGTCTGAGACAATATTGTCGGTAAAGCCACTCGTCTCCTACTTGTAGCTGCACTTCCTCGATTGGCGCGGAAGGGCACTCGTCGAACTGCAAACCTCGTTCAGCCCAGTCTTGGGCCACTCGTCGTAAGGACCGCTTCTTACCCTGGGACAAAAAAAACGGATGAGTGTGGTTGCTTAAGAACCAGACTCAGTGAGTGGAGATGACATCGAGAGGAAACCAACTCGATGTTAGCGGTTACTCATATCGAGAGGAAACCAACTCGAATATGGGTTTCAGTCTAACGTCAAGAGGGAACCAACTTGATCCAAAAAATGTGTGAGATGGGTCCGAGAGGAAACCAACTCGGACAGTGTAGGTAATAATCGAGAGGAAACCAGCTCGATTATAGCTGTTACTCAATTTGAGAGGAAACCAACTCAAATTTAGAATGTGGATGTCAAGAGGAAACCAGCTTGACACCGCGTAAGTGTGACGCGACCGAGAGGAAACCAACTCGGTGTGTTATAATCGAGAGGAAACCAACTCGATTTTAATGTACTCAATTTGAGAGGAAACCAACTCAAATTTAGAATGTGGATGTCAAGAGGAAACCAGCTTGACACCGCGTAAGTGTGACGTGACCGAGAGGAAACCAACTCGGTGTGTTATAATCGAGAGGTAACCAACTCGATTTTAATGTTACTCTTCTTGAGAGGAAACCAGCTCAATTCAAGAGTGTGAGGGACGTCAAGAGGAAACCAGCTTGACTCCGTGTAAGTGTAACGTGACCGAGAGGAAACCAACTCGGGAGGCGGTAGAAGTAATGAACTTATTGAGAGAAGTATGTACTCACCATTGGAAGGTATTATGAATAAAGATGACAACAGCTTGTGTTCGTTTCGATTTATTAAACGAATGGTGATACAATGGTCGGTTCACTACGGTAACTCCCTAAGGGTGGAGATCCGCAAAAATTCTCTAAGTTTAAAATTTCTTTGAAAATTTTCTAAGTTCAATCTCTTCGAAAAATTTTCTAAGTTCAATTTTCCTGGAAAATTTTCTAAGTCCAAATTTCTTCGAAAATTTTCTAAGTCCAAATTTCTTTGAAAATTTTCTAAGTCCAATTTTCCTCGAAAATTTTCTAAGTCCAAATTTCTTTGAAAATTTTCTAAGTCCAATTTTCTTCGAAAATTTTCTAAGTCCAAATTTCTTTGAAAATTTTCTAAGTCCAATTTTCTTCGAAAATTTTCCAAGTCCAAATTTCTTTGAAAATTTTCTAAGTCCAATTTTCTTCGAAATTTTTCTAAGTTCAATTTTTCTTGAAAATTTTATAAGTATAAACTCGTCGATTTATTCTAAGTCCGAAACTCGCAATTTATTCTAAGTACAATTTCAGAATGTAGTGGTTAAGTTGAGCGGAGGAGGAAGACCAACCTCTAGGTGAGCTCAGGATAGAACTGACGTTTTGGTCCAGTGCATCAGCTTTTATCATCCGCGACTTTTCCAAAACGTAAAGTGGGAGAAATTTCTCAAGAGAGAGGGTCAGTTTGCGCTTGCGCTTCTTATCTTTGACTCCGCGAAATGCGCGTACGGTTCACGCGTTTCGCTTGAGCCAGAGGTAAAGTCGCGCGTCTCCTCGCGAGTTTCCCTCTATCTTCAAAGATTCTCACACATCCCTATTCTAATTAATTCTAAAACTTAATTAACAATTAAAAATAATAACAAAACGAAGTTCTTAATACTAAAGTGATAATTTAATATTTATAAAGTAGGTTAAAATTATTCTTATACTTACGTAGTAATTATTATACCCTCGTAAGAATATATAATACCACGTATGTTGAATAACTTAAACTATTAAAATATTAGATTCCTCCTATGTCTATATATGTTCCTGATTTAATATATCAAAATATAACGTATAGTGTGACTCGCGAACATCCATAATTTATAAAAAATAAATTGAAAATAGGCGCGGAAAACACCAGGGTATTAGGAACTGAGAGAAAGTGGCAGGCGAAGCAAAGGGCCTGACGCGCCGGTGGTAGTGGAAAGCAAGTGAGTGGTAGACGGGAAAGCGTAGGCGGCGCGGGGAGGGAAGAAATTGGGCCGTACGCTTGGCAGCCCGCCAGCGAATGAGGGAAAGCGACGAACGTAGTGAAAGGGACAAAAGTGAAAGGGAGGCGCGTGAGGAAAAAATGGAGGAAAATGCAAGGAAAGCGCGTGGCCAATGGCTCGGCCAAAGACAGGGCTGCATGTTAGAATAAGAAGCACCCGATTTTCTTTACGAAAATTCTGTGTTTCTCTATTCTTATGCGCCCTTGTTACTCCCACCAGTGACGGTATCAGTTTTTAAAAAAATAATTAAATTTTACAGACTATTCAAAATTTTGACAATAATTGAATGTGTGTATTTTATAAATTTTTTTTTTTAATAATTGAACTCCTAAAGCGTATTTTATTATTTTATGAAAATAATTGAATTCTTGAGAACGATTTTATTAGAATTTTTTAAAATAATTGAATTTCCAAGAAGAAATTTATTACTTTTAAAAATAATTGAATTCATGTGATGAATATTGTTATTTATGAAAATAATTGAATTTTGCAATGAATTTTACTAAAATACTTTAAAATAATTGAATTTCCGGGAATAATTTTGTCATTTGTCGATATAATTGAATTCTTTCGAAGAATTATTCATGTAAATAATTGAATTCTTGGAAAGAATCCCGAGTCGAAATTTAGACCCTACTTAGCCTCTAAAAATGTAGGGCTTATTCAGGTTTAGCAGTCGTAAAGTAGGGTCTGATTTCAATACAATTTTTAAAAACTAGACCCTCCTTTGACTCCCAAAATAGGCTGAAATTTGCCAATCTTCCATTTGGAGAAGCAAAGGAGGGTCTACTTCTAAGAAACCTATACCGTACTTTTAAACCTCGTAGACCCTACTTTCATACTCCTAGACCCTACAATTAGAAAAAGAAAAATTTGAAGATTTGCTCAGATTCAATTGAAGCACTAGGGATGAGTAAAAGTGGAATTTTATGTGTTTTATAGCGTCTATATACACGAAGTGTATATAGACGCTATAAAACACATCAGTATTTATGAATTTGGAGTACTTTTTGCATTTGCAGTGTTTCAAGTAATGCATTAAAAAATAATTCAAAATTTTCTTTTAGAATGTAGGGTCTAGGAGTATGAAAGTAGGGTCTACGAGGTTTAAAAGTACGGTATAGGTTTCTTAGAAGTAGACCCTCCTTTGCTTCTCCAAATGGAAGATTGGCAAATTTCAGCCTATTTTGGGAGTCAAAGTAGGGTCTAATCGTATAAGAATTAGACCCTACTTTACTACTCCTAACACTCAATAGCCCCTGAAAATTCAGGGTGAAAGTAGGGCTTAAATTTCGACTCGGGATATTATTCAAATATAAAAGAATAATTGAATTATTTCAAAAAAAATTTAATTTAAATTGTATTTAAAATAATTGATTTCTTTCGTACAATTTTATTAAAATATTTGAAAATAATTGAACTCCTGTTAAAATTCTAATAATTTTGTAAATAATTCAATTCTTTCAAAGAATTAAAAAAAACTTTTTATTAAATAATTGATTTTTTCAAATAATTGAAATTAAATTTTTAAAAATAATAACATTTTTCGAGTAATTCCTGTAAAATTGTATTGAAAATAATTCAAATCCTACGATGAATTTTATTATTTATCAAAAATAATTGAATTCTTGAAACGAATTATATTAAAATTTTTGACAATAATTGAATATCTGTGTGGCATTTTATTAAATTTTTTTTTAAATAATTGAATTATTGCGAATAATTTTATTTAGATTTAAATGATTTTATTTGAATGTTTAAAAAGAATTGAATTTCTGAGAAGAATTTTGTTATTTTTAAAAATAATTGAATTCTTGTAATGAATATTGTTATTTATGAAAATAATTGAATTTTGCGATGAATTTTATTATTTATGAAAATAATTGAATTTTTTATAAGAATTTTATATATATTGTTTAAAATAATTTATTTTTGAAAATATAATAAACTGTATGTAAATATTATTTTCAATAATTGAATTCTTGTGGAAACTTTATTTGTAAAAATAATTTCAATTCTTATACGAAGATTTTTACAATTTATAATAAGAATTTTATTAAAATGACTCAAAATATTTGAATTTTCGGGAATAATTTTGATATCTTTAATAATTGAATTCTTTCGACGAATTATTTATGTAAATAATTGAATTCTTGGAAAGAATTTTATTAAAATCTAAAAGAATAATTGAATTATTTTAAAAAACTTTAATTAAAATTGTATTTAAAATAATTGATTTCTTTCGAACAATTTTATTAAAATATTTGAAAATAATTGAATTCCTCTGAAAAATTGTAATATTTTTGTAAATAATTTAATTCTTTCAAAGAATTAAAAAAAACTTTTCATTAAATAATTGATTTTTTCAAACAATTGAAATAAAATTTTTAAGAAAAATTACATTTTTCGAGCAATTCCTGTAAAATTGTATTGAAAATAATTAAAATCCTGCGATGAATTCTATTAATAATGAAAATAATTGAATAGTTGCTAAGGATTTTATTAAAATTTTAAAAAATAATTGAATTCCTGAGAAGAAATTTATTACTTTCAAAAATAATTGAATTCTTGTGATGAATATTGTTATTTACGAAAATAATTGAATTTTGCAAAGAATTTTATTAAAATGCCTCAAAATAATTGAATTTTCGGAAATAATTATATTAAAATGCCTGAAAATAATTATGAATTTTTTGAAATAATTTTATTAAAACTCACTAAAAGTAATTGAATTTTCGGAAATAATTTTGTTATTTATCGACATAATTGAATAAAAAGAAGTAATTGTAATAAAAAGAGGAATTTTATTAAAATCTAAAAGAATAATTGAATTATTTCAAAAAAATTTAATTAAATTTGTATTTAAAATAATTGATTTCTTTCGAATAATTTTATTAAAATATTTGAAAATAATTGAATTTCTGGAGAAAAATTCTATTATTTTTATAAATAATTGAATTCTTTCGAAAAATTTTAAAAAAACATTTTCTTAAATAATTGATTTTTTTGAGGAATTGAAATTATATTTCAATTATTATCTTTATATAAATAATAAAATTTTTCTCCGAAATTCAATTATTTTTCTAAATTTTGAATAAAATTCTCGTCAGAATTTTAATTATTTTTAATATATAATTTTCATGAAATTTCTCGAAAAATGAAATATAAAATTGAATATTAAAAATAATTGAAATCCTGCGATGAATTTTATTATTTAGAAAAATAATATTGAATAGTTTGCAAAAAATTTTAATAAAATTTCCAAAAATAATTGAATTCCTGCGAAAAGAATTTTACTATTTATGAGAATAGAATTTAATTATTGCAAAAAAAATTTTATTGAAAATGTTTAAAAAGAATTGATTTTTTGTGAAAAATTATTATAGTTATTATTAAAAATAATTGAAATTTTTCGATGAGTTTTATTGTTTACTATATAATTTATGTGAAAATTAAATATATTGTATTTATTGTATAGGCGAATACTTTTATAAATGGAAATTCTTAAAATGAAAAAATGCTAAATTTATTTCGAGAAAAGATATAAATATTTTATAGACTATAAGGTGGAGGAAATGCGAATAAGTGGGGAAAAAACCTATAGGAAAATGGGGTACAATAAATAAGATTAGGAAGCTGCTAGTAGAAAGGTCCATGTGTGGTCAGACAATCGACTTAGGAGTCAGGAGCACATTTTTGCTAAGAATAAGTGGAAATGTCAATATCCACTCAGACATTTATTGACAAAATGCAGCCACGTAGGAAATTTTTTAAATTATATATAAATGAAATTTTTTAAATTATATAAATAAAATTTCCAAAATAAATATTAATTTTGAAAATAATAATAATAAAATTTCCAAAATAAATATTAATTTTGAAAATAATAATAATAAAATTTCCAAAATAAATATTAATTTTGAAAATAATAATAACAGCAATAAATAGGAAATAGTAGGTCTATATTTATAGATAAACAGGACCTTTTGAAGTGAGATACATAATATCAATATTAAGTGGAAGAGTCAATAGACATCAGACGTTTGCGAACATAGAGATAAAACTTTAATAGACGCGTGTATTATATAGAGTTCCGTGAGTAGAAATGCGCCAGTTTAATCAGACATGCAGGCATAGAAAGGTAAATATCATGAGTAAAGTAGTAAGCTCAGAATATGGTCAGACTTTAGAAATGCAGACGTATAATTATAATGAAAGGAACGCGAGAATATAAACAGGGGAAGAAGACCGTGAATGGTCAGGCGAGCAATCCAATTAATTTTAAAATTAAATTTTAAAACCCTTTATAGTTATAGGCGAACAATAGTTTATGTGCAAACTAATTATGATTATTATAATCATTTATATCTATTTTAATAATCAATTTCCAAAAATATCAACTACTTTTTTCCTCTTCAGGGTTGCGCCACAAAAAATTAATTTTCTTTTTCCCTGACTTTTCCCTGATTTCCAGGCTATTTCGCTGACTGATTTTGACTTTTTCTCTCTGACCCTAAAGAATATTTTGATTCACTCTAAAAATTATTAGAGACTTAAAAAAAACATTCTATTACATTTACTTACGAATTTCTTAAATTGTAAAATTATTCGCAAACATAAATAACTAAATTTTTAAATAAGTATTTAATTATTATTTTTCCTTAGGAATTAAAATTCTTCAAAACATTCAAATTCAAACATTTTTAAAATTCAACAACTTATATATAAGAATATTATAATATAATATAATAATTATAATATAATATAATTATAACCGATAATCCTGTAATTGGTCTTTGTGACTGTTGGATTTATTTCAATAAAGTTAAATTAAATTAAATTAAAATTAAATTATAAAACAAAAAGATAACGATTATTCCGAGTCGAAGACTCGGAGTAATTGATATCTTCATATTTTATAAAAATTTAAATGTCCATAAAATCTTTCAAAAAAAAAAAAAAAAATTAAATTATTTACTATTATTGTAATAAAAGGTTCTCAAAAGAATTTAGTTATTTAAATAAAATGTAATAAAATTCGTTGCAGGAATTCAATTATTTTTACAAGTAATAACATTTTTCACATGAACTAAATTATTTTTAAAAATTGATAAAATTCGTAGTCAAAATTCCATTATTTTTATAAATTACAAAACTTTTCTGAGGATTTTAATTATTTATAATACAATTTAAAGTAAATTCCATAAAAAATTAAATTTTTTTAAAAAATTAATTGCAAAAATGTAATTACTTTCTTCGCAGGAATTCAATTATTTTCATAAATAATAAAATTCTTCTCAGAAATTCAATTATTTTCAAAAATAATACAATTCTTTATCGCATAGAAATTCAACAATTTTAACAAAATTTTCCCCAAGAATTTAATTATCTTTATGAAAAAACAAATTCTTCGCAGGAATTCAATTATTATCGAAAATAAAAAAATTTCTTGTCTGAAATTCAATTATTTTCTAAAACATTAAACAAATTATTGACGAAAATAAAATTATCTTTGAAAAAATAAAATTCATTGTAGAAATTCAATTATTTTCTTAAATAATAAAATTCTTCGCAGGAATTCAATTATTATCGAAAATAATAAATTTCTTGTCCGAAATTCAATTATTTTGAAAAATTTTAAACAAATTATTGACGAAAATAAAATTATCTTTGAAAAAATAAAATTCATTGTAGAAATTCAATTATTTTCAGAAATAATAAAATTCTTCGCAGGAATTCAATTATTATCGAAAATAATAAATTTGTCTGAAATTCAATTATTTTCTAAAACTTTAAACAAATTACTGACGAAAATAAAATTATCTTTGAAAAAATAAAATTCATTGTATAAATTCAATTATTTTCATAAATAATAAAATTCTTCGCAGGAATTCAATTATTATCGAAAATGATAAATTTCTTGTCCGAAATTCAATTATTATTTTGAAAAATTTTAAACAAATTATTGACGAAAATAAAATTATCTTTGAAAAAATAAAATTCATTGTAGAAATTCAATTATTTTCAGAAATAATAAAATTCTTCGCAGGAATTCAATTATTATCGAAAATAATAAATTTGTCTGAAATTCAATTATTTTCTAAAACTTTAAACAAATTACTGACGAAAATAAAATTATCTTTGAAAAAATAAAATTCATTGTAGAAATTCAATTATTTTCAGAAATAATAAAATTCTTCGCAGGAATTCAATTATTATCGAAAATAATAAATTTCTTGTCTGAAATTCAATTATTTTCAAAAATAATGAAATTCTTTATTATAGAAATTCAACAATTTTAACAAAATTTTCCCCAAGAATTTAATTATCTTTATAAAAAAACAAATTTTTCGCAGGAATTCAATTATTATCGAAAATGATAAATTTCTTGTCAGAAATTCAATTATTTTCAAAAACTTTAAACAAATTATTGACGAAAATAAAATTCATCGTAGAAATTGAATTATTTTCATAAATAATAAAATTCTTTAAAATAATTCAATTATGTATTTTCATAAAAAATAAAATTCTTCTCCGAAATTCAATTATTTTAAAAAAATTTAATAAAATTCTTGCTTAAATTGCAATTAATTTCAAAAATTTTCTTCAATTCAATGATTTTCGATATCTACCATTTTAATAAAATTTTCCAAAAGAATTCAATTATTTAAAAAAAATTTTAATAAAATTCTACGCAAACCTTTAATTATTTTCATAAATAATAAAAATACACAAGAATTCAATTATTTACAAATTTGTTATAAATTTCTTCGTAATAATTCCATTATTTTCATAAACTATACAATTTTTTACAGAGATTCAATTATTTTCGTAAATAATAAAATTCTTTTTTGGAATTCAATTATTTATATAAATACGAAAAATTCATCGTAGAATTTCAATTTAAATTGAATTCCTAGCAAAATGTGCCTAATTTTTCTTAAAAATTCTATGAAAATTTGTCAAAAGACTTTAATAATTTAAAAATTTATTGATAAAATTCTTTATGAGAATTCAATGTTAAGAAACATTCAATTATTCAATAAATTATTTATTTTTGTATTTAATTGATTGTAAAATAAAGAAATGAATAAATAATTTTGGTGAAAATTTTTTTTTAAAGTTGTTGAATTTCTGTAAAAAATATTATTATTTTTGAAAATAATTGAATTTTTGTAAAAAATGTTATTATTTATGAAAATATTTGAATTATTACGAAGAAATTTATAAAAAAAATTGTAAATAGTTGAATTCCTGTGAAATTTTTATTAATTATGAAATTAATTTAATGTTTCCTTTTAGAATTTTATCAACATTTTTCTTTTAAATAATTGAATTTTATTAAAATAGTAGATATTGAAAATCATTGATTCATTGATTTAAGGAAAATTGTTTGAAAATAATTGAAATTTTGCAAGGAATTTAATTAAAATTTTCGAAAATAATTGAAATTCAGAGTAGAATTTTATTATTTTTTAAAGATAATTGAATTTTGACAAGAATTTTTTTTTTAATTTTTGAAAATAATTTGAATTTCTGCGAAGAATTTTATTACTTTTGAAAATAATTGGATTTCTGCAATCATTTGTAACTTTTCCAAAATTTAATTTTTTCCAGTAGGTACTTTAATAAAAATCCCTGATTTCCCTGACCAATTTTACTTTCCCTTTTCCCTGAATTCCCTGATTTTCTTGACTTGTGGCAACCCTGCAATTCTGCATCGCTAAATAAGCAACTTTAGTTTCATGTTTATGGGCAAAGCGCAGCGTGGCCATCTGTCGGACGCCAACAGAACCATATGAATTCAAATTTAAAGAAACAATAAAGTGAACTCAATATGAAAATAATACTTGTGCCAATATTTAAATTGGTTATTGATTCAAGTCATTTATTGTATTCGATGCTTGGCAATGCTTACTATAACTTTTCACGCATTCTTCGGTCAATATTGGCCCGATTTTGATAAAATTGTTTCCAAAATTATGTTTCAACTTTATACTATTGTATTTTTCCCATTTAATTTGTCTAATATTGTCGTATATTTGAAAATTGTTTGATATTTGAAAAATATTAGTTATTTTCTACATCAAATTGAGAGAAAAACTTATTTTCTCCCTAAAATTGTTAATTATTTTTTGAAAATTTAAAAAAAATGAAAATTTTAATTTTCGTCTTTCAAGTATAAAAAGAGACGCGCATGGATAAGAGAAGGGAAGTTTTAAAAGAAGAGAATGAAGAGAATTGAAGAGAGGGGGTGGGGGAGATATAAGGAGGAGAATTATATAAATGTATAGAAGTAGGCGGGAAACTGGAAATTTATTCTGTCATCGTTGGAACTTAGTTAAAGCTGTACTGCACGTATATCACGAAATACAGACATCGTTAGAGGAGTTACTGCGCTCTTCTCCAATTACAATTTTTCTATCAATTGATTTCTCTTATTTATATGCTCCTGGCGCTCACTATAATATATATATATGAAAAAAATTCTCCAAACGTTTCTAATGCGAAAAAACAATAAATATTTTTTATTAGAAAATCATATTTTTAAGTATAATAATATTATAAAATATTCTTATATTTTATAATATCATACTTAAAAATATTATTTTCTAATAAAAAATATTTATTGTTTTTTCGCATTAAAATTTTTTTCGCATTTATAATAAATAAAAATAAAAATAATAAAAATAATAATAATAATAATAATAATAATAATAATAATAATAATAATAATAATAATAATACAAATAATAATAATAATAAAATTATAATAATAAAATTATAATGATAAAAATTATCATTTCAAAATGTACATTTTGTTTCTTTAATTCTATAGTCGCAAGTGTAAATTAGAAGAAAATTGAAAAGATTTATTCAAGGGGCAAACTTTTTAATGATATATAAAGAAGTACAACTATACTCTCAAAGAAGAAATGCATTAAAACTTGTGCATAACTTCTTTTACAATCTTCGATAATCTATTTTTCTTCTATTCTTTTTTCGCATCTGTATGTAAAATAAATACGTACGTAATGCGAAAAAAACCTTTTTTTCCCCATATAATTTAATAGATTTTAATTTCTCGTTATAACGAACAATGTCTGTTTTTCTTATTTGTAAAATACTTAAAAGTATTTCAGGGCTCGAACCAGTGAAAGTATTTAAAAATACGGACTTTACGGACCAAAAATGAAAAATTATTTTCATCATTTCAATTCAATTATATTATTTTCAAAAATTTTTTACTAAAATTCTACTATTATTTAGATCAATTATTTATAATAATTTTCGAAAAAGTTCCACGAGAATTCCATTATTTAAATAAAAAAGTAAATAATTTATTGAATAATTAAATGTTTCTCAAAGTTGAATTCTCATAAAGAATTTTATCAACAATTTTTTGAATAATTGAATTCTTTTGTCGAATTTTATTAAAACTTGTATGAAAATAATTACTTTTTTCAAGAAATTGAGAAAAAGAATTGGAAGTATAATTGAATTGTATGAAAAATAATTGAAATTCTGCGATGAGTTTTATTATTTGTATAAAAATAATTGAATCCTTAAGAAGATTTGTATTACTCTTGAAAATAATTGAATTTCTGCAATAATTTGTAACTTCTCCAAAATTAAATTTTTTTCTTCTGTTTTTAACTAAAATTCTTCTATAAATCCATTATTTTTAATAATTTTTGAAAAAGATCTTTGAGAATTTTTAAACTCATTTGTTTATAGTTCAATTTTACAAAATTTCAATTATTCGGAAATTCTTCAATTAAATATATATTAGAAAATAAAAACTTAAAGTAATTTAAAAAAAAATGTATTAAACTTTTTTAAAAGAATTAATTCTATACAGAATTGTTTGCTAAAAATATAAAAAATTCAGAATTTCAATCATTTTAATTTGAAACCTTATCAAAATTCAATTATTTCTAAAAATTCACGCTATAATGATTTTAAATTTTTAATATTTAATTATAATCTAAAATTTTAATTGAAATTCATTTTTAAAACAATTTTTATTAGTAAATTTTACGAGAATTCAATTATTTAAATACAAAATTAAATAATTTATTAATTTAATGTTTCTTAAAATTAAATTCTTATATAAAATTTTATCAACAAATTTTTTAATAATTTAATTCTTTGGACGAATTTTAATAAAATTTTTAAGAATAATTACATTTTTCGTGGAATTTGATTAAAATTGCATTAAAAATAATTGAAATTCTGCAATAAGTTTTATTATTTATAAAAATAATTGAATTCCTAACAAAATTTTATTATTTATGAAAATAATTGAATTATTTTAAAGAATTTTATTATTTATGAAAATAATTGAATTTCTAAGATGAATTTTATTTTTTCAAAGATAATTTTATTTTCGTCAATAATTTGTTTAAAGTTTTTAAAAATAATTGAATTTCAGACAAGAAATTTATTATTTTTGATAATAATTGAATTCCTGCGAAGAATTTTATTATTTATGAAAATAATTGAATTATTTTAAAGAATTTTATTATTTATGAAAATAATTGAATTTCTAAGATGAATTTTATTTTTTCAAAGATAATTTTATTTTCGTCAATAATTTGTTTAAAGTTTTAGAAAATAATTGAATTTCAGACAAGAAATTTATTATTTTCGATAATAATTGAATTCCTGCGAAGAATTTGTTTAAAGTTTTAGAAAATAATTGAATTTTAGACAAGAAATTTATTATTTTCGATAATAATTGAATTCCTGCGAAGAATTTTTTTTTTTATAAAGATAATTAAATTTTTGGGGAAAATTTTCTTAAAATTGTTGAATTTCTGTAAAGAATTTTATTATTTTTTGAAAATAATTGAATTGCTGAGAAAAATTTTATTATTTATGAAAATAATTGAATATTTGCGTAGAATTTTATTCAAATTTTTTTTAAGGATATCAAATTGAGACAAAAACGTGCATCGCAACAATTTTTATACGTTTTTTTTTACCTCAATTTACGATATTCTTAGAAAGATTGTGAAAATTCGTTTATTTTATAAAAAAAAAGAAATTATTATCAGAATTTTTATTGAAATGTATCAAGTTTGTTTTCGGTCTTTGCGAAGAAAATTGAGGAGAATTAATAGACTCTCTATAAATGGATTATCGCACCTTGGTTATAGTTGAGTGCATGATTTCCATGAATTTGATGACTATTGCAGTTTAGGACTAGTGAACTTAATGTCCTTCGAGGATCCTGGTTATGTGTGATTACTATTAATTTAATGACTCTCCAGATTCCTCTCTACATTGCTTCGCGTGCAGTGTTATAGGGACACAGTCATTTACACGAAATATACATATTCATATATACAAAATATACGATTTCAACGAATGGATTTAAAAATAATTCTTTAAATGCATGGTTTACGGCCCGAAAAACCGTGAAATAGGCTATTTTTCTCAGACTTCGAAGCCACAAAAAAAAACTTCATGAAAACCACGCTAATTTTCAAAATAGTGTATAACAATTCTGAAGAATTAATTTTTTTGAAAAAGTTTATTTCACTTTTTTATTGAAATTATTTCAACTTTTTATTTTCAAATATTAACTAAATTAAGAATTTCCGAATAATCAAAAAACATATTTAATTCGCAACGAAAACAATTTAATTTGAAATTGGAATTATTTACCAAATAATAGAAACAATTGACTAAGATTGTTAAAAAATCATTTGCATTCAAATTCAGCAATGCTCTCTGTTAGCGAGAGGTGAAATTCTTGAAATTGTTTTCTATAAATAGGAATATATAACCGAGTTCATTCCAACGAACTGCCTTTGGCTAAAACCGATCATATTTTAGCCACAGTACAGCGATAGTAAATCAAAAAACATCAATATAATCAGAAATGTTGTTCTCTTGAATAATTGACCAAACCTCCAAAATTATTAAGTATAAAGTATATAGAAAAAAGATTCTACTCACTCAAAATTCCAAGGTATTAACTCCTCTCTAATCTCGGAAAACATTGTATCCTGTAATAATCCTAATAATTCCTTCGTAAATGCTGATACAGTTTTGCAAATTAAATTGTGAAATTTCTTTCGAATGAAGATAAGCTTTATGCAGTAAATAATCCTTTCTTGAACTCGCAGTTATTCATAAATCCTCTTGAGGCACTTCAGACACTTTAGCGAAACAATAATAATAAGAAATTTGCTACAAAACAAATATATACTTTAATGTAACCTAACCTTCAAATAAAAAAAAAATATAAATTCCGTAAATTCCACTTATACATCAAGTTTATATCTTTCAATACTTTTCTTATTAAATGGTAATAGCATTCCTTCTGCAAATTGGAATAATTTCCCCAGTTTTGAGAGCACTCAGGCAAATGATTTCTGGATAAATTTTCTTTAGAGTCGTGTAAAAATAAACAATTTTAAACAATGCATGATTGTTACTGATCATTACTGATCGCCCTCCTGTCTGCTAGTTGCTACTTTTTTGGCGCCAAAACTATAGTGCGTTCTAGGGACTTTTATTTTTTTTTTCCCCTCAAAAGTACTAGATGATAGAGGCTTCTGATTGGCTGATATAAATCGAAGGACAAATCAATTTTTCAACTGCCGTTTGGCGTTTACTTCATTATCATTTTTTTTGCACATATATATTTAGCTAGAATTTTCTGAAAAGAAAATTCTGTCCTACAATAAATATAAATAATTATTCTTGTAATTTGTCTAGCAATTTATTTATAATTCTCACTTTTTATATATAGGAGAAAGGGGTGAAACGTCCTGATTGGTTGTTCGATTGTATCGATCGTATCGATATATCGAGCGTCAGCTGACCCTCTGAAGTTGGCGCTGTCGGCAGTTAGTGGCAGTTAGTAAACCTCGTTGAGAAGGAATAGAAGAAAATTGTGCTTTTATTGTTTATTCCAATCTTTAACTGTGAAATCAATAAATAATCATCGTGATTGCAATGCATTAGACACAAATTGGCTGATTATATTACGAATCGCTCATATATGGAAGTAAAACGTCAAAGGATGAATTTTCCACTCAGTTTCGATGGAGCTTTATGGATGAAACGGTTGACCTTGATGCATCGAAGAAACAAATGCAAAATAGTTGAATGTTCATTTTCGGTGAGTGAAAAGAATTTTAGTAGCATTAATTAGTAAATTATTAGTATTAGCAATTATTATTTATTTGTAAATTAGTAAATATTCTCTAAATTATGTAAACTGTGTATAGTAATAATAGTGGTAAAAAATGTTTACCATGTTGATACGGCACTTAATCACTCTAACCCCTCTAACCGAAGGCCAAACCAAATTGCGGTTAGTTTCCTGTAACTTTGGTTAGTGGCTTTAAAAAATATCAATTCAGGCGAAAGATTTAAAGAGAAAAGAGAGTGATAATTATTTGAAAAATAATGTACATTCTCTTGCATTTATTATTTTTGTCATATAGAAAAGCGTTAAATCTAGTACAGTCGAAACAAAAAGTTAGTCCGATACTTCAATGGTTTCGGTGTTTCTTATATTGACAAAATGTGTAATTTTCAACAATTTAAAGAATTAAAGTTTGATTTGAATAAAAATTATAATTTTCTGTCATTATAAATATTGTTTACTTTCCAGGTTATGTTACCAACAATTTAAACAATTAAAAGTTCCATTTGAATAAAAATTACAATTTTAGTGTGATACAATATAATATCACACTAAAATTAATTTATAAATCCAAACAAAATAACAGGACAATAAAAATTACAATTGTTGGTCATTAAAAATTATTTTTCAATTTTAGATTATTTCCCAAAGATGCAATTTTTTTCGACTTATTTTCAATAATTTAGACTTTTTTCCAAATATTGCAACAAAATACTACATTTTTATTATAAATTGCAAATTATTTCGATTTTTCTAATATGAAAATTAACTTTAGACAAATCTTTCAAAAATTATTTTAAAATAATTTTTCTAATTAAATTTTCCAAATAAACAATTAAGATTTTGAATAATTGAAATTTTGTAAAATTTATTTGAAAATAATTGATTTTTTTCAAATATTATTACAATTTTTTAAACTCAACGTTTGAAAAATTTTAATCGCAAATTTTGTGAAAATAATTGAATTCTCAAAAAAATTAAATGAAAAATTTTCACGTGTAAATTTATGAAAATGAAAATTAATGAAAACTAGCTTCTAAAAAATAATAATAAAATTTTTTTTAGAAAAGTAATTCTTAGAATATTTTTTTTTTATTATAATTTTTTAAAATTCATTTATTTTTAATATTTCAAAAAAATATAATTCCGAAAATTCAAATACATAGGTACAAAAAATAATACAAACATTAACAGGGTTGCCATAGGTCAGGAAAATCAGGGAAAAATCAGGGATTTTTATTAAAGGACTGGAAAAAATTGAATTTTGTAGAAGCTACAAATGATTGCAAAAATTCAATTATTTTCAGAAGTAATAAAATTCTTCGCTAAAATTCAATTATTTTCGAAAATTTCTCATCCAATTATCTTTAAAATTAATAAAATTCTTCTCTCAACTTCAATTATTTTAAAAAATTTTAATAAAATTCTTGGCACAAATTTAATTATTTTCAAAAATTTTCCTAGATTAAATTATTTTTAATATCTACTATTTTAATAAAAATTTTCAAAAAATTCAATTATGTATTTAAAAAAATGTTAATCAAATTGTTAGCAAACATTTAATTATTTTCATTAATAATAAAAATTTCACAGGAATTCAACTATTGAAAAATTTTTTTTATAAATTTCTTCACAAAAATTCAGTTATTTTCATAAATATTAAATAATAAAGTTTTTTTTACAGAGATTCAATTATTTTCATGAATAGAATTCGTCGAAATAATTCAATTATTTCTTAAAATTTTTATAAAATTCTTCGACAGAATTTATTTACTTTCAAAAATTTGTTGATAAAGTTGATTAATAATTGATTTCTTTCGAAGAATTTTATTATTTATGAAAATAATTCAATTCTTAAAACGAATTTTATCTCATTTTTTTAAATAATTGAATTTATGTGAAACTTTTATATATAAATTGAAATATACTAAAATCTGTATTTTTTTGTAGATTTTACGGTCTTGGAAAAGAAAAATAACAAATAACAACAAAAAAGGAATACGAACGTTTTGAGAAGAAATTATTAAGAAAATAGTATACTTTCGGAGTAGTAGATGCTTGAGAAATTTACACAATTAAATAATGCAGCAAACAGGAAAATTTTTCGGTGAGTAATGAGAATTTGACAAATAATAATTTAGAAAAATATTTTTTCTTTCAACGATCCTTTGCCTTTTATGATTTTTTGAACAATGACAGGGTTGCTACGCAACCTGAAAAACCTGGAAATGTCGGGGAATTTTATAAACCTTGAAAAAACTTGGAAAAGTCAGGGAATTTTGATCGAAATCCTGGAAAGCTGTTGTTTTCTAAAGTTATTGTGATTATTCTTAAAATCTAATTTCACTTAAATATTTCAAAATTAATTCAATTTTAAAAGAATTTCAGAAAAATTAAATTAAATAATAATCATAAAGATATCATAATAATATCATAAAGAACAAAATTCTTCGCAGGAATTCAATTATTTTAAAATATTTTTTATAAAATTCTTCTCAGAAATTCAATTATTTTCAAAAATAACAAAACTTTTAGCAAAAATTAGCTTATTTTTTAAAATTTTCATAAAATTCTTTGCAAAAATTCAATTATTTTCAAAAATTTCATAAAATTCTTCGTAGAAATTCAATTATTTTCAAAACTTTCAAATAAAGTTCTTGGAAAGAATTCAATTATCTTTCCATAAATAACAGAATTCTTCCCAAAAATTAAATTATTATCAAAAATAATGAATTTTTTTAGCAGGAATTCAATTATTTTCAAAATTAATCATAAAATTCTATTATTTTCGAAACATTCATTAAACTTCTTGACAAGAATTCAATTTTTTTTTATAAATAACAAAATTCTTCCTAAGAATTCAATTATTTCTATAAAGGACAAAATTCTTAGTATAGGAATTAAATTATTTAAATATTTGTTTACAAAATTCTTCGTAGAAATTAAATTATTTTCAAAAATAACGAATTTTTTAGCAGAAATTTAATTATTGTCAAAAATTTTAATAAAATTTTTCGCAAGAATTCAATTATTTTCGTAAATAATAAAATTCATCGCAGAATTTTAATTGTTTTTAATACAATTTTACAGGAATTGCTCAAAAATGTACCTAATTATTCTTAAAAATTTAATTTCAATTCCTAGAAGAAAATCAATTATTTAAAAAAATGCTTTTTTTAAAATTCTTTGGAAGAATTGAATTACTTACAAAAATATTAGAATTTTTTACAGTTATTCAATTATTTTCAAGTTTTTTTAAAAAATTCTTCGCAGAAATTTAATTATTTTCAAAACTTTCGAATAAACTTGGAAAGAAATCAATTATCTTTATAAACAACAAAATTCTTCGCAAAAATTCAATTATTATCAAAAATAATGAATTTTTTTAGCAGGAATTCAATTATTTTCAAAAATTTCATAAAATTCTTCGCTGAAATTTAATTATTTTCAAAACTTTTAAATAAAGTTCTTGGAAAGAATTCAATTATCTTTTTATAAATATAACAGAATTTTTCCCAAAAATTCAATTATTTTAAAAAATAACATTTTTAGTAAGAATTCAATCATTTTTTTAAATTTTCATAAAATTCTTCACAGAAATTGAGTTATTTTCAAAAATTTTAATAAACTTCTTTGAATTCTAATAAAATTCTTTGAATTTGAAATAATAATTGAACAATATTAAAAGCACTATATCGTGAATTTTTTAGCAATAATTGAATTTTGAAAAGTTTGCAAATTGAAATTTTAGGAAAAATTGAATTCTTTGCAAAAATTCAATTATTTTCAAAAATAACGAATTTTTTAGCAGGAATTCAATTATTTTCAAAAATAACGAATTTTTTTGTAGCAGGAATTCAATTATTTTCAAAATTTTCATAAAAATTTTTCGTAGAAATTTAATTATTTTCAAAACTTTTAAATAAAGTTCTTGGAAAGAATTCAATTATCTTTTTATAAATATAACAGAATTTTTCCCAAAAATTCAATTATTTTCAAAAATAACGAATTTTTTAGCAGGAATTCAATTATTTTCAAAAATAACGAATTTTTTTGTAGCAGGAATTCAATTATTTTCAAAATTTTCATAAAAATTTTTCGTAGAAATTCAATTATTTTCAATACTTTCAATAAAATTCTTTGCAGAATTTGAATTATTAAAAAATTTGTTGATAAAGTTCATAATTATGAAAATTCAATTTTAAGAAACATTAATAATAAAATATTTATTTTTATAGTTATAAATAATTGAATTCTCGTAGAATTTTCTCATAAATATTGATTTAAAAATGAATTTCAAATTAAAATCTTTGAAAATTTGAACTTTTTATACTTTTAAATTAAGAATTCTATAGAATTAATTTTTCTCAATAAAAGGTTATAGAATTTTTTTTAATAATTTGAAGTTTTTAATTTCTAATATATTTAATTGAAGAATGTCAGAGTAATCGAAATTTCGTAAAATTAAATTCTAAACAAAAGAATTTGAAAATTTACAAAGAACTTTTTCAAAAATTATAAAAAAAAAATTGAAGAATTTTAGTTGAAATTTCTAGAAATGAAGAATCGTAATGACGATAATAAATTTTGAAGAAGTAACAGTAATAAAGTAGCAAGTTTTAATTATTATAAAACATGAAGATCGCTTTCTTCATGTTTTATAATAATATTCTTGTTATTGAATTTCAAATTTTCGAATATTTTATAATTTCTATAAAAAAAATAATGATTAAATATTTATTTAAAAATGAAGTTATTGATATTTTCGAATAATTTTCGTTTTAAAAAAACCTGGAAAAATTTCGGTTTTTTAAACCTGGAAAAGTCAGGGAATTTGAAAAGAGGAAAAGCGTGGCAACCCTGAAGAGAGTGAATCGTCCGGGTTGTTAAAAGAAAAAGGAAAAATAGTTAGCAATAATAATATCGCAAATAATAACGATGATAATATAATAAGTAGGTTGTAACGCTTTTGCTACAGAGAGTCAAGGAGTGTTTTACACGGTCTTGGTAAAAGATATATAGAAATTGTATTAGACAGAGTAGAGTGTGTATATATGTTGAGAGAAAGGAGCAACAACATGAACGCAAGCTCGTTATACAAGTGCCTCGTTACTGGCCAAGGGAATTCTCTCTCTCATCTCTCTACAAGGAAGGACATGAACTCAAAACCTTTAACATCGTCTCTCTCTCCTACTCCATTACACTCTTCACACATACATATATATATATCTACACATGGGGGGGAGGCGAAAACTTTACTGGTTTAACAACGACCCCTTGAGATGATTTTCATGGTAGCAAATTTCCGGATAACATCCATTTTCACATCTATCGCTTGTCCCCCGTCCGATATTAAAGGCAGTGGTGGCTGGGCTAAATCTAATGGATATATAATGGACGTTTTGAAAATGAAGGAGAAGGGAAGATTTCTCAGTACGATATTGCCCGCTCTTCAGGTGTGCAACTTCCGTGCGGTATTTGTGATTCAGAGGCATGTGTGCGTGATTGGAGGCAACGTGATTTGAATGTGTGTCGGTGGCGCATTGATGGTACGCGCATAGTCGGCTTTTAAGTCCGTGGTACTGAAGGGGCTAACGCCCAGCTGCTCGCCAGTTTGCGAACGCACGCGGATCTTATCGCAGAATCCTCCAATTCACTGCAGCATCCCTTTTTCGAAAATTTCGCTCTCGCTCCGAACGAGAGAGAGAGATAGAGAGAAATAGAGAGAGAGAAGTATATATACACACTGGCTCCCGCTCTCTCGTCGCGACTCGTGACTCTTGTTCGCTCTCGCGCTGTTTTCCTCCTCTTTCTCTCCTCCTCTTCTTCTTCTTCTTCTACTTCTTCTTCCACCCTCTCAATGCCTGTTTGACCAACTTTGGATGCTGACCTTTACCACTGTTTCTATTACAGGGAGAATCTTCGTTAGGTTGAAAACTGTCTTTTGTTAAATTCACTCATGACATTTTCAACGATCTCGAGAGTTGGAGATTGTCCCAGTGGGGTCATAAGTCGACTACAAAACGCTTATCACATCCCAACTGTGAAGGATTAACGGCTATAACTAACGGTGAAAATCAACCGGTTAAATGTGGTTCAACGGTTGAGTTGGGAATCAGCATTCAGCGACGGCAACTTTTTGTTTTTTAATGATCTTCTCCTCGTTATCATGCGTCAATTTCTTCCTCAACGTTCCTGTGAAATGTGAGTACACTTTTTCTACGATTCTCTTTTGAAAAAAAAAAATAATTAAGTTTTCTTCGTTAGGAAAAAGAGAGAGAAATTTTTTTTTCTCTTTTCTATTCAGAAAATAATTAGAGGGACTATAAATTACTAAAATAGCAATTAGTGCAATTGTAAATTAATTTTACAATTCGTTTCCTTTTTGTAAAGTGAATTTTATTTAATGCCAAGAAATTATTTACAATTTTTTTTTGAGGATATCAAAATTGAGACAAAAAACGAACCGAAAGTGATGCAAAGCAACTTTTTTGATTCCTTTTTTGCCTCAATTTTGATATCTGCAGAAAAACTGTGTTAATATTAAAAGTTCTCTTTTATCAAAATTATTATTTTATTTATTTTACTTTAAAATAGCAATTAGTGTAATTTTAAATTCATTTTACAATTCATTTTCTTTTAAAAAGTGAATTTTATTTAATTCCAAGAAACTATTCACTGTTTTTTAAGGATATCGAAATTAAGACAAAAAGTGTTGCAAACCAACATTTTTGATTCGTTTTTTGTCTCAATTTTGATATCTGCAGAAAAACTGTGTTAATATTAAAAGTTCTCTTTTATCAAAATTATTATTTTATTTATTTTACTTTAAAATAGCAATTAGTGTAATTTTAAATTCATTTTACAATTCATTTTCTTTTACAAAGTGAATTTTATTTCATTCCAATAAATTATTCACCGTTTTTTTTAGGATGTCGAAATTGAGACAAAAAATGAACCAAAAATGTTGCAAAGCAAAATTTTTGATTCGTTTTTTGTCTCAATTTTGATATTCTCAAAAAACTGTTGGTATTAAAAGTTCTATTTTATCGAAATTATTATTTTGAAAAATTGTTTATTGAAATAATTGTTGCAGTATTTAAATAAATATTTATTTCGAAGTCATTGTTTCATAAAAATTTATTTTTACTAAAAACTATTGTTTTTAATTACTTTTTTTTTCTACCGAAACAATTGATCAAAGAACTGGTTATAATTTTTTCTTTTCTTAATTCGAACTCGAGAATTATGATTCTCCCGATTAAAGAATTGATAATTTTTTTCTTTTTTTTATTTCAAGCTCGAGAATTTTGATACTTGAACTCGAAATAAAAGAATTTAAATTTTTCGATTTCTTGTAACTATTTCAAGTCATTGTTTCAAAAAAATGTATTTTTACTAAAAACTATTGTTTTTAATTGGTTTTTTTTTCTACTGAAACAATTGTTATAATTTTTTGTTTTCTTTATTCGAACTCGATAATTTTGAGTTTTCCGATAAAAGAATTGATTTTTTTCTATTTTTGATTTCAAACTCAAGAATTTTGATTCTTGAACTCGAAATAAAAGAATTGAAATTTTCGATTTCTTGTAATTATTTCGTTATTTGTATAAAAATTACTAAAATTTTCCTCCAAAATTTTTGAAATTTAAAACTTTAATTTTTGATTCTTGATGAGGGCATTTGATTTATTTGAGCTTAAAAAACGGAATTTTTTTCTTTTTTTATTTCGATCTCGAGAATCAAAATTCTCGTTCTCGAAAATACAAAAGAAAGTAGATTTTCGATTTCTTGTAACTATTTCGTATTTGTTAAAAAATTAACTAGAATTTTCCTCCAAAATTTGTAATTTAAAACTTTAATTTTAAATAACTGTTAATTCTTTTTTATTATTGAAATAATTGTTGCATTATTTAAATATTTATTTTCAAGTCATTGTTTCAAAAAAATGTATTTTTACTAAAAAATTATGTTTTTAATTACTTTTTTTTCTACTGAAACAATTGTTATAATTTTTTCTTTTCTTAATTCGAACCCGAGAATTTTGATTCTTCCGATTAAAGAACTGATAATTTTTTTCTTTTTTTATTTCAAACTCGAGAATTTTTATTCTCGAATTCGAAATAAAAGAATTTTAATTTTTCGATTTTTTGTAACTTTTTCGTATTTGTATAAAAATTTCCCTTCAAAATTTTTAATTTAAAACTTTAATTTTTTATTCTTGATGAGAGCATTTGATTCAGTTGGAGCCTAAAAAAACTGAATTTTTTCCTTTTCTTATTTCGATCTCGAGAATTTTCATTCTGCCGATTAAAGAAATAATAATTTATTTTTTTTATTTCAAGTTCCAGAATTTTGATTCTTGAACTCGAAATAAAAGAATTTAAATTTTTCTATTTCTTGCAACCATTTCGTATTTTTTTGAATAAAAATTTAATTTTTTTGTATAAAAATTAAATTTTTTTATAGAAAAATAATTTTATTATTTTATAGAGAATTTTCCTTCAAAAATTGTGATTTAAAACTTTAATTTTTGTTTCTTGATAGAAGCATTTGATTCTTTTTTGGAGCCTAAAAAAACTGTTTATAATTTTTTTTTCTTTTTTTATTCCAAGCTCAAGAATCAAAATTCTCGTTCTCGAAAGAAAAGAAAATTAGATTTTCATTTTCTTGTAACCATTTCCTATTTTTTTTTTTTTTTGTATAAAAATTAAATTTTTTTTTATAGACAGAGAATTTTATAATTTTATAGAGAATTTTCCCCCAAAAATTGTGATTTGAAACTTTTTAATTTTTGATTCCTTGGAGCTTTTGATTCTTTTTGTGTTTAAAAAATAATTATAATCGGTTTTTTTTGATCGGGACTTCAAATTATTTTATATAAACATTGTTTTATATTGAATGAAATTGATGTAGTGGAAAAAATTTCCTTTCGTTTCAATTATAATCAGTATATAGCTTGTTTGATTGATGTAAATAAACAATATTGGTTTTCATTGAGAAAAAAAATTGTGTTTAATACAGAATCCAATAAATAGTTGTTCGGACAAATATAGGAATAATTTTTGTTTCTGTAGAGAAGCAGGTTTAATTTGTTGATTCTACAATGGAGTAAATTTAAAGTTAACAATCAAATAATAATGATAATAATGATAATAACGAAAATAATGATAATAATGATAATAACGAAAATAATGATAATAATGATAATAACGAAAATAATGATAATAATGATAATAATAATAATAATAATAATAATAATAATAAAAATAATAATAACAGTAAAAATGTTCAATGGTATAATATTCGAAGTAATAATAATTAAAAGAAATATCGGTTTATCAATGTCTGTATGGTTAATTTTTGATTTACATACAGAATGTTTCATTAAATGAGAATATAGTTTCACTGAATCTACATTTGTAAAACAGCGGTTTTAATAAAATTTCTAACACTATTTTTTCCAATTTAGTATTTTTCATGTTGGACAAAACTCTCTCGGGAACACGTTTTCTCTGCATTGAAAGGCAGTACATTAAATATTGAAAACTTCGATTTTTCATAGTGTAGATATATTCTTTTTTTTTTTTTATTTCAACATATATCAGAAAATTTATTTCGCTATCTTTGGGGATTTGTATTATTTGATAATCACCATAATTTCAAGTGCAAAACAACAACTTGTTAAAATAAATATATTCAATTCATTACTATTATCATTATTATTTATTTATATTATTATTATTATTTTGTATCATTATTTTTATTATTGTTATTATTATTTTTTAATATTATTTTTATTATTTTTTTTTTTTAATATTACTTTTATAACTTTTGCTTCCTCATAGAGCAAGGATTGTATTTTTATTATTATTATTATTATTATTATTATTATTATTATTATTATTATTATTATTATTATTGATATTATATTATTGTTATAAAAAAATGATTTACTTGATTCAAATAAACGATTATTTCTCTATTACCAAATAAATGTTTATTCGAATCAAATAATTTTTATTCAAATGAAATTGTAATTGAATCAATAATTTCAGTATTTGAAGCAAATATTATTTAATTAATTAAAATAAAAATTATTTCATTTATTCTGATTCAAATGAATGATTACTTGTCTACTATCAAATAAATATTTATTTGAATCAAATAATTTTTATTTAAATCAAATTGTATTTGAATCAATAATTTCAGTAATTTGAAGCAAATACTATTTAATTTATTTAAATAAAAATTATTTTATTCAAATAAATATTTATTTGATAGTAGATAAGTAATCATTCATTTGAATCAGATAAATTTTTTCTTAGTGTATTATTATTATTATTATTATTATTTTTATTATTTTTATTATTTTTTTTTATTTTTATTATTATTTAATGGGAGGAGTTAGCAATTATTATTATTATTATTATTATTATTATTATTATTATTATTATTATTATTATTATTATTATTATTATTATTATTATTATTATTATTATTATTATTATTATTATTATTATTATTATTATTATTATTATTATTATTATTATTATTATTATTACTATTATATTGAAAGTGGTGTTAATATTCTTATTGCTAATTGATTAAAAATTTTCCTTTACTTGACTATTGCTTTGTTCCTGAATTTTTTAGATAGACTTAATGTTTCGTGATAATTCTTTAATTGACGCATTTTTAATGAAATTAAAAGACCCGGGTCTTGCACCAAAAAAAAAGGTAAAAAAACGAATTTTCACACTATAATTATTTAACACCAAATAAATAGTTGTGTAGTTTTTTTTTAATTACTACATTTAATTAATTTAACATATTTCTTGTTCAAAGTTCTTTGAATTTTTTTATAAAATATGGATTTAGAGAAAATAATAAAATATTATTTGAAGTTTAATGTAATTGAATCTGTTTATTATATTCCTTTGTTGTTTTTAATGAAAAAAGAAAACAAAAAAAAAAAAAAATTATTTTCAATTCAGTTAAACATGACGCTTTTATTGTTTCTAATTTTTGAATTGTTTATATGATATTTGATTCAGTCCAAGAGAAATCAACTCTCTGTTACCTTTATTTCGCGTGTTTACTTTCATTTAAAAACTTGCAATGAAAATACCCCATTCTTGTGGAAATACTTTCAATGTTTGTAAGTCGTGTTGTTTACCCTTTTTATTTTTTGATCGGGTTCAATATCCGTACAAAGAACTTAATTAGTTTTTTGCATTTTTTAATAAATTTAATTTATTCTTTTTTGAAATTTTGTAATTTCTGTTTATAATTTGTAATAATAATAATATAAAGATTCGGTCGGCATTAATAATGGAAATATGATATTAACGAAAACTCCGAGCGATTTCGAGTCAAGTTAAATAAAATAAATTCAACTTCATATTTTTAATAATAATAATAATAACAATAATAATTATTATTTAAAACAATTTTAATAATTATTTTAAAACAAAAAACAAAAACATATACTGAATTTAAATAATTCAAAAAACATTTACATCTATTATAATAATAATTATTATTATAAAAACAATAATAATAATAGTAATAATAATAATACTGATAGTAATATATAAATAATAATAATAATTATAGTTGTACATACGTAGAGTACTTTACTTGACTTTTTTATTGTCCTGAAAAAAATGTATGTTTTGAAAACAAAGTTAATAATTGCTTTTGAGTATCAGGCAAGGGACTAATTAAAATGAAAGATTGAAATAATTATTTTACAATAACATATTAAAAAAAGTGGTTTTTCAGCCAAAGTGAGACTTGTCTTTAATTAAAATTTGCTGTGTATGAAAATATAAAAATGAAAATAAAAAAAAAAAAAAACCTCAGACAACTCTCATGGGATTTAACCCACTTTACTGTCGAGAATTTTTTTCTCCGTTAAGTGACAAAGGTCAACATGTTATTTAATCAGACTGCGTTGTAAATAAAAAAAGGACAAACAGAAAAAATGAAAGACACACATTGTGGGGTAAAATTTTTTTGGTAAATTTATTTTTTTTTGTTAATTTACTTTAATTCGTTTACTTACATGAAACAAATATATTCATGCAACTAAGTTGAACATAATATTTATCTTAAATAGAAATTTTTTTTAATAACATTGCGTACTTGAAAGCCCTGAAATAATTTCTAATTAGAAGGATTTAGTGTATAATTTATTAATAATGTAATAATATAGTTTAATTACACTCTAAATATTTAACTTGTTCATTATATCGTTTTATGATGGACAATATTAATTGTAATATATATATTACGATTTATATAGTTGAATAAGTATTTAATTACAGTTCGATTAGTTAATTTCACGGTTTGCAGTGTAACTAATACTAAATTGCAGATTTTGTTAATTGCGCAAAGCCGTAAAATCATTATTTACACACGTAAATAGAAATCAATTTCCTAGTGTAAATAATGTAAGTGAATACATTTGTATCGGTTGGAGCAAAAGAATTATTCCGTTGCATCCTTAGAAAACCAACTTTTAGGAAAACAGTTGCTTCTAACATAATTTTTGGTTAAAAAAATTATATACTTTTTTGTTTTCTGAATAATTATCCGTAATATTAAAAATTTTAAATTAGCCAGAATGGAAACAAAAAGAATTTTCTTTTTGCTCTTTCTCTCTCTCTCTCTCTCTCTCTCTTGGAGATAAAACAAATTTTCTTAATCAACATCTGCTTCTGACCATGATTTTTATTCCTCATTTTATTCAGAGCTTTTCTCGCCACAACGTTTCTTTCGTAAGTCTTTTGCCACGTCATCCGTGTAAAGATGATAACGTAAAGAACTTTTTTCACACTTTTGTGGGAGCTTTCATCCCACAAAAAAAAGGAGCTTGACGAAAAATCAACTCTAAATTTCTCAATTATGTACGCTTCTTCTTTTTATAAAAACTTTGTCTAACTTGATCGAAAATTTACATATTTTCCTCTTCATTATCCTTCAGCTTCTATATTATTTATTTATTACATACAATATTAACAATTTATCAATCCATTCCATTTACAAATAAAAAATTTAATTGAATTTATAATACAGGCTTCGCATTCATCTACTGAAACCCGACTATTTGCTATTTTTCTTAAGTAATGGTACTATTTGGGTCATTTTTTTAGATTTCAGCCAATAAAAGCTACTATTTATTATTAATAACACTAATATAATAACATTTTTCATGGTAATTCAATTTTTACATTTTAAAAAAAAAAAAATTTCATTAAAATTCTAAGCAAGAATTCAATTATTTTTATAAATAATAAAACTCATCAAAGAATTTCAATTATTTCTCATACTATTTTAAATTATAATTAATAAAAAAATTCAGTTATTTTTACAAATAAAGTTTTCCACAAAAATTCAATTATTTAAAATGAAAATTTCATAATATTTATTATATTTCGAAAAAATTAATTATTTAAAACAATGTTTATGCAATTCTTAAAAAGAATTCAATTATTTTTCAATATAAGAATATTTTTCACAGAAGTTCAATTTTTTTAAAACACTTTAATAAAATTTTTCGCAATAATTCAATTATTTTCATAAATAATAAAATTCTTCTCAAGAGTTTAATTATTTTTGAAAATTTTAATAAAATTCTTAGCAATTATTCAATTATTTTCATAGATAATAAAATTCTTCGCAGGATTTCAATTATTTTTAATACAATTTTACAGGAATTGCTCAAAAAATTAATTATTTTTAAAGATTTATTTTCAATTCCTCGAAAAAATCAATTATTTAAAAAAACGTTTTTTTTAAATGCTTTGAAAGAATTAAATTATTTACAAAAATATTAGAATTTTTCACAGGAATACAATTATTTTCAAAAATTATAAAATTATTTACAGAAATTCAACAATTTTAAGAAAATTTTCCCCAAGAATTTAATTATCTTTATAAAAAAACAAATTCTTTGCAGGGATTCAAGTATCTTTGAAAAAATAAAATTCATCATAGAAATTCAATTATTTTTATAAATAATAAAAAATTTTACAGAAATTCAATTATTTACATGAATAATTCTTCGAATGAATTCAATTATGTCGATAAATAACAAAATTATTCCCGAAAATTCAATTAGTTTAAATCATTTTAATAAAATTCTTTGCAAAATTCAATTATTTTCAAAAATAACAATATTCATAACAAAGAATACAATTATTTTTAAATTAATCAATTACTACCATTTTCGTAAAATTTCCAAACAAAATTCAATAATTTAAAAAAAATTTTTTAAAATCTTCGTAACAATTCAATTATTTTCAAAAATACAAAAAAATCATCGAAGAATTTCAATTATTTTTACAAATAATCTTTCCACAAGAATTCAATTATTTAAAATAAATTTTTCATAATATTTTTTATATTACCAAAAATTAATTATTTAAAACAATATTTATAAAATTCTTATAAAGAATTCAATTGTTTTCAAAAATAACAAAATTTTTCACAGAAACTCAATTCTTTTTAAACAATTTATAATAAAATTTTTCGTAATAATTCAATTATTTTCATGAATAATAAAATTCTTCGCAGGATTTCAATTATTTTTAATACAACTTTACAGGAATTGCTCAAAAAATGTAATTATTCTTAAAGATTTAATTTCAATTCCTCGAAATTAATTTAATTATTTACAAAAATGTTAGAATTTTTCACAGGAATTCAATTTTTTTAATTATTTTAATAAAATTGTTCGAAAGAAATCAATTATTTTAATTAAATTTTTTTTTAAATAATTCAATTATTTTCTTAGATTTTAATGAAATTCTTCCATAAGAATTCAATTATTTACATAAATAATTCTTTGAATGAATTCAATTATGTCGATAAATGACAAAATTATTCCCGTAACTTCAATTATTTTGAGGCATTTTAATAAAATTCTTTGCACAATTCAATTATTTTTATAAATAACAATATTCATCACAATAATACAATTATTTTTAAAAGTAATAAATTTCTTCTTGAAAATTCAATTATTTTTAAAAGTAATAAATTTCTTCTTGGAAATTCAATTATTTTGAAAAATTCTAATAAAATCGTTCGCAAGAATTCAATTATTGTCAAAAATTTTAATTTAATTCTTTGTAAAATTTAATTATTTTTAAAAACTTTTTGCAATTCAATGATTTTCAATATCTACTATTTTCATAAAATTTCCAAACAAAATTCAATTATAATTAAAACATTTTTTGTAAAAATCTTCGTAAGAATTCAATTCTTTTCATGAATAATATAATTTTTTCAGGAATTCAATTATTTAAATTAGAATTTGAATAAAATTAGTCGATAGAAATCAATTATTTAAATATTTTTATAAAATTCTTTGCCAAAATTAAATTATTTTTATAAATATTTAAATTCCTTTATGAATAATAAAATTCGTTGCAGAAATTCAATTTATTGGCATCAGAAAGAAGTAAATATTTTTGATGAAAATTAGGAAAAAGTCAGGAAAATAAAAAATATTAAATGAAATTTTTTTTAGTTTTGTGAAGTAAAAACGAGTTTTTTTAGTCGTCGTGTTTAATTTTTCGATAGCTGGTACTTTTTTACTACTTTTTTTTTTAGTTTGAAAGCTACTTTTTGCTACGTTTTTAAAATTAGTTATCGAGTGCGGATTCTGATAATGATTAATTCAATTTATTTCTAGTTCATGTGAGATCGTAAAATAAATATATGATATTTTAAAATAAAATTTAAAAATGTATTGAAATGTACAAAAATGAAATTCGAAGAAGAAATTTTATTTTTAATGAGAATATTTCTATTCAATCGCGAATATTTTTAACATGTATATTGGCTATGAAACTTGAATTAAAAATTTAAATTATAAACCAATATTAGTAAAGTTAGGAACTTTTATTAAAAATGTTTAAAATTATTTAAATTTAATATTTCAATTAAAAATTTTAATTGAAATAAATTTATAACAAAAGTTATAAACTATACTCTAAAAACTGAATGGAAAAAAAGTTGGAAAATTAAAAAAAAAAAATTTATACGAGTTATCTCTAGAATATTGTCCCAAGTTTGCGAAAAAGAACTCAGGATTTTAATCATAAAACTCTTGATTCTCGAGATTAGTTCAACATAATCATAATTATGATTAAATAATTATTAGCACAATTTTTCCACATGAGTTATTAACAGAATTTAACCCCTGCGACGTTGGCGTCGACAATCAACGTCAAAAACTATTCTTTTTTTTTTGTTTTTTGTTACTAAAATTGGCACTTAATTTTACTGCTTTCATTCGCCTATAGAATTTTTGAATTATCCACTTAAAAATTTTAATTAAAAACCAATTGAAAAAAAATAAATATTTTTATATAGTAGAAAGAAAAATTTCTGTTGACGCCTACTGATATGACGTTAAACGTTAAAAAATATTAAAAAATGTAATGAAATGGAAAAATATAAAAGTGCGATAAAATTGCAATTTGAGTGAATTTGATGCGCATATTAAATTGATATTATTAATCTGACGATATTGCGATACATTATAGTGGAATATATATTGAATAAACGTTTAACCTCTGCGCGAATATCTTGGTGTATATAACCCATATAACCGTACGTTACTTGCAATTTCGAGACGATCTGTATTCACATTAAAGAGGAATTCGAGAAATTCCCATTCATTAACATACGTACACCTATTATAGAATTAATTCCCTTTAGCTTGTGGCAGGCTATGAATGTCCTTCTTGTTTCAGATTCCAAATCACAAGCTATAAATCTTAGGCCGTGAACTTACCTTTCAAATAAACAATTTCCACTCTCAGTGTATCAAATAACCCTGCGAATATATGCACTGAGAAAATTAACAATTTCTTACTGCTATTTTGTTCTGCAATCATTTTAATATTTAAAGTTATTATTATTTATTATTTATGAAAATTTCTGAATTTTTGAGAGGAATTTTATTGAAATTTTTTTCTATAATTATAATAATTTTAATAGTTAATATTATTATTTATTATTTACAAAAATAATTAAATTTTTGAGAAGAAGTTTATTGAAATTTTTTTCTATAATAATTTTAATTAATAGTTAATATTATTATTTACAAAAATAATTAAATTTTTGAGAAGAAGTTTATTGAAATTTTTTTCTATAATAATTTTAACAGTTAATATTATTATTTATTATTTAGGAAAATAATAATTGAATTATTGCGAAGAATTTTATTGAATTCTATGAAATAAGTTGAATTATTTTGAAGAATTTCTTTGAATTCTTTGAAAATTAATAAAGTTTTTTTTTTATAATTTTAATTGAAAATTTTTGAAGCAATGGAATTTCATGAATTTCAAATTTGATTAAAATAATCCTCTTTATTACTAATTGTAATTAACATTTTCATTAGGTATTAAATTTTATTGAAATTATTGACAGAAAATTAAATTCTTTTAAACAATTTTATTAGTTTTTGTAAATAATTAAATTTTGTTTGAAGAATATCGCTAAATTTCTTGAAAATAATGTAGTTTTATAAAATAATTTCAATTGGAAATTTTGAAAATAATTGAACTAGTTCGAAAAATTTTATTAAAATTGCATTAATATAAATTTAATAGAATTTCTGAGAAGAATTTTAATACTTATAAAAATAATTCAATTCTTCAGAAGAATTTTACAATTAATAAAAATAATTCAATTCTTCAGAAGAATTTTACAATTGAATTGAAAAATAATTGAATTCCTGCAATGAAATTTATTGAAATTTTGTTCTATTTTGTTCCACAATAATTATAATTGAATTCTCGCGAAGAATTTTATTAAAATTATTGATAGAAAATTAAATATTTTTGAACAATTTTATTAAACTTTATGACAAAAATTAAATTGTTGCGAATATTTCTTTGAATTTTTTAAAAATAATGAAATTATTGTAAATTTATTTATTTGTTTATTGTTAATTTAATAATTTTAATTGAAAATTTTCAAAATAATTTAATTGCACGGTGAATTTTTTTTTCGAACAATGGTGTTTGATAATAATTGTAATTAAAAATTTGTTTACATAAATAATTTTATGGAATTTTTTTGAAATAATTAAATTTTTTCGAGAAATTTTATAACAATTTTTAAAAATGACTGATTTCTTTCGAGAAAATTTATAAAAATTAAACTAAAAATAATTGAATTAAGGCAAAGAAATTTATTATTTATGAAACTATTTGTATTTTTATAAAAAAAAAAATTATCAAAACTTTTGAGAATAATTAAATTCTTTTAAAAAATGTTCTACAAATTTTTGAAAATAATTGAATTTTTTCGAGAAATTTTATGAAAATTGTAATGAAAATGTAATTGATTTCTTGAGAAGAATTTAATTATTTATACAAATAATTTAATTCTTGTGAAGAATTTTATTGAAATTTTTGAAAATAATTGAATTGTTTAGAAGAATTTCATTAAAATTTTAGAAAATAATTGAATTCCTGTCGAAGAATTTTAATAATATAAAAATAATTTAATTCTTGTCAAGAATTTTATTGAAAATTTTGAAAATAATAGAATTTCTGTCGAAGAATTTTAGTATTATAAAAATAATTGAATTCTTTAAAAAATATTTTATTCTTGTAAATTTTTGAAAATAATTGAATTTACGTCGAAGAATTTTAGTACTCTAAAAATAATTGAATTCTTGACAAGAATTTTATTTCAACTTTTGAAAATAATTGAATTTTTTCGAAGAATTTTAGTATTTTAAAAATAATTGAATTCTTGACAGAAATTTTATTAAAAATTTTGAAAATAATTGAATTTCTGTGGAAGAATTTTAGTATTATAAAAATAATTGAATTCTTTACAAAATATTTTATTCTTCAAAATTTTTGAAAATAATTGAATTTCCGTCAAAGAATTTTAGTACTCTAAAAATAATTGAATTCTTGACAAGAATTTTATTTCAACTTTTTAAAATAATTGAATTGTTTCGAAGAATTTTAGTATTTTAAAAATAATTGTATTCTTGACAAGAATTTTATTTTTGTAAAATTTTGAAAATAATTGAATTTCTGTGGAAGAATTTTAGTATCATAAAAATAATTGAATTTTATTATAACATTTGAAAATATTGAATTCTTTTGAAAAATTTTATTGAAATTTTAAAAAATAATTGAATTCTTTCGAAAAATTTTATTAAAATTTTTGAAAATAATTGAATTGTTTCGAAGAACTTTAGTATTATAAAAATAATTGAATTCTTGACAAAAATTTTATTAAAAATTTTGAAAATAATTGAATTTCTGTCAAAGAATTTTAGTATTATAAAAATAATTGAATTCTTTAAAAAATATTTTATTCTTGTAAATTTTTGAAAATAATTGAATTTACGTCGAAGAATTTTAGTACTCTAAAAATAATTGAATTCTTGACAAGAATTTTATTTCAACTTTTGAAAATAATTGAATTTTTTCGAAGAATTTTAGTATTTTAAAAATAATTGTATTCTTGACAAGAATCCAAAAAGGAAAAGAAAAATTAAACATTTTTCTTATAGTTGAGAATTAGTTTTATTGCAAAAAAAAAAAAATAGAAAATAAATCATTGATAATAAACAATAAAATACTAATTTTTTTCTAATATTGAAATAAATATTAAAAGTATATCATTTTTAAAAAAAATGTTTATCAGTCTGTTAATGTTGGTTTTTGAAAAAATTATTGTACAGCAAATAGCAGTTACAATTTAATGATGCTTTCAATCAATGGTCATTATAATCAATATGGTAGTTACAAATAATAATTGTTGTAATTAATGGTAGTTACAAGCAATAATGCTCAATGAGGATAATAATTATTTTCAACGTAAAATAGAAGCTACCTTCAATCGATAGCATATTTCAGTCAGACAAAATTCCTGAATTCTTGCAATTTTAGTATATCACTATTATTCAGATTATATTTTCTGCTCCTTTTTTTTTTTGAAAAAAAAAATTAATTCTTCTGATTTTGTTTTACTGATTTCATGAATTCTTTAAATTTTTCTCTTGAAGATGTTTTATTTGTTTCTATTTTTGACAAAATGCAGTATAATTATATTATTATGAAAATGCTGGCTGTTGATTATCTATTTACATGAATATATTATTAACTGAATTTTATTCAATTAAGTCTTAATTAAACTTGAATTGTTATTTCGATTCAGTAAGTTTAACACGAAATAATAATGTAATAATTATATCGCTAAAATAGGTGAAATGTAGGTTTACAACAATGGTTATATGCAATATATATATAGTGTCGTATAATTAACATTGATGGCTAATTGAAAGTAATCTTATCATTTGAATTGTAATTTCAATGATTCAGTGAGTTCTTTTTATATCGGAATTCAATTCATATCCAGTGAAAGGAGATTTCTATGTGTGTTTTACATTTCCATATTTGCAGACTTTTAATTGGAAGGTTACAGGTTGAATTTCTTCCCTCAATAGACTAATGACAGAAAAGTTTTTTTCTTTTTTTTCTTTTTTTTTTAATTCTATATGACATGCATTATCTAAAACCAACCATAGATTCATTATACTGCCATCAAATTGAATAATAACCGTCAATTATGATTATTTGAGAGAAATTACTTAGGGAGATGGAACATAAATTTATTTTATTTATTTATTTTTTTTTTTTTTAAAATGAACATGAATTCAAAAATATTGAAAACTTTAAAAGAATTGCGATATTATTTAATTAATTATAAGTATAGCTTTTGAAGAAAAGTAAAATTTTAATATACGTGGTTTGTGTTTTAACTGTAAACCAAATTTGTATACTGTATATAGTTTTGATTAATTCAGCAAAAGGGCTCACTAATTGTATTTAGTTTGCGCTCGGAAAGCAAAACCAGTGGTCCTGTCAGACCCAGAGAGACGCAAAGGCCAAAATATTAATTTCGCATAAATTACACTTTCCCGTTCAACTATTAAATTTTTGTCCGGAAAATTTTATTAATCATCTCCACAGTGATTTTTTAGAAAATGCAAAGGAAATTAGAAAAATTTTTTTTTTTATTCTTTTCTTGGTTATATTTTATTTTTGAAAAAGAAGCAAATCTGCGGCTTTTCTATTCTTCTCTTTGCTAGAGCAAAGACGAAAAAGCTGAAAAGCTTCTTTAACAATTCTTTCTACTATCTATTTTTTTAACTTCAAGACTTTTCCTCCAATTTTTCACGACTTTACGAAAAAAAAAAATATCTAACAAATTTTCAGATTAATATGATGTACTGCAAAAAATTGAGTGACAATATCGGAACAATTTTAATGAATGTTTTAATTAATTAGCGAATTTTTTTTTTTTTTTTTTTTTTTTGTAAGTGCTGATACAAATTTGATAGAGAAATTTTAATGATACAAATTTAATTGGCAATATCAAAATTAATTATTGGACAATTATATTAATTTATGAAAAGAATGTGTTGCTGATGGTAATTATGTGCGCATTAAAAGTGTGGAAATTTTTGTGTACTGGAAATTAATTAAACTTTTAATTAAACGAGACAAGAGAGATATTGATAAAATAATTTTTTATTTTTGCGTATTTTTATTTCGAAATTTGAACAGTTTTTTTTATTATGAAAAACTCTATGATTCAGTATTTATTTTTAATTAAAATTTAAATTATTAAATGAAAATTCTTCGCAGAAATGCAATTATATTCAAAATTTTTTTTAAAAATAGTCGTCAAAATATCAATTATTTTATAAATAATAAAATTCTCATCCAAAATTAAATTATTTTGAAAAATAAAATAATTATTTTCCTTAATTCAATGATTTTCGATAACTAATATTTTAATAAAATTTTCCAAAAGAATTAAATTATTTAATAAAAATTTAATTATTTTTATAAGTAACAAAAATTCCACAAAAATTCACTTGTTTACAAATTTCTTTATAAATTTCTTCGCAATTATTAAATTATTTTCAAAACATTTAACAAAATTTTAATTAACTTTATAAATAATAAAATTCTTCTTCAAAATTTAATTATTTTCAAAAATTTTCCTCAATCAATGATTTTCAAAATCTAATCTATTAAAAAAATTTTTTAGAAGAATTCAATTATATTTAAAAAAAAGTTTTATGAAATTTTACGCAAACATTTAATTATTTTTATAATTAATGGAAATATCTATCCAAACATTTAATAATTTTCATAAATAATAAAATTTTTTACTGTTGGAATTCAATTATTTTCAAAAATAATAAAATTCTTCTTGAGAATTCATTTATTTTCATAAACAATAAAACTAAACGCATAATTTCAATTATTCGTAATACATTTTTGATCGAATTCCTCGTAAAATGCTATTATTCTTAACAAATTTATTAAAATTCGTCGAAAGAATTCAATTGTGTACGAAAATTTAAAAAAAATTCTCGTCAAAATTTCAATTATCTTTATAAATAATAAAAATAAAATTCTTCTCCGAAATTCAATTATTTTCAAAAATATTAAAATTCTTCGAAGAAATTCAATTATTTTCAAAAATAATAAAATACTTCGAAGAAATTCAATTATATTTAAAAATTATTAAAAATTCTCGTAAAAAATTCAATTATTTTTAAAAATAATAAAATTCTTCGAAGAAATTGAATTATTTTCAAAAATAATAAAATTCTTTGAAGAAATTCAATTATTTTCAAAAATAATAAAATACTTCGAAGAAATTCAATTATATTAAAAAATTATTAAAAGTTCTCGTAAAAAATTCAATTATTTTTAAAAATAATAAAATTCTTCCCCGAAATTCAATTATTTTCGAAAATAATAAAATTCTTCTCCGAAATTCAATTATTATCGAAAATAATAAAATTCTTCGAAGAAATTCAATTATTTTCCAAAATGATAAAATTCTTCTAAGAAATTTAATTATTTCCAAAAATGATAAAATTCTTCTCCGAAATTCAATTATTTTCAAAAATAATAAAATTCTTCGAAGAAATTCAATTATTTTCCAAAATAATAAAATTCTTCTCCGAAATTCAATTATTTTCGAAAATAATAAAATTCTTCTCCGAAATTCAATTATTTTCGAAAATAATAAAATTCTTCGAAGAAATTCAATTATTTTCCAAAATGATAAAATTCTTCGAAGAAATTTAATTATTTCCAAAAATAATAAAATTCTTCTCCGAAATTCAATTATTTTCAAAAATAATAAAATTCTTCGAAGAAATTCAATTACTTTCCAAAATAATAAAATTCTTCTCCGAAATTCAATTATTTTCGAAAATAATAAAATTCTTCGAAGAAATTTAATTATTTCCAAAAATAATAAAATTCTTCTCCGAAATTCAATTATTTTCAAAAATAATAAAATTCTTCGAAGAAATTCAATTATTTTCCAAAATGATAAAATTCTTCGAAGAAATTTAATTATTTCCAAAAATAATAAAATTCTTTGCAGAAATTCAATTATATTTAAAAATTATTAAAAATTCTCGTCATAATTTCAATTATCTTTAAGATAATAAAATTCTTCTCCGAAATTCAATTATTTTCAAAAATAATGAAATTCTTCGCAGAAATACAATTATATTTAAAAATTATTAAAAATTCTCGAAAAATTTCAATTATTTTTAAAAATAATAAAATTTTTCTTGAAATATCAATTATTTTAAAAAATGTTATTAATTCATTCTTAGCAAAATTTGTGTTATTTTTATAAATTTTCCTAAATTCAATGATTTTCAATATCTTCTATTTTAATAAAATTTTCCAAAAGAATTCAATTACCTATTTAAAAAAAAATTTTATAAAATTCTACGCAAACATTGAATTACTTTCATAAATAATAAAAATTTGACAGGAATTCAATTATTTACGAATTTTTTTTAAATTTCTTCCCAATTATTCCATTATTTTCATAAATAATAAAATTTTTACAGAAATTCATAATTATTTCTATAAATATTAAAATTCTTTTTATGAATTGAATTATTTTCATAAATATTAAAACTCATTGCAGAATTTCAATGATTTTTAATACAATTTTAATCAAATTCCTCGAAAAATGCCATTATTCTTAAAAATTTTATTAAAATTCGTCGAAAGAATTCAATTATTCAAAAATTTTGTTGATAAAATTCTTGATGAGAATTCAATTTTAAGAAGTAATCGATTATTCAACAAATTATTTATTTTTATATTTTAATAATTTAATTCTCATAGAATTTTCTAATAAAAATTGATGTAATAATGAATTTCAGGTAAAATTTTAGATATAATGATTGAATAATAAAAGTATTATAGCGTGAATTTTTAAAAATAATTGAATTTTGAAAAAGTTTGAAATTAAAATCTTTAAAAATCTGAATTTTTAATACTCTTAACTAAGAGTTCTGTAGAATTAATTTTTTCGAAAAAGTTTAATAGCAATTTTTTAAATTTACTTGCAATTTTTATTTTCCAACTGTAAAATTGAAGAATTCTTGAATAATCGATGAAATTTCGTAAAATTTGATTTGCAAACAAATCTATTTAAAAATCCCCAAAGGAACTATGTTAAAAATTATTAAAAATAATTAATTTAATGATGAATTTTAGTTCAAATTCCTAGAAAATAATAATTGAATTAAAATGATGAAATTAATTTTGAAAAATTTACAATAACAATGTTTTATATGATAAAATTATGATTTTATCATTCGGACATTTTTAACGATCGTTATCTTATATGTTTTATAATAATAATATTCTTATAAGTTGTTGAATTTCAAAAAGGTTTGAATTTTTTTTGATAATCTTAATTCCTGTGGGAAAATAATAATTATTACCTAAATATTTTTTTTTTTTTGTTCCTCTAGTCTTAAATCCGTAAAGTGCAAAGTAAATCTGTTAAAGAGTAAATTTTTATGATCACGTTTTTGTTGAAACGATGTGTATATTATCTGGAAACTTGGCACCCTTTAACTGTCTTTGTATTTATAGATCATTTTATGTCTGGCAAATATAACCATAAAACCTAACTTAACATTATTAAATAATGCATTAGTAAATATTAACCATTAAAAGTAGCTTTTAGAATAAATTTTATTCCCTTGATGTAAATAATATATTAAAAATTATACAATTTGTATTGAAAGTAGTTTTTTTATATAAATACTAAATTTTACAAGTACGATAAATTGAAAGCATCATTAATTGATATAGCTTTTGTTATAGTAAAAATAACAAATAACCTGGTTGTAGGTATACTAATGAACAATTATTATACTTTCTTAAAATGAAATACAAATAAAATATAAAGGAGAGGAATTTCTGTTAATGAGGCAATAATTAATACGTGGGAAAAATAAGAAATTTCATTACAGTGTCTGTGGAAGATTTCTGTAAGTTACAACCTTAATTAGCAGATCTGAACTTTTTCTGCCACAAACAATGGAATGAGTTCTTTTTATCCAACTTTAACAAGATTGGTAGACAGCAGTTTTTTGATTTGCGGATCTCGACTTAAGAAGTTAAAATAGTGCCCGGGTATAATAAAAGACCTTTTTCTTTCTCTGAAATTGAAATTGTTAATAAGTTACTTTCTTGTTATACAAGAAAGAGAGAGATATATATGTATAGTACTTATTACAGTTTCTACAATATCAGACATTTAAAGCCGGGAAACTGAGTCAGAACTTCGTCATAATTAGGAACTCACTGTATTTTCTCTGCAAATAAACAGAAACATTATTTTCCTCCATTGTTTTGCAAAATTGGACAAATTTTTATTCTTAATTTTAAAAGAACGGAGAATCTATATGGAAAAGTCAGCTCAGGAAATTTTTATCGAAATCCTGGAAAATTGTTGTTTTCTAAAGTTATAGAGTTGCGTTTACAATTTTCATAAATAGATATTAAAAATTATATTCAAATTTATCAAAGTAATTCAATTTGTATAAAAAACTTTGTTACAGCAATTTATTTATTAGAATTTAAGCAATATTTTCAATACAGTTTTAATTAAATTTCTCCAAAAAATTAAATTATTTTCAAAAATTTATAAATGAAATTCTTTTTAACAATTCAATTTTTTTAAAAATAATAATTTTAATAAAATTCTTCACAGAAATTTATATATTTCAAAAAATTTTGTCAAAATTCAATTATTTTCAATGTCTACTATTTTAATAGAATTTCATAAAAGAATTCAAATATTTAAAAAGAAATTTTAATAAAATTATCTTTATAAATAATAAAATTTTTTTTCGAAATTCAATTATTTTCAAAAATTTTAATAAATTTCTTGTCAGAATATCAATTATTTTTAATATAATTTTCATCAAATTTTGCGGAAAATGCAATTATTCTTAAAAATTTTATTAAAATTGTCAAGTGAATTCAATTATTTAAAAATTTGTTGATAAAATTCTTTATGAAATTTTAATTTTAAGAAATATTCAATATAATAAAATATTTATTTTTGTATTTACATAATTGAATTCTCGTAGAATTTTGATAATAAATATTGATTTAAAAATGTATTTCAGTTAAAATTTTAGATTATAATTGAATTTTAAAAGCGTGGATTTTTAGAAATATAATTGAATTTTTAAAAAGTTTCGAATTAAAATTTTTGAAAATTTGAACTTTTCAAACTTTTAATTATAATTCTGTAGAATTAACTTTTCTCAAAAAATTTAGTGGAATTTTTTTTTAGTTATTTCAAGTTTTTCATTTCTAATATACTTATTTAAATGAAGACCCAGGCGGAAATTTCCAACCGGCGCGGATCCTAGCCCGTACTGACGCCGGTGTAACTGTACTGGCTCGGAACCGCCTGCCAACCGAATGTGAACGGGCATTCTACCGAATAGTGACTAGGCCAGGAGCGCGCTGGCAACCGGCTCGGAACTGGCATTCTACCGCCCGCTGACCGGCCGGGAGAAGCCGTTCCGTGTATAATTCAACCGGCTGGGACCTGGCACTCTACCGACCGTGGATTTTTCATTTAATAGCCAGCCGAGCGCTGGCATTCTACCGACTGACAACCGGGTCGGATCCAAATGATAATTTCAACAAATATCAATAAAAAAAATAATAATTAATTGCAAAAGATAAATATTAATGACAATTCATTGACAGTTCACTTTACACATTTTTTTATACACTTAAACGCAATTTTTTATTACATAGACATTTGAAAAATCCTAACGCTTGGGGGTACGGAACCTACGCCTAACCGAATATCTACGCACCGAAATCTCGCACGCTAACCACTATGCTACGCTCGCATGGGACTCTCAAATCTTAAATACTCTCAAGTGTCACTAGCTCAAATAAAACTTGCAGAATTACTACGCGTCAATGATACCGCTATATTTTCAATACTTTATTGAATGTATATTTAGGACTATTTCAATATTTCGTTAAAAAAGAAACTTGTTATATTTTTATTATTATATAATACATATTATATTGAATAATTGTTTTTCAATATAATAATATTGAACGTAATAATATTAATAATTTTAATTAACATCTCAATAATAATATTTATTTATTTACTCTCCCTACAATAGGTAGGGTTCGAGACTCCCAAGTACATACATAATAATCTTAACCTATATTTACAAAAATCCTTACAACTAAACATTCTCTACATACAACTTAACCTAAAACGCAACTCTCTCCACGCTCTCAACCTTACGCTCTTAACCTATCGCCAGTGCCGGGCTTCCGTTTCCAGTTCCTTCTATGCCCATGCTGGCTTCGACCCAATTCGCCCACCCTTTTTCAAAAACCTTCTACTCCTTTCTCACCTCTCTTACACCCTCCAGTCATCCACTTTTACCCATCCATCTATCCATCCAAGCAAAATCTTCTCACCTCATTCTCAGCCTATCCCTGTCTATCACACTTTACACGCTTCCATCCCTCCACCCGTATCCTCCCTCACAACATACTTTACCCCATCCACCCAAATACAATCTTTACCCATTCTTACCTGTTTTCCATTCACTCTCTCCGTCCACGCTCTTTCTCTCAATAGCCATAACATTCTTCTCTCTCTCCAACATCTATCCTCATCTATTCTTATTACACTTCCTTTCAGTCTTCCTTTCACCCTCATCACCTCCATTTTCTCTTCCTCACTACCCAACTCCACCAACCATAACTTTGGTACCCCATATTCACCCCTTCCTAACGCTTGTACCATTTTCACTGAGACATTAACCCCCACCCACGCCAACACTTTTTCCACTGCTCTTTTACCCTCCAACACACCTACATTCATACCTCTGATCACTACATTCTTTTTTCTTTTCTCCTTTTCAACTACATCCACTCGCCTTGTCAAATCCGCCATTTTCCACTTCAACCTATCATGTTCACTTCCCTCAACTTTCTCTGTCCCCTCATTCACTTCCTTTATAAATTTTTCTAATCCATTCATTCTTCTCCACATGCTTTCCTTATCCTTTTTCCACCTACTATCCCATTCATTCCACATTTCCTGCAATTTCTCCAACCTCTCTTCAATTTCCACTATCTCTTTGTCCCTTGATTCCCCATCCTCACATATATCCATCAAATTTTCCCTTACTCTCTTCGCTCCTTCATCCATCGCGTCCTTCATCATCCATACTAATTCTAACAAATCCATGCAATCCTCACACGTCATCTTTTTTCCATTCTTTCCTATTCCCCTTTCAAATACCCGCGCCTTTTTCTCATTCTCGCTAACACTACTTGAGTCAAACTCAGCCATTCCAGAAATCTACCTTATCACTCAAATGCTCAAAATTTTTCCACTCTCTCTCTCTCCTCTCTCTCACTTCAAGCAACCTAACCTCACAAAACACACTTCTCTTTTTTACCTTTTTTATCACTTATACATTCACTACTCTATACAAACATACCTTTCCTTTACACTACCGCAAATTACACTACACACTCAGCACTCTACACTACCCACCCTTTTTTAAAACCTTTATATATCTCAAAAAACTCTTAACTCTTTCTAAGCGCGTGTACACCGAAACGGTACCGGAAACGGAAGCCCAACATCTCAATAATAATAAATTTAGTATTATTAAGATATTATTAATCAACATTAATATTGTTGAGAATTAATAATAAATTATCAATATTAATATTAATTAATAATATATCAATAACAATAAATTTATTATTATTAAGATATTAATTAAAATTATTAATATCATTACCTTCAATATTATTATATTGAGAAACAATTATTCAATTATTATTGAGATATTATTAATTAATATTATTATTAATTCTCAATAATATTAATTAATAATATATAATATTAATTAATAACGAATTTTTTTAATTATTTAATTTTTAAAAAAGTCTCAATAAATAATTACTTAATATATTGATTAGATTTATTTAATAATAATTATTTTCTAAAATAATGCAATTACTTGTAATAATTATTTAATTTATAATGTGACAATAAATGACGAGATCCGCAGTCGGATCCGCCCCAGCACCGACCCAGTACAGACTCAACATATCCGTCATTCTTCCGACGCCGCAGAAGAATAAGATCCGCCGGCGGAAGAAATCCAGTACCGAGCCAGTACTGACAATAGTGGGAAGACGGTTCTTACAGTCGGAGCATAATCTGTACCGCGCCGGTTGCTTTTTCAGATCCGAATCGGTACAGACCGTCGGTACTTGCGGTCTGTACGGGCGCGGATCCCAGCCGGTTGTAAACTCCGACGTTCGTCCGACTTTTCCGCCTGGGGAATGTCAGAATAATCGAAATTTCGTAAAATTAAATTGTGAACAAAAGGATTTGAAAATTCTCAAAGAACTTTTTCAAAAATTATTTTAAAAAAATTTATTTTAGGAACAATTTTAGTTAAAATTTCTAGAAAATAATAATTGAATTGAAGTGATGAGAATGATTGCAGAAATTCAATTATTTTCAAAAGTAATAAAATTCTTATCACAAAATTCAATTATGTTCAAAATTTACAAAAAAAAATCTCAACAAAATCCAAATTTTTACCCTTATAAATAAAAAAAAATTCTTTTTTAAAATTCAATTATTTTACAAACTATAAATAAAATTCTTGACAAAATTTCAATTATTTTCAAAAATTTTCATTTCAATGATTTTCAATATCTACTATTTTAATAAAATTACCGAAAAGAATTCATTTGTTTAAAACAATATTAATAAAATTGTACGCAAACATTTAATTCTTTCCATTCTTTCCATAAATAATAAAAATTTCACAGGAATTCAATAATTTACAAATTTTTTATAAATTTCTTCGCAATATTTCAATTATTTCCGCAAGAAATAAAATGTTTTACAGAGATTCAACTATTTTTATAAATACAAAAATTCTTTTTAGGAATTCAATTATTTTCATAAATAATAAAATTCTTCGCAAAATTTAAATTATTTAAAAATTTTAATACAATTTTCATCGAATTCCTCGAAAAATGTAATTATTTTTCAAAATTTTATTAATCTTCTTGACAAAATTTCAATTATTTTCAAATTCAATAAATTATTTATTTTTGTACTTAAATAATTGAATTCTCACAAAATTTTCTTATTAAAATTTATTTAAAAATGAATTTCAGTTAAAATTTTAGATAAGAATTGAATACTATAATCATTATAAGGTGAATTTTTAGAAATAATTGAATTTTGAGAAGGTGAACAAGTGGATTTGAAATTTCTCATAGAACTTTATTAAAAATTATTTAAAATAATGGATTTATAGAAGAATTTTAGTTAAAAACACTTAAAAAAATTGAATGTTGAAGAAGTTACAAATGATTGCACAAATTCAATTATTTTCAAAAGTAATAAATTTCTTATCACAAAATTCAATTATGTTCAAAATTTACAAGAAAATCTTGACAAAATCCCAATTATTATCTTTATAAATAAAAAAATTCTTCTTCAAAATTCAATTATTTTCAAAAATAATAAAACTCATCGCAGAATTTCAATTATTTTTAATACAATTTTAATCCAATTCATTGAGTAACTATTCTAAAAAATTTTATTAAAATTCGTCAAAAGAATTCAATTATTTAAAAATTTGCTAATAAAATTCTATAAAAGAATTAAATTTCAAGAAACTCAGAGTAATCGTTTTCTTTATGTTTTATAAAAATATTTTTAAAGTTGATTAATTTCAAAAAGGTTTGAATTTGAATGTTTAGAAGTATTTTAATTCCTACGGAAAAATAATAATTAAACATTTATTTAAAAAAGAAATTATTGTTTTCGAATAATTTTACAATTTATTACAGATATTCGTAGATAAATTTAACAGAACATTTTTTTCGATAAAATTTTTTTCTTTATTTTTTAAAACTTCAAAAATTTTCATTTTTATTTTCAATTAAATTTTCTGATTGAAAAATGTAATTTATAAACATTTTTTCTTTTTATTTTTAAAAAACTTTTAATTTTATTAAAAGAATTGAAATTAAGAAATAGTATTGATGCAAATTATTTTCTTATGTTTGAGTATTTTTTAGAAAAATATTAAGAAACGGGAATATCTAATTTTTTTCTTCACAAAAGAAAAAAATGAGTTTGTAAACAATATTTTTATTGAGAAATAAAAATTATGCATAAAATGGGCATATTTCCTACTTTTTAATTAAAATTTTTCTAACAATTAACAATTTTCTAGTATTTTTTCTAAATAAAATGGAGAATAATTTGCATAATATTTGAGATCAGTCGAACGAAATTTGTTATAGAAAAAAGCATTTAACAAACAAAATGTGTATATTTTTTATTTGTTAATCATAATTTTTTTTTAAATTTTCTAATTTGTAATATTATTTTATTATAAATCATGAAAAAGTACCTGCATATTTTCGATTTGTCAAACCATATTTTTTAAAGAAAAAAAAAAACAAAACCATACACAGAAACTAGCTTAAAATTGCGGACAGATTGAATGAAAGAATACGGAGATTAATATAGTTAATTTTAAAACATTTTTTTAACTTAGGATTGACACAATGTTCTTGTATTGTAAATCAATTTTCAATAATAATTTGTACTACAATTATCTGTTTACGTAAGCAGTTTCTGTATACAACACATTAAAATTCATTTGACCGGAAACTACTGAATCTTAACTGAACGGCAACTAGAACAACGACGATAATATTAAATAATAATGAAAAAATTCTATTTCATTATAATTTTACTTTATAAAATGATAACATTTCTTTTTTGTACAAAAAAATCCGAAACTAAACTTTTTCAGTACGAAATGGTTCAGAAGTTCTGAATTATTCAAGAAGACCCTATATTTCTTAATAAAAAAAAAAATAATACCACACAAAAGTCTTACAAAAGAAAAGAGTCTCATATTTTGCCACCTCAGCCGACAACAATTTTTTCCCCACAATGAAAAGCAGAAAAAAAAATATACACATTTTTTTTTGCACCTTGATTAAACCTTATTATGAGGTCATCTATTATCAGTTACTTTGAATTCAAGAGGAAATTTTCCTAACAAAAACTTGAGTGCAATAAATGCCAGCGAGGCTAGTTAGAAGAAAGTTGGAAAGTTTCTATGTTGTTGAGAGAGTAGATCTTTCAATTAGGTCTGGACTCTCTGCCTGTTGAGTTTTCGTGACTGCATTCATTGTAATTAGTCCAAGTGAAAAAACTGTCGCAAAAAAAAAGAAAAGTTTATCTTTCATATTTTTTTCTCCTCTCATTCCCATTATTATATCCCGCTCTTCGAAATTCGATAGGGTTTGAAGTTTGATGCTGTGGTTATTTATATTCATGAAATCCAAGTATATAGTTAAGGTCAGTTATATAACTTAAGTAAATTCAATGCAAATGGAAATGTAAATGTAAATTCATTCGCTGAGGATTTACATAAAAATTAACTGGCAGTATATTATACGAATTCGATCAGGTTGACCTAAATGAAATTTTCAAACTTACTTTGGTTTGGGAGACGAAGATAAGTCATATTTTAGTTTTAGTGGGACGTGACATAAAGTGCAGGTTTCTCGCTTTATCATTTACATCTCGTTTTATACTAGAATGGTTACAGTTTCGCATTATAATTAATTACGCTAGATAAATTTCATTTCTCGCGCTCGTCCTACGAATGGAACATCTATCAGTAGCAAGAATCACATTTTTAATTTTAGCTACTATCTACACTGGCTTTCAACAAGTTCCTCTTTTTTTTTTTATTATATATAATTAATTCAATTAAATGATGAAACAATAATTTTCTTTATTTTTTTTGCTGTAAGGGTGATGAAAATTCTTAATAAATAATTTCAGTTAATATTAAAATCCTCATCAGGAATCACAAAATCAGGGTTGGCACAAAAATTTTATTTTGTTTCCCCTGACTTTTTCCTGAATTCCAGACTGTTTTCAATAAATTTTGATTGACTCAGACTTTGCATTCGATAATTAATTTTAAAAACGTAGCAAAAAGTAGCTTTCAAACTAAAAAAAAAAGTAGTAAAAAAAGTACCAGCTATCGAAAAATTAAACACGACGACTAAAAAAACTCGTTTTTACTTTACAAAACTGAAAAAAATTTCATTTAATATTTTTTATTTTCCTGACTTTTTCCTAATTTTCATCAAAAATATTAACTTCTTTCTTATCCTACTGCTAATAAATAAAATTCCTGCAACGAATTTTATTATTCATGAAAGAATTTAAATATTTATAAAAATAATTTAATTCTTGCGAAGAATAAAAGAATTTTAAAAACATTTTTAAACAATTGATTTCTTTTGACTTATTTTTATGCAAAATCTAATTTAAATAATTGAATTCCTGAGAAATTTTTAATATTCATAAAAAAAATTGTATTCTTATGAAGATTTTTGCAAAAATTTTTTAAAACAATTGAATTCTGTTTGGACATTTTATGAAAATAGTAGATATTCAAAATCATTGAATTACGAAAAGTTTTTTAAAATATTTAAATTTTGCCAAGAATTTAATTAAAATTTTTGAAAATAATTGAATGTCTGTGTGGTATTTTATAAAATTTTTTGAAAATAATTAAAGTTATAATAAGCATTTAAAAAAAAATTTTAAAAAAAGCATTTATGAAAATAATTAAATTCTTGCAAACGATTTTATTAGAATTTTTTAAAAGAATTGAATTTTCAAGAAGAAATTTATTACTTTTAAAAATAATTGTATTATTGTGATGAATATTGTTATTTATAAAAATAATTGACTTGTGCAAAGAATTTTATTAAAATGCCTCAAAATAATTAAATTTTCGGAAATAATTTTGTTATTTATCTTTAATAATTGAATTGTTATTTCGAAGAATTATTTATGTAAATAATTGAATTATTTTAAAAAAATTTTAATTAAAGTTGTATATAAAATAATTAAATTCGTTTGATCAATTTTATTAAAATACATGAAAATAATTGAGTTCCTGAGAAAAATTCTAATATTTTTGTATATAATTGAATTCTTCCAAAGAATTTTAAAAAAAGCATTTTTTTAAAAATAATTGATTTTCTTCGAGGAATTGAAATTAAATTTTTAAGAATAATTACATTTTTTGAGCAATTCCTGTAAAATTGTATTAAAAATAATTGAAATTCTGCGATGAATTTTATTATTTACGAAAATAATTGAATTCTTGCTAAAAATTTTATTACAATGTTTAAAAATAATTGAATTTCTATGAAAATTTTGTTATTTTTGAAATTAATTGAATTCTTCTCAAGAATTTTGTAAACATTGTTTTAAATATTTAAGTTTTTCGAAATATAATACCTAATAAATTTTATTAAAATTTGTTTAAGAAAATTAAATTGCGGAATTAGAATTTCATTATTTATAAAAATAATTTAATTCTTGAGAATGATTTTATTAGAATTTTTTAAAATAATTGAATTTCAAAGAAAAAATTTATTATTTTCAAAAATACTTGAATTCTTGTGCTGAATATTGTTATATGTACAAAAATAATTGAATTTTGTAAAGAATTTTATTAAAATGCCTCAAAATAATTGAATATTCGGGAATAATTTTGTTCTTTATCGACATAATTGAATTCTTTGGAAGAATTATTTATGAAAATAATTGAAATCTTGGGAAGAATTTTATTAAAATATAAAAGAATAATTGAATTATTTGATAAAAATTTTATTAAATATTTGAAAATAATTGAATTCCTGTGAAAAATTCTAATATTTTTGTAAATAATTGAATTCTTCCAAAGAATTTAAAAAAAAGCATTTTTTAAAAATAATTATGATTTTTTGAAGGAATTGAAATTCAATTTTTAAGAATAATTACATTTTTTGAGAAATTCCTGTAAAATTGTATTAAAAATAATTGAAATTTTGCGATGAATTTTATTATTTATCAAAATAATTGAATTCTTGAAACGAATTATATTAAAATTTTTGACAATAATTGAATATCTGTGTGGCATTTTATTAAATTTTTTTTTTAAATAATTGAATTATTGCGAATAATTTTATTTAGATTTAAATGATTTTATTTGAATGTTTAAAAAGAATTGAATTTCTGAGAAGAATTTTGTTATTTTTGAAAATAATTGAATTCTTGTAATGAATATTGTTATTTATGAAAATAATTGAATTTTGCGATGAATTTTATTATTTATGAAAATAATTGAATTTTTTATAAGGATTTTATATATTATATTGTTTAAAATAATTAATTTTTGAAAATATAATAAACTGTATGAAAATATTATTTTCAATAATTGAATTCTTGTGGAAACGTTATTTGTAAAAATAATTTCAATTATTATACGAAAATTTTTACAATTTATAATAAGAATTTTATTAAAATGACTCAAAATATTTGAATTTTTGGGAATAGTTTTGATATCTTTAATAATTGAATTCTTTCGACGAATTATTTATGTAAATAATTGAATTCTTGGAAAGAATTTTATTAAAATCTAAAAGAACAATTGAATTATTTCAAAAAAAAAGTTAATTAAAATTGTATTTATAAAATAATTGAATTCTTTTGAACAATTTTATTAAAATATTTTTAAATAATTGAATTCCTATCCAAAATTACAATACTTTTGTAAATAATTGAATTAATTTAGATGAATTGAAATTAAATTTTTAAGAATTTCGATGAAAATCAAGGGAATGATCATTTTCTGATCAAGAGATGGAATAAACTGAAAATTTAGGGTAAATTTCACAGGTCAATTAGCAATATCACAAAATTTAGTTCCAAGTCAAAAGTTAAAGGTCTCAAACTCGAGTTCAAAAACCACAGGATTTGAACATAGGACAAGAATCAGTGGACCAATTTTCATATTTCCCCTCACTGATTTTTGATGATAATTTTTAAGTTCTTAAAAAACGGACATTATAAAATTCTGATTTCTCTCACAATTTAGTACGAAATTGTGTAGGATTTGCAGGTTTTGCAATCTATTTCCGAGATCTATTTTATTGCAGAGTCGTTGAGCTGAACCAGCCACACGTGCACAACACTTGATACTTTGGAGCAGATAAATCTGGGAGGAAAAAACTTGCAATTTTTTTCAAGAGTAGTTCTTTTTTTTCCTTCTTTTTCCGTTTTTTTTTTTTTTTTTTTTAACTTTAGAGACATTTCCGCAGTGGGGTATTCTATCTCTGGTGATACCGGACAGTCAAAGGCGGAACTAAAGTTGTAAGGGTAGTTGAGAACTACAAGAGGGAAAGAGCTCGCTTGAGCAATAAACTTTTCCTGACAATTTTTTACAAGTTTGTATTACTCTAATAGCGGTTAAATTTTCTCATACATTCGTATATAGATAAAAACTTGAATTTTATTTTGCTTTTTTTTAAACATGATAATCAGCAGTTGCTTTATTTCATATTCTATAACGATAGTTTAGAATAGCAGATTTTTATATTTTGTATAAAAATATTATAATAATAGTCACGCTTTTGCTCATTTTAAATTCCCTGATTTTTCCAGGTTAAAAAACGGAATTTTTTCAGGTTTTTAAAACGAAAATTATAGTTTACCAAATTAAATAACTCCCTGATTTACAAACAAAACTTTGGCTCTAAAGAATATTCTGATTCACTCGCAAAATGATTAGGTACACAAAAAAAAATGTTCTATTACCTTTATTAACGAATTTCTTTAATTGAAAAATTATTCGAAAACATCAATAACTTCATTTTTAAATAAATATTTAATCATTATTCTTCTACAGGAATCAAGATTTTCAAAAATTTCAAATTCAATAGCATATTTAAGAATATTATTATAAAACATGAAGAAAGCGATCACTCCGAGTCGAAGACTCATTATTTTATATTATAAGAATATTGTTACTGTAACTTCTTAAAAATTATTTTCATATTTTATTATTATCTTAAATTTAAACTAAAATTCATTTTCAAATCAATTTTTATTGGAAAATTCTACGAGAATTCAATTATTTAAATACAAAAGTAAATTATTTATTGAATAATTGAACGTTTCTTATAATTTAATTCTTATAAAGAATTTTATTAACAAATTTTTAAATAATTCAATTCTTTTGACGAATTTTAATAACAATTTTTAAAATAGTTACATTTTTCAAAGAATTGGATTAAAATTGTATAAAAAATAATTGAAATTTTGCGATGAGTTTTATTATTTCTGAAAATAATTGAATTATTGAGAACTTATAAAAAAAATTGTAAATATTTGAATTTCTGTGAAGTTTTTATTATTTATGAAAATAGTTAAATACTTGCGTACAATTTTATTAAAATTGTTTTTAAATAATTGAATTCTTTCGGGTAATTTTATTAAAATAGTAGAAATTGAAAATCATTGAAATGAGGAAAATTTTTGAAAATAATTGAAATTTTGACAAAATTTTTTGAAAATAATTGAATTTTGAAGAAGAATTTCTTTATTTATAAAGATACTAATTGGGATTTTGTCGATATTTTTTGGTAAATTTTGAACATAATTGAATTTTATAATAAGAATTTTATTACTTTTGAAAATAATTGAATTTCTGCAATCATTTGTAACTTGTTCAAAATTCAATTTTTTTTTTAGTGTTTTTAACTAAAATTCTTCGATAAATCCATTATTTTAAATAATTTTTAATAAAGTTCTATGAGAATTTTCAAATCCACTTGTTCACCTTCTGAAAATTCAATTATTTCTAAAAATTCACCTTATAATGATTATAATATTCAATTCTTATCTAAAATTTTAACTGAAATTCATTTTTAAATCAATTTTAATTAAAAAATTTTGCGAGAATTCAATTATTTAAATACAAAAATAAAAAATTTATTGAATTTGAAAATAATTGAATTTTTGTCAAGAATATTAATAAAATTTTGAAAAATAATTACATTTTGCGAGGAATTCGATGAAAATTGTATTAAAATTTTTAAATAATTTAAATTTTGCGAAAATTTTTATTATTTATGAAAATAATTGAATTCCTTAAAAGAATTTTAATATTTATCAAAATAATTGAATCTCTGTAAAAAATTTTATTTCATGCGGTAATAATTGAAATATTGCGAAGAAATAAATAAATAAATTGAATTGAAATCAGAGAAAATTTTTGAAAATAATTGCAATTGTGACAAGATTTTTATTAAAACTTTTGAAAATAATTGAATTTTGAAAAAGAATTTTTTTATTTATAAAGATAATTGGGATTTTATCGAGAATTTTTGTAAATTTTGAACATAATTGAATTTTGTGATAAGAATTTCATGACTTTTGTAAATAATTGAATTTCTGCAATTTCTTGTTTGTAACTTCTTCAAAATTCAATTTTTTAATGTTTTTATCTAAAATTCTTTTGTATTATTTTATTCTAAATAAATATGAAAATAATTTAATTATTGCGAAGGATTTTATTAAAATTTTTGAAAATAATTGAATTCCTGTAAAAATTTTATTATTTTATGAAAATAATTAAAAGTTTGCGTGGAATTTTATTAAATTTTTTTTTTAAATAATTGAATTCTTTTGGACAATTTTTTCAAAATAGTAAATATTGAATATCATTGAATTGAGGAAAGTTTTTAAAAATAATTAAAATTTTGCTAAGAATTTTATCAAAATTTTTTAAAATAATTGAATTTTGAAGATGAATTTTTTTATTCATAAAGATAATAATATGGATTTAGTAGAAATTTTCTTGTAATTTTGAACCTAATTGAATTTTGTGATAAGAATTTTATTACTTTTGAAAATAATTGAGTTTCTGCAATCATTTGTAACTTCTTGAAAATTCAATTTTTTTTTAGTGTTTTTAACTAAAATTCTTCTATAAATCTATTATTTTTAATAATTAATTAAATATATATTGACAAATTTAACGAATTTTAGAAGATTTTGAATTATTAAAATTTTTCAAAAATCTAAGTTCATTAACATTTGTAATTAAATTCATGTAACATTGAAATTTTATAAAATTTAAAATTGAAACCGTTTGAAGTTCATTTATTTATGAAAATTATGAACGCAACTCTTTTAAAATTTAATTAATTTTGAAATATTTAAGTAAAATTATTCATTAAATAATTGATTTATTTTATGATAATTGTTCAAGATTTAAGATATTTAAAAGAAAATTTTTGTTAGAAATTGAAAAGCTTGAAGGTTTTGTATTAGAATTCATGTGAATTTCATAGTTTATGTGTCAAACAAAAAAGACCCAAAAATTCAGAATTTTCTTATGAATTCTAAAAATTTAATTTTTTTTTAGCACTTTTAATAAAAATCTCTGACTTTTCCCTGAATTCCCTACGTCAGAATATATGATTATTATAATTATAATATAAAAACTGTATACTCCACTTTATATTTAATTTTTATAAAAAAAAATTTAAATTGAAAATTTTTACGTTCTGTTATTTTTTAAAATTGCTAATTTTATTTTAAAAAAGTAAGTGAGGAGTCAGCCGCGCGCGTATTGTTGCTGGTTAATGATATTAATGTTAACTGAGAGAAAAAGAAAAGTATGGCTAACTTATAGAAAAAAAAAGTAATTAACATTCTTTTCTGCGAAGCATATAGTTTTTGAACATTCTTGAAATTCACATATCACTTTGAAATACACACTAAATTAAATAACTTTTAATTAAAGGATGAATATAAAAAGGGACGAGAATAAGTCACTTGAAAAAGTGGAAAATCAAATTTAATGAACGATCCTGGCACTGCCAATTAACTAAAACTCGCGTAAATTTTGCCCCAAGAATCAATGAAGTGCAGACATTAATGAAACGGAAATTAGTGGTATTAGATATCGCGTTATCAAACATACCCTCTCTTTCTCTCTCTCTCTCTCTCTCTATCTTTCTATATATACTTCGACAAGCTTGAGAATTTCTCTTTATATATATATGTATGAAAAGATTAATTAAATTTATAATTCGTGTTGACATTTTGTTCACACGAAAGGTAAACGTACCCTTTAATTAAAGCACAAGTAACTCCCCTATGAAGTTCACTTTAACCTGATCGTTTACAGAATTAATTACTCATAAGTTGCTAATTATCGTGCTTTTATGTTTCGTGACTCGCTTTTAAAACGTATTTATTCAGGATATAAATTATGCAGTCGTTTTAGAATTTGTCGTCGGTTTATAGGCGCATTTATATACAAGAAGTATGCAGAATAAACTTATGTCCAGAAAATGTGAATTTCACACTTTCTCCCTTATTAATAGGTGGGCAAATTTTTATTTAATTATTCAAAACGTTTTTATATATAAGTATACTCTTACTTGAAAATATTTGCTTTTTGTTTAAAATTCCAAGTTTTGCCATCAGTGATACAAATGTTCGGTTTATAACTATCTGCTAGTTTGTTTAAAAGCTGCAAGTTGGTTTAATTAATGGATTTTTGAAACAACTGTTCTAAAAAGAACCAATTGATTTGAGTTTTTAATTAAAATTCGAAATTTGCAAATTTTTCGAGTGTATTCTTGAGAGTTGAAGTTTTTTTTTAAATGCACTCAAAAAGTTCATTTCTCTCCATTGATGTCTGAAAAGGAAGCAGTCCAATATCTTTATTCTGAACCGAATGGCAAACTTGAATATTGAACAACTCCACTTCAATTTCGAGTTCTATTTATGGTCGTTTGTGGCCCTAGTCTGGAAAAATCAATCGTCGAATTGACCGTATTTTTTATACTTGTTAAAATGGTATTGCCTTTCAAAAAGCATGTTTCATTTTCTCTATACTGCATATACATACATTACATACTTGACCAAGAAACAGGTTGTTGTGAAAATATTTTATCGCGCTTTTTCATCACAATCATTGTATACATTTTACAATAAACCGCTTTATTTAATTACTTTTTAATATCTGTTCATGCAGTGTTATAATCACATTTATATCAAACGATGGGAAAATTCAATTTAATTTTTTAGTATATTAACATTCTTCCATTGAAAAATAATCTGTTATTTTAAACATCAATCGGATATTTTCAATGTTCACATTCACATATTTTTTTAATCAAAGAATAATTTATTAATAACTGCGAGTCAGTTTCAGCTTCATTTTATAAATACTGAAATAAATCAAAATTTGAAAAATTCACACTTTTGAAGAATATTTATTTATATAGCTAATAGTTAATTTAAGGACGCAGAAATTCAATTATATTTCAAAATTCTCGTAAAAATTTCAAATATTTTTTAAAATAATAAAATTCTTTTCCGAAATTCAATTATTTTCAAAAATAATAAATTTCTTCTCCGAAATTCAATTATTTTCAAATATAATAAAATTCTTCGAAGAAATTCAATTATTATCAAAAATAATAAAATTCTTTAAAGAAATTCAATTATTTGCAAAAATAATAAAATTCTTCAAAGAAATTCAATTATTTTCAAAAATAATAAAATTCTTCAAAGAAATTCAATTATATTTAAAAATTATTAAAAATTGTCGTAAAAATTTCAATTATTTTTAAAAATAATAAAATTCTTCTCGAAAATTCAATGATATTTAAATATTATTAAAACTTCTCGTAAAAATTTCAATTATTTTTAAAAATAATAAAATTCTTTACAGAAATTCAATTAATTTCAAAAATAATAAAATTCTTTGCAGAAATTCAATTATTATATTTAAAAATTATTAAAAATTCTCGTAGAAATGTCAATTATTTTTAAAACTAATAAAATTCTTCTTCGAAATTCAATTATTTTCAAAAATAATAAAATTCTTCATAGAAATTCAATTATTTTCAAAAATAATAAAATTCTTCAAAGAAATTTAATTATATTTAAAAAATTGTTAAAAATTCTCGTAAAAATTTCAATTATTTTTAAAAATAATAAAATTCTTCTCGGAAATTCAATTATTTTCAAAAATAATAAAATTCTTCTCCGACATTCAATTATTTTCAAAAATAATAAAATTCTTCAAAGAAATTCAATTATATTTAAAAATTGTTAAAAATTCTCGTAAAAATTTCAATTATTTTTAAAAATAATAAAATTCCTCTCGGAAATTTAATTATTTTCAAAAATAATAAAATTCTTCATAGAAATTCAATTATTTTCAAAAATAATAAAATTCTTCAAAGAAATTCAATTATATTTAAAAATTTTTTTAAATTCTCGTAAAAATGTCAATTATTTTTAAAACTAATAAAATTCTTCTCCGAAATTTAATTATCTTCAAATATAATGAAATTCTTGGAAGAAATTCAATTATTTTCAAAAATATTAAAATTCTTCAAAGAAATTCAATTATTTTAAAAAATAAAAAAATCCTTAAAGAAATTCAATTATTTTCAAAAATAATAAAATTCTTCAAAGAAATTCAATTATATTTAAAAATTGTTAAAAATTCTCGTAAAAATTTCAATTATTTTTAAAAATAATAAAATTCTTCTCGGAAATTCAATTATTTTCAAAAATAATAAAATTCTTCTCCGACATTCAATTATTTTCAAAAATAATAAAATTCTTTGCAGAAATTCAATTATATTTAAAAATTATTGGAGTCAATTAAATGGTATTTGATTCAAATACTGAAATTATTGATTCAAATACTATTTAATTGACTCCAATAAATATTGGAACACAAATGTTTCAATAATATTTAGTGAATATTATATTATTATAATTTATTTCTATTAAATCTGTTCTTTAATTTTTTATTGATATCCGTTAATAATAATATTTTTCACAACTGAAATTAACTTCATAAATTACAATAGAATAATAATAGTTTCTGTAAATAGAAGTTTCGATCCCCATTTTTTCATGGTTTTAATTTCAAAAATATTTCGTCAGTAATTGATTTGAAGAGAGAATGATATTTTAAGTGTGGTGAAAATTGTTTTATTGATGATTAAGGTGCGTCTGAGATTTTCTTTGTCGTGTATAGTATATAGAGAGAGAATGTATCTAAGTTTCCCTCCTGTTGGTAATAATTAATCCAAATTAGTTTCAGAGGTACAATTTATGAATTTCTATGACATTGTCATTTTAGTATTCATCTCGTGCGAAAGCAGACAGAATATAAATTAACTGAAAGCTGCGGGTTTGTCGTATTACTTCACACTCATATAACAGTAATGCTATACTTCTCTCATTCATTACTAATTTCCGTATTTATAAAATTCATTTTCAACTCATGAATAAAATTTATTATACATATATGTATATGCTTATAGTAGTGGTATATAAAGCTTTCGCTAACAATGGGAGCTTTTCATAAAATTACGTATATTTTTTTAAGCTTCTTTTTTTTATTCAACGAATCGTTTATTACATTCTCGTTATTTTATTTATGTATACGTATATATGTGGGAAAATAATTATTTCTTTTTTACTGAAAATCCAGTGTAACTGAGTAATTAATATTATTACTAAGTAATATATTTTTTTTTTGGGGTAGGGCTCGGATTGTGCGACTTTTTCGACTTTTTTGTGAAAAAATGCGACTGAAGTTTAAAATTTTTTTAAAAATTTAAAGGATAAAGTTTTAGTCATAAAAATGTTCTGTTACATTTATTTACAAATTTCTTTCAAATTTTTCGAAAACATCAATAATTTCTTTTTTAAATAAATGTTTAATTATTATTTTTCCAAAGGAATTAAAATTCTTCAAAGGATTCAAATTCAATTTAATTCAATTAAAGATTGGCGAGTGATAAAATCATTACTTTATATTATAAGACTTTATAAAAAAAATGTTTAATTATTTTTTATGAAAATAATTGAATTATTGGGCAGAAATTTATAAAACATTACTAAGTAATTGAATTTTGCAGAAGAATGTTGACATTTACAAAGATAATTGAAATTTTGAGGAGAATTAAAAATAAAATTTTGAAAATAATTGAATTTCTGTGAAGAATTTTCTTACTTTTGAAGATAATTGAATTTTGCCAAGAATTTTCTTAGATATAATTTGGAGAATTTTAGAGAAATTAAAATTATTGCAGAAATTCAATTATTTTCAAAAGTAATAAAACTTTATGAAAAATTCAATTATTTTCAAAAAAATTTTTAAATTCTCGTCGAAATTTCAATTATTTTAAGAAATAATTAAATTCTTCTCCGAAAATCAATTGTTTTCAAAAATTTTAATAAAATTCTTGACAAAATTGCAATTATTTTTAAAAACTTTCCTCAATTCAATGATTTTCAATATTCACTATTTTAAAAAAATTGTCCAAAAGAATTAAATTATTTAAAAAAAATCTAATAAAATTCTACGCAAACTTTTAATTATTTTCATAAAATAATAAAAAATTTCACAGAAATTCAATTATTTTCAAAAATTTTAATAAAATCCTTCGCAATAATTAAATTATTTTCATATTTATTTATAATAAAATAATACAAAAGAATTTTAGATAAAAACATTAAAAAATTGAATTTTGAAGAAGTTACAAACAAGAAATTGCAGAAATTCAATTATTTACAAAAGTAATAAAATTCTTATTACAAATTCAATTATGTTCAAAATTTACAAAAATTCTGGACAAAATGCCAATTATCTTTATAAATAAAAAAATTTTTCTTCAAAATTCAATTATTTTCAAAAGTTTAAAAAAATTTTGTCAAAGTTTCAATTATTATCAAAAATTTTCCTCATTTTAATTCAATTTATTTATTTATTTCTTTGCAATATTTCAATTATTTCCGTTAGAAATAAAATTTTTTTCAGAGATTCAATTATTTTCATAAATATTAAAATTCTTTTTTATGAATTCAATTATTTTTATAAATAATAAAATTCTTCGCAAAATTTCAATTATTTTAAAATTTTATTACAATTTTCATCGAATTCCTCGAAAAATGTAATTATTCTTCAAAATTTTATTAATATTCTTGACAAAATTTCAATTATTTTCAAATTCAATAAATAATTTATTTTTGTACTTAAACAATTGAATTCTCGCAAAATTTTCTAATTAAAATTGATTTAAAAATGAATTTCAGTTAAAATTTCGGATTTTCTTAGATTTTCTTAGAACTTTTAAAAACAATTAAATTTCCATGATGAATTTTATTATTTATAAAGATAATTAAAATTTTGACAAGAAATTTAGAAAAAATTTTGAAAATAATTGAATATCTGCGAAGAATTTTATTACTTTTGAAAATAATTCAATGTATTAGAGAAGAATTTTATTATTTATAAAGATTATTAAAATTTTGACAAGAATTTTATTAAAATTCTTTGCAAATAATGAAATTTCAGAAAAGAATTTTATTATTCACAAAGATAATTGAAATTTTGAACAGATTTTTTTAAAATTGTTTAAAAGTAATTGAATTTTGCAGAAGAATTTTGATATTTATAAAAATAATTGAAATTTTGAGGACAAATTAAAAAAATGTTGAAAATAATTGAATTTCTGTAAAGAATTTTCTTACTTTTGAAAATAATTGAATTTCTGTAAAGAATTTTATTACTTTTGAAAATAATTGAATTCCTAGGATGAATTTTCTTATTTATAAAGATAATTAAAATTTTGACAAGAATTTTATTAAAATTCTTTCAAAATAATTGAATTTCAGAGAAGAATTTTATTATTCACAAAGATAATTGAAATTTTGAACAGATTTTTTTTAAAATGTATAAAAGTAATTAAATTTTACAGAAGAATTTTGATACTTATAAACATAATTGAATTTTCGAGAAGATTTTAAAAAAAAATTTTGAAAATAATTGAATTTCTGTAAAGAATTTTCTTACATTTTATGATAATTGAATTTCGCAAAGAATTTTTTTCAGAACTTCTGAAAATAATTAAATTTTTAGGATAAATTTTATTATTTATGAAGATAATTAAAATTTTGACGAGAAATTAAAAAAATAATTTTGAAAATAATTGAATTTCTGTAAAGAATTTTCTTACATTTTATGATAATTGAATTTTGCAAAGAATTTTTTTCAGAACTTCTAAAAATAATTAAATTTTCAGGATGAATTTTATTATTTATGAAGATAATTAAAATTTTGACGAGAAATTTAAAAAAAATTTTTGAAAATAATTGAATTTCTGCGAAGATTTTTATTACTATTGAAAATAATTGAATTCCTAGGATAAATTTTACTATTTATAAAGATAATTGGAATTTTGACAAGAATTTTATTAAAATTTTTTTAAATAATTGAATTTCAGAGAAGAATTTTATTATTTATAAAAATAATTGACGGTTTTAAGAAAATTTTGAAAAAAAATGTTAATAATTGTCGAGAAATGTAATTTTTCTTTACAATTTTGACAATTTCGTGTTTCTTTTTTGTCGTTTTTTTTCTAAAATTTCATGCGACTTTTCGTGACTTTTGTTGTAAATTTATGCGACTTTTTTTAGTCTTATAGACGATCTGAGCCCTGGAGTTAATAAACTTGTCTTTATATTTTGCCCATTGTTAACCCTTTGAGAATCAGAATTTTTAAACAAACGCGTTTTTTGATTTTTGAACAATCAGGAAAAGTGTGATTTTATTGTTTGATAGAAATCTATTATTTTTATTATTTAAAATATTTTATATCAGAAAAAGTTATTAAATTAGATTTTTTATTTGAAAACAAGTATTTGGAATAAAAAATTTACTAGATTAGATTAAAGATAATTTTAATAGTTTCTAAAATCAAAAAAGTTATACACGAATCAGTGAAAAAAATGTATGTTACTTGAAAGCACTAAAAGTTTGTAATTTTTACCAATGCGTTGATAAATTTGAAAAAAAATTTCAATCTCTGTCCAAGACTATTCTATATATCCTAATCCAAATTGTACATTGTGTACATTCATGCATAATGCGCCCAATAATCTATCTGATGAACTCTATGCAAATTTAATTAATTGAAATTCACGAATTATCCAAAGGTCTATATATACATTTACATCCTGGTTTATGTAGGTTTGCTGTAGAAAATTGCAATTTCCGGAAGAGACGAAATTTTTGTTTGTCGATTTTAATAAATAGTTTAACTAATTTCAAATTTAGAGATATGTTCAATTCTTAAAACAATATTTGAGGAGCCCGGAAGAAGAACTCGTTTGTTTTTTCCTCGAAGTTCCAATTTTAAATTTCCATCTCATTTTCATAGAATCTTTTTTTTTTTTAAAGGAAAGCATTGATATTAAAATCATTTTCCATTTTAATTATTTCATTTTGAATATATAATTAATTCTTGTTATTAAGGGTATGATGCTTCCTTAATGGAAGAAACAAAAAAATTCTTTTCGCCTTTTGATTATTCTCGACTCGTTGCTGTATATTTATTTTCACACTTAATTAGTCTCTGCTTTTGATAACTGAATTATCAGCATAATGTAAAATTTATTTCAATTAAGATCAACGAGGAAATTTATACCATCTATTTTGTTCCTTGGATTATATAAGTTTATCTTAATATTTGAGAAAAGTCAATTTAATTATCTGCGATAAAGTTGACGTAGAAAGTTGACGTTAAAGAAATATTATGTATATCAAATTTTACGGCTAAGGTACTTTCTTTTCTCTATGAACATAAAATGTGTAGTTTAAAATTCAATCTCAAAATTGAAATGGGCAGTTTAGACCACTGGATGCAAATTGAAGTAGACACCTGCAAATTGCATTGTAAAGTCAACTCGGCTCAGAATAATGTCTTCTTAAATAAACATCTTAAACGGTGTTTCTTAAAAATGTTATTCATATTAAATAATATAACGCATTTCAGGGCTTGAACTAGGTTTGTAAATCCCGTAAAAGTCCATAAATTTGTTTAAAGTCCGTAAAAGTCCGTTTTTTTTAAAAAAAAAGGTTCGTAAAGTCCGTAATTTTATTGAGAAAAGACGAAAAGATCGTAAATTCTTAGATATAATTTGGAGAATTTTAGAGAAATTACAAATGATTGCAGAAATTCAATTATTTTCAAAAGTAATAAAATTCTTCTTCAAAATTCAATTATTTCCAAAAATTTTAATAAAATTCTTGGCAAAATTTCAATTATCTTTAGAAATAATAAAATTCTTCTCCGAAAATCAATTATTTTCAAAAATTCTTGGCAAAATTTCAATTATTTTTAAAAACTTACCTCAATTCAATAATTTTCAATAATTACTATTTTTAAAAAATTGTCCAAAAGAATTTAATTATTTAAAACAAATTTAATAACATTCTACACAAACCTTTAATTATTTTCATAACATAATACAAATTTCACAGAAAGTCAATTATTTAAAAATTTTTTATAAATTTATTCGCAATAATTTAATTATTTTTATAAATAATAAAATAATATAGAAGAATTTTAGATAAAAACACTGAAAAAAAAATTGAATTTTGAAGAAGTTACAAATAATAATTTGCAGAAATTCAATTATTTACAAAAGTAATTAAATTCTTATTGCAGAATTCAATTATGTTTAAAATTTACAAAAAAATATCGGCAAAATCACCAATTATCTTTATAAATAAAAAAAATTCTTCTTCAAAATTCAATTATTTTACAAACTGTTAATAAAATTCTTGTCAAAATTTCAATTATTTTCAAAAATTTTCCTCATTTCAATGATTTTCAATTTTAATAAAATCTACTATTTTAATAAAATTACCCCAAAGAATTCAATTATTTAAAAACAATTTTAATAAAATTGTACGCAAACATTTAATTATTTTCTAAAATAATAAAATTTTCACAGAAATTAAATTATTTTTTAAAAATTTTAATAAAATTCTTCGCAATAATTAAATTATTTTCATCAATAATAAAATAATATAGAAGAATCTGAGATAAAAACACTAAAAAAAATTGAATTTTGAAAAAGTTACAAAAATAATAAATTGCAGAAATTTAATTATTTACAAAAGTAATAAAATTCTTATCACAAATTCAATTATGTTCAAAATTTACAAAAATTCTCGACAAAATCCTAATTATTTTTATAAATAAAAAAATTCTTCTTTAAAATTTAATTATTTTCAGAAATTTTAATAAAATTCTTGTCAAGATTTCAATTATTTTCAATAATTTTTCTCAGTTCAATTCAATTTATTTATTTATTTTTTCGCATTATTTCAATTATTTCCGTAAGAAATAAAATTTTTTACAGAGATTCGATTTTTTTTTATAAATATTAAAATTCTTTTTAGGAATTCAATTATTTTCATAAATATTGAAACTCTTCACAAAATTTAAACTATTTAAAAATTTTAATACAATTTTCATCGAATTTCTCGAAAAATGTAATTATTCTTCAAAATTTTATTAATATTCTTGACAAAATTTCAATTATTTTCAAATTCAATAAATTATTTATTTTTGTATTTAAATAATTGAATTCTCGCAAAATTTTCTAATTAAAATTGATTTAAAAATAAATTTCAGTTAAAATTTTAGATAATAATTGAATACTATAATCATTATGACGTGAATTATTATAAATCATTGAATTTTAAAAAAGTAAACAAATGGATTTGAAAATTCTCATAGAACTTTGTTCAAAATTATTTTAAAAAAAATGGATTTATAGAAGAATTTTTTTTAAAAAAAACTAAAAAAAATTGAATTTTGAAGAAGTTAGAAGAATTTTTGAAGTTAGATTGCAGAAATTCAATTATTTTCAAATGTAATAAAATTCTTATCACAAAATTCAATTATGTTCAAAATTTACAAAGAAAATTCTACAAAATCCCAATTATTATCTTTATAAATAAAAAAATTCTTCTTCAAAATTCAATTATTTTCAAAAATTTTAATAAAATTCTTATCAAAAGTTCAATTATTTTCAAAAATAATAAAAGTCATTTCAGAATTTCAATTATTTGTAATATACAATTTTAATCAAATTCCTCGAAAAATGTAATTAATAATTATTCTTAAAAATTTTATTAAAATTCGTCAAAACATTTCAATTGATTAAAAATTTATGTATAAAATTCTTTAGGAGAATTCAATTTTAGGAAATAAACAATTATTTAATAAATTGTTTTTTTGTATACGTAAATATAATTGAATTTTGTATTGGTTCGTTTAATGGTCCCTAATTTTTCATTTTTAGTTCGTAAAGTCCGTATTTTTATTTTTAAATACTGAATAATTAATGATGTTGGGTAAAATAATTCCGGTTAATTATACAAATACTAGTTTTTTTGAATTAAATATTTCCGCATTGCGTTTTTTAGAATTGAAATTATAAATTTTTTCTAACCCACAAAGCGAATGTAAAGTTATTTTGCCAAAATATTTAATAATGTAAACATGTAAACATGTTTGCATATTTTCATGCCAATTACTAAAAGCGTTTGAAAAAAAAACCTTCCATTGCTCTATTTGCATTTTGTATTTCCTTTCCCGTTACATTTTCTATTTTGCGAATTTTATACCGAGCACTTTTGTGCTAAAATTTTAAGTGGAACATGAAAATCAATTACTTTAATATAATGAAATTTCAATTAAAAAAGATTAAAGCTAATCATTACCTTCTCTTAACGACTTGGCAGTTTTTTAAAATCCAATAACTGGTTGAAATGCGATTTCTTTTTTGTGAGTAAAATTTTCTTGTTGATCTTCCTGTGAAATTTTATGAATTTAGTCTGTAAATTGTAGTTTAATATATATATATATTTAGTGGTAGAGTATTATTTTACTGTCTCATTCATTAGTTGGAAAATTATTTCGAAATGTATATATATTCGACTCTGTGTAAAGTTTAAATAATAAAGTAAAAGGAAGGTATAGTTTAGTTATCAAAATTTGTAACTTTGTGGGTTGCATGAAATATAATATTCCTGGGTTTCTATTTGAGATATTTAATAACAAAATTTTCCCTCAGGCGTTGTCGTTGTCGGGAATAGTCGCGTTTAAGGGAATGGAGACACGTTACTTTTCAACAATGAAAAATATTGATGCAGCATGCAAACCAACTTCGATATTTCAATTTAGAATTAAATCTCTGGAAACTAATACTCAATTATTTCGTTGAAGATATTTCTTTTCATTCTCATAATGAAATTCTCTCACTTGAAATACATTTTCTCTATTATTACTGTAATAATATATAAAAGTATTTGAATATTATTTTACACCGCAGTTTTCAATTTTTTATACATATTTTTTTTGTACGTTTATTAAAATATTTATGTTTTAATTTTCATTATTCTTCTGCAAACTTTTTATAGACGTATATTAAAAAGTCGATCGACATATACATATACAGTCGACAAAGTTACATCGTTTGCATAAAAAAATAATGATTGGTCCATATAGAAACTGATTAAAAAAAAAAAAAAAAAAAAAAAAATATACGACTCTTTTCTCTTTTGTAAGAGGATTTTGAAAAAAGTTTCTGAAAGCCCTCGATTTAAAATGCTAGTTTTGAAATAAGCGTAAACACTTCTTAAGTGCATTGAGAAGTTTTCTCAATTATGATTCTCAGGAAAGTTTATGCAGCAAAACAAGCATTTTCAAATAATTAAAAGTTTTCAATCCCTGCTGCTGCTGCTACAAAAAAAAGAAAAATTCTTTATTACTATATATATGTGTGCATGTGAAAATAAAAACAAAAAGTTTCGCCTCTAATTCGATTTGAAAATAGCATTTACCATTCGCATATACACATACATTAAAACAAGTTTGTTCATTCAACAAGTTCAGTAAACTGCGCTTTTTCAAATGTGACCTTTACCCCTTTTCGCTTTAATGGCCCGTAAATTAACAAATTTCATTTCCTCTACCATTTTCAAAATGAATTCCTAGATGAATTCATTTCCAATACTGAAAATTTTACCCGCGAGTTTCTATATATATATATATATATATATATGGGGAACAAAACGATAGATCATTATTCACAAGAGCCATCGATACTGGACAGAACAATAAAAAAGGCTCTCTATTCCAACAGGACCAATTACTTAGACACTTCATTTAGATATAGCTATAATATATATTGCAAAATGAAATACCCTTATGTGTACACTTGTGTCCTTATCGCCCAATTCATATCGAAACTATTTCTAAATTGCTCCTCTCAATATATTAGTTTATGTTCATTATTGTACAATTTTCATCTGTAGAATCAAGTTGATAGTAGTTTATAGATCAGCAATTTTTATTTATTATCCATTTTACCTTTTTTTATTTTCAGTACAAATAATGAGCCAAATTCTCTACTTAAATTAGGTGCCCAACTTAAACTAAGTAGGTGAAATACTAAGTAGTATTTATAGATTAATATTCTTATTGTAAGAATATTTCCCACTTAATTTAAGTGGGTCACCTAATTCAAGTAGAGAATATTCTTCCCAGGTGGAAAAGTTAACGTTAATTAACGTTAGCTAATGCTACTAACGTTAGACTAACATTAGACTAACATTAGACTAACGTTAGTCTAACGACATTTTTTGATCACTAATATAAGATTATAACGTTAGTTAACATTAGTCTAACGTTAGTCTAATGTTTTATTTATTTATTTTTTATTTTATTTACCATAATAAACGGGACATGCCCTTTCGTACAAAAGTACTTAAAAGAATAAAATTACAATAGTAAATAAAAAATTTCATAACTAAAATCTAGGCTGGCTCAACATTATCGAAACTTAAAACTAATCTACGCAATGCTAAGGTAAATCTCTGTAAATTATTATCAAAAAAATTAATTCGATCTGAGATTGTATTAGCTTCTCTACTAATCCTACAAATAAGTTCATTATTTCCATAATTCGTTCTATGATATTTTGCTCGGAAAGGTACAAAATGTCTAGTAATTCTAGAAGGAACAGCTAAATTGATCATTGATAAAAGAGCAGGACACAAAATAAACCCATTCAAAATTTCATACAAAAACAATAAATCATTAAAAAGAAATCTCGACAAAACCAAAGGAACATTTAGCAAACTACGAAGATCATTATAATCATGGACATGACTGTCAAATGGTAAATTAAGTTGCCTTGCAGCAAACCTCAAAAATCGATTTTAAACTCGTTCAATTCTAACAATGTTAAACACATACATCGGTGACCAAACAACAGAAACATACTCAAGAATCGTTCTCACAAGCGTAAAGTACAATACTCTTAACACATTAATATTATGAAAAACTGATGCTGTTCTCATTACAAATCCTAAAGATTTAAGGGCTCTCGAAACCACTCCAGATATATGATCATTAATAGAAAAATCATTATTAAATAATAATCCCAAATCCGATATTTTAGTTCTTCTAATTATTTCTTCACCACCAATTGTATAACAATACACCAATGTATTTCTTTTTGAAAAAGAAATAACACAACTTTTATTGATATTAACAGTCATATGATTAAGGGAACACCAATCATCCAAACGATCTAAATCTTGTTGAAGTTCAGAGCAATTTAGACATGGATCAGTAGGACCAATAATCCTATAACACTTAAGGTCATCAGCGTATAAAAGAAAAAAAGAATTTCTAAAAACCAAATTAATGTGATTAATATACAAGATAAATAGAAGTGGTCCAAGATTTGATCCTTGAGGAACACCCGATGTTGCAAAAAAAGGATCTGAATAGGCCGGATCAATTCGAACAACTTGACACAACGTTAAATTTTAACAAACTTTAATCTAACGTTAGTCTAATGTTAGTTAACAATAGTCTAACGTTAGTCTAATGTTAATCTAACGTTAGTCTAATGTTAGTTAACATTAGTTTAACGTTAGTCTAACGTTAGTCTAACGTTAGTCTAACGTTAGTCTAACGTTAGTTAATGTTAGTCTAATGTTAGTCTAACGTTAGTCTAACATGAGTTAATGTTAGTTAACGTTAGTCTAACGTTAGTAATATTAGCTAACGTTAACTTTTCCACCTGGGTTGGCTCCCATTTTAAGTAGGAGCTTCTTAAAATTAGATTATCGTTTTTTTCTGTGAAGTACACGAATGTAGAAATCTTTTAAGCACTATAGAACCTTTAAATCCATCAAAGCATTTTTTTTATTTGAACCAAAAAATACAGCCCAAAGTAAAACATTATAGGTACTAAAAATTAAAGTAATATACATCGTTGGGAATAAAAATAGAAAAGGAGATAGAAAGAAAAAAAGAATGTCCCATATTTATAAATAATAAATAAAACAAACATAAAATTACTACTAATATATATAGAGAACAATAAAAGTTTATATTTTTCGTAAAAATTGCAAATTTTTCAAATAAATTATAATGCCTTGAGCGTAGTTTGAAAATGGGAAAAATAATAAATCATAAAATCGCAATTAGTTTATTGAGTTTTAATTTAATTATAGTTATTGTTAGAATTTCAAACTAATAAGAAAAACTTGGTAAAGCTTAATTAAACATTTATAGATGAATAATAGCAGCGGCGAATATTAACCACAAGTCATTTTGTGCTCGGCAACTTTTTAACAGAATTATTTAAAGGAAAGTTAAGTTCATTGAAAAAGTTTTGAATCGAGTTGCCTGAGAATAAAGTAAATATTCACTTTATTTTAAAGAAATTTTCTATTCTTTCCTTTTGTCAAGTTTATTTAATTTTAAATTTGTCTTTGTGGAGAAATATAGTATAAATGATTTAAAAATAATATTTATTATCGATGTACATAATTATAATATATTTATGAAATTATGTTAATACCCTATATCTATTTTTTGTTGAGTTTTCTTTGTTCTTCATGTTTTATAATTAAAGATGACCGAGTGATAAAATCATTATAAATTCAATTATTATTTTCAAGAATTTTTAACTAAAATTCTTCTTAAAATCGCGATTATTCTTAATAATTTTCGAAAAAGTTCTTTGACAATTTTTAAATTCATTTGTTTACAATTCAATTTTACAAAATTTCAATTCTTCGTAAATTCTTTAATTAAATATATATATATATTAAAAAATAAAAACTTTAAATAATTTTTTAAAAAAATTATCAATTAAATTTTCTCAAAAAATTAATTCCACAGAATTGATATAGTTAAAAATATGAAAAATTCAAATTTTCAAACATTTTAATCTGAAAACTTTTCAAAATTCAATTATTTCTAAAAATTTACTCTCTAATGCTTTTAATATTCAATTATAATCTAAAATTTTAACTGAAATCCATTTTTTAAATCAATTTTTATGAGAAAATTCTACTAGAATTCAATTATTTAAATACAAAAAAATTTAATGAATAATTGCATGATTCTAAAAATTGAATTCTTATAAAAAATTTTATTAATAAATTTTTAAATAATTGAATTATTTTGACGAATTTTAATCAAATTTTTAAGAATAATTACATTTTTTCAAGGAATTTTGATTAAAATTGTATTAAAAATAATTGAAATTCTGCAATGAGTTTTCTTATTTATCAAAATAATTGAATTCTTAATAAGAATTTTATTATTTACTAAAATAATTGAATCCCTGTAAAAATTTTATTATTTATAAAAATAATTGAATGATTGCGAAGAAATTTAAAACAAAATTTGTAAATAATGAAATTCCAGTAAAATATTTATTTTTTTCAAAATAATTAAATGTTTGTGTAGAATTTTATTAAATTGATTTTTAAATAATTGAAATATTTTGAAAAATGTTATTAAATTAGTGTATTTTAATAATCATTGATTGAGGATAATTTATGAAAATAATTGAAATTTTGCGAAGAATTTTATTAAAATTTTTGAAAATAATTGAATTTTGGAGAAGAATAATTTAATTATTTTTAAAGATAATTGAAATTTTGACAAGAATTTTATTAGAATTTTAGAAAATAGTTGCAAATTCGGAGTAGAATTTAATTATTTCTAAAAATAATTGAAATTTTTATGAGAATTTTTAAAAAATTTTTAACATAATTGAATTTTTGCGAAGAATTTTATTACTTTTGAAAATAATTGAATTTCTACAATCAATTGTAATTTCTCTAAAATTCTTCAAATTATATCGTACGAAATTGTCAAAAATAAAATTTTAAAAAATTCAATAAAATTTAAAGCAAAATTTTAATTAGGTATTTTTAACATTTTTTTCAAAATTTTCTTAAAAATGTCAATAATTTTTATAAATAATAAAATTCTTCTCCGAAATTAAATTATTTAAAAAAATTTTAATAAAATTCTTGTCAAAATTTCAATTATCTTTATAAATAACAAAATTTATCCCAGAAATTCAATTATTTTCAACAGTAATAAAATTCTTCGCAGAAATTCAATTATTTTCAAAAAATTTTTTTAAATCTCTTGTCAAAATTTTAATTATCTTCATAAATAATAAAATTCATCATAAAAATTTAATTATTTTCAGAAGTTCTGAAAAAAATTCTTTGCAAAATTCAATTATCATAAAATGTAAGAAAATTCTTTACAGAAATTCAATTGTTTTCAAAATTTTTTTTTTAAATTCTTCTCGAAATTTCAATTATATTTATAAGTATCAAAATTCTTCTGTAAAATTTAATTACTATTATACATTTTTAAAAAAAATCTGTTCAAAATTTCAATTATCTTTGTGAATAATAAAATTCTTCTCTAAAATTCAATTATTTTGAAAGAATTTTAATAAAATTCTTGTCAAAATTTTAATTATCTTTGCGAAGAATTTTATTATTTATAAAAATAATTGAATTCCTAAAAAGAATTTTAATATTTATGAAAATAATTAAATCTCTGTAAAAAATTTTATTTCTAACGGAAATAATTGAAATATTGCGAAGAAATAAATAAATAAATTGAATTAAAATGAGGAAAATTTTTGAAAATAATTGAAACTTTGACAAAATTTTTTTAAACTTTTGAAAATAATTTAATTTTGAAGAAAAATTTTTTTATTTATAAAGATAATTGGCATTTTGTCGAGAATTTTTGTAAATTTTGAACATAATTGAATTTGTAATAAGAATTTTATTACTTTTGTAAATAATTGAATTTCTGCAATTTATTATTTGTTACTTATTAAAAATTAATTTTTTTAGTGTTTTTATCTAAAATTCTTCTATATTATTATTTTATGAAAATAATTTAATTATTGCGAAGAATTTTATTAAAATTTTTTATAATAATTGAATTTCTGTGAAATTTTTTATTATTTTATGAAAATAATTAAAAGTTTTCGTAGAATTTTAACAAAATTTGTTTTTAATAATTGAATTCTTTTGGACAATTTTTTTAAAATAGTAAATATTGAAAATTATTGAATTGAGGAAAGTTTTTAAAAATAATTGAAATTTTGCCAAGAATTTTATTAAAATTTTTGAAAATAATTGATTTTCGGAGAAGAATTTAATTTTTTCTAAAAATAATTTAAATTTTGACGAGAATTTAAAACATTTTTTGAAAATAATTGAATTTCTGTAATAATTTTAATTTTTCTAAAATTCTCCAAATTATATCTTAGAAAATTCTTTGCAAAATTCAATTATCTTCAAAAGTAAGAACATTCTTTACAGAAATTCAATTATTTAAAAAATTTTTTTTTAAATTCTCCTCAAAATTTCAATTATCTTTGTAAATGTGAACATTCTTCTGCAAAATTCAATTACTTACTAATGTTTTATAAATTTCTGCCCAATAATTCAATTATTTTCATAAAAAATAATTAAAAAATTTTTTTTTTATAAAGTTTTATAATATAAAATAATGATTTTATCACTCGTTCATCTTTAATTATTATAAAACATGAAGACATCGATTGCTCCGCCCGTGTAGAAATCACCATGCTATGCCTAAAATGATTATTGGCCCTAGCTTGGACCTAACTTGGCAACCCCTTTTTATATATCCTGGGCTGGTCCTAACTTGGTACTAGATAGGAGATCCAGTTATGACTTAGAAAAATTTTTAGGAAAATAAAGTGTCAAAATTGATACATGAAAAACATGTAAAAATTGATAAATATTCTCAATTAATATTTATAAAATTAATTGATAATCATATTTGTTTAAACAATTTATTGTTTGACATAAATCAGAAAATTATACAAATACTATAAAATAAAGTTAATTTATTAATTTATTAATTCAGCAATTGTTTAAACAAATAATTGTTATTTACTAACTTTTTACACAATCAACCTAGAAACTAGCAGTTTTTTCTAATTTTGCAATAAGTAAATACTCAGATTAGTTAATTGCAAAATTTTAAAAGACTACAAGTGTCTAGACGCTTTATTGTCTTAAGAATTAATAAATAACAACAATTTTTTGTTTAAACAAATGCTGAATTGTTAAAATTATAAATTATCTTCATATTTCACTACTCAAGTGTAATAATCGCGAAGTTAGATAAAAACTGCAAATTTTTAAGTAATTTGTTACAAAAGTTAATATAACAGCAAAATTTATTTATTTATTTAAACAGATACAGACTGCAATATAATTATCATTAGTAAAATATATTTCTAATTTCGTTCGCTGATTTTAAGTTTCGTTTAAGTTGGTGCTAAACACTAAGAGATATTGCAATTCGAATGTGGGCTGACCCACCCAGGTCCAACCCAGGACCTACCTGGGCTTCCTAGTTTCATTAGCAAAAAATTCTAAGTCTAAGTCTAAAAAATTTTTTGCAACAAAATATTAATGCTTAAAATGATTTAGAATAATGAAAAACGTGTTTTTAACATAAATTTTTTTGACATTTTTATAAAAAGTGGATCACCCGCTTAATTAATTAGGAAAAATTTCCAAGTCCAAAAGACGAATATTTTTTTTAGACCAAGAAATTAATGTTGAAAATGATTGAGAACAATGAAAAACCTGTTTTTAACGAAAATGTACAGATATTTTTTTTCTTGATATAATATAAAAATATTAATTTTTGAATTTTTATATTTGGATATTATTTTATTATTATTGTTGTTGTTAAACTATTTTTTTTATTTATTATCGTGTATTAGTGTCAATAATTACTATATTGAATCATCAAAAGCAAGTCCACAAGTCACTGACAATAAAAATTTTCATCTCAACTAGTTTCATTAGCATAGTGGTTAGGGCGTTAGTCTCGTAGTCCGTAGGTCGTAAGTTCGATTCCCGCGTGCGTTAGATTTTATTTACTTCTTAGGTTTGCGTTTATTCCGATTTTTCTGCATTGTATTCGTATAAGTATGCAATTTAATGATTATATATACTGTAAAATAATTTAATTAACAAATTTCTAATTTTTTTTATAATTTTTAATGTATATATTAGAGGAATATATATTAATCTCTACATATACTAACATTATTTATGAATTCGCTTTTGGTCATCACTTAATTGAAAAAAATAATAATTAATTAAAACTAATACTTATTATTAATAATTTAGGTTATTTCTTTAACAAATATTATAAACTAATTAAAATTATAATGAAATAGAAAATACTGTCTGAGATGGTCCTTTCTAGGTCCTAAAATGGACCCATAAACTGGTCCTAACTAGGCTCCCAAGTTAGGACCAGGCTAGAATCGCATCACCACCCATTGTTGGTCCAACCTACACTGCCAACCTAGGACCAAGCTATTAACAGGGCAAAATAGGTAGGACCTGGCTAGGACCAATTTTCATTTTCCACACGGGCGAGCCAAAGACTCGGAGTGATCGATTTCTTCATGTTTTATGACAATTTTTTATAAGTTGTTTAATTTCAAAAAGGTTTGAATTTGAATCTTTTGAAGAATTTTAATTCCTATGGAAAAATAATAATTAAACATTTATTTAAAAAAGAAATTATTGATGTTTTCGAAAAATTTGAAAGAAATTTGTAAATAAATGTAACAGAACATTTTTTTGACTAAAACTTTATCCTTTAAATTTAAAAAAAAAATTTTTAATTTCAGTCGCATTTTACTAAAAAAAACTCGAAAAAGTCGATTATAGTCACATTTTTTCACAAAAAAGTTGAAAAAAGTCACATTTCCTTAGAAAAGTTGAAAAAAGTCGAAAAAGTCGCACAATCCGAGCCCTGCTGTATGGGAAAAAAGTTATGAATCAATTTTATGGTTAATTTAAGTGTGAAATTTCAAATTTTAATTAGAACTAGTTTGTTTTCCAATGTACGGAAATTTATTTCTTTGTTGCTGTTGATTTTTTCTCTTTTGTTTGAATATTACTTGTTGGAATTTCCCTCGTGTAAAGTGTAACCAATCAAAACGCGATCCAAGGATCGAACTATATTATATGAAAAATGCTATTATTTTATTTAAATTCTAGTTCCAGTGCGTAAAAAAAAAAGTGAAATTTGAAAGAGAATACATTTCCGATTGAGAAGAATGTTGAAAGCTTGGGAAACATATCAGCTTGAGAGAATATAAAAGGGTATTAAAAAAAAATTCTTTGTCTCCAAAAGAGAAATCCCTTGGTATTGAATGGCGTAAATAAATTATCAGATTAACACAAGTTTCAAAGACAATTCCCCTGTAAATAAGTACGAAATGAAAGATCCAAAGTATTTGGCCAGTGAAAAGGCACTATCGTTTCCCTTGACGATTCGCCGTGACGGAGAGTTGTAGAGGGAATATAAAAAAAGGAGAGAGAGAGAGAAAAAAAGAGGAAACTCTTGTTCCTCCAGAGGACCTCTCAAGCAGTAAATGACGCAAAGCCTCCACTCTCTGCTTGGAAGCAACCCAAAGAGGTTTCCCCCAATTACACTTTGCCCGTAAAAAAAAAAAAAAATGACCCGACGAAAGCTAATTTTCATGTTTTTTCGTTTCTTATTCTTCTGTTGCAGGTGCACCGGATAAAAAATGCGGTCAACCTCATCTGGCATTGTATTGACGCTACTGCTCATTTGCCTCGTGTTGAAAATCATCTCCAGCAGCTCGGATTGCAATGAATATTTGGTTGGGCAACGTGGTATCATTCAAACGCCAAATTTTCCACGTCCATTCTCAGTGCCAATCAATTGTCGATGGATCATTGACGCATCCGAGATCCCTTCGACGAACAGATCGATTGTTGTCTATTTTACGCAATTGTTTGCCTACACTGGACTCAAATTCACTGAATATGCATATTACGAATCGGAGAATTCAAATTACGGTGGGACATTACTTAACGAGATCAATGAGGCGAATATTTTTCAATTCCGTTGGTTCAAGACGTATATGCCATTTCTTGTGATTGAATTTCATTTGGAACGATTGGAGGGTAATCATGTGCGTGTTTTGGACAATCTTCTCGATGTCTATGGATTCAATATGACCTATGAGATAAGTGACGGTGAAATCAATGAGAATAGCTGCACTGTCAAGGACTGTTCATTCTCGGGAAACTGTTACATCGACGCGGAGTTCACGTGAGTTTTTCTTCTTCTTCTTCTTCTTCTCATTTAATTTCGAATATAATTTCTAAAAGAAATAGAGGGGCGGGCAACGCTACTTTTCCAATATGAGAAATTCCCCTGCGGCATCTTATTGACAAGCACACGAATTTGAAGCTTTTCAAGGGAAAAGAAAACCCCGTCCTAAGGTCTCGGGGAAAAAAATTTAATTAAGGAAAAGTAATTGAAAGACTGTCAAGTTCTAGAAACGGAAAGAAAAAGTATTACTCGCGATCGGGTCAATGTTCTACGAATCGTGATTTTAGTCAGTCGAGATGCTTTAATTTCGTTTTTTAATTTATTTTTCTATTTCAAATTTTTTTTGTTTTGTTTTGTTTTTTATTTCAATGCACAGACAAATATCTGCACTGGAAAAAAATTTATTACGAAATTAGGAACGAAATTACTATATATAATACGAAATTAAGTTGTACGAAATAAAGTAAATACGAAATTACTTTATATACAGCGCATATTTTGGAATAAGGAATTTTAGGTTATGTTTGTGTTCGATTTATCGTGATTAGAAGTTTCTTTTTTATTATTTAAGAAATCAGTTTTTTTGGAATATTTTTGATATAATAAATTGCTGAAGATTCTTAATTTTTAATAATTATTGATTCTCTTTCTTAATTTTTATTTCAAAAATTATAAACATAACCTAAAACTTGTTGCTTCTTAGGCAACCTTCTTAGGTACTTATCTACTAAAATTAAATATTTACTATTTTTTTTTTACCATTTGCTACTTTTTTTCTTAGATTTGTGACACTAAAAGCACCTTTTTTCTTCTTTTGAGAATTTTCAAAACTTTAAATTCGCTGAAAGTTGAAATAAAGAAATTATTCTGAAGAATTTAAATAAAATTTCTAAAAAAAATTCCCCTAAATAAATGAATTCAAAAGAATTTTAATAAAATTTCCTAAAAAAATTCTTTCTAAATAAATAAATTCAAAAGAATTTTAATAAAATTTCCCAAAAAAATTCTCCTAAATAATTGAATTTAAAAGAAATTTTAATAAAATAATTCGCAAGCATTCAATTATTTTCATAAATAATAAAATTTATACAGGAATTTAATTATTTAAAACACAATTTTCATTAAATTAAAAAAAAAATTAATTTTTTAACAAAACTTTTATAACATTCTTTGCAGAAATTCAATTATTTACAGTGCAATTTTAATAAAAAATTTTTAAAAAATTCAATTACATATTTGCAATTTTCAAAAATTTACATGCAATTCACAGAAATTCAATTCTTTTAATAAAATTTGAATTCAATTCGTCGAAAAAATTTGAAGAATTCAATTATTCTTATAAATAATAAAACTCATCGAAGAATTTCAATTATTTTTAATACAATTTTAAACTATTAAATTAAAAAATTCAATTATTTTTATAAATAAAGTTTTCCACAAGAATTGAATTATTCAAAATAAAGTTGTCATTTTTTCATAAAGTTTTCATTTATTATATTTCAAAAAAATTAATTATTTAAAACAATGTTTATAAAATTCTTATAAAAATTCAATTATTTTCAAAAATAACAAAACTTTTTACAGAAGTTCAATTCTTTTTAAACATTTTAATAAAATTTTTCGCAATAATTCAATTATTTTCATAAATAATAAAATTCATCTCAGGAATTCAATTATTTTTGAAAATTTTAATAAAATTCTTAGCAACTATTCAATTATTTTTAATATAGTTTTACAGGAATTACTCAAAAAATTTAAATATTCTTAAAAATTTAATTTCAATTCCTCGAAAAAATCAATTATTTAAAAAAATGTTTTTTTTAAATTCTTTAAAAGAATTCAATTATTTACAAAAATATTCGAATTTTTCACAGGAATTCAATTATTTTCAAATATTTTAATTTTAATTAAATTTTTTTTTTGCATTAATTCAATTATTATTCTTTTAGATTTTAATAAAATTCTTCCCAACAATTCAATTATTTACATAAATAATTCTTCTATAGAATTCAATTATGTCGATAAATAACAAAATTATTCACGAAAATTCAATTGTTTTGAGGCTTTTTAATAAAATTCTTTGCAAAATTCAATTATTTTCAGAAAATAACAATATTTATCACAAGAATTCAACTATTTTTAAAAGTAATAAATTTCTTCTTGTTAATTCAATTATTTAAAAAAATTCTAATAAAATCTTTCGCAAGAATTCAATTATTGTAAAAAATTTTAATTGAATTCTTTGTAAAATTTAATTATTTTTAAAAACTTTTTGTAATTCAATGAATTTTAATATCTACTATTTTCATAAAATTTTCAAACAATATTCAATTATTTGAACATTTTTTGTAAAAATCTTCGTAAGAATTTAAATATCTTAATAAATAATAAAAATTATTGCAGAATTTAAATTATTTTTAATATTATTTGAAATAAATTCCCGAAAAATGCAATTATTTTTTTAAATTTTATTAAAATTCTTTGAAAGAATTCAATTTTATTGTAAAAAATTTTGAAAAATTCTTTATAAAAATTCAATTTTAAGTAATATTTAATTATTTATTTGAAATATTTTAATGTCTGTGAAAAAATAAAAAAATATTTAAATATTTATTTAACAAAAATTATTCAAGTTTTGAATGTAATTTAATTAGGAAAATAATGAAAAAAATTAGTGAAATTTTGACTATTTTTGTAGTTATTTATTTACTAATAATTAGTAATTATTAACTATTAATTAGTTATTTTTTTATCTCTTAGAGAAAAAATATTATTTTAAAAAGAAAAAAAGAATAACTCGATCTGTCCGATTTTTATAAAAAAAAAATATTAATTAATTATTTAGAAAAATTTAAAAATAAACAAGCATTGTTTCTTTTGAAGAAACAACCTTCTTTCTTTTATAAATATTTTATGAAATTTCGTCTCAAAAAATTTTAAAAAGTGATACGCTTTGAATAAATCATAGAGCTTATTTTCTTGAGAAACAGGTTTCTCGCATCTTTGACGTATAGAAATTTTCAAAGAAGTACATATTATACTATTTTTCAAATATGATAATTTTTAAATATGATAATTTAAAAAGAAAGAAGCTGCTCAAATTTTGTTTATCAAAATATTATAATTTATTATTTATTATTTATTTAAATGTATTATTATTTTTATTATTATTTATTATTAATATTATTTATTTTATTATTATTTTATTATTATTATTTTAATATTATTATTTTATTTATTTTATTTATTATTATTAATATTTTTTTTTAAATTTAACAGAAAAACTGTTTAAAAAAAATTATAAAAAGTAAATTTACCAGATTAATTAAAAACTCAAACTCAAAGTTTGTATTTAATTGACGAGGAACAGATTTATTGAAATAAAATTTTTTATTTAGTGTAACTTTAAGTTCAAAGTGTCTTTTTATGCAAAGAAAAACTTTTGTTACTAAAATTATTCCAATACTAATATAAAGAAAGTAACTAATTTATTATATTTACCAAAATGCAATCATTTGCAATCAATCGTAATGAATTTGCAATTTCTTTTTAAATAATTTCTTTTGAACTTTGAAAAAATATTTCTTTTATTCAAATAACCGCGATTAATTGTCTATTATTAAATAAATATTTACTTGAACTAAATAATTTTTATTTCAGTCAATTGAATGGTATTTGCTTCAAATACTGATAATATTGTTTCAAAATACAAATTCAAATATAATTTTAATAAAATTCATTTAATTCAGGTAAATATTTATTTGATAATAGACAAGTATTTGGCTATTTGACTCAAATATTTTTTCAGAGAAAGAAAAATTAATAATTATTATTTTCACTATCATTTTAATTAATTAATTAAAATTAAAATTGAAATTAAAATTAACAAATAATAATTTGACGAAGTAAAAAGCTTATTAAAAATTCGATTGAATTCTTTTTTATTATTTAATCTTTAACGGAATTTTTTACAATTTCATGTTTATGTGGTTGTCGTGCAAAGTCGTAAAAGCCATATATGAGGCATTCCATGTCAAGTGATCCGGGTGGAGAAAAATTTTTCTCCAATCGTAGCAAAACTTGGGGCTTTTGTAGTACTAATAGATAGTAATTTTTCGTGAAAATATTTTTTTACCTAGTCCAATATTTTCCGAGGGGGAGGGGGTTAAATTTTTGGGTTTTTCAGTACAATGCTTATTTCGATAATTTTTTACTCTTAAACTATTAAACATAAAAATTTGGCAAGGTACATTTTGGAAAGGTTTTTTCATGCTCTTTTGATTGAATATAAGCATTTAAAAAAAAAAATTTTTTTGACCCAAAAAAATCAAAATTAAAAATAAATTTTAATTTTTTGGAAAAAAGGTCCCATTTTTTTTTTTTTTTTTTTTTTTAAACGAAAGCTGAGGTTTTTTCCTAAAAGGACATATAAATGAAAAAGTGGGACAAGAATGTTTAAACATTGAAAAAATGAATTTTCTCGTAAACAGAGCTAAAAACCGGGTTTAGAGAGTAGAAACCTCTGTTTTTCAATGTTTAAACATTCTTGTCCCACTTTTTCATTTATATGTCCTTTTAGGAAAAAACCTCAGCTTTCGTTTAAAAAAAAAAATAAAAAAAAAAATGGGACCTTTTTTCCAAAAAATTAAAATTTATTTTTAATTTTGATTTTTTTGGGTCAAAAAATTTTTTTTTTTTTAAATGCTTATTTTCAATCGAAAGAGCATGAAAACACCTTTCCAAAATGTACCTTGCCAAATTTTTATGTTTAATAGTTTAAGAGTAAAAAATTATCGAAATAAGCATTACACCGTAAGACACCTGGATCACTTGACATGGAATGCCTCATATATACAACTACATTATTAAATTTGTATCTGATTAAATTATTTTCCTTTTTTTAAAATTTAATATAGTTAATTAAAACTTTGTTACGGTGTAATTTTCTTTTTCTTTCTTTTTTTTTTTGACATTTGAATCTATAGGATTAATTTGGAGATTGGAAGTATAATTAAAATGATATGTTTTCTAACGTACCGGAATTTAAATTATTATACGCGTACTAAAGTTCATAAAACATTATTTACATATTACACTTGTGAAAATCGCGGTCGAGTTTTAATGAAATTTAAATTTACGTCGTGTTTAACAATGCACCACGTTTCTAAAATCAACATAAATTTTTGTCAATATTTATCCGAAAACCATCACTTACACGGCAAATTGGAAACTTCATGAAATGAAAATGTATTTCAGATATTTTTGAAATATTAGGAGTAAATTACGAATTACGTGTGGAGCGGCTAATTTCAAAATTGATTAAAACTTTTCTTAATTGTACGGTACATTTAATATATTTTAATTGAATTAAATTTCATTCTTTTTGTTAAAATTAAACTCGGAGAACGATTTATTTTAATTAGGTAAAATATTTATGTTAATAATTGTTATTCATTAGCATTTTTTTTTCTTTTTTATCACAATTTTTCTGAGAATATCAAATTGAGACAAAAAACAAATCAAAATGTAAATTTTTTTTTATGGATTCAAAAATATATTCTCTAGAAAATTTCACATGTATTTCAAAATCTATCAATTTTTGGAGGAAAATAAAAATTCAAAAAGAATAAAAATATTTTCTGTCCGATTTCATTTTTTATTTATTTATTTATTTTACTTAAATTACTATAAAAAAACTTTTTATGCAATATTTGAATTATTTTTTTGACATTATAGTTAAAAATTACCCTCCTCTGAAAATATAATTTTTGGAGCATTTTATTTTATTCTTTTTACTATATTTGATTTAAGTTACTTCTTTTGAAAACTGAAGGCGATAAAATTTAATGGATTTAACCAACAGCTTGACATTTTATATGATATAATTAACAATTTTTAATTAATGCGGATCACTTTTCACTAATTATTCCGATTTAGAGAGTTCATCTTGTAATTACATTTCGAAAGTAGGTATTAAATGGAACTATTCATTTTCTTTCGTGCACTTAAATGAAATTCTCTTAATTTGAGCATATTTTCCTTTTAAAGAACGAACTTCCTAATTTACAAAATTAGAATTAGATTCTCTGTGTGTATATATAGAATTAGTGGAATTTCACTTATTTGAAGTGACTAAATTCGAAGCTAATTACTATAAATTAGATGAATTTTCAAACGGCTTCTGTGAACATATATTGACAATTCGATAAATTAACTGTTTAATACTTGATTTCTTTAGCTTTTGGGATTTTACAAAAATTTTAATAACTAAATTCAATTATTTGCAAAAATTTTAATAAAATTCTTGGCAAAAATTTAATTATCTTCAAAAACTATTCTGAATTCAGTGATTTTTAATATCTATTACATTAATAAAAATTCCTAAAAGAATTCAATTAGTTAAAAAAAATTTTAATAAAATTCTACGCAAACATTTCATTATTTTCATAAAAAATAAAATTTTCCCAGGAATTCAATTATTTACAAATTACTTTCATAAATAATATTTTTTACAACTATTTTCATAAATTAATAAAACTCACCACAAACTTTCAATTATTTTCATTACAATTTAAATGGAATTCCTCGAAAATTGTAATTATTCTTAAAAATTTTATTAAAATTTGTCAAAGAAATTATTTTAAAAACCTTTGCCTATATTTTCAATACATTTTTAATTTAATTTCTTCAAAGAATTAAATTATTTTCAAAATTTTTTATGAAATTCTTTGTAACAATTCAATTTCTTTTAAAATAATTTTAATAAAATTCTTCGTAGAAATTTTACTGTTTACTATTTCAATAAAATTTCACAAATGAATTCAATTATTTTAAAAAAAATTTTAATAAAATTCGTCTCAAGAATTCAATTATTTTAAAAAGTAATATAATTCTTCGCAAAAATTTTAATTATGTTAAAAAATTTTTAAAAATTCTCGTCAAAATTTCAATTATCTTTATATGAATAATAAAATTTTTCTCCGAAATTCAATTATTTTCAAAAATAACAAAATTTTTAGCAGGAATTCAATTATTTTTAAACATTTTAATAAAAGCTCTTAAGAATACAATTATTTTCAAAAATTATCTTAAAATTCTTCGCAAAAATTCTATTGTTCTATTCTATTTTATTCTTCGTAAGAATTCAATTGTTAAATTATTTTTTTTTAATTATAATTAAATTATTTAAACATTTTTTTTACCAAATTGTTTGAAAAAATTCAATGATTTTTAAAAATTTTAATACAATTTTTGTCAAGAATTCAATTATCTTTATAAATAGCAAAATCGTTCGCAGAAATTCAATTATTTTCAAAAATAACAAAATTTTAACCATGATTCAATTATTTTCAAAAATAAGAAAATTTTTAGCATAAATTCAATTATTTCCTAAACTTTTTATCATTTTCTTCACAGATATTCAATTATTAATAAAAAAAGGTAATACAATTCTTGGCAAGAATTAAATTATCATTATAAATAACAAAATTGTTCGCAGAAATTCAATTATTTTCAAAAATAAGAAAATTTTTAGCATAAATTCAATTATTTTCTAAACTTTTTATAATTTTATTCGCAGATATTCAATTATTATTGAAAAATGTAATACAATTCTTGGCAAGAATTCAATTATCATTATAAATAACAAAATTCTTTGCAGAAATTCAATTATTTTCAAAAATTTCAATAATAAAGTTCTTGGAAACAATTGAATTATCTTTTCTTTAATAACAAAATTCTTCCCAAAAATGCAAATCTTTTGAAAAATAACAACATTTTTAGCAGGAATTCAATTATTTTTTTAAAATAAAATTCTATTTTGAAATTAAATTATTTTCATAAATAATAAAACTTATTGCAGAATTTCAATTATTTTTAAAAAAATTTTTAATGAAATTCCTTGAAAAATGTAATTGTTTTTAAAAATTTTATTAAATTTCGTCAAAAGAATTCAATTATTTAAAAATTTCTTGATAAAATTCTTTATGAAATTTTAATTTTAAGAAACATTTAATATAATAAAATATTTATTTTTGCATTTAAATAATCGAATTTTTAAAGAATTTTCTAATAAAAATTGATTTAAAAATGAATTCCAAATAGAATTTTAGATTACAATTAAATAATGAAATCATATCCTAAATTTTTACAGATTTTTTAATTTTGAAAAGGTTACGAATTAAAATCTTTTCAAAATTTCAACTATTTTTATACTTTTAATTAAAAATTCTGTAGAATTAATATTTTTTTTAAAGTTTAATTGAGTTTTTTTTTTTTTTAATTATTTGAAGTTTTTAATTTCTAATATATTTAATTGAAGAACGTTAGAATAATCTAAAATTTCGTAAAATTAAATTGTAAACAAAAGGATTTAAAAATTCTTAAAGAACTTTTTAGAAAATTTTTTAAAAAACAATTGACTCAAAAGAAGAATTTTTTTTCAAAAGTTTAAAACTTTTGAAAAACTTAATTTTTATGAAAAAAATAATAATGATTAAATATTTATTTAGAAATAAAGTTCTTTAGAATCAGGAAAAAAGTCAAAGCAAATTAAATTATTTTCATAAATAATAAAACTTATTGGAGAATTTGAATTATTTTTAATAAAATTAAGGGAGTTATTTAATTTTGGTAAAATATAAATGTATCGTTTTAAAAACGTGGAAAAATTACGTTTTTTAACCTGAAAAACCTGGAAAAGTCAGGGAATTTGAAAAGAGCAAAAGTAACCCTGTAAATATTTTCTTATATGAAATTAAAAATATAAAAAATGTACCTTTGTGAATAATTAAAACTATAATATTAAATTTTTAGAATTGGAAAAATATGTTGCTAACTGAAAATATATTTCATTATCTATTGCAAAAGTCCATAGGGTTATTGACTTTATTGGTGAATGAGAGGGGGGGGGATGGGGGGAGGGGATAAAAAAAAGTACGTTCCTGCAGGTAAACGATTTCCTGCTTTTAAAAATCTCTTCGTGTATTTGAAAAAGCTGATTTAAAACCGCTTGTGATAAAAGAGCGATAAACTCGAAGCTTTTAAATGGATTTTCTCTTTTTTACATTTCCCGACGTATCTGCAACGAATTTTTGTTTTTTTTATTTTTTGGGAAATGTTTTCCGATCACTTTTTGAAATTAAACCATAAGTTGAACACGCCAAACAAATATTCTCTTGGAAAAAAGTCAGTTTTTTTTTTTTTTTTTTTTTTGAGTATATTGAAATACAAAATGGGGTGAAAAATATTTTCTTTTTTTTTTTTGCTAAACTATATTCGAGATGAGATGAAGCGTAATAATATATCTTATCTGGAAAATTTAATTCTAATTATAAAATTTTAATTGCTCGAAATTGTGTACTTTGTGGATACAATGTATCTAAGTTTCGTTATCGTTTAAACCCTGTTTTAAGTCTACTTTAATCCTACAAAGATACATCCTGTCTACAGTGTATTTTAATTAAAGGGTCTTTGTTGAACTTGTAAATTGGCTTATGTGTTCCTTTAAATTATAGACAATATATTCAAAATTGATAATGAATTTTCGAACACAAAAAAGATTATCCAAAATCTTCTTATATATGGTTACAACTAATTTAAGTAAGCTTTAATCATTTGCAACAAAGTTTTCAATGTTTTCATACACGTGCAACATCAGATTAGGTGCTGAGTATTTAATATGTGTTAGTTCAAATTTAATCTATTTTCGTTTAAGACTTTTACTTTAATATTTAAAGTTTTATTTTTTTTCCAACAATATTTTTAACTATTTTGCTTTTTCGTTTCGTTATAGTTAAAGATTTTTAATACAATTAAAAACTTTAAATTTTTTTTCGTTTTAGAATATTGAATGTTTTTTACGTCCTTTTTCGGTAATGGGTCAGGAAAATCAGGGAATTCAGGAAAAAATTAGAGATTTTTATTAAAGTATACTGGAAAAAATTGAATTTTGGAGAAGTTACAAATGATTGCAGAAATTAAACTATAAGTAATAAAATTCTTTGCAGAAATTCAATTGTGTTCAAAAAATTAAAAAAAATTCTTGTCCAAATTTCAATTATCTTTCAAAATAATCAAATTCTCCAAAATTAAATTATATACAAAAATTTTAATAAAATTCTTCTCAAAATTTTAATTATTTTCAAATATTTTCTTCAATTCAATGATTTTTCAATATCTACTATTTTAATAACATTTTTCAAACGAATTCAATTATTTGAAAAAAAATTTTATGAAATTGTTTCGCAAATTTCAATTATTTTCATAAATAAGAAATTTTTTTACATGGATTCAATTATTTCCACGAATAATAAAACTCATAAAATTTCAATTATTTTTAATACTTTATTTTCGAAGAATTTACTTAAAATTGAATTACAAATAATTGCAATCTCGTGAAGAATTTTATTATTTATAAAAATAATTAAATTTTGAATGAATTTTTTTTTTTAAATAATGAAATTCTTTTGAGAACTTTTATTAAAATAGTAGATTTTAAAAATATTTGAATCTCAGCTAAGAATTTCATTATTTGTAAAATGTAATTGAATAATTGCAAAAAAATTTTTGAAAATAATTTGCATTTTTAGAGGAATTATTTTCAAGTTATATTAAAAATAATTGTAATCCTATGAAAAATTTTATTATTTATGAAAATAATTGAAAATTCTTTTAACGAATTTTATTCCATTTTTTTAAATAATTGAATTAATGTGAAAAATTTTATTACTTGTCAAAATAATTGAATTCTTGCTAACGATTTCATTAGAACTTTTTAAAATAATTTAATTTCCAAGAAGAAATTTATTACTTTTAAAATAATTGAATTTCCTATAAAAAATTTATTACTTTTAAAATAATTGAATTATTTCAAAAAATTTAATGAAAATTATATTTAAAATAATTGATTTCTTTCGATTAGTTTTATTAAAATATTTGAATATAATTGAATTCATATGAAAAATTCTACTATTTTTGTAAATAATTGAATTCTTCCAAAGAATTTAAAAAAAAATTTCTTAAATAATTGAATTCATTTGAAAAATCGTATTACATGTAAAAATAATTGAATTCATGCGACCGATTTTATTAGAACTTTTTAAAATAATTGAATTTCCAAGAAGAAATTTATTACTTTTAAAATAATTGAATTTCCTATTAAAAATTTATTACTTTTAAAATAATTGAATTCTTGTGATGAATATTGTTATTTATGAAAATAATTGAATTTTGCAAAGAATTTTATTAAAATGCCTCAAAATAATTGAATTTCCGGGAATAATTTTGTTATTTATCGACATAATTGAATTATGTTATTTCGAAGAATTATTTATGTAAATAATTGAATTGTTGGAAAGAATTTTATTAAAATCAAAAAGAATAATTTAATTATTTCAAAAAATTTTATTAAAATTATATTTAAAATAATTGAATTCCCGTGGAAAATTCTAACATTTTTGTAAATAATTGAATTCTTCAAAAGAATTTTTAAAAAAATTTCTTAAATAATTGAATTTATGTGAAAAACCGTATAACTTGTAAAAATAATAGAATTCTTGCGACCGATTTTATTAGAACTTTTTAAAATAATTAAATTTTCTAGAAGAAAATGATTACTTTTAAAATAATTGAATTCTTGTGATAAATATTGTTATTGATGAAAATAATTGAATTTTGTAAAATGCCTCAAAATAATTGAATTTTTGGAAATAGATTTGTTACTTATCGACATAATTGAATTTTTTCGAAGAATTATTTATGTTAAATAATTGAATTTTGTAAAATGCCTCAAAATAATTGAATTTTTGGAAATAGATTTGTTACTTATCGACATAATTGAATTTTTTCGAAGAATTATTTATGTTAAATAATTGAATTCTTGGGAAGAATTTTATTAAAATCTGCAGGAATAATTGGATTATTTCAAAAAAATTTAATTAAAATTGAATTTAAAATAATTGATTTTTTCGAGGAATTGAAATTCAATTTTCAAAAATATTTACAGTTTTTGAGCAATTCTCGTAAAATTGTATTAAAAATAATTGAAATCCTGCGATGAATTTTATTATTTATGCAAATAATTGAATAGTTGCTAAGAATTTTATTAAAAATTTTCAAAAATAATTGAAATTCTGCGATGAGTTTTATTATTTATGAAAATAATTGAATTCTTACAAAGAATTTTATTCCATTTTTTTAAATTAATTAAATTTATGTGAAAAATTTTATTACCTGCAAATATAATAGAATTCCTGCAAAGGATTTTATTGAAATTTTCGTAAATTTAATTTTTTTTTATGGAAATTTAAATTATTACAAAACATAGAGATAACGATTGCTCCGAGTCGAAGACTCAGAGTGATCGATATCTTCGTGTTTTCTAATAATATTCTTAATAGTTATTGAATTTCAAAAAGGTTTGAATTTAAATCTTTTGAAGAAATTTAATTTTTATGGAAAAGTAATAATCATTAAATATTTATTAAAAAAAGAATTTATTGATGTTTTCGAATAATGTCACATTTAAAGAAATTTGTAAAGAAATGTATTAGAACATTTTTTTTTTTTTGAGCATTTAATCATTTTTAGAGTGAATGGCAGAATATTCTTTAGTGTCAGGGAATAATATTCTTTTACTTTTTGTAAAAATTTTTTCTTGAATTCAGGGAAAAGTGAGGTAAAAACAAAATTAATTTTTCTCCAGCGACCCTGCAATCCATTGCAGAAATTTAGCATTTGTTATCTTAAAAATATTGCATCTTAATTTTACACTTTCTTTTTCTATCGTATAAAATAAAATTTTCCTTCTGCCGTAAAATAAGATTTTTTTCTTTTTACTGCGTTAGAATTAATTTTCCATTGCTACGATTCAAATTATATCAGAATCGAATTTTTGCAACAAGGCTCATTAAATTTTCTACATTGTAGTCGGTATAAATTTTATAATTTATGATGAGAAGGCCTCATACGCGCGTATTGCACCATAGAAACTGGTACCTGACAAAGTTCTCATGAAATTACAGTGTCGTAATTTCATTTGAAAATGCACTCAGATCTCTGATGGAAATTTCAAATAAATTGACTTAACTTCACGACTGTCGTGAATTATATATATATATATCTCGCGATTATAGTACAGCTTTATAATAATAGTAATATAGAATAAAATAGTAATAATCGAAACAAGAATAGTGATAATAAAGTAAATAATTGCTGCAGTGAAAACAATAATGGTCAATGATAGCAACAATTATAAAAACCGCTGCCAAGTTGTACATTTTTATAATTTTGATGTTCATTTCATGAACACTTTGCTTCCTCATAGAAATAATAATAATTGAAATATAAGAATTACTTTTTATAAAAGGGTTAAAAATCATTAAATCTTGGTCTAAAAAATGTGTTTTTATATATTCTATTAGATGGTAATAATAGTTCAATAATTCACATAAATTAATAAACACGAATGTTGAAAAAATGATATTTTCCACAATTCTTGATTTTTCAAATACCAATAATTTCATAATTTCTGCCCGAATCAGGTTAAAAAATAGGTCAATCGAAGCGTTTTTTAATGCTCTTCAAGTTGGTAATAATTTTTTAAAGTTACTTTTACATAATTTAAAAAAATTTTTTAAAAAGTCTTATTTTCCAAAATTTTTGATGTTTAAAAGTTTAATATCTCCGGTTAATAAGGACGAAAAATGTTCAATTAGGGCCTAAAAGATGCGTGTTGAAAAACTCTACAAAAATAAATACAAAACAAAACTAAACTTCTACATTTTTTAACAAAAGTTTTTAAAAAGTTTTATTTTCCAAAATTTTTGATTTTTAAAAGTTTAATATCTCCGGTTAATATGTACGAAAAATGTTCAATGAGAACTCAAAAGATGCGTGTGAAAAAACTCTACAAAACTGAAGAAAAAGATTTATAAGTGTCCTAACATTTTTTTAAGTTATGCCCAAAAAACGTTTTTTTACAAAATGAAAAATGGAAAAAAAATATAGTTAAATTTTATGAATCAGGCTGAAAATACTCTCATTTTATGTCCCCCGGGGAGACCTACAATTTAAAAAAAAATTGAGGCCTTTAGCTCTTTCTCGTTCTGAGATATTGAGGCAAATGTAATGTTAGTACACACACACACACACACATCGGGACAAATTTTTAAAATCTGTTTTTTAGACTTCGGAGGTCAAAATACGTCAAAATTTTTTTTTATTTATTTAGAACATTTATACAGGGAGTTCCTGTACATATATAAAGTACTAAAGTATTAGGCATAATAAAAAAAAATTTATAAATATGTCAAAAAATGACAATCTAAAATTTTGCTAATACAAAGCTTCCTTTATGAGGAAGCAATATATTTATAAATATAATTATGAATATAATTATGAATATAATTATGAATATAATTATGAATATAATTATGAATATAATTATGAATATAATAATGAATATAATAATAATGAATATGAGTATAAAATGAATAGAATGGGTATAAAATGAATATTATGTGTTGTAAAATGAATATAATGTGTATTAAAATGAATATTATGATAATTAATAGAGAGTATAGAACGCGGATCATGAGAAATATTCCAATTCGGTGTGGGATATGTCATATTTATTATTTCACATTTCAATGGTAAACCGTGTTGGCCGATAAGCACGTTCTTCGAACCAATAATATTCCACATAACATTAATGTCTGAATCACCAAGAATGTTCGACACACCTGCCACACGTCATATATGTCGAACGTATGACCAACGAACTCGGTAATGGCAATCTAAATCACTGCTTAATAATCAACCTGTCTGATAGGTCTCATTTCACTGCAAATGACTTCCATAGTTCCATTTTGACCCCATTGAAATTATTTCATGTTAATTACATTACGATTACATTCAACATTTATTTTTTTTATTCAAATTATTTAACTGAACAATAAAAATTACTGGCTTTTTTTATCATTCGTCAAGGATTGATGGAATTTTCTTCTTCTATGTATATTAATATAATCGTTGTATATTCCGGTAATCTGTTCGCAGTTCGAAGTTAGTTGCTGTTTGCCTTATTGTTTCTTAACATTTTTTAATAATTTTTTAAAATCTATTTTCAATTTTAAAATTAAAAGAAAATTTTTTTAATTTTAAAATTTTTTAAATTATCGAATTGTTGGAAAGAATTTTATCAAAAAATTTGGAAATAATTTAATTCCTTCAAAGAATTTTATTATTTATATTATGAAAATAATTGAATTCTTTCGAGAAAATGTAATTAAAATTGTATATATAAGGTATTGAAAATAATTTAATTCGTGACAAGATTTTTATTAAAATTCTTTAAAATAATTTAATTGTTTTGAAGAATTTACTACCACTTTCTTGAAAATAATGGAGTTTTTTTTTTTTTAATAATTTCTACTAAAAATTTTGAAAATAATTGAATTTTATAAAAATTTTCTTTTAAGTTTTTAAAATAATCGTGTTTATTATTAATTGCAATTAATAATTTTCCTATTGAATTATATTAAAATTATTCAGAGAAAATTAAATTCTTTTAAACAATTTTATAAGAGTTCTTGTAAATAATCAAATTTTTTTAAATTTCATTAAATTTCGTAAAAATAGTGGAATTTTTAAAAATAATTTTAATTGAAGATTTTGAAAATAATTGAAATCTACAAAGAATTTTATTAAAAACTATTGAGAACAATTGAATTGTTTAGAAAAATTCTATTACAATTACTAAAACTAATTAAACCTGTTCGAGAAATTTTATTTAAATTGTATTGAAAATAATTGAATTTCTCAGAAGAATTTTATTATTTACAAAAATAATTGAATTTTTATTAAAACTTTTGAAAATAATTGAATTCTTCCGAAACATTGTATTATTTATGAAAATATTTTAATTCTTGCGAAAAATTTTCTTATATTTATGAAAATAATTCAATTCTTGCGGAGGATTTTACAATTCATAAAAATAATTGAATTGTTTCCAAGAATTTTATCTGGATTTTTGAAAATAATTGAAGTTTTTGAAGGAAATTTATTAAAAATTTTGAAAATTCTTGAAAATAATCGAATTTAATTTAATATTTTTAAAAATAATTGTACTTTTGAGAAGAATTGAATTGTTTAGAAAATTTTTACTAGAATTATTTTAAAGATAATTAAATCTGGTAAAGAAATTTTATTAAAATTATCTTGAACATAATTGAATTTTTTTTCTAAAAATTTTATTAAAATTTTATTGAAAATAATTTAATTTAAATAATTTTTTTAAAAATAATTGTATTCTTTCGAGAAATTTTATTAAAATTGTATCGAAAATAATTGAATTCATCTGAAAAATTTTATTATTTGTGAAAAATAATTGAATTCCTTTGAAAAATTTTATTATTTTTGAAAAATAATTGAATTCCTTTGAAGAATTTTATTATTTATTAAAATATTTTATTTCTTGTAGAGGATTTTACAATTCATAAAAATAATTGAATTGTTTTCAAGAATCTTATCTGAATTTTTGAAAATAATTAAAGTTTTTGAAGGAACTTTATTAAAAATTTTGAAAATAATTAATTTTTTTTAAAGAATCTCATAAAAATTGTTGAAAATAATTGAATTTATATTAAAATTCTTGAAAATAATCGAATTTAATTTAATATTTTTAAAAATAATTGTACTTTTGAGAAGAATTGAATTGTCTAGAAAAATTTTACTAGAAATATTTTAAAAATTATTGAACCTGGTAAAGAAATTTTATTAAAATTATCTTGAATATAATTGAATTTTGTTCTAAAAAATTTTATTGAAAATAATTTAATTTCTCAGAAGACTTTTATTATTTACAAAAATAATTGAATTCTAGACAAGGATTTTACAATTTATAAAAATAATTGAATTGTTTTGAAGAATTTAATCAGAATTGTTGAAAACAATTGGATTTTTAATAAAACTTTTGAAAATAATTGAATTTAAATAATATTTTTAAAAATAATTGTATTCTTTCGAGAAATTTTATTTAAATTGTATTGAAAATAATTGAATTCGTCTGAAAAATTTTATTATTATTAAAAGAATTGAATTCCTTTGAAGAATTTTATTATTTATTAAAATATTTTAATTCTTGCGACAAATTTTCTTATTTATATGAAAATTATTGAATTTTTAACGAGGATTTTACAATAAATAAAAATAATTGAATTGTTTCGAAGAAGTTTATCTGATTTTTTGAAAATAATTGAATTTTTTGATGGAATTTTATCAACCAAATTTTGAAAATAATGATTTTTTTAAAAGAATGTGTATATAATTTTAATAGTTTACAATGTTTGACAAATATTTATTTTTATTTATTTTGTTTTTAAATATTGTCGAATTATTTATATAATTGTTTTTTGTTGACCTTGTGAGGGTTTTTCGTTTTTAATTTTTCCATCATCTTTCAAAAATTGAAAAAAACTTTTTTATAAATAAAGTTTTTTAATTTACAAAATAATAAGAAATGGAATTTTTTGCTAATTTAATAAATATTTTTTGAGTGCATTTAAATTTGAGCAATAAAGATAATACTGTAAAAGTTTGTTTTAAACAAAACATGTTAGTTCCAAATAAATGCTTTTCTCAATGTAATCCCTCGCTCTGGAGATTATTTTAATCCACTTTGGTGTTAGAATAAAACCCCGCAATTTTCTGTATATAGACGTACAAAAAAAAAAAATATTGACAATAATACAATTTTGTATAAATATTTTCTTCATTTTTCTCTCCAACAAAACTAGTATATAAAAAGCTTTTTCTAAATTCATATCTGGATTCCCTTGAAAAAGAACAATAGCAAAAAGGAGAATTAAGGCGAAACTAGGACAAAATCACAATTTTGTTTAAATATTTTCTAAACAACTTTATCCCTGGAGCTATGTTTGTATATATGTGTGTACATAAGAGAGAAACGAAACGAACCTGGAGAAGGAAAAGTTGGACAAGGGTTTTGGTATATACAGTCGAACCTGGATAAGAGAGAACTGGATAAGCGAGAAACCTCTATAAGCGAGAGTTATTTGCTGGTCCCGTGACTTAGACTTCTGTAGTTAAGAAACTGGATAAGCGAGAAACCTCTATAAGCGAGAGAAAATTGCCGGTCCCTTGAACTCTCGCTTATTCAGGTTCGACTGTATAAGATGAAGTTAGAAAGGAGGAAAAAAGAAAAAAAAATTGCTGCAATACCGTGAGATGTGAGAAGGAAAAAAAAGAGTGAAATGTATGGTAATAAGGGATGGGGGTCGATTGAAATGAGACGAAAGTGGGACGGAGTAAAGAACGACGTGGCTCAAGAATGTGGTCTACATTATTGGAGTTCAGATCTTTGCTCCGAACTAAATCTTTATGCTCCCTGGCAGTACACGGAAAAGGATTTACTTGTTATATAACTTTCTTGAAAACCGATATAATGCCAACTAAAATCTTTCCAAAAAGAGGATTATATCTTGAAAAATTCATGTAAAATATTCACAGTTAATTTTCTCTTCAATAAAAAATGAAAAGCAAATTTTTCGACATTATCCGACTGAAATGATCCTATTTGAAAGAGAAAAAAATCCCATACGCTTTAAAATCGAATATTTTAACATAATATATTAAAAATGAATTATTAACAATATTAATTTTCATTTTCTTTCATTTATTCTGTCCGCATTTTCAAACTTAGTTTCTGTGTATGGTTTTGTTTTTTTTTCTTTAAAAAATATTGTTTGACAAATCGAAAATATGCAGGTATTTTTTGATTTACAATAAAATAATGTTACAAATTAGAAAATTGAAAAAAAAAATTATGATTACCAAATAAAAAATATACCCATTTTGTTTGTTAAATGCTTCTTTCTATAACAAATTTCGTTCGACTGATCTCAATTATTATGCAAATTATTCTCCTTTTTATTTATAAAAAATATTAGAAAATTATTAATTGTTACAAAATTTTTATTAAGAAGTACGAAACATACCCATTTTATGCATAATTTTTATTTCTCAATAACAAAATTCTTTACAAACTCATTTTTTTCTTTTGGGAAGAAAAACATTAGATATTCCCGTTTCTTAATATTTTTCTAAAAAATTCTCAAACATAAGAAAATAATTTGCATCAATTCTATTTCTTAATTTTAATTCTTTTAATAAAATTCAAAGTTTTTTAAAAATAACGAAAAAAAAATATTTATAAATTATATTTGTCAATTAGAAAATTTAATTGAAAATGAAACTGAAAATTTTGGATTTTTTAAAAAATAAAGAAAAGAATTTTATTGAAAAAATTTTTCTGTTAAATTTATTTACGAATATCTTTAATTGTAAAATTATTCGAAAACCATAATTTCCTTTTTAAATATTTTAAATATTTAATTATTATTATTAATCCATAGAAATTAAGATTTTCAAAAATTTCAAATTCAAACTATTCTGAAATTAAACAACTTTAAAAATATTTGTTATAAAACATGAAGATGTCGATTGCACCGAGTCGAAGACTCAGAGTGATCGATTTCTTCATGTTTTATAATAATTAAAGAAGATCGAAAGTTAGAATCATTCTTTTATATTTTAAGAATATTGTTAGGTACTATAACTTCTTAAAAATTATTTTCATATTTTATTATTATCTAAAATTTAAAATAAAATTCATTTTCAAATCAATTTTTATTAGAAAAATCTACGATGAGAATTCAATTATTTAAATACGAAAGTAAATTATTTATTGAATATTGAATGTTTTTTAAAATTTAATTCCTATAAAGAATTTTATTAACAATGTTTCAAATAATTTGATTTCATCGACGAATTTTAATAAAAGTTTTAAGAATAATTAAATTTTTCAAGAAATTCGATTAAAATTGTATAAAAATATTTCCGACGAGTTTTATTATTTATGAAAATAATTGAATTATTGAGAAGAATTTTATAAATATTTTTTTAAATAATTGATTTTGTTTGAAAAATTTCCAACAAAATTGTATTTAAAATAATTGAACTCCTCTGAAAATAATTAAATTCTTAAAAAGAATTTTATTAAAATATTTAAAAATAATTGAATTTCTGCAAAGAATTACAATAAAATTTTTGAAAATAATTAAATCTTTCGAGGAATTAACTTAAAATTGTATAAAAAATAATTGAAATTCTGCGATGAGTTTTATTATTTATGAAAATAATTAAATTCTTACGAAGAATTTTATTAAAATATTTGCAAATAATTGAATTTCTGCATAATAATTTTTTAAATAATTGAATTATTGTGAAGTTTTTATTTTTTATGAAAATAATGAAATGTTTGCCTACAATTTTATTAAAATTGTTTTTAAATAATTGAATTCTTTTAGGTAATTTTATTAAAATAGTACATATTGAAAATCATTGAAATGAGGAAAATAATTGAAATTTTGACAAGAATTTTGTTAAAACTTTTGAAAATAATTGAATTTTTGTAACGAATTTTATTAAAATTTTTGAAAATAATTGAATTTCTGCAAATAATTGCACTAAAATTTATGAAAATAATTGAATTTTTGACAAGAATTTTATTAAAATTTTTTTAAATAATTGAATTTTGGAGAAGAATTTTATTATTTATAAAGATAATTGAAATGTTCACGAGAATTTTTTAAATATTTTGAAAATAATTAAATTGTTGGGAAGAATTGTTTAATAATTTTTTTAAATAATTGAATTTTTGTGAAATTTTGATTATTTATGAAAATAATTAAATGTGTGCATAGAATTTTATTAAAATTGTTTTTAAATAACTGAATTCTTTTGGGTAATTTTATTAAAATAGTAGATATTGAAAATCATTGAAATGAGGAAAATTTTTGAAAATAATTGAAATTTTGACAAGAATTTCATTAAAATTTTTGAAAAGAATTGAATTTTAAAGAAGAATTTTTTTATTTATAAAGATAATAATTGGGATTTTGTCGAGATTTTTTTTGTAAATTTTGAAAATAATTGAATTTTGTGATAAGAATTTTATTACTTTTGAAAATAATTGAATTTATGCAATCATTTATAAGTTTACCAAAATTAAATTTTTTTTCGTGTTTTTATCTAAAATACTTCTGTAAATCCATTATTTTAAATAATTAATTAAATATTATATTGACAAGTTTAACTAATTTTAGAAGATTTTGAATTATTAAATATTTTCAAAAATTAAGTTCATTAAAATTTCTAATTAAATTCATTCAACATTTAAATTTTATAAAATTTCAAATTAAAATCGTTTGAAGTGCATTTATTTATAAAAATTGTAAACGCAACTCTTTTAAAATTGAATTAATTTTGAAATATTTAAGTAAAATTATTCATTAAATAATTTATATTATTATTATAATTCATATTTTATTTTTATAAAAAAAAATTGAATTAAAAATGATTTTAAAGTGAAACAATTTGCTCAGAAAAATTATACAGTTCATTGGTTTTTGATGCTGCTGACAAATAATCTGATATCAATTTTACAATATTTAAAATTTTTCATCGACAGGATTACTTTTCCAATTTTTAGTAAATTCAATTTTGAAACCCCATCCACCAGTTTTGACACTCTTTGTTATAGTATAAAACTCTACCACTCAACTTGTAGGAAATCCCCAGTCTATCAAATATTTCCAAAACTCTTGCTCCTTTTTCAAACTCTCTTTTTAAAAGAAAGTTTAAATAACTTTTATGAAAAATTTAAATTTAATCAAAAACACTAATAATCAACTGAAAGCACTTTTTAAACGTTTCATAATTTTATCTCCCAAAGTTGTCAATTAAAATTATTTACTGTCAACTATATTATAAAGTATCAAAAAACGTCGAAAATTAAATCTTCATCAAAAAAAGATTAAAATAATCCATTTTCGGATTATTTTTTTCCATTAAAAAAAAAAACTTTAAATCAAAAACAAATCATTCAGTTTGGAAAAATAATTGCTTGATGGATTATTTTACACTCAGATAAAAGAAGAAATAGAAAAATAATTTTTGATGATATTATTTACAGAGAAAATTGAGGAATATTGTTACGTCTATGAAGCTTACTGAATCACGTTCATAAAAATTAATTTTTATTATGCCCAAAAATAATTAAGCTAAATCTAATTAAAAAATACTGAAAATTAAAATTTTTTTAAATTTTTGTCTTTTTGTACATTTGGTGAGGGTAGTTTTTTTACCAAAGGGAGGAGCTAAAAAAATGAGTAAAGTGTTTTTTTGAAGAGCCCAAAAATAATTAAGCTAAATACCATTAAAGAAAAGTAAAAATATTGAATTTTAAAAAATTTCGGTTTATTGTATTATTTGATTTTTATTTCTCTTATTTTTGGAATAAAAAAAAGTTTTCTCTGTGAAAAATGCAATCATCATTTATATATCTTCGTCAATTGCTGTAAAATCTTGTAAAAATAAATTATACGAGTCCGATATATAAATATAAATAAGATGAAATATAAAATATTTCGATATTGAATTAAATCAATCTTTTTTTTTTTTTTATTACATGTTTTCTCGTATAAAGTGATTTCCTTCGAACTTGGATCAGAAAAGAAATATCCGAATAAAATATTACACTTTTTACACTTTTTGAAACGAAGCAATGGTTTGTAAGAATATAAAAATGGTCTGTAAAATTTTACCAACATGTTTTTATGATCGAGAGTGGGGGAGAGGGGGGGGGGCGGGAATTTTTCTTCAATTCAGGTCAAGATAGAAATAAGTCGAAATTGCAAAATAAATTTTCTACGCTTTTTAGAAGTACTTTTTTTTGTTTAATGAGAAGAAGTAGATTTTAAGTGTTGGTAAAAGTCTATAAAATTATTGATTTTATAAGATTTTTTCAAACATAAATTTCCTTTTAGTTACATTTTTGAAAAATTTTGTTTATTTTATTCGTATAATTTTATTATTTTTTGTGTGAACTAATTTCTGAGAAAAATTATTTTTTAATCCTAAAATAAAAAAGTTAAACAAAAAAATATGTTTGAATTAAACATATTTTACAATTGAATTAAATTTTTATTGAATCAAAACTTATTATTTTTAATCAAAATTATTATGTTTAATTCAAAAATAATTTTTAGTTGCAAAAAAGATAATTATGTTTCATTCATTTTTATGAACTTTTTGGACGTTTTGGACCCTTTGAGATGTCAATAATTTTTAATATCTACTATTTTAATAAACTTACTCAAAAGAATTCAATTATTTAAAAACAATTGTAATAAAATTGTACGCAAACATTTCATTATTTTCGTAAATAATAAAAATTTCACAAGAATTCAATTATTTAAAAAAATTATTAAAAAATTCTTCCCAAAAATTTAATTATTTTCATAAATAATAAAAGTTATCGTTAAATTTCAATTATTTTTAATACAATTTTAGTGCAATTCTTCGCAAAAATTTAATTATGTTCAAAATATTTTAAAAATTCTCGTCAAAATTTCAATTATCTTTATAAATAATAAAGTTCTTCTCCAAAATTCAATAATTTTAAAAAAATTTTAATAAAATTGTTGGCAAAAATTCAATTACATATTTTCAAAAATTTAAGTGCAATTATTTGCATAAATTCAATTATTTTCAAAAATTTCAATAAAATTCGTTACAAAAATTCAATTATTTTCAAAACTTTTAACAAAATTCTTGTCAAAATTTCAATTATTTTCCTCATTTCAATGAATTCCAATATCCACTACTTTAATGAAATCACCCAAAAGAATTCAATTATTTAAAAAAATTTTTAATAAAATTGTACGCATTTAATTATTTTCATAAATAATAAAAATTTCACAAAAATTCAATTATTTAAAAAAATTATTAAACAATTCTTCCCAAGAATTTAATTATTTTCAAAATATTTTAAAAAATTCTCGTCAGTATTTGAATTATCTTTATAAATAATAAAGTTCTTCTCCAAAATTCAATTATTTTTAATACAATTTTAAATAAATTCTTCAAAAAATTTAATTATGTTCAAAATATTTTAAAAATTTTAATAAAATTCTTGTCAAAAATTCAAATATTTTCAAAAATTTTAGTGTAATTATTTGCAAAAAATTTAATTATTTTCAAAAATTATAGTAATTAACTTTCGTATTTAAATAATTGAATTCTCGTAGAATTTTCTAATAAAAAATTGATTTGAAAATGAATTTGAGTTTAAATTTTAGATAATAATAAAATATGAAAATAATTTTGAAGAAGTTACAGTAACATATTCTTATAATATAAAAAATGTTTTTACACTCGATCCTCTCTAATGATTATAAAACAAGAAGAAATCGATCACTCCGAGTCGAGCAATCGATTTCTTCATGTTTTATAACAATATTTTTAAAGTTGATTCATTTCAAAAAGGTTTGAATTTGAAATTTTTGAAAATCTTAATTCATATGGAATGACAATAATAATTAAATACTTTAAATATTTAAAAAAGAAATTATTGTTTTCGAATAATTTTACAATTAAAGATTTTTGTAAATATATTTAACAGAACAGTTTTTTCAATAAAATTTTTGCCTTTATTTTCCAAAAATTCAAAAATTTTCAGTTTCATTTTCAATTAAATTTTCTAATTGACAAATATAATTTATAAATATATTTTTTTTCGTTATTTTTAAAAAACTTTGAATTTTTTTAAAAGAATTAAAATTAAGAAATAGAATTGATGCAAATTATTTTCTTATGTTTGAGTATTTTTTAGAAAAATATTAAGAAACGGGAATATCTCATGTTTTTTCTTCCCAAAAGAAAAAAAATGAGTTTTTAAACAATATTGTTATTGAGAAATAAAAATTATGCATAAAATGGGTATATTTCCTAATTCTTAATCAAAATTTTCCAACGATTAGCAATTTTTCAGTATTTTTTTATAAATAAAAAGGAGAATAATTTGCATAATAATTTAGATTAGTCGAAATTTGTAATAGAAAAAAGCATATAATAAACAAATTGTGTATATTTTTTATTTGTTAATCAAATTTTTTAAAAAAATTTTCTAATTTTAATATTATTTTATTATTAATTATGAAAAAATACTTGCATATTTTTGATTTTTTAAACAATATTTTTTAAAGAAAAAAAAAAACAAAAGCATACACAGAAACTAGTTTAAAATTGCGGACTGAATGAAAGAAAGAATACGGAGAATAATATATTTATTTGAAATAGTTTTTCCTTCCATTATAATATTTATAAAGAAAATTTTTTTGTTTTTGGAAGATGATGTAAAAATTAAAAAAGAAAAACAGTTATCTTTTTTTAAGAAGACGACATCTTATTAATTAATATTAATATAGTTAATTAATTAATATTAATAATATTAATATTAATAATATTTATATTAATAATTATTGACATTAATATTAATAATTAATTAATATAGTTAATTTTTTTAACAACTAGAATATTTTGCGCAAAAATTTCAAAAAAAGTGTTTCCCCTTTTTTCGGATTTTGAGTTTTTCACATGCAATTTTGAGAGAATTATATTAATTTTTACCACTTTTCCAGCAGGAATTTATGTTTTTCGAAATTTAGAGAATTCGAGTGAAACGAAAACGTCGAGAGCGCGCTAAGAAGCTTTAAAATCCATTACAAATGGTAATGGAAAATTAATTCAATTACATAAAGATTTACGATTGATTTCGTGATTCCAGAGATTTATGTCCGGTGAAGGTTATCGAAAGATCAGATTTTTCTCTCAGCAGCAATCTCTGAGAGGTTTTCCTCGAGTTTCTTTTCAGTTATATGGATTTCCGGTGGGGTTTTAAATTGGTGTCATTAACCCTTTAGTGGTAACTTTTTACCTCCTGTTCTTCCCTGGCGTTTGTCCAATAGATTAGCTTTTCACCACCTTCTTTCAAGTTATTGATCTTTCTTCTCTCTCTCTCTCTCACTCTCTCCTTCTCTCTATTTCGCGGAGTTCTTAAAAGTCGGTAAAAAAGAAAGAAAGATGAAGAAAAAAAAAAATTATTGTGATCAGTATTATAAAATCCTCTCGATCGGTTAAACAAATTTCGATAAATTGAAAAGTGTTTTCATGGCTCAGATCGTTGATCGTTAAACTTTCAAGCGACCAAGTCGGTTAAACTTTTTGAAGCAGTCATAAAAGAGCGCGAAATGGGATTCTCTTTTACTGACAGATCTGCCTTTATAGCCATCACGAAACTTTACAATGAATGGGGTTTTTCAAATTAAATTATTTTCGAGGAGGTAAAGAAAAGAAAATTACATTTATTACGAAAAACAAGAGGAAAATGTTTCATTTGGATATTTCTGATGCGTAACTGTTGATACTCGAAATTGCGAGGTTGTAAATAAAAAATATCTATTACAAGAAAATTGAATTATTTATTTATCTTTTTATGGTGAATATTTTTTTTAAATATTATTCAGAATAATTTAGAACAAAAATAGATAATTGAAATTAATTAGGTGTGAACTTTTGTTGTGAACTTCATAAAGTACGTAGTGAAAAAAAATTACTGCGAACCTCTTTACTGTTAAAAAGTTATCTTAAAGAATTAAGAAAACTCCATTATATTTCCCTTTGATGCGAAGTGCAATTTCACAAAAGTTACATTTTAATTAAAATCAAATTTAAATGGCAAGATGGAAATCAAATTTTTAGTTTAAATGCAAGAGGAATATAATATATGTAAATTCATGCGGAATATAATTTTCGATAAATATATTTCAAATGACGATGATAAATTTTTTTTGCAAATTTTCTTTTTCTTTAGAAAAGTTTATTTTTTGTCTTTTTTTTTTATGTATTTTGGAAAGAAAAAAAAATTTCTTTCCAAGACACTAGTTTTTGAAGCAAAAGAAAAAAAAATTTCTTGAAAGTTTTATAAAGGTACTTTAAGATAGGTTACATATGTAGACAGCAAATATATTCAAGATAAAAAAAATAACCTCTTTTTTCCGAGACGGAAATTTTGAAATGTCTGGCGTAAAATAAATGGCACTTAGTATTTTTTATTTCAGACTGAACTAAAGGGTTCATACATTTTTTTATTAGCATTCTTTTTTATTGCTGTAAAGTAACAAGAACAGTAAAAAAAAAAAAAATAAATCCGAATAAAAAGTAATTTTGAATTATAATTATTAGGTTTAAATTTTTAATTAAATTATAATATTGTGAGTGGTATTTATTTTAATGTTTTAACATATTTTATTAAGTGTAATTTTAAATTTTTTGTGGGTACGTATCACTATAAACGAGTTACTGCAATCAAATTTTCAATTTTTTTTATTAATTTTAACGAAATTTACCAGCAGTAAAATACTTGAAACCTTTGTTATATTTCTCGAAGCTGTAAAAGTTGGAGTATAAGTTTTGAACTCTGCAAATTTAATATCGTCTTTCTCTTTGAGAACAACTGAAATTATTCCTTTGGATTCAAAACTTTGTTTTACTTTTAACATGGGGCGCGAGGAGTGCATTGAAATATGAACAAATCAATATTGCTTTGTATTTTTTTAAAAAAACTATTTTTTCTCTTAATAATTGTGTTTATTTGTTTATTTAATGATATCAAGTCCCTGGGGCTGCCAGCAACTCTATTTACGTAGTAATTCTTAACCATTCTTTTTTTAAAAGAATTTTACAGAATTCAAAATTTTAAATTCTTTTTTTAAACAATTTTAAAGAATTTAAATATTTTTTTATATTTTTGGGAAATTTGTACTGTTTTTTGAATCAATTAAAAATCATAGTTTTAAACTGACAATCTAACTGACATTTTTGATTGAATAAATTTAATTCAAAATTATGAGAACTTGGGTTTTTATCAAATTTAAACATTCAAATTCTTTTAAATTAGTTAAATTTTTTCAATATTTCAATTCACAATTCAATGATTTTCATTATCTACTAATTGAATAAAATTTTCCAAAAGAATTCAATTATTTAAAAAAAAATTTTTGATAAAATTCCACGCAAATATTTAATTATTTTCATAAATAATAAAAAATTTCACAAGAATTCAATTATTTAAAAAAATTTTAAAAAAATTCTTCCCAAGAATTTAATTATTTTCATAAATAATAAAAGCTATCGTTAAATTTCAATTATTTTTAATTTTAATACAATTTTAATGCAATTCTTCGCAAAAATTTTTAATTATGTTCAAAATATTTAAAAAATTCTCGTCAAAATTTCAATTATCTTTATAAATAATAATGTTCTTTTAAAAAATTCAATTATTTTTAAAAATTGTAATAAAATTCTTGACAAAAATTTAATTATTTTCAAAAATTTTTGTGCAGTTTGCAAAAATTCAATTATTTTCAGAAATTTTAATCAAATTCGTTACAAAAATTCAATTATTTTTATAAATAATAAAACTCATCGCAGAATTTCAATTATATTTTATACAATTTTAAGTTAATTTCTCGAAAAATTCAATTATTTTCAAAAATTTTAGTGCAATTTTTTGCAAAAATTCAATTATTTTCAAAAAATTTTAATAATATCTATTTATGAATTGAATTATTTTCAGAGGAATTCAATTATTTTCAAAAAATTCTGTAGAATTAATTTCTTTTTTTAAAAGTTTGATTAAATTTTTTTTTTTTTAATTATTTCGAGTTTTTATTTTTTTAATATACAATTAAAGAATTTCCGAATAATTGAAATTTTGTTAAATTGTATTGAGAAACAAATGGATTTAAAAATTCTTAAGGAACTTGAGTTATAAGTAAATAATTTTTTTAAAAATTTTTTTTAAAGTTATAAAAAAAAATTGATTTCGTTTGAAAAAATTTTAATGAAATTTTTGAAAATAATTACATTTTTCGAATAATTTACTTAAAATTTTATTATTTAGGAAAATAATCGTTTTTTTTTTGCAAAGAATTTTTATTATATTTCTTTTATATAATTGAAATCCAGTGAAGAATATTTTTATTTATGAAAATAATTGAATGCTTGCAACGAATTTTATTACATTTTTTTTCAAATAATTGAAATCCTGTGAAGTATTTTATTATTTATGAAAATAATTGAATTCTTGCAACGAATTTTATTAAATTTTTTTTAAAATTAAATTCTTTTGTAGAAATTTTATTACAATAGTAGATTTTGTAAATATTACTTGTAAAAATAATTGAATTCTTGCGAAGAATTTTATTAAAATTTTTGTAAACAATTTAAGTTTTTCTGAAAAATTGGAAGAATTTTAGTTAAAAATTATTTTTAAAAAAATAATTGAATTTTGGAGAAGTTACGAAAACTTGCAATTTTTAGAAATAATTGAATTTTGAAAAGGTTTTCAATTAAAATCTTGGAAATTTTGAATTTTTATACTCGTAATTAACAATTCTGTAGATTTTTTATGAAAAAGTTTAATTGGATTTTTTTTTTTAAATTATTTGAAGGATATTTTCAAATTTTTTTCTTAATTGAAGAATTTCCGAATAATCGATGAAATTTCGTAAAATTGAAATGTAAACAAATGAATTTGAAAGTTTTCAAAGAACTTTGTCAAAAATTATTGAAAATAATTGTTTTGAAGAAGAATTTTAGTTGAAATTTCTAGAAAATAAGAAATAAATTGAAATGATGAAAATAATTTTGAAGAAGTTACGGTAACCATTTTCTTAATAATATAAAAGAAGACTTGAAGTCATCAACATCTTTATGTTTTGTAATAATATTCAAAGTTGTTAAAGTTGTTGTTGTTTTTTTTGTAAATTTCAAAAAGGTTTGAATTTGAATCTTTTGCAGAATTTTAATTCCTATAGAAAATTAATAATGAAATATTTATTGAAAAAAGAAGTTATTTATATTTTCGAATAATTTTACTTTTGAAGAAATTTCTAAATAAATGTAATAGAAAATTTTGTTCATTATCTAATCACTTTTAGAGTATAAATCAAAAAATTCTCTAGGGAAGAAGTCAAAACTTTTTCTATAAATTAGAGAAAAAGAAAATTTTATTTTTCCCACAACCCTGTAGATATTTAATATTTAACTTGAATTAATTTTCCCGACAGTGGCGCTTAAATAAAGATTTAATGTGAGGAAGAAATAAATAAATTTCCTTCATTGGAACGTTCAGAACTTTATAGGAGATCAGGGAAAATGTATTAATTTGAAAAGATATCCTTTGGTTATAAAGATTCTTCGAATTCAATTTAAAGGAAAAATGAAAATGAAGTGGACTTATAAAGTTAGTAAATAATGATAAAAGTGAATAAAGTATTTGAAAGTCTTCTTGATATAATATCTCTCAGAGTATGAAAATATTTTCCTCTGCGAACAGTGAGGGAAGGGGGTAAATTCTTTGACTTTTGAAGTCATCTTTTTTTTCTTCTAAAAAAAAAAGAAGAATAAGAAGAAGTAACCACAGATTATTCTTCATAATGGTCTTGTTATAGTGGAAATTCTGAAACACTAGAGCATAATTTAGACACATTCTTTCCGCCATTTGTTCCCTTTTCTTGGAGCGAAAAAAGTTTAAAAGTAAGTTAAACTGAGAGAGCTTCTTTTCGTGCAGAGTAGCAGTAAGTAAGTAAGTAAGTTTGTAGGCAACTTCAAAAATTAAATTTCTCTTCTATAGTTGGGGTGGAAACCCAAAGGAAAGTATGTATACATAGGAGTTAGGGAGAAGAATGTTTTCGGATGACTAGGAAAGATGTAGGGAATATTTTTCGCGCGTTTACATCAGACGACAAGAAAATAAAACACAAGAGAGGACATTTCCGACTTTTTGAAAATTTATTCACGCGATACGTGTACATTTTCGCACTCTATACATAAGGCGTTATGTTTTTTCGCAACTTGGTTTCGCTTCTTTGGTGCGAGGGAAAATATATGGCTATGAATTTTTGCGGTTCTAGGAAAACTCGTTTAATAATTCCACATATGGAAATTTATTATGTAAGCATTCTTTATTGGAACGACAGTGCTCAAGGAGTCCTTTGAGATTCCATCTGAACGTAGTAGAGAAAATTCTAAAAAGAAAATAGAGAACGCGAATGAAGCAGTTGCTTGAATCTTTAAAAGAATTCTCGTTCATCGATCATCCATTAATTTGAAATGGCCATGCTGCTTCCTTTTATCTTCTTTTTCTTTTTCTTCTTCTTCTTCTTCTTCTACCATCTTGTCACGACTCAATGTCTCTCAAACTCTACAACTTGTACTTACATCTCTTGAATTTTGGGGGTGCAAACCTACTACGGCTAATTACGTTATCTCACTTTTGCAAAGAACATTGAACTTTAGATGAGGAAAAACTTTGCACATTATGTTCCAACCAGGCGTAAAATAAGAATTACTTTGAATTCACGAGACGATTATATATATATTTGCAATAAATTTAAGTGGTGCTTTACTTATTGTGGTTCGACAAATTTAAAATGTTATTTCTCAAATAAGTTATATCTTTGGAAAATAATTGCAATCGATATTCCATTATTTATACATCAGGTTGTGCAAGTACTTTTTCTTTTCCGTTTCACCTTTTGTTTGTTTTGTTGTTGTTGATTTATTCAATTCAAGTGGAGGAAGGTGCATTTTTATTGAAGTTGAAAAGAGGAGTTCTCAATTTAATTCAGTACTTTCTTCCTTTTTTTTTTTCTTTCTTTGCTTAAGAAACAAGCGTCTGCACTGGAAATTACATAAATTGTTAAATTATTGCATCTCTCGAGTATAAATTAACTCTCGAGTATAAGTTAAAAAAAATTAGAACACTTCTAATTTGTAATATCTATAATCATCTAATCTTGTCTGATTGTTTATTTATCTTATGTACTAAAACCTACTAAAACTAAAAGAAAAAAATAATAAATAATAATTTATTATTTTTTTACGATTTGCTACTATTTGGATACTTTTTTTGGTTTTTTTGTTGACACTAAAAGCTACTCTTTTCTTTTTTGAGAATTTGCACAAATTTTTATTCGCTAATAGTTGAAATAAAAAACATATCCTCTTAAATTTTAATAAAATTCTTAGAAACGATTCAATTATTTCGCATTTTTTCTAAAAATATCAAATTGAGACAAAAATGGTATCAAAATGTTGTCTCGCAAAAATTTTGATACCTTTTTTTCAATTTGATATCCTTAGAAAAAATGTTTCAAAATTTAATTTTTTTTTTAAATATCTACAAATTTAGTAAAATTTTCACAAAAGATTTCAATTATTTAAAAGAATTTTTATAAAATTCTTGTCGGGAATTCAATTATTTTTAATGTACCTAATTTTAATAAAATTTCTTGAAATAATAGTCAATTATTTTCAAAAATCGTAATTTTTTTTAATTTTGATAAATAAATTCTCAGAAATTCAATTATTTTCAAAAATTTTAATAAAATTCTTCGTATGGATTCAATTATTTTCAAAAATAATAAAAATTACCGCGCAATTTCAAATTATTTTTAATTCAATTTTAAGTCAATTCGTCGAAAAACTCAAATTAAAAAAAAAAAATTTTATGTAATTCTTCGTAGAAATTCAATTGTTTTTAAAAATCTGTATAAAATTCTTTGCAAAACATCAATTATTTTATAAATAATTTTACTAGAATTCAATTATTTAAAACACAGTTTTTATAAAATTTTTCAAAAAATTAATTATTTAAAAAGATTAATACAAAATTCTTTGCAGGAATTCAATTATTTTGAGAAATAAAGAATTCTCAGAAATTCAATTATTTTCAAAAATTTTAATAAAACTCTAAGCAAAAATTCTTGAAAATTCAATTTTTTTAAAAAAATTCTATTTAAATCGTTCGCAACAGTTCAATTATTGGCAAAAATTTTAATTGAATTCTTTTCCAAAATTTAATTATTTTTAAAAATTTTATCAAAATTCTTGTCAAACATTCATTTATTTAAAAAAATTTTCATCAATTCAATGATTTTCATTATCGACTAATCGAATAAAATTTTCCAAAACAATTCAATTTTTTGAAAAAAATGTTGATAAAATTCTACGTAAACATTTAATTATTTTCATGAATAATAAAAATTTCACAAGAATTCAATTATTTAAAAAAATTATTAAAAAATTCTTCCCAAGAATTTAATTATTTTTATAAATAGGTAATAAAAGTTATCGTTAAATTTCAATTATTTTTTAAACATATTAATATATTTATATATATTTATATATTAATATATTTTAATTGAATTCCTTGAAAAATGAAATTGTTCTCATAAATTTTAATTCAATTCTTCGCAGAAATTCAATTATTTTCAAAAATGTTATTAAAATTCTTCTAAAGAATTCAATTATTTTAAGGATTCTTAATAAAATTCTTTATTATAATTCAATTATAATAAATATTCAATTATTCCATTAATTATTTAATTTTCTATTTAAATAATTGAATTCTCGTTGATTTTTCTAAGAAGAATTGATTTAAAAATGAATTTCAAATATTTTAAATAATAATTAAATATTAGAAGCGTTATAAGAATTTTTTAGAAATAATTAAATTTCAAAAGAGTTTTAAATGAAATTTTCGGAAATTTTAATTATTGAAAAACTGTAATTTGGAAAATTTTTGCAATTTAATTCTAAGAAATTATGTTTTAAAGAATTTTTTTCTACTTTTAAAAATTAAATAATCGTATTTTTGAAAAATTCAAATTTAGAAAAATACTTAATTTTTTTAAACATTTTTAATTGAAGTTATTAGCTGAAAAAGAAAAAAGGTAAATATCAAATTATCAATCAATTATTTTAAATACAATTTTAATTAATTGTTTTTGGGAATAATTCAATTATTCGTTTGGATTTTAAGAAAATTCTTTGCAAATTCTAGTATTTTTATAAATAACACCAAATATTCATCACAAGAATTCAATTATTTATAAAAATAATGATTTTCTTCTTAAAAATTCAATTATCTAAAAAAAATTCTAATAAAATCGTTTGTCAGAATTCAATTATTTTCATAAATAATAAAATACTTTTTAGGAATTTAATTATTTTTGAAAATTTTAATAAATTCAATTATTTTCATAAAAAATTAAGTTCATCGCAGGATTTCAATTATTTTAAAATAAATTTTTTTAGGATTTCAATTATTTTTTATTCAATTTTACAAGAATTGCTAGAGAAATGTAATTATTTATTAAAATTGGAAAATTTTTGCAATTCAATTTTAAGAAATTATGTTTTAAAGAATTTTTTTCTACTTTAAAAAATTAGTTAGAATAATAATCGTATTTTTGAAAAATTCAAAATTCAAAATTAAAATTTAGAAAAATATTTAATTTTGTAAACATTTTTAATTGAAGTTATTAGCTGAAAAAGAAAAAAGGTAAATATTTTTGATGAAAAGTAGAAAAAAATCGGGGAAATAAAATGCAGTCAAATTCAATTTTTCTACAACTATTTTTTTTCAACTTTTTTCGTAGATCAGTGACAAAAAGCGGAGTAGAATTATAAAAAAAAATAATCAATACATATTATAAATATCATTTTCCAAATTTCTTTACAAACCTGCATATAATTACCAAAAGGGAACAATATTTCAAAATTTACGATCGCATTTACATTGGAAGAAATTGGCTATTATGCCTCGAATACAGCCACAACAAAAAATTGGGATCCGTCCAACGTCAATATATTTAAAGTAGCACGATTTGTAATTTTCATTCTGGCATTGTCTATATATATACTTTCTATTCAAAAAGAGATTTTTTTTATTGTTAAAACAAAAAAAAAAGTTTATTGCTGCAGGAAATATATAAGGATATCTTTTCAAATGAAAACATAATAAAAATTTGAATATTGAATTTTTTTTCATACCTGTAACATGAATATATGAAACATTTTTTTATGCTATTTAATCCAAAATGTAATTAACTGGAAAAAAATTATTTCGAAATTTTTGGTTTCGGTATTTGTAAAAGAAATATAGGAACTCATCATATTCGCGTGTTGATTAAAAAAAAATTTTAAATTAGAGTTAACTGTTATTCATGGAAAGAGCAATAAAACAATATAAAACAATCGTTTTAGGAAGATATGGAAAAAATACGTTTTTAAAATCAATTGAATTCGATTCATCAATATTCTCTGTTCACGTAGAATAACAGTGTAAATATTTAAAGAAGAATAGTGAATAAACATTATAAATTAGCTTTTTTTTTCTCTTGAAAAATTTCAATGCGATTTGCATTCATGTCAATAAATAGAAGAGACAATCGTAAAATCATATTTCAAAATTGATGTTACGAACAATGGTCGGCTAAAAAATGTTATTATTTTTTTTTTTAATCTCTTTTATCGAATTATTCTTTGTTATTACTTCTATTGTTACAAATAAATATTTACATTAATCAAATAATTTTTATTTTACCGAAAAAGAAAAGTTTTCAATTTTAGAGGATTTTTCTTCTTTTGCAGCATTTTTTTCTCTTACATATTTGGGCACAAAAGTAATTAGATCTAATTGAGAAAATTTTCTTTTTCTTTATTTATTTTTAAATGTTTAAATCAAGTAAAAGTCCGCAAATTTGCTTGAAGTTCGTAAAAGTCCGTTTTAAAAAAAAAAAAAAAAAAAAAAAAGGTCCGTAAAGTCCGTAATTTTATTGAGAAAATATGAAAAGTTCGTAAATTCTACAATATAATTTGGAGAATTTTAGAGAAATTACAAATGATTCCAGGAATTCATTTATTTCCAAAAGTAATAAAATTCTTCGCAGACATTCAATTATGTTCAAAATTTTTTTAAAAATCTCGTCAAAATTTCAATTATCTTTAGAAATAATTAAATTCTTCTCCAAAATTCAATTATTTTCAAAAATTTTAATAAAATTCTTGTCAAAATTACAATTATTTTTAAAAACTTTCCTCCATTCAATGATTTTCAATATTTACTATTTTAAAAAAATTTTCCAAAATAATTCAATTATTTAAAAAAAAATTCTAATAAAATCGTTCGCAAGAATTCAATTATTTTCATAAAGTAATAAAAATTTCACAAGAATTCAAATATTTACAAATGTTTTATAAATTTCTTCGCAATCATTCAATTATTATCATAAATAATAAAATTTTTCTCAATAATTCAATTATTTTTAAAAATAATAAAATTCTTTACAAAAATTTATCAATTTTAACAAAAATTTCCCCCAAAAATTTAATTATCTTTATAAATAAACAAATTTTTCGCAAGAATTCAATTATTTTCGAAAATAATAAATTTCTTGTCAGAAATTAAAATTATTTTCAAAAACTTTGAATAAATTATTGACGACAATAAAATAATCTTTTAAAAAATAAAATGTATCGTAGAAATTTAATTATATTCATAAATAATAAAATTCTTTTAAATAATTCAATTATTTTCATAAATAAATAAAATTCTTGGCAGAAATTCAATTATTTTCAAATACTTTAAATTATTAACGAAAATGAAATTATCTTTGTAAAAATCAAATTCATCGCAGAAATTCAATTATTTTCAAAAAATTTAACAAAATTTTAACATAATTTTTTCCAAGAATTCAATTATTATTTACAAAACACAAAATTCTTCACAGAAATTCAATTTTTTCAATAAACAATAAAATTGTTGGCAGAAATTCAATTATTTTCAGACACTTTAAATTATTAACGAAAATAAAATTATCTTTGTAAAAATCAAATTCATCGCAGAAATTAAATTCTTTGCAGAAATTCAATTATTTTCGAAAATTTTAACAAAATTTTTCACAACAATTCAATTATCATTTACAAAAAACAAAATTCTTCCCAGAAATTCAATTTTATCAATAAATAATAAAATTCTTGTCAGAAATACAATTATTTTCAAAAACTTTAAATTATTAACAAAAATGAAATTATCTTTGTACAAATCAAATTCATTGCAGAAATTGAACTATTTACAAAAATGTTAATAAAATTATCCTAAAAATTCAAATTCGTCAATAATAAAATTCTGCGCAAGAATTCAATTATTTTTATAAATGGTAAACTTTTTCGAAACAATTAAATTATTTAATAAATCACAAAATTCTTTGTAAAAATTCAATTATTTCCAAAAAATTTTCCCAAGAATTCAATTATCTTTATAAAAAGCAAAATTCTTTGCAGAAATTGAATTATTTACAAAAATTTTAATAAAATTCTATTTAGGAATTCAATTATTTTTATAAATTCATAAAATTCATCTTAGAATTTCAATTATTTTTAAAAACTTTCCTCAATTCAATGATTTTCAATATTTACTATTTTTTAAAAATTGTCCAAAAGAATTCAATTATTTAAAAACAAATTTAAATAAAATTGTACGCAAACTTTTAATTATTTTCGTAAACAATAAAATTCTTTTTAGAGATTCAATCATTTTCACAAATAATAAAACTCATCGCAGAATTTCAATTATTTTAAATACAATTTTAATCGAATCTCTCGAAAAATGTAATTATTCTTGAAAATTTTATTAAAATTCGTCGAAAGAATTTAATTATTTAAAATTTTTTTGATAAAATTCTTTGTGGGAATTGAATTCTAAGAAATATTGAATTATTTAAAAAATTATTTATTTTTGTATTTAAATAATTTAATTTGTAGCCTAGAATTTTCTAATAAAAATTTATTTAAAAATAAAAATTTCAGTTAAAATTTTAGACAATAATAATTGAATATTAAAAGTAATATAGCATGAATTTTTAGAAATAATTAAATTCTGAAATTAATTTTTTTGTAAAAGTTTAATTGAATTTTTTTTTTTATTATTTGAAGTTTTTATTTTCTAATATTTATGTAATTGAAGAATTTACGAATAATTGAAATTTCGTAAAATTGAATATTGTTAAGAAATGGATTTGAAAATTGTCAAAGAACTTTTTCGAAAATTATTATAAATAATCGATTTAAAGAAGATTTTAGTTAAAAATTCTTGAAAATAATAATTGAATTGATGATTTTTTTTTAGAAAAATCAATATTAAAAATATTTTTTCTATGAAGAAATTTGTTTTGTTTAGAGAGGAAAAATTTCATTTAAAAGAAAGGATTAAAAGTTATCTTTTAATAAAAATTTTTTCAAATAAAGAAAAAAAATCCTGTTTCTATTTTGAACGAATATTCGTATATATATTGAAAATAAAATGTAAAAGTAATTGTTGAACGGAATTTTTTTCTCGAACAGTGAGATTTTTTTTCGGTGTGTAGTGTCAGATAAATTGTATAATTTACATGAACCAACAATATTGCAGTATTTAAACTTTTAAAGCAAATACTGCAAATAAATAATTGACTTGATAAAAATTATTTGATACAATTACAAATAAATATTTATTTGATAATAGACAAGTAATCGTTTATTTGAAACAAAAATAATTTTTTTTTTCCAATGTGAGAAATTGATTTCTAATAAAGAATACAATATTTAATTGTTAATTATTTATATAATAAATTTTTACTCCACAAAGTATTTTAATTTGAAGGGAAAATTAAAAACTATGCAAAAATTATTCTAAATTTTCGAACTAGATTTTAATAATATTAATGAGAAATTATTCGTCGGTAAATAAGTATATTAAAATGAAGATGCGAAAATAATCAAGCACCGTGATGCAAAAACCAATCTATCCAATTCAGATTATACGATAGATCAATATCATTATTCTCATCTTCAACTTTTATCATTTTAAAAGATTAGAAATTACTTTAAAAAAAAAAAAATTAAAAATAAATTTTTTCTCGAATTTACAGTTTCTTTTTTCCCCATAAATTATATTTTGCTTTAAAAAGAATTTCAACGTGAAAAGGGGATTTTGAAACAAATGAAAAACTGTCGATATTATGGATTATGTGTAAGTCGAAGATCAGCTTTCGTTTGTCGGAGATTGGATCCGCGACATGCGATTCCAATTGAAAAGCGAGACGTTTCCTAATATATTTAGTCTTCGGTGAAATTTCCTTTCAGGAAATAGTTTGATGTTGAAGTTTCCAAGTTGTTTGGATCGTCAGGAACGTGGGATAATTGACGTCTGTTCATGCAATATATTCCTGTTCTGTAAATAGCATTAGAATTACTTTTTCTCTTTAGAGGCGGTGTTAAGTTCTTCATTATATACGTGTATAACTATATAATGTGGAGCTTTCAATGTGGTTTCAACTGAGCGTTAGGGCAAGTTTCACTTTGCGCCCTAACACTTGTGGTTATGTTGAAAAAAAAAAAAAAAATCACAAACCCATTTCCTCTCTCATAATAAATTTTCTTCATTAAAGTTTAGTCTCACATAATTTTCGCGTCAAAAGTAATTTTTCTTTAAATTATTCACCTTTGCAAGGAAACGCGATGTAAGAAAAAATAATTATATGAGAGAATTTATTTTCTTTAATCGGAATATATATATATGTAATGAGAGTACCTATATTTTTCAGGCTTCGCACTCATCTACTAAAACCAACTACTCTCTAAATTTGAATTAGTAAAAATATTTACTAATTTGCATTAGTGACTGCCTCTTTGTTTTTGAATTAGTAAATTTTACTAATAACTTACAATTAGTGGAAATTATTATTTATTATTAAAATTTACTAATTCAAAAGCAAAAAGTCAGTTACTAATTCAAATTGTTAAAAAAATTTTTATTAACTCAAATTTAGAGAGTATTTACTACTTTTTTTTACATTATGCTACTATTTAGTTACTTTTTTAGTTTCTAGACACTAAAATTTCTTTTTTTTTTTTTAGAATTTCCACTACTTTAAATTCGCTAGTACTAGAAATAAAAAAAAATATTCTTAAAAATGATAATCAAATTCTTTAAAACGATTCAATTATTTTCGAAAAAATAATCGAAATTTAATTATTTTCAATATCTAGTATTTTCATAAAATTTCAAAAAACAATTCAATTATTTAAGAAAAAAATTGATAAAATTCAATTATTTTCATAAATAATAAAACTTTCACAGAAATTCAATTATTTTAAAAAAGCATTTTTAAAAAAATTTCAAAAAATCAATTATTTAACACAATTTTTATACAATTCTTCACAATAATTCAATTACTTTCATTAATATAATAACATTTTTCATGGAAATTCAATTTTTTGAAAAATATTTTGATAAAATTCTAAGCAAGAATTCAATTATTTTCATAAATAATAAAACTCGTCGAAGAATAATAAAATGTTGATATTTATGAAAGTAATTGAATACTTGCCAAGTATTTTATTAAAATTTTTGAAAATAATTGAATTTCTGTGAATTTTTCTCAGGAATTTAATTTATTTTTGGAAATTTTTAGAAATTTTTTGGCAAAAATTCAATTATTTTCAGACAAATAATATAATTTTCCACCAGAATTCAATTATTTAAAAACATTTTTATAAAATTCTTCCCGAAAATTCAATTATTTTTAGTAATAATAAAATTTTGATATTTATGAAAATAATTGAATAGTACTTGACAAAAATTTTAATAAAATTCATTGCAAAAATTAAATTATTTTCATAATTAATAAAAGTAATTGCAGGATTTCAATTATTTTTAATACAATTTTACAGGAATTGATCAAAAAATGTTATTACTCTTAACAATTTAATATTTATTTTTCGAAAAAATCAATTATTTAAAAAAAAAGAGTTTTTAACAATTCCTTGGAAGAATTCAATTATTTACAAAAATATTAGAATTTTTCACAAGAATTCAATTACTTTCAAATATTTTAATAAAATTCTTCTTAAGAATTCAATTATTTAAAAAAAAAAAGGTTTTTAACAATTACTTGGAAGAATTCAATTATTTACAAAAATTAAGGAAGATTTCGACTATATCAGCAATTAGTGACATCTATTAGACGTCAATTGAACTCTTTGGTTTAGAGTCAGGTGTTATTCTTAAGATAATTACTCCGATATGGTTGTCGGTAAATAATTATATTTTTGAATTTAATTTTTGATCTGAAAAAATAAGCTGCGTGAACGACTGCACTGTGCATCTGTGAGGACTCGAACCCCAGTTAATAGCTGCCTTTCGCGGGACTAACGCCTACCAATGCACCATGCCAACACAGCCTGGACGTTCACGTTTCTTATAATCTCAGATCAAGCCCATACACTAGTCGAAGAGCTGTATAGTTAATGTAGGAAATTATTTGCTGATTAAGAATTTTAATTAAGGAAGATTTCGACTATATCAGCAATTAGTGACATCTATTAGACGTCAATTGAACTCTTTGGTTTAGAGTCAGGTGTTATTCTTAAGATAATTATTCCGATATGGTTGTCGGTAAATAATTATTTTTTCTTGAATTTAATTTTTGATCTGAAAAAATAAGCTGCGTGAACGACTGCACTGTGCATCTGTGAGGACTCGAACCCCAGGCTGTGTTGGCATGGTGCATTGGTAGGCGTTAGTCCCGCGAAAGGCAGCTATTAACTGGGGTTCGAGTCCTCACAGATGCACAGTGCAGTCGTTCACGCAGCTTATTTTTTCAGATCAAAAATTAAATTCAAAAATATAATTATTTACCGACAACCATATCGGAGTAATTATCTTAAGAATAACACCTGACTCTAAACCAAAGAGTTCAATTGACGTCTAATAGATGTCACTAATTGCTGATATAGTCGAAATCTTCCTTAATTAAAATTCTCAATCAGCAAATAATTTCCTACATTAACTATACAGCTCTTCGACTAGTGTATGGGCTTGATCTGAGATTATAAGAAACGTGAACGTCCAGGCTGTGTTGGCATGGTGCATTGGTAGGCGTTAGTCCCGCGAAAGGCAGCTATTAACTGGGGTTCGAGTCCTCACAGATGCACAGTGCAGTCGTTCACGCAGCTTATTTTTTCAGATCAAAAATTAAATTCAAAAATATAATTATTTACCGACAACCATATCGGAGTAATTATCTTAAGAATAACACCTGACTCTAAACCAAAGAGTTCAATTGACGTCTAATAGATGTCACTAATTGCTGATATAGTCGAAATCTTCCTTAATTAAAATTCTCAATCAGCAAATAATTTCCTACATTAACTATACAGCTCTTCGACTAGTGTATGGGCTTGATCTGAGATTATAAGAAACGTGAACGTCCAGGCTGTGTTGGCATGGTGCATTGGTAGGCGTTAGTCCCGCGAAAGGCAGCTATTAACTGGGGTTCGAGTCCTCACAGATGCACAGTGCAGTCGTTCACGCAGCTTATTTTTTCAGATCAAAAATTAAATTCAAAAATATAATTATTTACCGACAACCATATCGGAGTAATTATCTTAAGAATAACACCTGACTCTAAACCAAAGAGTTCAATTGACGTCTAATAGATGTCACTAATTGCTGATATAGTCGAAATCTTCCTTAATTAAAATTCTCAATCAGCAAATAATTTCCTACATTAACTATACAGCTCTTCGACTAGTGTATGGGCTTGATCTGAGATTATAAGAAACGTGAACGTCCAGGCTGTGTTGGCATGGTGCATTGGTAGGCGTTAGTCCCGCGAAAGGCAGCTATTAACTGGGGTTCGAGTCCTCACAGATGCACAGTGCAGTCGTTCACGCAGCTTATTTTTTCAGATCAAAAATTAAATTCAAAAATATAATTATTTACCGACAACCATATCGGAGTAATTATCTTAAGAATAACACCTGACTCTAAACCAAAGAGTTCAATTGACGTCTAATAGATGTCACTAATTGCTGATATAGTCGAAATCTTCCTTAATTAAAATTCTCAATCAGCAAATAATTTCCTACATTAACTATACAGCTCTTCGACTAGTGTATGGGCTTGATCTGAGATTATAAGAAACGTGAACGTCCAGGCTGTGTTGGCATGGTGCATTGGTAGGCGTTAGTCCCGCGAAAGGCAGCTATTAACTGGGGTTCGAGTCCTCACAGATGCACAGTGCAGTCGTTCACGCAGCTTATTTTTTCAGATCAAAAATTAAATTCAAAAATATAATTATTTACCGACAACCATATCGGAGTAATTATCTTAAGAATAACACCTGACTCTAAACCAAAGAGTTCAATTGACGTCTAATAGATGTCACTAATTGCTGATATAGTCGAAATCTTCCTTAATTAAAATTCTCAATCAGCAAATAATTTCCTACATTAACTATACAGCTCTTCGACTAGTGTATGGGCTTGATCTGAGATTATAAGAAACGTGAACGTCCAGGCTGTGTTGGCATGGTGCATTGGTAGGCGTTAGTCCCGCGAAAGGCAGCTATTAACTGGGGTTCGAGTCCTCACAGATGCACAGTGCAGTCGTTCACGCAGCTTATTTTTTCAGATCAAAAATTAAATTCAAAAATATAATTATTTACCGACAACCATATCGGAGTAATTATCTTAAGAATAACACCTGACTCTAAACCAAAGAGTTCAATTGACGTCTAATAGATGTCACTAATTGCTGATATAGTCGAAATCTTCCTTAATTAAAATTCTCAATCAGCAAATAATTTCCTACATTAACTATACAGCTCTTCGACTAGTGTATGGGCTTGATCTGAGATTATAAGAAACGTGAACGTCCAGGCTGTGTTGGCATGGTGCATTGGTAGGCGTTAGTCCCGCGAAAGGCAGCTATTAACTGGGGTTCGAGTCCTCACAGATGCACAGTGCAGTCGTTCACGCAGCTTATTTTTTCAGATCAAAAATTAAATTCAAAAATATAATTATTTACCGACAACCATATCGGAGTAATTATCTTAAGAATAACACCTGACTCTAAACCAAAGAGTTCAATTGACGTCTAATAGATGTCACTAATTGCTGATATAGTCGAAATCTTCCTTAATTAAAATTCTCAATCAGCAAATAATTTCCTACATTAACTATACAGCTCTTCGACTAGTGTATGGGCTTGATCTGAGATTATAAGAAACGTGAACGTCCAGGCTGTGTTGGCATGGTGCATTGGTAGGCGTTAGTCCCGCGAAAGGCAGCTATTAACTGGGGTTCGAGTCCTCACAGATGCACAGTGCAGTCGTTCACGCAGCTTATTTTTTCAGATCAAAAATTAAATTCAAAAATATAATTATTTACCGACAACCATATCGGAGTAATTATCTTAAGAATAACACCTGACTCTAAACCAAAGAGTTCAATTGACGTCTAATAGATGTCACTAATTGCTGATATAGTCGAAATCTTCCTTAATTAAAATTCTCAATCAGCAAATAATTTCCTACATTAACTATACAGCTCTTCGACTAGTGTATGGGCTTGATCTGAGATTATAAGAAACGTGAACGTCCAGGCTGTGTTGGCATGGTGCATTGGTAGGCGTTAGTCCCGCGAAAGGCAGCTATTAACTGGGGTTCGAGTCCTCACAGATGCACAGTGCAGTCGTTCACGCAGCTTATTTTTTCAGATCAAAAATTAAATTCAAAAATATAATTATTTACCGACAACCATATCGGAGTAATTATCTTAAGAATAACACCTGACTCTAAACCAAAGAGTTCAATTGACGTCTAATAGATGTCACTAATTGCTGATATAGTCGAAATCTTCCTTAATTAAAATTCTCAATCAGCAAATAATTTCCTACATTAACTATACAGCTCTTCGACTAGTGTATGGGCTTGATCTGAGATTATAAGAAACGTGAACGTCCAGGCTGTGTTGGCATGGTGCATTGGTAGGCGTTAGTCCCGCGAAAGGCAGCTATTAACTGGGGTTCGAGTCCTCACAGATGCACAGTGCAGTCGTTCACGCAGCTTATTTTTTCAGATCAAAAATTAAATTCAAGAAAAAATAATTATTTACCGACAACCATATCGGAATAATTATCTTAAGAATAACACCTGACTCTAAACCAAAGAGTTCAATTGACGTCTAATAGATGTCACTAATTGCTGATATAGTCGAAATCTTCCTTAATTAAAATTCTTAATCAGCAAATAATTTCCTACATTAAATATTTACAAAAATGTTAGAAGTTTTCACAAGAATTCAATTACTTTCAAATATTTTAATAAAATTCTTCGAAAGAATTCAATTATGTCGATTAATAGTAAAAATATTCCCGAAAATTCAATTATTTTGAAGTATTTTAACAAAATTCTTTGCAAAATTCAATTATTTTTATAAATAACAATATTGATTACAAGAATTCAATTATTTTTAAAACTAATAAATTTCTTCTTGGAAATTCAATTATTTTAAAAAATTCTAATAAAATCGTTTCCAAGAATTCAATTATTTTAATAAATAATAAAATGCTTTTTAGAAATTCAATTATTTAAAAAAAAAAATTTAATAAAATACCACAGAATCATTCAATTATTGTCAAAAATTTTAATAGAATTCTTTGTAAAATTTAATTATTTTTAAAAAATTTTTGCAATTTAATGATTTTCAATATCTACTATTTTCATAACATTTCCAAACAGAATTCAATTATTTAAAATTTTTTTCTAAAAATCTTCGTATAAATTTAATTCTATTCAAGAATAAGAAAAATTTCTCAGAAATTCAATTATTGGAATTAGAATTTGAATAAAATTACTCAAAAGAAATTAATTATTTCAAATACAATTTTAATTAATTGTTTTTTGAAATGATTTAATTATTCTTTTAGATTTTAAGAAAATTATTCCCAAGAATTCAATTATTTACATAAAATAATTCTTCGATAAATTTCAATTATGTCGATAATTAACAAAATTATTCTCGATAATTCAATTATTTTAAAGCATTTTAATAAAATTCTTTGCAAAATTCAATTACTTTTATAAATAACAATATTCACCACAAGAATTCAATTATTTTTAAAAGTAATAAATTTCTTCTTGGAAATTCAATTATTTTAATAAATAATAAAATGCTTTTTAGAAATTCAATTATTTTTGAAAATTTTAATAAATACAATTATTTTCATAAATAATAAAATTCATTGCAGAATTTAAATTATTTTTAATTCTATTTTACCAGAATTGCTTGAGAATTGTAATTATTCATCAAAATTTAATTTCAATTCTTTGAAAAAATCTATTATTTAAGAAAATGATTTTTTTAAATTCTTTGGAAGAATTCAATTATTTACAAAAGTACTTATTAGAATTTTTCACAGGAATTCAATTACTTTAAAATATTTTAATAAAATTCTTCGAAATAATTCAATTATGTCGATAAATAGTAAAATTATTCTCGAAAATTCAATTATTTTAAAGCATTTTAATAAAAATTCTTTGAAAAATTCAATTATTTTTATAAATAACAATATTCATCTCTAAGAATTCAATTATTTTTAAAAGTAATAAATTTCTTCTTTGAAATTCAAGTAATAAAAAAAATTCTAATATAACCGTTTGCAAGAATTCAATTATTTTCATATAAATAATAAAATGCTTTTTAGGAATTCAATTTTTTTTTAAAAGAATTTAATAAAATGTCACACAGACATTCAATAATTGTTAAAATTTTTTTATAAAATTCTTTGTAAAATTTAATTATTTTTAAAAACTTTTCGCATTTCAATGATTTTTAATATCTACAATTTTCATAAAATTTCCAAACAGAATTCAATTATTATTTAATAAATTTTTTGTAAAAATCTTCGTAAGAATTCAATTATTGTCATGAGAAATAAAAATTTTGCAGGAATTCAATTATTTATATTAGAATTTGCATAAAATTAGTCAAAAGAAATCAATTATTTAAGAACTGTTAAAAAATTCTTCGACAAAATTAAATTATTTTTATAAATAATTAAATTCTTTCATGAGAAATAAAATTCGTTGGAGGAATTCAAAATTTATTAGCAGGATAAGAAAGAAGTAAATATTTTTGATGAAAATTAGGAAAAAGTCAGGAAAATAAAAAATGTGGAATGGAATTTTTGTCAGTTTTGTAAAGTGTCTAAAACGAGTTTTTTTTGGTCGTCAAGTTTAATTTTTCCATAGTTACTTTTTTTACTACCTTTTTTTAAGTTTGAAAGCTACTTTTTGTTACTTTTTTAAAATTAATTTTCGAGTGCGAAAGTCTGATTTTTTGATTATTTATTTTTTTATTTGAATCAAATTGTATATTTTTCAGATTCAGATGAAAAATATTTGAAAGATGTAAAAATTCTTATAATTTGAATTAATTGAATGAAATAATTTTTTTCCATTCTATTTTCTACTTGTAATATATACAGTACATGTAGGTTTTTTTTTTTTTTTTTTTTTTTTTGAAGAAAAAAGATGCGCTACGTGAAAAATGATTTAATTGTTCACTGAAGTTTAAAACAACGCTTTTGCCTGTAGAAATTTGAAATTTTTCACCCGCCGCGTAGATGTTGAATTTTAAATTGAGCTTTTGAAACATTTTCATAAATTCATAAAAGAATGTGTCCTCGGGTTATATACTCTCGTTAATATTCTCATTCTCGTTACGGTTCTCTAAGCAATAGGAACGGTTTTCTTTTTTTATGTTTCCCAGCCTCGGAAAAGAATTAATGTAATGTAAACACTGATATCTTCTTTTTTTCTTTGCGTGTATATATTTTATAACTGATGTATATTCATTGATACAATCAGATGGGGGGAAAAAAAAGAAAAAAGTTCACTTGAACGAGCGTAAACGACTCTATATACATATTTTGTTAATAGAAATAGTTTCTTCTGGTACATATACTATCTCTGGTACGCATGACTTGATTCCTTTTGAATTTGACATTCTTTACAGTCGTTCTTGTATTACTCGTCTCATCTTCAGTACACGCAGTTTTTTTGTCACAGCTCGTTAAGTACATACGTTAACTCCTTCCATTAGGGCAATAAAAAAAGCGCATTTCTTCCATTTTATATCCGACTTCATGCTCCTTAGATTTTTATTTTCTTTAAGAAAAAGACAAAAAAAGACAAAAAGGAAATAAAGACTCAATTCTTTACAAATAAAATTCCTCTATAAAAATGTTAATTTTCCGGAATTTAATTAGCTGACTTTTATTTGTTATAATAGGTATTAATCAGGTTTATCACAGGTCAGGGAAATCTAGAAAAAGGCAGATAAAAAAAAAATACATAATAAATTTATAAATTAATATAATTGTTAAAAATATGATACGTATTTCTATATTATTTTTTATGAAATCTAATTATTATTTAAAATAATTTATGTTTGAAGAACTTCTTTCAATTTTTAATTAAATAATGGTGTTTCTTTAATAAATTTAATTAAAAATATTGAAAATAATAAATAATTGAATTTTTGAAAAGGAATTTATTATTTATAAATATAATTGAATTAATTTAAAAGATTTATGAAAATTTTAGAAAATAATTGAATTTTTCCGAAAAATATTATTAAAAATTCAAAGGAAATTGAACTTTTGCAAAGAATTTTACTATTAATAAATATAAATGAATTTTCTCGAAGAATTCATTGAATTTTAGAAAATAATTGAATTCTTTCCTCAATTTTTTTTTAAAGTAATTGAATTTTTGTAAAGAATTTTAAAATATTGAATTCTTTCATGAAATTTTTTTAATAATAATTCAATATTCACGAAGAATTTTATTAATTATAAATATAATTAAATTCAATAAAATTGAATTACTTTCTGAAATTTTTTTGAAAGTAATTGAATTTTCAAAGAATTGAATTCTTTCATAAAATTTTTTTGAGAATAATTGAATTTTCACGAAGAATTTTATTAATTCTAAATATAACTGAATTTTTTCGAAGGATTTATTAAAATTTTAGAAAATAATTGAATTTTTGTAACGATTTTTGAAAAAAATTAAATTCTTTCCTGAAATTTTATGAAAGTAATTGAATTTTTGTAACGAATTTTAAAGAATTGAATTCTTTCATGCAATTTTTTTGATAATAATTGAATTTTCACGAAGAATTTTATTATTTATAAATATAATTGAATTGTTTCGAAGGATTTATGAAAAATTTTAGAAAATAATTGAATTTTTGTAACGAATTTAAGAAGAATTGAATTCTTTCGTTAAAATTTTTAAAAGTAATTGAATTTTTGTAACGAATTTAAGAAGAATTGAATTCTTTCGTAAAAATTTTTGAAAGTAAAGGAATTTTTTTAACGAATTTAAAAAGAATTGAATTGAATTCTTTCGTAAAAATTTTTGAAAGTAATTGAATTTTTGTAGAAAATTTTAAAGAATTGAATTCTTTCATAAAATTTTTTTGAGAATAATTGAATTTTCACCAAGAATTTTATTAATTCTAAATATAACTGAATTTTTTCGAAGGATTTATTAAAATTTTAGAAAATAATTGAATTTTTGTAACGATTTTAAAAAAAATTGAATTCTTTCCTGAAATTTTTTGAAAGTAATTGAATTTTTGTAACGAATTTTAAAGAATTGAATTCTTTCATGAAATTTTTTTTGATAATAATTGAATTTTCACGAAGAATTTTATTATTTATAAATATAATTGAATTGTTTCGAAGGATTTATGAAAAATTTTAGAAAATAATTGAATTTTTGTAACGAATTTAAGAAGAATAATTGAATTCTTTTGTAAAAATTTTTGAAGGTAATTGAATTTTTGTAACGAATTTAAGAAGAATTGAATTGAATTGAATTCTTATGTAAAAATTTTTAAAAGTAATTGAATTTTTGTAAAAAATTTTAAAGAATTGAATTCTTTCATAAAATTTTTTTGAGAATAATTGAATTTTCACCAAGAATTTTATTAATTCTAAATGTAACTGAATTTTTTCGAAGGATTTATTAAAATTTTAGAAAATAATTGAATTTTTGTAACGAATTTAAAAAAAATGAATTCTTTCATGAAATTTTTTTGAAAGTAATTGAATTTTTGCAAAATATGTTACTGTTTTTAAAAATAATTGAATCCTTACGAAGAATGTTATTGTTTTTGAAAATAATTGAATACTTTTAAAGAATTTTATTAAAATTTTTGAAATTAATAAATAAACAAGAATAATTAATTAATAAATGAATTTTTTTAAAGTTTGAATCTAAAATTATTCAAAAATTTATATTTTAAAATAAAAAATGTAATTTTTATAATAATAAAATAAATGGAACGTATGTGTAATAATAATTATTTCTTTAAAATTTTCTTAAATTAAAATGACTTGAATTTATTTACAATAACCAGTGAAACACGACATTTATAATTATTTGGCTAGTAAAAATAGTAATTAAAAGGTTTAAAAAAATTTCTAAGATGAAAAAACGAAATTTAGAAAAAAGAAAAAATGACAAAAAAGGTATCAAAACGTCGCAACGTTTTGATACCTTTTTTTTGTCATTTTTTATTTTTTTTACTTTTTCTAAGATTAAAAAAAGGAATTTAAAAAAGTTAAAGTCAAAAATGCCTTAAAAAAAGGTATTAAAACGCCGCAACGTTTTGATACCTTTTTTGTCTCAATTTGTTATCCTTCCAAAAACTGGTACATTGTGAAAAAAGAATATTTTTGCTTTTTTTGATAAAATTAATTTATTAGTCGAAATTTTCTAAGTGGGCGTGAAATGAAGATATTGCGGATTTTTGCAGAAAAGAGATGAAAAAAAAGAAGATTCTTGTCAGTTTCTGTAGTAGAAATGCTTTTTCTGGATCTTGTCCAACTGCAATGATTTCACGTTTTTCTGAACTGTCACAAGATCTCATATCTTACAGTGACACTGAAGCTTTAAAACATGCAATGGTTCTGCTTCGTTGTAGCCAATTTATCGTTTGTTATTTTTTCTACTTTTTTCTCACAAAATTCTAGCTGAGAAATATTTTTTTTATTTTGACAGCAAATGTCTTTTTAATTAATTAAAAACTATAGGAGATTATTAATATAGATTTTTTTTTTAAATTAAAAGTAACATTTAATAAAATTTCAGTTAATTTTACAAAACTTTATTTATATATTTGGAGAATTTTAGAGAAACTACAAAAGATTGCAGAAATTCAATTATTTTCAAAAGTTATAAAATTCTTCGCAGACATTCAATTATGTTCACAAATTATTAAACATTCCCGTGAAAATTTCAATTATCTTTGGAAATAATTAAATTCTTTTCCGAAATTCAATTATTTTCAAGAATTTTTAATAAAATTTTTGGCAAAATTTCAATTATTTTTAAAAATTTTCATCAATTCAATGATTTTCAATATTTACTATTTTTTAAAAATTGTCCAAAAGAATTCAATTATTTAAAAAGAATTTTAATAAAATTCTACGAAAACATTTAATTATTTTCATAAAATAATAAAAATTTCACAGGAATTCAATTATTTACAATTTTATTATAAATTTCTTCGCAATCATTCAATTATTTTCATAAATAATAAAATTTTTAAACGGGTTCAATTATTTTCGTAAATAATAAAATTCTTTTTAGAAATTCAATTTTTTTCATAAATAATAAAATTCTTGGCAAAATTTCAATTATTTTTCAAAACTTTCCTCAATTCAATGATTTTCAATATTTACTATTTTTAAAAAATTGTCCAACAGAATTCAATTATTTAAAAACAATTTTAATAAAATTGTACGCAAACTTTGAATTATTTTCATAAAATAATAAGAATTTTCCATGAATTCAATTATTTGCAAATTTTTTATATATTTCTTTGCAATTATTCAATTATTTTCATAAATAATAAAATGTTTACAAATGAGATTAAATTATTTTCGTAAATAATAAAATTCTTTTTAGAAATTCAATTATTTTCATAAATAATAAAACTGATCGCAGAATTGTAATTATTTTTAATACAATTTTACTCGAATTCATCGAAAAATGTAATTATTCTTAAAAATTGTATTAAAATTCGTGAAAAGAATTCAATTGTTTAAAAATTTGTTAATAAAATTCGTTTTAAGAATTAAATTTTAAGAAACATTTAATTATTCCATAAATAATTTACTTTTGTATTGAAATAATTGAATTCTCGTAGAATCTTCTAATAAAAATTGATTTGAAAATGGATCTCAGTTAAAATTTTCGATTATAATTGAATATTAAAAGAATTAGAGCGTGAATTTTTAGAAATAATTGAATTTTAAAAAGGTTTCAAATTAAAATCTTTGATAATCTGAATTTTTCATATTTTTACCTAACAATTCTGTGGAATTAATATTTTTAAGAAAGTTTAATTGCGAATTTTTTTTTAATTATTTCTAGTTTTTATTTTCTAATATAAATATTTAATTAAAGAATTTACGAATAATTAAAATTTTGTAAAATTGAATTGTATACAAATGAATTTGAATATTCTCAAAGAATTTTTTCAAAAATTATTAAAAATAATCGATTTAAAGAAGAATTTTAGTTACAAACACGAAAAAAAATTTAATTTTAGAAAAGTTACAAATTATTTCAGAAATTCAATTATCTTCAAAAGTATAATAATATTCTTCTCAAAGATTAAATATTGTTTCAAAAATAATAAAATTCTTTTTAAAAATTCAATTATTTTAACAAATAATAAAATTCATCGCAGAATTTCAATTATTTTTAATACAATTTTAATCGAATTTCTCGAAAAATGTAATTATTCTTAAAAATTTTATTAAAATTCGTCGAAAGAATTCAATTATTTAAAAATTTTTTTGATAAAATTCTTTGTGGGAATTGAATTCTAAGAAATATTGAATTATTTAAAAAATTATTTATTTTTGTATTTAAATAATTTAATTTGTAGTAGAATTTTCTAATAAAAATTTATTTAAAAATAAAAATTTCAGTTAAAATTTTAGATTATAATTGAATATTAAAAGTAATATAGCATGAATTTTTTAGAAATAATTGAATTCTAAAATTAATTTTTTTGTAAAAGTTTAATTGAATTTTTTTAAAAATTATTTCTAGTTTTTATTTTCTAATATAAATATTTAATTAAAGAATTTACGAATAATTAAAATTTTGTAAAATTAAATTGTATACAAATGAATTTGAATATTCTCAAAGAATATTTTCAAAAATTATTAAAAATAATCGATTTAAAGAAGAATTTTAGTTAAAAACACGAAAAAAAATTTACAAATTATTTCAGAAATTCAATTATCTTCAAAAGCATAATAATATTCTTCTCAAAGATTAAATATTGTTTCAAAAATAATAAAATTCTTTTTAAAAATTCAATTATTTTAACAAATAATAAAACTCATCGCAGAATTTCAATTATTTTTAATACAATTTTATTCGAATTTCTCGAAAAATGTAATTATTCTTGAAAATTTTATTAAAATTCGTCGAAAGAATTTAATTATTTAAAATTTTTTTGATAAAATTCTTTGTGGGAATTGAATTCTAAGAAATATTGAATTATTTAAAAAATTATTTATTTTTGTATTTAAATAATTTAATTTGTAGTAGAATTTTCTAATAAAAATTTATTTAAAAATAAAAATTTCAGTTAAAATTTTAGATTATAATTGAATATTAAAAGTAATATAGCATGAATTTTTTAGAAATAATTAAATTCTAAAATTAATTTTTTTGTAAAAGTTTAATTGAATTTTTTTAAAAATTATTTCTAGTTTTTATTTTCTAATATAAATATTTAATTAAAGAATTTACGAATAATTAAAATTTTGTAAAATTAAATTGTATACAAATGAATTTGAATATTCTCAAAGAATATTTTCAAAAATTATTAAAAATAATCGATTTAAAGAAGAATTTTAGTTAAAAACACGAAAAAAAATTTACAAATTATTTCAGAAATTCAATTATCTTCAAAAGTATAATAATATTCTTCTCAAAGATTAAATATTGTTTCAAAAATAATAAAATTCTTTTTAAAAATTCAATTATTTTAACAAATAATAAAACTCATCGCAGAATTTCAATTATTTTTAATACAATTTTATTCGAATTTCTCGAAAAATGTAATTATTCTTGAAAATTTTATTAAAATTCGTCGAAAGAATTTAATTATTTAAAATTTTTTTGATAAAATTCTTTGTGGGAATTGAATTCTAAGAAATATTGAATTATTTAAAAAATTATTTATTTTTGTATTTAAATAATTTAATTTGTAGTAGAATTTTCTAATAAAAATTTATTTAAAAATAAAAATTTCAGTTAAAATTTTAGATTATAATTGAATATTAAAAGTAATATAGCATGAATTTTTTAGAAATAATTAAATTCTAAAATTAATTTTTTTGTAAAAGTTTAATTGAATTTTTTTAAAAATTATTTCTAGTTTTTATTTTCTAATATAAATATTTAATTAAAGAATTTACGAATAATTAAAATTTTGTAAAATTAAATTGTATACAAATGAATTTGAATATTCTCAAAGAATATTTTCAAAAATTATTAAAAATAATCGATTTAAAGAAGAATTTTAGTTAAAAACACGAAAAAAAATTTACAAATTATTTCAGAAATTCAATTATCTTCAAAAGTATAATAATATTCTTCTCAAAGATTAAATATTGTTTCAAAAATAATAAAATTCTTTTTAAAAATTCAATTATTTTAACAAATAATAAAACTCATCGCAGAATTTCAATTATTTTTAATACAATTTTATTCGAATTTCTCGAAAAATGTAATTATTCTTGAAAATTTTATTAAAATTCGTCGAAAGAATTTAATTATTTAAAATTTTTTTGATAAAATTCTTTGTGGGAATTGAATTCTAAGAAATATTGAATTATTTAAAAAATTATTTATTTTTGTATTTAAATAATTTAATTTGTAGCCTAGAATTTTCTAATAAAAATTTATTTAAAAATAAAAATTTCAGTTAAAATTTTAGATTATAATTGAATATTAAAAGTAATATAGCATGAATTTTTAGAAATAATTGAATTCTGAAATTAATTTTTTTGAAAAAGTTTAATTGAATTTTTTTTTTATTATTTGAAGTTTTTATTTTCTAATATATAGGTACTATTTAATTGAAGAATTTACGAATAATTGAAATTTTGTAAAATTGAATATTATAAAGAAATGGAATTGAAAATTGTCAAAAAACTTTTGCAAAAATTATTGAAAATAATCGATTTAAAGAAGAATTTTAGTTAAAAATTCTTGAAAATAATAATTGAATTGATAATGATTTTTTTTTTGGAAAGATTATACTGTATTATACTATATTATAATAGAATATACTATTAATATATTTAATATTCTACACTGAAAAAAAAATTTTTTCTTGATTCAAATAACCGATTAATTGACTATTATCAATTAAATATTTACTTGAATCAAATAATATTTTTTGGAGTCAATTAAATGGTATTTGAACCAATAATTTCAGTATTTGAAGCAAATATGAATTAAACCATTTAATTGACTCCAATAAATATTATTTGATTCAATTAAATATTTAATTGATAATAGTCAATTAATCGGTTATTTGAATCAAGAAAAAAATTTTTTTTTCAGTGTATTATATTAATTTTAGTAAGAAGAAACGATTAAAATTTTTGATTCAGGTATCAGTAGTGAAAGTCGGTAATAGTCAGACGGGAACGTTATTATTTGTTTCTTTAGAATATCAGTGGTAAAGATCAGGTGGCCTTTCATACGGTGTAAGTGAAATTGTCACTGTGTGGTCAGACAAGCAGTGGCAAATTGCTCGTGAAAACTTTTACAAGTAGAAAACACTGGTGTTGGTCAGCCATTATATAGGATAGAAAAGTAGACATATGAGGCACTTTAGTTATGATATATTTTTTAAAATTATATTTTTCAACTATTGAATATTAATCGATAAAAATGAAAATAATTCTTTAAGTATACTAGTAGATCAGTCCATTAATGGTCAGACACGTTCGAGTAGCTGGTTGATCAGACTCTCTGTAAGTAGAATAACTCATCTTTACGTCAGACATTTTACGTTTCAAGAATTTTATTCAAAATTATTTTATTTCAACTTCCATTTCTTAATGGCACAATATAAAAAAAATAAAATATAAATATAAGAAATTAAGTCTTTAGACTGAAAAAAAATTTATTTGATTCAATTAACCGATTACTTATCTATCATCGAATAAATATTTACTTGTAGCAAATAATTTTCATAAAGTTTATTAAAAAGCGAAACGTCTAGATTTTTATAATTTAATTATATTTAAGTTACATTACTTTCATTTTTTTTTTTTTTTTTTTTTTTTGAAAATAAAATATTAAATAATAAAGAATTATTACAGTTCGAGTGTAGTATAAATCAAAGATTTTATTGAAAATAAACAATAATGTTGTTGATAATTTATTATCAGGAGCGAAACAAAAATGCTATTATTGGTAAAATATTTCACGATTTTATAGGAAATTGAGAGGAATTTCCATTAAAGACATATAATTCTTTATGAGCAAATGTTTTTGAAAAGTAATCGTAAATAACATTTGCACTTTTTTTCTCTAAAAAAAAATTGACAAAACTATATTTAATATTTTTCTCTTTTAAACCATTTGACTATATTTATCTTTTCATTTCGTGAAATGTAATCTAATTATTTTTCTATTGCAGACTTATCGTACTCTGTAATTAATTTTTTAAAAATGCAAAAAATAGTTTTGAGACAAAAAAAATTTAGTAAAAAAGTAGCAATCGAAAAATTAAATTTGACGTCTCAATATTTTTATAATTTCTAAATTAAATATTAAATTCCAAAATAAAAGAATTTTTGTAACTTAAATATTTAAATACTTATTTATTTTTTTCACTAGAATTTATATATTTTAAATGATTTTATTCTAAAGTCTATTCGAAATTAAACTACTTCTTAAAAATTACAACTGAAATTCTTCTAAAATTCAAAACTTTAATCATTTTATTTTAAAATCAAAGTTTAAATAAAATATTATTAAAGTTTTGCAACAATTAAAATTTTTAAAGATTTCAATTTAAAAATCTTTTGGAATTCAATAATTTCTAAAAATTCAGGCTATAATGCCTGAATTGAATATTATTAATATAATAATAATAATATAATAATAATATGCCTAATTGAATATTCAATTATTATCTAAAATTTCAACTAAAATCATATCTTAAATCAATTTTTGTTTTTCAGGAGAATTCAATTATTTAAATACAAAAATAAATAATTTATTGAATAATTGAATATTTCTTAAAATTCAATTCTTATAAGGAACTTTATCAAAATTTTTCAAAATAATTGAATTCTCCTGTCACAATTTTTGAAAATAAGTGAATTTTATCAACAAATTCTGTTAAACTTTTTAGAAATAATTCAATTCCATCAAGATATTTTAATCAAATGGTATTCAAATTTTAAAATAATTGATTTTTAACAAATAATTTTATAAATATTGAAAATAATTTAATTCTTGCGAGAAATTTTACTGAAATATTTAGAAAATAATTAAATTGTTGCGAAGAATTTCATTAAATTCTAATTTAAACAAATTATATCAAAACTTTTTTTTTATATAATTCAATTCTTTCGAAAAATTTTAATAAAATATTTAAGAATAATTGCATTTTTTCTAAAATTTATTTCAAATTGTCTTAAAAATAATTGAAATCCTGCGATGAGTTTTATTAGTTATGTACTAATTATTATTATTAGTTATGAAATAATTGAATTCTTGCAAAAGTATTTTATTGAAATTTAAAGAAAATAATTGAATTTTTGCGAAGAATTTTATTACTTTTGAAAATAATTCAATTCTTTTGAAGAATTTTAATACTTTTTTTTTAAGAATAATTGCATTTTTCGAGGAATTTAGTTTTTATTAAAAAATAATTGAAATCCTTTAGTTTTTATTAAAAAATAATTGAAATCCTGCAATGAGTTTTATTAAATATGAAAATAATTGAATTTTTGCAAACGAATTTAAAAAATAATTGCATTTTTTGTAAAATTTATTTCAAATTGTTTTAAAAATAATTGAAATCCTGAGATGAATTTTATTATTTATCAAAATAATTGAATAGTTGCTAAGAATTTTATTACATTTGAAAATAATTCAATTCTTTTGAATAATTTTTCGATTAATTCATTTTTTATTAAAAGTAATTGAAATTTTGCGATGAGTTGCAACGAATTTTATTAAAATTTTTAAAAATAATTGAATTTTTGCAACGAATTTTATTAAAATTTAAAAAAAATAATTGAATTTCTGCGAAGAATTATATTACTTTTGAAAATAATTCAATTCTTTTGAAGAAGTTTAATATATTTTTTATGAATAATTTTTCGAGTAATTTTTTTTTTATTAAAAATCATTGAAATTCTGCAATGAGTTTTATTAATTATGAAAATAATTGAATTTTACAACGAATTTTATTAAAAATTTTTTTTTTTTATTCATAAAAATAATTGAATTCTTTCACAGAATTTTTTAAAAATCTTTTTAAATAATTGACTTTTTCGAAAAATTTAATGAAATTTGTGTTTCAAATAATTGAATTCTATTGTGAAAACTTTATTATATTTATGAAAATAATTGAATTTTTGCAAAGAATTTTATAAAAAAATTTTTCAATAATTGAATTTTTTTGATAAATTTTGTATATTGTAATATACAATAAAATATTATATAAATATTATAATAAATATTGATTATAATTGTATTTCGAAATATTTTTAATATAATCGAATCGTTTGAAAAAACTTTATTAAATTTTTATAAAGTTCTTTCTAAGAATTTTTAATTAAATTTTTGAGAATAAATTTTTTACTCCAACTATTAGTAAATTATTGAACTAAAGTTTACAACGTCAAACCTGACGATTTTCAATTTTGTTACTTGAAAAATCGTCAGATTTTACGTTGTAAACTTCACTTTAATAGCAAATTTAAAATAGTGTAAATTTTCAAGAAAAAAGGAAAAAGTCATTTTTACTGTTATTTCGCCCTTTTCTCGAAATTTCTTTTTAAGTAAGGATTTGATAGCACAATTTTTTTAAAAAATATCAAATTGAGTCAAAAAAACGTATCAAAAATAGTTGCGAAGCAACGTTTTGATACGTTTTTCTTTGTCTCAATTTGATATCCTTAAAAATACTGTGAGATGACAAAAATGAATTTATAAAAATAAAATTGACTATAAAAGCATATAGGGAATACTGTCTATAACAATAATGTTCGTTAGAAATTTTATTTCTTTATCAACAAAAAACACTATAAGAAAATGAATCAAAGGAATATAAACTAATTTTCTCCGTAACAGCAAAAAAAAAGAAAAAAGAAAAAAAGAAAAACAAAGTTGAATTTAATCTTCTTTTCTTGTGGATGCTGAGTAATACAAAATTCTATTACTGCTGCAGATGTGTTCATCACAGTTGGTTGTATACATATATACATATTAGAAGCATGAAATCGATGAAGTTTGCAGTTAGACGGCATAAACTGTACCATAGGACAACATCGAAACTATCGATCGAGCAATCAAGCGCTTTTGGGTACGGGATTCATTTGTGCTTAGAGTACAATACACATGAAACTTATAGACCCTCTTCCAAATATTATGACTAAGGAATATTTCATATAGAGAGAAATTTATTCAACTTGAGATAAAAGGGGTGTGTATGCCAAAAAAAAAAAAAAAAGAAATAAAATATATGTAGGAATGTTCTATATAGAAAAGGTTGTCATATCAAATTACGATAGGAAACATCCTTTTGATGTTGGAACGAAAAACTCTCAAGGGATGAATACGCTTCGAGATAGATAAAAATAAAAAAAATAAATAAAAATAAAAAAACAGTCCCAAGCACGTAAAATCTGTGAAGAGTGTACACGAAGGAAAATTCTAAAGAAGCAGTTTGAATTTGAAATTGACATTTTTCCTTAGATTCTAGATTGCAGCGTCAATATTTGATTTCTGGTTATTCTTTTTTCTTTATAGTGTTTCTCATCGTTATTTCTTCTAATTCGGAGAATTTTTTTTTATTACTTCAAGTCAACGCTCTCATTATCTTTTGAAATTATGCCTCATCCACGCCTCACGAAAAATTCCATGGATGTACCCCCCTGGAAACTTTATTAAATTTCCATGGAAATTACGTCGAAATTCTGCAAGTTTATTATATTGAAATAAAATAATAATATTTATAAGAATATTATTATAAAACTTGTAGATATCGATGACTCCGAGTCGAAGACTCGGAGGATTAAAAAAAAAACTTTTTAATAAAATCCTTCTCAAGAAGTCAATTAGTTTTACAAGTAATAAAATTTTTCACACGAATTCAATTATTTAAAAGAATGTATAATAAAATTCGTGTTCTAAGAATTCAATTATTTTCATAAGTAATAAAATTTTTCATTGGATTTTAATTATTTTGAATACGATTTTAAATAAGAAAAATGTCATTATTTTCAAAAATTTTTTGCAAAAATTCAAATACATTTCATAAATAATAAAATTCATCGCTGAAATAAAAAAAAAATTTTTGAAATCTGCTTAATAAAACGCATTGCAAGAATTCAATTATTTTCATAAATAATACAATTCTTTACGGAATTTCAATTATTTAAAAAAAAAAATTTAATACAAATTTCGTTGCAAGAATTCAAGTATTTTCATAAATAATAAAATTCTTCATAGGATTTCAATTATTTTTAAAAAATGTAATAAAAATTCTTTACAAGAATTCAATTATTTTCATGAATAATAAAACTCATCATTTGATTTCAATTATTTTTAATACAATTTTATATAGGAATTGCTCAAAAAATGTAATTATTCCTGAAAATTTTGTTAAAATTAGTCGAAAGTATTCAATTATTTAAAAAAAGTGTTTTTTTAAATTCTTTCGAAGAATTGAATTATTTACAAAAATATTACAATTTTTCACAGAAATTCAATTATTTGCAATTATTTTAATAAAATTGTTCGAATGAAATCAATTATTTTAAATACAATTATATTAAATATTTTTTTGAAATAATTCAATTATTCTTTTATAGATTTTAATAAAATTCTTCCCAAGAATTCAATTATTTACATAATTAATTCTTGGAAGGAATTCAATTGTGTCGATATTTAAAAAATTATTCCCGAAAATTGAATTATTTTGAGGCATCTTAATAAAATTTTTTGCAAATTTCAATTATTTTCATAAATAACAATATTCATCACAAGAATTCAATTATTTTTAAAAGTAATACATTTTTTCTTGGAAATCCAAATTATTTAAAAAAATTCTAATAAAATCGTTCGCAAGAATTCAATTATTTTCATAAATAATAAAATGTTTTTTGTAATAAAAATTTCAATTATTTTTAATACAATTTTAAGTAAATTCTTCGAAAAATTTAATTATTTTCAAAAATATTCAAAATTCAATTATTTCTAAAAATCTACGCTTTCAATATTCAATTATTATTAGAAAATTTAGCTAAAATTCATTTTTAAATCAATTATTATTAGAAAATTCTAAGAGAATTCAATTATTGAAGTACAAAAATAAATAAATAATTGAATAAATAAATGTTTTTCAAAATTGAATCCTCATAAAGAATTTTATTAATATATTTTTAAATAATTGAATTTTTGCTACGAATTTTAATAAAATTTTCCAGAATAATTACATTTTTCGAGAAATTCGATTAAAATTGTATTAAAAATAATTGAAATTCAATGATGAGTTTTATTATTTATTAAAATAATTGAATATCGATAAAAAATTTTATTAATCATGAAAATAGTTGAATCTCGGTAAAAAATTTTATTATTTATGAAAATAATTTAATGTTTGCTTAAAATTTTATCAACACTTTTTTTAAATAATTGAAATCTGTTGAAAAATTTTATTATAAAATAGAAGATATTGAAAATCAGTGAATTGAGAAAAATTTTTGAAAATAATCGGATTTTTCGAGGAATTACTTTTAAATTGTATTAATTGAAATTCTGCGATTAATTTTATTATTTATGAAAATAATTGAATTTTCGCAATAAATTTTATTGGAATTTTTAAAAATAATTTAATTTTTGAGAAGAATTTTCAATTTATCAAAATAATTGAATTCTTGCAAACAATTTTTGTAACAATCTTTATATAAATAATTGATTTTTTTGAAAAAGTTTATGAAAACTGTGTTTTAAATAATTGAATTTTAGTAAAAATTTTATTATTTATAAAATAATTGAATTTTTGCAACGAATTTTATAAAGATTTTTGAAAACAATTGGATTTTTGTAACAATCTTTATAAATAATTGATTTTTTCGGAAAAGTTTATGAAAACTGTGTTTTAAATAATTGAATTCTAGTAAAAATTGTATTATTTATAAAATAATTGAATTTTTGCAACGAATTTTATAAAGATTTTTGAAAACAATTGGATTTTTGTAACAATCTTTATAAATAATTGATTTTTTCGGAAAAGTTTATGAAAACTGTGTTTTAAATAATTGAATTCTAGTAAAAATTGTATTATTTTTAAAATAATTGAATTTTTGCAACAAATTTAATTAAAATTTTTAAAAATAATTGAATTTTTGCAACGAATTTTATCAAAATTTTTAAAAAGAATTGAATTTTTGTAACAATCTTTATAAATAATTGATTTTTTCTGAAAAGTTTATGAAAACTGTGTTTTAAATAATTGCATTTTAGTAAAAATTTTATTATTTATAAAATAATTGAATTTTTGCAACGAATTTTTTTAAAAATTTTAAAAATAATTAAATTATTGTAACGAATTTTATTAAAAATTTTAAAAATAATTGAATTTTTGTAACGAATTTTATTAAAATTTTTAAAAATAATTGAATTTTTGTAACAATCTTTATAAAAAATTGATTTTTTCGAAAAATTTTATGAAAACTGTGTTTTAAATAATTAAATTCTAATAAAAATTTTATTATATTTATAAAATAATTCAATTTTTGCAATGAATTTTATAATGATTTTTGAAAACTATTGTATTTTTGCGAAGAATTTTATTAAAATTTTTTGAAAATTATAATTTAATTTAGGAGAAGAATTTTATTATTTATAAAGGAATGGAAATTTTGACGAGAATTTTTAAAAAATTTTAAACCTATAATTGAATATCTGCGAAGAATTTTATTACTTTTGAAAATAAATTGAATTTCTACAATCATTTTGTAATTTCTTCTAAATTCAATTTTTTTTTTAGTTATTTAATAAATATCCCTGACTTTTCCCTGATTTTCCCTAAATTATGATAACCCTGGAAATGTTAAAATATTTTTAAAATTAGAAACTTGCAAAATTTCCATGAAGAATATTTAATAAAACATTGAATTTAACGATCATTCGGAATGATCTTAACAATCATTCGGAATGATCGAAAAAATTAAATGTTTTATTAAATATTTAAAACAACCGAGTGATAAAATCATATAATATTTTTTTTTTAATGCAGAAGTTCCATGGAATTTCCAGGGGGTTCTGCCATGAAATGTTTCGACATGAGCATATTCTCATCTTTCAAAAAAAAAAAAAAAAAAAAAAGAATGGGTAGACTGATAATTATTGTACTGTTTTTTTTTTAATTTTAATGAGAGCAAAGACATAAATTTTTCTTTAAATTCTATTTTTGCGAGTGCAGTTTTTGTAGCGCAGATGTTGTTAATATTCAGCATTTGCGGTTTTTGGAGGGAAGAATTTACTATACATACGTTTTGAAACGCGCGTGCTTGTAAAAATGTGAGAAATGATAAGAGAAGGCAGATACATCTAAGCATGTATAATACAATATGGAAAAAGCTCTTCTCCCCCGAAAAAAAAAATGACAATGATGTACTTGCCGCTATTTCTCGAATCGCATATAAAAGCACAAATGTTTGATACTTGTGAGTATAGTGTCTCGCTGCAGCCATCGTGGCGCATTCCAAGTCCAGAAAGAGATTTATCGAATCTAGAAGTGTGAAAAGCTTGAGTTGTTGACTCGTAACGCAAATAGATGGCTTTCCATCAGAAATATCAGACTACTTCAGGCTCAGGTCTCTCGCGCAGTAAATGCATTGGTTTCACTCGACTTTCATATATATACATGCATACAAACATATTTCCTTCTTCTCCAACAATAAGTAAAGTTACGATTGCTCCAGAAAATTCATTCCATCATAAAAGCTATATATATCCACCTGCATCAACTGAATATGAATCCCTCGAAGCATTTCAACACTGTCTTGAGGAATATTCATTTTATTTCTAATAACTTCATTTTATTCCTTTTTAGTTTGTGTCACAGGCGCTTATGTCTTTGAATATTTTGCGCCGCCATTCTTTCTTTAATGCACTATTTTCAATGAAAGTTGTCTTCAACTCACGAGGAGATATTTTTTTTCTTCTAGCCACTAAAATAAGAGTCGAAAATATAATATTTAAAATTTTAAATGTTCAAAATGTAGTTTTTCTTTTTTGAAGTTAGGTCCGCTTCACAGCATGTGATTGTTACATAGAATTCAATGTTAATTTTTTCGACCACTTTTCTCTTAAAATATTAAATAAATTAAGCTAGTTTTTTGTGAATATAACTCTAAAATATCATAAAGAAGGGCAGTGATGTGAAAAAGTTTTAATATTTTTAAAATTATTTATTAAAAAATAACTTTAAAATTATCAGTTCTCAAAATCACTATTTTAATCAATTTCTCGTCTTTTCCGATTTCAAAGTATTTTTTTATAATTTATTTTAGAATTATTAAAACTTTTGCACATCACTGCTCTTCTTTATTATATTTTAGAGTTATTCACAAAAATCTAGCTTAATTTTATTTAATATTTTATGAGAAAAGTGGTCGAAAAAATTAACATTGATTTCTGTAACAGTCACATGCTGTTCGGGGCTCGAACCAGTGCAAATATTTAAAAATACGAACTTTACGGACCATGGCGGTCTAACAATTATTGGATACTCAAAAAAATATTACAATTATTCGAAAACATCAATAACTTCTATTTTTAAATAAATATTTAAATTATTAATTATTATTTTTCCATAAAAATTAAGATTTTCAAAAAATTCAAATTTTAATCATTCAAAATCTTCTAAAATTAGTTAAATTTGCCAAAATACATGTATTTTTCATTAATTATGCAAAATAATAGATTTATAGAAGAATTTTAGCCAAATACACTAAAAAATTGAATTTTGAAGAAGTTACAATTGCAGAAATTTAATTATTCTCAAAAGTAATAAAATTCTTATCACAAAATCCAATTATTTTTAAAATTTACAAAAAAATCTTGACAAAATCCCAATTATTATCTTTATAAAATTATGAATAAAGAAATTCTTCTTCAAAATTCAATTATTTTCAAAAATTTTAATAAAATTCTTGTTTTATTTTCATTTTTACACAAAAATTTTCCTCATTTCAATGATTTTTAATATCTACTATTTTAAAAAAATTACCCAAAAAAATTCAATTATTTAAAAACAATTTTAATAAAATTGTGTACGCAAACATGTCATTATTTTAATAAATAATAAAAATTTCATAGAAATTCAAATATTTACAAATTTTAATAAAATTCTTGGCAAAGATTCAATTATTTTCAAAAATTTTAGTGCAATTATTAAATTATTTGCAGAAATTCAATTATTTTCAAAAATTTTAATAAAAATTTCAGAGGAATTCAATTATTTTAAATACAATTTTCTTGAAAATTTTTCAAACAAAATCAATTTTTTAAAATTATTTATAAATTTTTTTCGCAATAATTCAATTGTTTTCAGAAATAATAAAATTCATCGCAGAATTTTAATTATTTTTAATACAATTCTAATCAAATTCCTTGAAAAATGTAACTATTCAAAAAAATTTTATTAAAATTCGTCAAAAGAATTCAATTATTTAAAAATTTGTTAATAAAATTCTTTATAAGAATTAAATTGGAAGAAACATTCAATTATTCAATAAAGAATTTACTTTTGTATTTAGGAAAATAATTGAATTCTCGTAGAATTTTCTAATAAAAATTGATTTGAAAATGAATTTTAGTTTAAATTTGAAATAAATAATAGAATATGAAAATAATTTTTAAGGAGTTACAGTAACAATATTCTTATTATATAAAATGAATTTAACACTCGATCCTCTTTAATCAATTATTATTAAACATTTTTCTAAATAAATTTAACAGAACATTTTTTTCAATAAAATTTTTCCCTTTATTTTCTAAATATTTAAAGATTTTCAGTTTTATTTACAATTAAATTTTCTAATTGACAAATATAATTTATAAACATTTTTTTGCTTTATTTTTAAAAAATACTTTGAATTTTATTAAAACAATTGAAATTAAGAAAGAGAATTGATGCAAATTATTTCCTTATGAAAATTGAGAATTTTTTAGAAAAATATTAAGAAAGAATATCTAATGTTTTTCTTGACAAAAGAAAAAAATTAGTTTGTAAACAATATTGTTATTGAGAAATAAAAATTATGCATAAATTGGGTATATTTCCTACTTCTTAATCAAAATTTAAATTAACAATTAACAATTTTCTAGTATTTTTTATAAATAAAAATGAGAATAATTTGCATAATAATTGAGATCAGTCGAACGAAATTTGTTATAGAAAAAATATAACAAACAAAATTGGGTATATTTTTTATTTGTTATTCATAATTACATTTTTCAAAGAATTCAATTAAAATTGTATTAAAAATAATTAAAATTCTGCGATGAGTTTTATTATTTCTGAAAATAATTGAATTATTGCGAAGAAATTTATAAATATTTTTTAAAATAATTGATTTTGTTTGAAAAATTTCTAAGAAAATTGTATTTAAAATAATTGAATTCCTCTGAAAATTGTATTGTTCATGAAAATAATTCAATTCTTAAATAGAATTTGATTAAAATTTTTTAAAATATTGGAATTTTTGAGAAGAATTTTTAATTTATCAAAATAATTGAATTCTTGCAAAGATTTTTGAAATAATTTTTATAAATAATTGATTTTTTCAAAAAAGTTTATGACAACTGTGTTTTAAATAATTGCATTCTAGTAAAAATTTTATTATTTATAAAATAATTGAATTTTTGGCAACGTATGTTATTAAAATTTTTAAAAATAATTGAATTTTCGTAACAATCTTCATAAATTATAATTGATTTTTTCGAAAAAGTTTATGAAAACTGTGTTTTAAATATATATTACTAAATGATTAATTAAATATACAAATTATGGACTTTAGGGACGTTTTTTTAAAAAAAAAAATTGACTTCAAACAAAATTTACGGATTTTTGAAAGATTTACGGACCTAGTTCGAGCCCTGACGCTCTAATAAGTTGTGCATTTGACCCAAATTTTTAAATTATTCTCCATTTGATTTATTCTTTTATTGTCGTGAATTTTGAAAATTTATAGGTAAATAAATTTTTGATGAATAATTTTTACATCCGTTTTCCATTTTTATTTGAAAAAAACTAAAAAAAAGAATCGAAACATGTCGTTAACATATCACAATTTTCTTGAAAGTATCAAATTGATACTATAAAGTATAAAGTGAATCAAATTAATGCTAAAAATTTTGATCAATTTTTTTTATATCCACATTTTTGGCATCAATTCGTTATAATTTGATACAGTGAAATAAATTTTTTTTTTTTTTAAATTCTGTAATAATATTGTTGCATGTAAAAGACAAATTATTCAAAAATTGATTAAAAATATTCACAATATTAAAATTGTTTTTATTATAGAAGAAGTAACGTAAAATCATGATTCCGCAGATTTGCTCATCTATGTTTTTTTTTTTTAAATTTCATCAATCCTACATTCTGTAATTAAAATCAACGGATTATATAAAGAAGAATTGGGGCAAATACACTAGTTGCTTGTTATGAATTTCCAATTAACGAGATTTTTTCACATGCTTCTTCAATCGGTATGAATTTGTCAGAATCAGATATTCCACTGAAAATTTAATTACAACAAATAACTATAAAAAAGCAATTTTCAATTGTTAAAATTAATATATATTTTTTTAGAAATCAATCATTTATATTGAAACGTAAATTAAAACTCCGATGAAATGAAGAACTGTATTGTTTATTAAACGGGGTCTTTTATTAACTGCATACGATACATAATATTTTATTTCAATTTTTTCTATACTTTCTTTATTTTTTTCAATAATATAAATAAATATATATATATTTTTTTAATATTTAATTAAATTCTTCAAAAAAAAAACCTCTCAATGAAACTAATTTATTTTTATATCTTTCATCAGATATATAAATGGAATAAATTTTATTTAAAAAAGTATTCATTGGTCATTTGTGGTGAAAAAAAAACTTTTAATTGCCGCCCTATAGATTTTAATGAGTTCTCTATTTGGTTTGAAATAAAGAAATCTTTATTGTGACAGGCATTGAATATTTCTTGGAAATGTATTTTAAATTTATATTTTTCAAACATTCAATTTAGTAGCTTTTCCACTGCGAGATTGAATCCCTTTTTATTGTTTGTCAATTCAATTTTCAAATCCAAAAGTAAAATTCTTTTCTATGTACAAAATAGAAATGCAAATTGTGAATAATTAAAAAGTGTTTTTTTTTTGAGAGAGAGAGAGAAAATATTTTCTTTGTTACCTTAGCAAATAATTAAAGAGTGAGCTCAGTGATATATAGAAATATGTATTGAAAAGAATAAGCATGTTCGGTAATGACAATAAAAGGAATGAAACTCGGAAAGAAAGGACCATTTTCTCTTGGCGAAACGACTGATTTTAAGATCTCTTGGTAATTGAAGCTGGACATTAACCCATTTTCAAGCTTCTTTCCTTTTTCTGTTCCGTCGTTGATAATGAAAGAAAGATTGCATTTTTTTTTTACACTATTTGAGAAAACTCACCCAATTCGGAACAATAAAAAAGATAAAATGAATCACAGTTCAAAGTTCAAACCACATGAGATTAGATGAAATGAAAAAGATAGGAAGTAATTAGGATGATCTTTAAAACAATCATCATGACTCGGCAGCAATAAAATTGTATAACTGCTTTCCAATTTAATCGACTATTGAGAGTGAACCAGTCCGTCTTTCTTTTTTTTCATATTAAAAAATATTTTCAGAAAAATATTCTATTTTATCGGCGAATTAATTTTATTAATCTCCGTATTCTTTCATTCATTCTGTCCGCAATTTGAAGTTAGTTTCTGTGTATGATTTTGTTTTTTTTTTTTTTTTCTTTAAAAAATAGTTAGTTTGACAAATCGAAAATATGCAGGTATTTTTTCATGATTTAATAATAAAATAATATTATAAATTAAAAAAATTAAAAAAAATTATGATTAACAAATAAAAAATATATATTTTTAATGTCTTAATTCCTGTTCCAAAAATAAGATTATAAAAATAGGAAATGTGCAAATATTTTTCTTCTTTTAAGAAAATATTAAATTTTGTTAAAAAAAAATTATGATTCATAAACAAAAATAATGCAAAGAAAAATAAATTTTTCATTTCCAAATTTTCTAATTTTGTTTAGAAGAAAAGAACGAAAATCTGCATAATTTCAATTTGACAAAACATAATATTTAACAAAATTTTAGTCTTTTAATAAAAAGAATATTATAAGAATATATATTGTTACTGTAACTTTTTAGAAATTATTTTCATATTCTATTATTATTTAAAATTTAAACTAAAATTCATTTTCAAATCAATTTTTATTAGAAAATTCTACGAGAATTCAATTATTTTCCTAAATACAAAAGTAAATTCTTTATTGAATAATTGAATGTTCCTTAAAATTTAATTCTTATAAAGAATTTTATTAACAAATTTTTAAATAATTGAACTCTTTTGACGAATTTTAATAAAAATTTTTGAGAATAGTTACATTTTTCAAGGAATTCGATTAAAATTGTATTAAAAATAATTGAAATTCTGCGATTTATTTTATTTTGAAAATAATTGAATTACTTCAAAGAATTTTAATAAAACGTTTGAAAATAATTACATTTTTCGAGGAATTATTTTAAAATTGTATTTAAAATAATTGCATTCCTTTTGAAAATTTTTATTATTTATGAAAATAATTAAATTCTTAAATAGAATTTTATTAAAATTTTTGAAAATAATTGAATTTCTGCAAAGAATTGCAATAAAATTTTAAAACTAATTGAATCTTTCGAGGAATTAATTTACAATTATAAAAAAAGTAATTGAAATTCTGCGATGACTTTCATTATTTATGAAAATAATTGAATTTTTGAAACGAATTTTATTAAAATTTTTGAAAATAATTGAATTTATGCAAAGAATTGCACTGAAATTTTTGAAAATAATTAAATCTTTCGAGGAATTAATTTAAAATTATATAAAAAATAATTTTAATTATTGTCATAAGTTTTATTATTTTGAAAATAATTGAATTTTTGAAACGAATTTTATTAAAATTTTTTATAATAATTGAATTTCTGCAAAGAATTGCACTGAAATTTTTGAAAATAATTAAATTTTTCGAGAAATTAATTTAAAATTATATAAAAAATAATTTAAATTTGTGATAAGTTTTATTATTTTGAAAATAATTGAATGTTTTAAACGAATTTTATTAAAATTTTTGAAAATAATTGAATTTTTGCAAATAATTGCACTCAAATTTTTAAAAATAATAGAATTTTTGACAAGAATGTTATTAAAATTTTTTAAATATTTTTAACATAATTAAATTTTTGCGAAGAATTGAATTAAAATGTATGAGAATAATTGCATTTTTTGAGAAATTTATTTTAAATTGTATTAAAAATAATTGAAACTTAACGAAAACTTTTATTATTTAAGAAAAATAATTAAATTCTTGGGAAGAATTTTTTAATAATTTTTTTAAATAATCGAATAATTCTTGTCAAATTTTTATTATTTATGAAAATAATTAAAAGTTTGGGTACAATTTTATTAAAATTGTTTTTAAATAATTGAATTCTTTTTGGTTACAATAATTGTTACAATAATTGTAACTTCTTCAAAATTCAATTTTTCTAGTGTTTTTAAGAAAAATTCTTTTATAAATCAATTATAATCAATTATCATTTTATGTTGTAAATTAATAAATAAATAAAATTATTTTTAATAATTAATTAAATTATTGAAAAATCTAACTAATTTTAGAAGATTTTGAATTATAAAAATTTTTCAAAAATCTAAGTTCATTAAAATTTCTAATTAAATTCATTCAACATTGACATTTTCTAAAATTTCAAATTAAAATCGTCTGAAGTTCATTTATTTATGAAAATTGTAAACGCAACTCTTTTAAAATTGAATTAATTTTGAAATATTTAAGTAAAATTATTAATTAAATAATTTATTTATTTTATGATAGTTGTTCAAGATTTAAGTTATTTAAAAAAAAAAATTTTATCAGAAATTGTAAAAATTGAAGGTTTTGTATTAGAATTCGTGGCAATTTTATAGTTTATGAGTCAAACAAAAAAGACACAAAAATTCAAAATTTTCCTATAAATTCTAAAAATTTCATTTTTCTAGGCCGTTCGAAAAATGCTTTATTTTTTTAAACATATAGACAATCTTTATGATAGAGAGTATTATCCTTTAATACTTTCAATTTATTTTAAAAACTCCTGCCTTCCTTGAAGTCTTCTAAAGTTTCTCAAAGTTTCCTTGAATATATATAAAAAAGTACTCTCTATACAAATATCTTTTTTAAACTTTGATCCTTCATGAATCTAATTAAAAAGGGAGAAAATTATCGTAAAAAATATTTTCCTGTGAGGATTTATATATTTTTTTCTTTTTAAGGGAAAAATCCTTTTTTTTCCTTTTAAAAGGAAAAAACCTTTTTTCCTTTTCATTATAGAATATCTGTATATAGTGGTGATTAAAAGGTATATGTATAAAATACGATTGAAATCGGAAAATGAATGGAAGGAAAAAATATTTTAATCTCTTATTAGTATTCAAATTTTCTAAATCAACTGAAAGTCACAAATTACAAGCGGGGCTTTATTGAAATTCTTGGCAGGTCTTTGACATTTTTTTTTTTTATTTTCATTTACCTTTAACCTAAATTATAATGAAATTCCTTGAAGCTATTTTAAATAAAATTAATTAAATTCCTTTCGTTTCATTGTTTTAAAAAGCGCTTTTGTATGTCGTTTTATTTTCTAATTAACGTTCAATTATTGAATTTTTCCAAATGGATTTATAGATATTTGTCCGCTGATCACTTAATTATCTTCAATTAATGGCCGATTAATTAATTCACCTTTTTGAGTCAGTGGCCTATATTAAATATAGTGCTATCAATTAGATTTACTTTTAAATACAAATTTTTTTGATCATCTATTTAAATGGGTCAGGGAAAATTTACAAAAGAATTCGCAATTATTTAAACATAATTTTAATAAAATTCTACGTAAAACATTTAATTATTTTCATAAATAATAAAAATTAACCAGGAATTCAATTATTTACAAATTTTATTATTATTTTGTTCGCAAAAATTCGATTATTTTCAGACAAATAATATAATAATTTTTCACCAGAATTCAATTATCTAAAAACATTATCATAAAATTCTTTCCGAAAATTGCATTATTTTCACAAATAATAAAATTTTGATTTTTATGAAAATAATTAAATACTTGACAAGAATTTTGTTAAAATTTTTGAAAATAATTGAATTTCTGCGAATTTTTAACAGGAATTTAAGTTATTTTTGGAAATTTTAATAAAATTCTTCTCTGCAATTCAATTACTTTCCAAAATTTTAATCAAATTCTTAACAAAATTTCAATTATTTTCAAAAGTTTTCTCAAATTCAATGATTTCCAATAGAAAATTTTATTAAAACTGTAGAGTTTTAATAAAATTTTCCAAAAAAATTCCATTATTTAAAAAAAAAATTGAATAAAATTCTACGCAAACATTCAATTATTTTCATAAATAATAAAATTTTTTTACAGGAATTCAATTATTTTCCAATTTTTTATAAATTTCTTTGCAATAATTCAATTATTTTCATAAATAATAAAATTTTTTTACAGGAATTCAATTATTTTCCAATTTTTTATAAATTTCTTTGCAATAATTCAATTATTTTCATAAATAATAAAATTTTTACAGGAGTTTCAATTATTTTCGTAAATAATAAAATTCATTGCAAGTTTTAATAAAATTTGACAGAAGAATTGAATTAATTAAAAAAATTGATGATAAAATTTTTATGAGAATTAAATTTTGAGAAACATTCAATTATTCAATAAATTATTTACTTCTGTACTTAAATAATTATGGAATTCTTGTAGAATATTAAATATTAAAAGCATTATTACAAGTTTTTATTTTTTATTATACAATGATTTAAAATAAAATTTTTCATAATGAAATTTTTCAAGCAAAATCAATTATTTAAAAAAAAAATTCATAAATTTGTTTACAATAATTCAATTATTTTATTGAATAATAAAACTTATAGCAAAATTTCAATTATTTAATACGTCAAATTAAAGTCTTTAAAAATCCAAATTATTAATATAAATTAACAATTTTGTAGAACTTATTTATTTAAATTTTAATTCACATTCGTTTGAAAGTAATTAAATTTTTCAATGTTTATTTAATTATTAAAAATAATTGATTTAAAGAAGAATATTAATTAGTTAAAAATTATAAAAAAAAAAATAATTTGAATTTTTAAAAGGTTTCCAATTAAAATCTTTGAAAATTTGAATTTTTTATTCCTCGAAAAATGTAATTAGTTTGGAAAATTATATTAAAATTCGTCGAAAGAATTTAATTATTTAAAAACCAGTTGATAAAATTCTTTACAAGAATTGAATTTTAAGAAACATTCAATTATTCAATAAGTTATTCATTTTTGTATTTAAATAATTGAATATAGAAATTATTATTTATTTATTTATTTATTTACACTTTTACACTTTTTTTTACTTTTTTTATTATTTCTTTAGAAATATCTAATAAAAATTGATTTAAAAATGATTTTCAGTTAAAATTTTAGATAACTGAATATTAAAAGAATTGTAGCGTGAATGTGTTTAGAAATAATTGAATTTTAAAAATTCTTGAAATTAAAATCTTTGAAAATCTAAATTTTTCTTACTTTTAACTAACAATTTTGTAGAATTAATTTTTTTTGAAAAAGTTTAAACGAATTTTGTTTGAAATTATGAAAAATTTTAATTTTCTAAATTGAATTGCAGAATTTCCGAATAATCGAAATTTCGTAAAATTGAATTGTAAACAAATGGATTTGAAAATTCTCAAAAAAAGAAAAAAAAATTCTCAAAAATTATTAAAAATGATTGATATAAAGAAGAATTTTATAGTTAAAAATTGTAGAAAATAATAATTGAATTAAAATTATAGAAATAATGTTTAAAAAGTTATAGTAAGAATAATAATATAAAATAATTATTTTATCACTCGGCCATTTTTTATTATTGTAAAACATGAAGAATCGATTGCTTCGAGTCGAAGACTCGGAGTGATCGATATTTTCATGTTTTTATAATAATTAATATTTTTAAAAGTTATTGAATTTCAAAAGATTTACATTTTATATATATTTAAATATATTTTTTATATTTACATTTTTACATTTTTTTTATACATTTACATTTTTTTTTACATTTACATTTTTTTTACATTTACATTTTTTTTTACATTTACATTTACATTTTAGATATTTTTCTTCAGATAACATTCGGAGAATATCTTCAAAAAACGTTGTTAAATTTCACACTATTTTTTAGTCTAAAATTTGTTCCATAAACACTTTTATTTACTTTCTTGCTGCGAGAATATTCTTTATGAAAAGGGAAATAATTTGAAAACAGAAAAAATTTTCATAAAGGGCAATAAATTTTTGCCAAATTATCTATATGTATATATAAATGCCGGGAAGGAAATATTTTCTAAAAATATGATGCAAAAATTTTCATAATTTTTTTGAACTTAAAAAAAAAGCCGCACGTAAAGCAGCATATTAAATTTACGAACACTATATATACATAACGAACAATGATATATAAAAGATAATACATGGGAATTTATTCAAAGAGTTAGAGAAGAGAATTCACGTTACACTGTTACATATGTTCGGTTGATATATTCAGGAAACTTTTCCACCTTCCTCCCCTCTCGCCCCCTCTCATCCTCAACTCGATTTTCGATGTAGAACTTGGAACGTTTATTTTGTCCGAATTTGGAACAATAAATCTATCAGATATTTTATATATATATATATATATAAAGGGAGAGGAATCGAGTATCGAAAAGTTATAGTCTTTCGCCAAACAACTGCGAAACGTTAGTCTCGACATGAAACTTTATACTTTTTGGGCACTTTGCGGCTCTCAGATTGACGCCTTTCCGATAAGCTACTTGCAACTCGGCGTCGTTTTGATATCCGCTTATACGGCAATATCGCGCTTCTAAAATCAATTCGCGTTCACTTCAAAATAAGTGATAAATATTGACAGTTTTTATTTTATTCAGTTTATTTTTTAATTAGCTGCGAGAAACTGTCGATGAACATTTTTTTTATTTATCTAAAATATAACAGCTCGTTGAATAATAATTGTATTGAATATTATATTCAGTGTAGAAAAAAAGAAAAAATTTTTTAATTGTCTCTTTTTTGATGTAGAAAATTATTGTTATGAATTAAAAATATAATTAGGTAGTTAATTATTAACTTTATTAATCTCTGTATTCTTTCATTCATTCTGTCCGAAGTTTGAAGTTAGTTTTTGTGTATGCTTTTGTTTTTTTATCTTTAAAAAATATTGTTTGACAAATGGAAAATATGCAGGTATTTTTTCCATGATTCATAACAAAATAATAATAGAAATTAGAAAATTTAAAAAAAATTATGACTAACAAATAAAAAATATACACATTTTGTTTATTATATTCTTTTTTCTATAACAAATTTCGTTCGACTGATCTAAAAAATAATAATTATTCTCCTTTTTATTTTATAAAAATGTTCTGTTAAATTTATTTACGAATATCTTTACAAATTGTAAAATTATTCGAAAACAATAATTTCTTTTTTAAATATTATAAATATTTCATTATTATTATTTTTCCCTAGGAATTAAAATTCTTCAAAATAATCAAATTCAAACTTTTTTTGAAATTAATCAACTTCAAAAATATTGTTATAAAACAAAAAGAAAACGATTTCTTCATGTTTTATAATAATTGAAGAGGATCGAGAGTTAAAATAATTATTTTATATTATAAGAGCATTGTTACTGTAATTTCTTAAAAATTATTTTTATATTCAATTGTAATCTAAAATTTAAACTAAAATTCATTTTCAAAATCAATTTTTATTAGAAAAATCTACGAGAATTCAATTATTTAAATACAAAAGTAAATTATTTATTGAATAATTGAACGTTTCTTAAAATTTAATTATTATAAAGAATTTTATTAACAAATTTTCAAATAATTGAATTCTTTTGATGAATTTTAATAAAATTTTTAAGAATAATTTCATTTTTCGAGAAATTTGATTAAAATTGTATTAAAAATAATTGAAATTCTGCGATGAGTTTTATTATTTCTGAAAATAATTGAATTATTCAGAAGAAACTTACAAAAAATTTGTAAATATTTGAATTCCTGTGAAATTTTTATTATTTTTAAAAATAATGAAACAATAATAATAATAATAATGTACAATTTTATTAAAATTCGTTTCAAATAATTGAATTCTTTTGGGTAATTTTATTAAAATAGTCGATATTAAAAATCATTGAAATGAGGAAAATTCTTGAAAATAATTGAAATTTTGACAAGAATTTTATTAAAATTTTTGGAAATAATTGAATTTTGAAGAATTTTTTTATTTATAAAGATAATAATTGGGATTTTGTCAAGATTTTTTTGTAAATTTCAAAAATAATTGAAATTTGTTTATAATAATTTTGTTACTTTTGAAAATAATTGAATTTCTGCAATGATTTGTAACTTTTTCAAAATTCAATATTTTTTTAGTTTTTTTAAACTAAAATTCTTCTATAAATCCATTATTTTAAATAATTTTTAACAAAATTCTATAAGAATTTTCAAATCAATTTTTTTTACTTTTTCAAAATTCAATTATTTCTGAAAATTAACGTTATAATGACTATAATATTCAATTATTATCTAAAATTTTAATTAAATTTTATTTTTAAATCAATTTTAATTAGAAAATTTTTCAAGAATTCAATTTTTTAAATACAAAAATAAATAATTTATTGAATTTGAAAATAATTGAAATTTTGTCAAGAATATTAATAAAATTTCGAAGAATATTTATACATTTTTCGGGGAATTCGATGAAAATTGTATTAAAATTTTTAAATAATTTAAATTTTTTGTGAAGAGTTTTATTATTAATGAAAATAATTGAATTCCTAGAAAGAATTTTAATATTTATGAAAATAATTGAATCTCTATAGAAAGTTTTATTTCTGAATATAATTGAATTGAGAAGAAATTTATAAGAAATTTGCAAATTATTGAATTTCTGTGAAATTTTTAATATTTATGGAAAGAATTAAATATTTGCGTACAATTTTATTAAAATTGTTTTAAACAATTTAATTCTTTTAGGTAATTTTATTAAAATAGTAGATATTGAAAATAATTGAAATTTTGACATTAATTTTATCAAAATTTTTGATAATAATTTAATTTTGAAGAAGAATTGTTTTATTTATAAAGATAATAATTGGGATTTTGTCGAGATTTTCTTGTAAATTTTTTAACATAATTGAATTTTGTGATAAGAAATTTATTACTTTTGAAAATAATTGAATTTCGCCAATCATGTGTAACTTCTACAAAATTCAATTATTTCTAAAAAAAAATCATGCTATAATGCTTTTAATATTCAATTATAATCTAACATTTTAACTGAAATTAATTTTTAAATCAATTTTTATTAGAAAATTCTACTAATAAAATTCAATTACGTATTTAAATACAAAAGAATAATTGATTGAATAATTGAATGTTTCTTAAAATTTAATTCTCATAAAGAATATTATTAACAAATTTTTAAATAATTGAATTCTTTTGGGTAATTTTAATAAAATAGTAGATATTGAAAACCATTGAAATGAGGAAAATTTTTGAAAATAATCGAAATTTTGACAAGAATTTTCATTAAAATTTTTGAAAATAATTGAATTTCTGCAATTGTAACTTCTTCAAAATTCAATTTTTTAGTGTATTTGAATAAAATTCTTCTATAAATCCATTATTTTTAATAAATAATTAAATATTATATTGACGAATTCAATTAATTTTATAAAATTTTTAATTATTAAAATTTATTAAAAAATGAGGGGACTCGAACCCAGGACCCTCTCAGTTACAGTCTGACACACTAACCACTTAGCTACGCCACTGTCAGTATTTTTTATTTAAAATAAATATTTTTTATTTATTTTATTTAGTTTTTATCAATTTTATTTGATTTTTATTTATTTAAATTAATTTCTATTTATTTTACTTAGTTTTTATTTATTATTTTCCAAAAGATAATAATTGAATAGTTATAAAACAATTTTAAATGGGGGATAAAATAATTCTCTTTTCAACAAAGTAATTCTACCTTTTTTCCCTTGATAAAAGATGTATTTCCATTCAAGTGGTAACAAATTCATAATTTTTTCCTCATTTTTTTTTCCTTTGCTCATTTTATGACTCTTCATTTCCGTGAGAAATAAAATTTTTACTACCCGTTCTGCCGTTGCTTGTGTGCAATGAAGGAATGAGAGTTCACACTCTCTCCAAATCGGCTCAGAACACGCGACAAATAAAAGTAAGACGCTTCCACACGATGTGTTCGTTTATTACTTTGTTGCGTGATCTGAGTTTGCAACAAAAAGGAAAAAAATAAATAAATAAATGGTGCGGAAAAATGGATGAAAATGCAAAAACGTCTTTTATGTAAATTTTTTGTTATTTCACACTAAAAAAACCTTTTTTAACGATTTCAAATATTTATTTACTATCGTGTGAAGTATTTATTAATTATTTATTAATTTTAATAATTTATTATGAGATAATTTTTAATTTCTAATTTTTGGTTTAGCAATTTTTAGTTATTTAATAATTATTACAACTCAGAATTATTAAGATTATTTTGTAATTTGAAGTTTTATCTTTTTTTTTTTTTTTTTTCAAGCGAATGAGAATGAAATACAAATTTTTAAATTAACTCGGAGAAAATTAAGGACTTTGGTATCTCAATTTTCGGAGATTTCTTGTTAACTTCTATGAGTTAATTAAAGTTTTTTACTTTTTTTTTCCTTTCTTCTTTTTTATTATTAAATTTTGCTGTCCAATACTTTTGGGGCTATCTCGCCAATGACATTTTACAGTTTCTGATTTTATAAACTTTGTGCAGTGTGTCCTTTTTCCTCATTTAACATGCGCATGATAGAATTAGCTCTTGATTTAGTTTTCATGTTTCGTGTTTCTTTAATAAAACTTTCCTCATAATTTGTAATTTAAATGTTGTCTCTCCGAACTGATTTTAAAATTCATCATTATACAATTTGCAGAGAAAAAAAAGGAAAGGAAACTTTGTCTTGAATCATTGTGAGAATAATATTTCATTATATTTTTTATTGGTAACTAATTTATTGTTGAATAGCATTTTCAAAAAAATTTCGGAAAAATCAATTATATTTAATACAATTTTTATACAATTCTGTACAATAATTCAATTTCTTTCACTAATAATGTTTTTCATGGAAATTCAATTATTTAAAAAAAAATTTTAATCAATTTCTAAGCAAGAGTTCAATTTTCATAAATAATAAAACTCATCGAAGAATTTCAATTATTTTTAATTTTAATACTATTTTCAATTAAGTAGTAGAAAAAATCAATTATTTTCACAAATAAAATTTTCTGCAAGAATTCAATTATTTAAAAAAAAATTTTCCTAATATTTATTATATTTCGAAAAAATTAATTTTTTAAAACAATGTTTCTAAAATTCTTATGAAGAATTCAATTATTTAAAAAAAAAAACAAAATTTTCTATGGAAATTCAATTCTTTTAAACATTTTAATAAAACTTTTTGCAAAAAAATCAATTATTTTCATAAATAATAAAATTCTCCTCATGAATTCAATTCTTTGTAAACATTTTAATAAAATTTTTTTCAAAAATTCAATTATTTTCATAAATAATAGAATTCTCCTCAGGAATTCAATTATTTTGGAAAATTTTAATTCTTTTTTTTTTAATTCTTTGCAAAAATTCAATTATTTAAAAAAATTTTAATAAATCCTTTGAAACAATTCAATTATAATTATAGGTAGTAAAATAGTTTGCAAAAATTCAAAAATATTTAGAAAAATTTCACGAAAGCATTCACTTTGTTTTTAATTTGTCATAAAAAATTTCAGTAGAATTAAATTATTTTCTAAACTGTTAATAAATTCGTCGAAAAAATTTAATTGTTTTCTAAAATTTTGTAATAAATCCTTCGAAATAATTCAATTATTTTTATAAATAGTAAAATTTTTTGCAAAAACTCAATTATTTTTAAACGAAATTTTAATAAATCCTTCGAAACAATTAAATTACTTTTTTAAACAGCAAAATCTTTGCAAAAATTTAATTATATTTGAAAATTTTAATACATCTTTCAAAACAATTCAATTGTATTTACAAGCAGTAAAATTCTTTGCAAAAAATTCAATTATATTTAAAACAATTTGACGAAAAAATTCCATTTTTTTTAAATCGTCCAAAAAAAAATTTCAGTATAATTCAATTATTTTCTAAAATTCTTGTAATAAATCCTTCGAAATAATTAAATTATTTTTTTAAATACTAAAATCTTTGCAAAAGTTCAATTATTTTTAAAACAATTTTAATAAAATTTCATAAAATAATTTAATTTTTAATAAATGTTTAATAAAATTTTTCGCAAAAATTCAATTATTTTCATAAATAATAAAATTCTTTTCAGAAATTCAATTATTTTTGAAAATTTTAATAAAATTCTTAGCAACTATTCAATTATTTTCTTAAATAACTAAATTCATCGCAGGATTTCAATTATTTTTAATAAAATTTTACAGGAATTGCTCGAGAAATTTAATTATTTTTAAAAATTTAATTTTAATTCCTCGAAATAATCAATTATTTAAAAAAATATTTTTTAAAAATTTTTTGAAGAATTCAATTATTTACAAAAATATTAGAATTTTTCACAGGAATTCAATTATTTTCAAATATTTTAATAACATTTTTCAAAAGAAATCAATTATTTTAAATACAATTTTAATTAAATTATTTTTTGAAATAATTCTATTATTCCTTTAGATTTTAACAAAATCCATTCGAAGAATTCAATTATTTACAAAAATAATTTTTCGAAAAAATTCAATTATGTCGATAAATATCAAAATTATTCCCGAAAATTCAATTATTTTGAGTCATTTTAATAAAATTCTTTGTAAAATTAAATTATTTTTATAAAATACAATATTCATCACAAGAATCAATACAATTATTTTTAAAAGTAATAAATTTCTTTTTGGAAATTTAATTATTTTAAAAAATTCCAATAAAATCCTTCGCAAAAATTCAATTATTGTCAAAAATTTTAATCGAATCTTTGTAAAATTTAATTATTTTTAAAAACTTTCCGCAATTTAATGATTTTCAATATCTACTATTTTCATGAAATTTCCAAACAAAATTCAATTATTTAAAAGCATTTCGTAAGAATTCAATTCTTTTCATGAATAATAAAAATTTTTCAGAAATTCAAATATTTAAATTAGAATTTAACATAAAATTAGTGGAAAAAAATCAATTATTTAAACATTTTTATAAGTTTTATAAATTTTTATAAACGCGGGGGAATGTGTATAAATAAATAAAATAAATAAAATAAATAAAATAAATAAAATAAATAAAATAAATAAAATAAATAAAATAAATAAAATAAATAAAATAAATAAAATAAATAAAATAAATAAAATAAATAAAATAAATAAAATAAATAAAATTCGTCGCCAGAATTAAATTATTTTTATAAATATTTAAATTCTTTCATGAATAATAAAATTTATTGCAGGAATTGAATTTATTAGCAGGTTAAGAAAGAATTGTAAATATTTTTGATAAAAATTAGGAAAAAGTCAGGAAAATAAAATATAGAATGGAATTTTCATCAGTTTTGTGAAGTTTCTAAAACGAGTTTTTTTGGTCGTCAATTTTTATTTTCGATAGCTACTTTTTAATTAATTTTTTTTAGTTTGAAAGCTACATTTTTAAAATTAATTATCAAGTACGAAGTCTATAAATATTTTTTTATAGGTATTTAATGTCATGTCTCAGGAGACGAGTACTGTTATATTTTAATTGTTTTCCTGATTTATTTATTATATTTAATTTGTTTTATTAATTGATACCATAAATAATGTTTGCTTATTTATTCTCTGTTGCAGTTCTTTCTCGTGTGTATGTTTTCAAGGCTTCAGCGGTGAAAATTGCGGATTCGGTCCACTCTGCAAAGAGAATGCTCAAAACTTGGTTTGCCGCAATAATGGCACATGCAGGTGAGTCTTTTATGTTTTAAAAAAAAAAAAAAAAAAAAAACTATTCAAATATAAAAAAGTAAATTAAATAATTTTCAAAATAATTCATCCCTTTTTGCTTGAAATTTTTAATTAACAAAAAAAAACTAATTATCTAAAGAGCGGTTGACAAAAACAAAGAAAAAATTAATAGTAAAAAAAAGAAGTAAATTATAAATCTTTGTGCGCGAAAATGAAATTTTCCTCGTGAAGGATTTCGTGGGAAACTGATTTCAAGCAAAAATGAGCAATGACTATAGCACCTTGGACATTTCGAATTGCATATATAAATGAAGAAAGCAGCTTAGCATTCAAGCGAATCGTTTTTTAAGTCTGCTAAACAAAACAAAACAAAAGAAAACAAAAAAAAAAAGAAAAGTAGAACACAAAAAAAGATCGTCATTTTATCCCCGAGAGTATTGTTCTCGTAGATTTTCTTGGGTAATTTTTATTCCTGCCTCGTTATTCTCGTCAACTCGCGCAGGTAAAAATGAAGCGCGTAAGTCATAATAATCACAATGGACACTAATCCTCATATAATTCTGGTTTTTCACGGGTATAAAATATACATATATATATAGGAACAATAGCCAATAATTTTCTATAAAATACATCGAAAAATTGCCACCACAGTATTTTCATTGCGAGTTGACAAATTTTTATTACCACTATAAAAAAAAATATTCTATTTTTTATTCTCATTCTCATACAGAAACTAATAAATTTTAAATATAAAAATCAAATATAAAAATAGTTATTCTAAAATAAATGAAAAATAATTTTTAATTAGAATTTTTAATTAGAAGAAAGGGATGAAGAAATCAGAAGGCAATAGATTTTTTTTTAGTTGTTGAGATGAAATCAAGGTCTTATTTCACATTAACTGCAAAAGTTTATGACGACGTATTTTCTTTTTTGCTTTTCTCGTAATGTGCTGGTGTTTCATGAGCACTTGACTTTCTTACTACAATCCATTCGGAAGCATCATAAATAAGGTCCTCATAAAACCAACATTAATTATTCAAAGTTTAACATAAATTTTAATGTATACAACTGAGTCTCTAATTTTATTCTTTTGCACTTGAAATTAATGAATTTTTTCAAGTCAGTATGTTTTTGCTGGCCATTACAATATTTATTTTTTTTTTTCTATCGAATTACTTTATTTGCCTCTTATAGTGTAATTTTTTTTTAAGTATGCTGAATTTTCTAAAAAATAATTTTCCCAAAAACTTTTCCCAATGTTATATTTTTTCCAAAATGTATATTTATTGCCAAATTAGTAGTAAATAATCACATTCGAACGTAATGTCCAAGTGATTGTAAATACGTAACAAGTTTGAAAAAATAATAAAGTTTGAGTAGATTACAGGACAAAAAATCCAATTTAATAAATCCAGACCGGAAAGTCTAAGAAAAAAAGTCCAAAGTACAAAAAATCTAAAATAAAAATGTCCAAAGTCAAAAAATCAAAAATAAATAAAATCGTCAAAAATAAATAATGAAACTTGTGAAAAAGATACATTTTTACTTTTACGCTATAAAATCGGAATTATTTTCAACATTTTTGATAAAATTCTTTACAAAAATTCAATTATTTTCAAAAATAAAAAAATTATAAAAGAATTTCAATTATTATATAAAATTTGTAATACAATTATTCCAAGAAATACAATTATTTCCAACAATTTTTATAAAATTCTTTACAAAAATTCAATTATTTTCAAAAATAAAAAAATTTTTCACAAAAATTCAATTATTTTTATAAATAAAAAAATTTCTAAAAGAATTTCAATTATTCTATAAAACTTTTAATACAATTATTCCAAGAAATATAATTATTTTCAACAATTTTTATAAAATTCTTTACAAAAATTCAATTATTTTCAACAATTTGTATAAAATTCTTTACAAAAATTCAAAAATTCAATTATTTTCAAAAATAAAAAAATTCTTCACAAAAATTCAATTATTTTCATGAATAAAAAAATTTCTAGAAGAATATTTCAATTATTCTATAAAATTTGCAATACAATTATTCTAAGAAACACAATTATTTTCAACAAATTTTTATAAAATTCTTTACAAGAATTCAATTATTTACAAAATAAAAAAATTCTTCACAAAAATTCAATTAATTTCATAAATAAAAAAATTTCTAGAAGAATTTCAATTATTCTATAAAATTTTTAATACAATATTATTCTAAGAAACACAATTATTTTCAACAATTTTTATAAAATTCTTTACAAAAATTCAAAAATTCAATTATTTTCAAAAATAAAAAAATTTCTGGAAAAAAATAATAGTTTGAGTAAATTCTATTTCGAAAAAATAATAGTTACAATAAATTTTTGTTTGAAAAAATAATAATTTGAATAAATTGTATTTTGAAAAAATAATAGTTTGAGTAAATTCTATTTCGAAAAAATAATAGTTACAATAAATTTTTGTTTGAAAAAATAATAATTTTAATAAATTGTAATTTGAAAAAATAATAATTTTAATAAATTGTAATTTGAAAAAATAATAGTTTGAGTAAATTCTAGTTTGAAAATTTTTTTTAATAAATTCTAGTTCGAACAGATTGGTGGACAATGTTGGGTTTTTTTTTTTTTGGGAAATAAAATATTGGAAAAATGATTTGCTTTGGAAAAATTTTTTTGGGAAAACATTTTTTGGGAATAATTTTTTTTGGAAAAAAATTTTGGGAAAATTGACCCCCCACCGTTATGATTATCGAATAATAAGTTTAACAAACTTTTTCAAAGTACCCGAAACGAATTTCAATTTATTGAGAAATTAAATTTATTGAAATTTATTAAATAATTAAATAATTAAATTTATTTGTCGAGAGTTAATGAAACAAAAAGTATTAACGATTAATTTGCAATAATACAGAAATCAACTAATGGTACAATAAGCATAAAATAATTTATTACACGGCAAGCAAATGACTAAAAAAATTATAATGTTAGTGTTTAATTACTTTACAGATTTAAAATATTGTATAGTATATAAACAATCAGAATAATTGCATAGGATGGGAAATAATAAATTACTTTAATTAATTATATCACTGTATGTTGTATTAATAAAACATTTAATTAAAATATGCACATAATTTGAAAATTGTAAAATACAGACTTTGCACTGGATAATTAATATTAAAAAAGTATGGCTTTCAAATTAAAAAAAGTAGTTAAAAAGAGCTATAAATTTTTTAATTTTCCTGACTTTCTCCTAATTTTGATCAAAAATATTTAAATTATTTTATTATTTTTGCAAATAATTAAATTTTTGCGAAGTATTTTATTAGAATTTTGAAAAATAATTGAATTTCCAAGAAGAATTTTACTAATTTAAAAAAAAATTGAATTCTTTTGATGAATATTTTTATTTATGAAAATAATTGAATTTTGCAAAGAATTTCATTAAAATGCCTCAAAATAATTAAATTTTCGGGAATAATTTTGTTATTTATTGACATAATTGAATTTTTCAGAAGAATTACTTTTAAAAATAATTGAATTCTTGGAAAGACTTTTATTAAAATCTATAAAAAAATAATTGATTTATTTCAAAAAAATTTAATTAAAACTGCATCTATTTAAAGTAATTCATTTCTTTCGAACGATTTTATTAAAATATTTGTAAATAATTGAATTCCTGTGAAAAATTCTAATATTTTTGTAAATAATTGAATTCTTCGATTTTTTCGAGAAATTGAAATTAAAATTTTTAAGAATAATTACATTTTTTGAGCAATTCCTATAAAATTATATTAAAAATAATTGAATTCCTGCGATGAATTTTATTATTTATGAAAATAATTGAATAGTTGTTAAGAATTTTATTAAAATTTGCAAAAATAAGTGAATTTCTGAGAAGAAATTTATTATTTATGAAAATAATTGAATTTTTGCGAAAAATTTCATTAAACATTTATCGAAAATTAAATTATTTTATGAAATTTTATTAACATTGTTTTAAAAATAATTGAACTTTTGCAAAGATTTTAATATTTAAAAAAATAATTTAATTATTTCGTAGGATTTATTATAAGAATTTTAGAAAATAATTGAATTATACTGAAATTTTTGTTGACGATTTAAAAAAAATTGAATTCTTTCGTCAAATTGTTTTAAATATAATTGAATTTTTTGCAAAGAATTTTACTGCTTATAAATACAATTGAATTGTTTTGAAAAATGTATTAAAATTTTTAAATATAATTGAATTTTTGCAAACATTTTGCTGTTTAAAAAAGTAATTTTATTGTTTCGAAGGATTTATTACAAAATTTTAGAAAACCATTAAATTTTTTCGATAAATTTATTAAAATTTTAGAAAATAATTGAATTCTACTGAAATTTTTTATGACAAATTAAAAACAAATTGAATGCTTTAGTGAAAGTTTTCTAAATATATTTGAATTTTTGCAAAGAATTAAAAAATAACATTTTTTTCAAATAATTGATTTTTTCGAGGAATTGAAATTTAATTTTTAAGAATAATTACATTTTTTGAGGAATTCCTGTAAAAAAGTATTAAAAATAATTGAAATTCTTCGATGAGTTTTATTATATTTATGAAAATAATTGAATTATTGTGAAAAATTTTATTAAAATGTTTAAAAAAAGTTTAGTTTTGAATGTTTAATTATTGAATTTCTGTGGAAAGTTTTGTTATTTTTGAAAATAATTGAATTCTTTAGAAGAATTTTATAAAAATTGTTTTTAATAATTAATTTTTTCGAAATATAATATTTTTTGATGTTTTATTTTAAATAATTGGTGTTTTAGTAGGTGAGTGCGAAGCCTGATATTTCTGTTTTATTTTATTTTTGTAGAAAGGAAATTAATTTATTAACTTTAATGCGTTAATATTTACTGCCGTAAACGATAAATAAAATCGATTTTAGAAATTTCGTCTTACTTTGAGATTTTATTTCTTTCCATAAAAATAGTAATTGATTTTTCCTAATTGACCCCGAAATTAATAAACAAGAATTGAATGAAAAAGATAGAAAAACATAGGAAGCATAGCAAAAATGCAATACAAGGAATAAAATAGAAATAAAATAAATACCTAAAGACAATAAAAGACTAAAGTACACGTTGACAATAGAAAAATGGAATAAAAAGAATAAAAATGCGTTACGAGTAGAGAAAATTACAATAAAAATACAAGAAATAGAATAAAAATGCAATAGAATTGGAATGATATGGACACATATAATGGGAAATTGGAGAGAAGTTGAAAAGCGCGACTTGTAGGTGTATGTATATATAGATATATATATATAAATGTAAAATCGTTGTATAGCTATAATTTGGCGTCGTATATCTGGAAAATTTGATATTGCCCGAATGTAGATAACATTGTCATATGGTTTCCAGTAATATAAATTTTGGAGGACTGTTTCGAATGTTTTGATTTGTTATTTTAGGCACGTCGGAGCTGCAGCGGTGCGATGTCATTGTGCCACCGGATATACAGGAAATGTTTGCGAGATTCCACCCACGCGCTCACAGGACACTGGTAAGGTGTACAATGCTTTCACAATATATCCCCCCCTGGGCAAACAATTTATTTTCCAATTATCACAATAATCCTTGCTTGCTTGCTTGCTTGCTTGCGTGGCACGTGTGTGTGTGTCTGTTATTGTTACGGACAAATGAAAATGAATCAGACATTTGTTCCCCATCAACTAGTTCATTTTCATAGGAAATGACTTTGACATTCGAACTCGCTTTTTCAGGTACTTCCTCTTTAATAATTTATTGCCTTCAAATTTGCGCGTATATGTTATTTAAACTTGTTGTTTATTGATGAGGTAAACGACAAAGTTGCTGCAATGAATTAGTTAACAGTTTTCCCTAATTTTTATTTCAACTTTCATATTATAAATTTTTATTGTTATTATAATTTGTTAAATACTTTTTTAAGTACAATGTACGAAAGAGCTTCGAGCCCGTAAAAATGAAATAAATAAATAAATAAACTTTCAATTTTTTTTTTTTTACAAAAAAGAAAAAATTGAAAGTTGAAATAAAAATTAGCGAAAACTTTTTTTGTGAATCAGGGGAAAAGTGAAAATTTGTCAGGGAATTCAGGGAAAGTCAGGGAAACTAGAATTAGTCAGGAAAATGAGGGAAAAGTCAGGAATTTTTATTAAAAGTACTGGAAAAAATTTAATTTTTAGAATTCATAAGAAAATTTTACGAAGTTGAAGTCCACAACGATGATCAATGAAAAAAATTTGTTTAATCTATTCCAATATTATTTATAATTCAATACTTAATTGTATAACAATAAGCATCTGTCGATGTTTAATAAAACATTAATAAAAAAAAAAAAAAAAAAAAAAAAAAATTGTATAATAATTATTATCAGATTATAAACATCGGTCTATTTTTTCTAAATATTTTTGTGGCAATATTGCTGCGTTATCTTTTATTAATTTACTAAGTGCACAATTTTTTTCGTTGATAAACGTTGTGGACTTCAACGTCGTGGAAAATTCAGAATTTTTGGTGACTTTTTTATTTGCCTCAAAAACTATGAAGTTACCACGAATTCTAATAAAAAATACCTTCAATGTTTTTTTTCTATTTCTGAAAAGAATTAATTTTTTAATAGTATTTATGTATTTCAAAAGTTTTAACGAATCTTGATAATCAAAATCTTGATAAATATAAGAAAATTCGTCACAAAAATTCAATTATTTTTAGGAATTTTAATAAAATGTTTTGCAAAATTCAATTATTTTCATAAATAATAAAATTTACATAGAAATTCAATTAATTTAGAATAGCATTTTGAAAAAAAAATTTAGAAAAAATCAATTATTTAACACAATTTCTATACAATTATTCACAAAAATTCAATTACTTTCACTAATAATAACATTTTTCAATTAGAAATTCAATTTTTAAAAAAAAATTTAATTAAATTCTTAGCAACTATTCAATTATTTTCATAAATAATAAAACTCATCGAAGAATTTCAATTATTTTTTGAATAAAATTTTTCAGAAATTGCTTAAAAAAATGTAATTATTTTTAAAAATTTAATTTTAATTTAATTCTTCACAATAATTCAATTACTTTCACTAATAATAACATTTTTCATAAAAATTCAATTTTTAAAAAATTTTTTTGATAAAATTCTTAGCAAGAATTCAATTATTTTCATAAATAATAAAACTCATTGAAGAATTTCAATTATTTTTAATACTATTTTCAATTAAGTAGAAGGAAAAATTCAATTATTTTGACAAATAAAATTTTCTACAAGAATTCAATTATTTATAATAAAAGTTTCATAATATTTACAATATTTCGAAAAAATTAATTATTTAAAACAATGTTTATAAAATTCTTTTGAAGAATTCAATTATTTTCTAAAATATAACAAAAGTTTCCACAGAAATTCAATTGTACTACGCTGCCTCGTCCTCGAGATCAATTATTTTGTAGTAATGGAATTACTATTCGTTTCGCACAGATATTTTAAATTCAAACTAAAATAAAAAGGATAATTCCCTTGCCACTCTGTAGATGTCGTCTCTTCGCCGCCATGACACTTTCATTATGGAGTTTCTGTGTGTTTCGTGCACATCGCGAAAAATTCTCGTCTCGGAAAAGTTATATTTAAAGTGATTTTTAAGTGTTCTTGAAGAATGAATTCATCATCGGATGAGTATCAGCGTGCTGGGAAACGGAGGAGACAACACAGCGGTGATCGTTTTCCGAAAAAACGGGAGAAATCAAGGGAAAAAGTGAAACGACGAAGTCGTTCAAGAAAACGACGCCCATCCACATCCTCACGTAGCAGCTCATCCTCTACAGAAAGAGGATCAAGGGAATTCAGCCGAAGAACCAAAAATAGTGAGCGTTTACGCAGAGAAACGCCACGCAGAACATTACCTGCAAGTCGAAGCGGCGAGCGTCACCCACGCGGTGCGCCACGCAAACGAAGCAGGTACAATGATTCTAACCTCGACAGGAACAGATACGACTCAGTGAGTGAGAGTTCTGTATCATCACACCCCGACGAGCGGAGCTCGAGCAGTCCGCCTCGGGATGAAACAGAAAAACCTGCTCACGAAACGACACAATCCGGAAAAAATCAGCCTGGAACAGAGGAGAAAATTGACAAACAGGCGTCAGTGGAAGTCGATAATGCAGATCCCCTGTTGAGCCAACTGGACTCTACGGAGTTCGAGAAAAAAGCGACGGGAGCGCCCGTGAATGATTCCGTGTCAAAGTTGTGGTCGAACATTTTCAAAACAGGCTTCAAAAGTCACAAATACTTCGACTGTCAAAAAAGCCACCAACACCTCGAGAGGAAGGAACGACTCCAAGCCCGGCAATTTAAACTGGCGGGGCCCTCCCAGGCGCAGTCACAACAGACTGAGACAAGGAGGGCCAATGAAGAATCGGAGTTACCATCAGCGAGCGCCCAGGAAATAGAGGTAAGAAAAATTGCTGGTCGGCTAAAATATCATATAGACTCATGGAAACTGTTGTCATCTGACCCTCATATTTTGAATTGCGTCACCGGTTACACATTACCTTTTGTAAACAAACCATCTCAGTCAAATAAACCCAGTGAACAAAAAATGTCACGAGAGGAAAAGACTAAGATGTTAAAGGCAATTTGTGTGTTAGAGGAAAAGGGAGCAGTAAAGCGAAAACCTTATGACAAAAAACAGTTTCTATCCCCGTACTTCTTGCGTCAAAAACAAGATGGCAGTGACAGATTCATCTTGAATTTAAAATCACTGAATAAATTTTTGAATCCCCCCCCACTTTAAATTAGAAGACTTGAAAGTCGCCCTAAATTTAATAAGTAAAGGGTACTATATGATTTTAATTGATTTGAAAGACGGATACTTGCACATTCCAATCGCAAGTAAACACAAAAAATTCCTCAGATTCGAATTTGACGGGAACATATTTGAGTTTCAGTGCATGCCTTTCGGCCTTTGCACTGCACCATACACGTTCACTAAATTACTGAAACCGGTAGTTCAGAATCTAAGAGAATTAGGTATCACACTCGTCATTTATTTAGATGACATACTAATAATTGCCGAAACTGAAACGGAGTGTAACGAAAGTGCTCGAAAAACCCTAGAACTTTTAAAAACTCTTGGCTTAGTTATTAATCGGGAAAAAAGTAAACTTTTCGCTTCAACTCAATGCAGATTCCTAGGTTTAATTATAGACAGTATAAAAATGAGTGTAGTATTACCGGACGAAAAAAGACAAAGGTCGTTAAAATTAATAAGGGATTTTCGAATCAAAAAAGAATGTAAGATCAAAGAATTGGCTCAGGTAACCGGAACCTTGGTGTCAACATGCCCTGCGGTCAAATATGGATGGTTGTACACCAAGGAACTGGAGCGACAGAAATATTTAGCACTGATTGAGTCAAATCAAAACTTCAATGCTAAAATGACGGTAAACGAAAAAATACGGACTGACCTAAATTGGTGGCTTTCGAAATTGGAATTTGCAAGTAATCCTATCAGAAATCAAACCTTTCAATTCACAATCTTCACTGATGCATCCCTATCAGGTTGGGGAGCGTTTTGCCTCGGGAAGAAAGCTCATGGTCATTGGAATGAGGACGAAAAGAAAAACGCTATCAACTATTTAGAACTTAAAGCCGTCCTGTTCGGATTAAAATGTTTTGCCAGCGACTGTCGTAGCTGCGAAATATTACTCCGAATCGACAACCAGACCGCCATCTCGTATATTAACAAAATGGGAGGCATCCGATACCCAAGACTTACGCAGCTGACCAAACAAATCCGGCAGTGGTGCGAAAGTCGGGATATCTGGATTCAAGCTTCATACATACCCTCAAAACAAAACACGGAAGCTGACAAACAATCCAGACTGATGCCTTCGAATACGGAATGGCAATTATCGAAATTAGCTTTTCGAGAAATTGAAAGTAAATTCGGGGAATTCGACATTGACGTGTTTGCATCCAGGACGAACGCAAAATGTAAAAAATTCATTTCCTGGCAGAACGACCCGGAAGCCTTTGCAGTTGATGCATTCACAATATGTTGGTCAGATTATTTTTTCTACGCGTTTCCCCCCTTTTCGATCATACTAAAAATGTTACGAAAAATCCAAAGCGATCAGGCGGAAGGGGTTGTGGTGGTACCCTACTGGCCATCACAACCGTGGTATCCGTTATTCAAATCTCTTTTAGCGTCCGAAATTATTCATTTTGAGCCCAATAAAAAATTGTTGTCATGTCCATACAGAGAGCAACACCCACTCGCGGACAAACTTATCCTGGTGGCCGCACTGTTATCAAGGAAGGCTTCAAAATGAGAAGACACACGGAAGAGACCGACAACATCATGCTGTCGTCGTTATCCAATAGAACGTTGAACGAGTACATTGAATGTATATAGGGCAGCGTTGTCATTGATAATGAATAATGAGCACCGCAAATATCCACAAATAATCAGGTTCTTCAAAGGAGTGTCCAACATGAAACCTCAGGCACCGAGATACGACACAACATGGAATCCGCAGTTAGTATTAAATAAATTGATAACGTTATATCCCAACGAAAATATCACGTTGGAAAATTTAACAAAAAAGTTAACAACATCTATGGCTCTAATCACAGGACAGAGGTTGCAAACATTGCATAAAATCAGATTAGAATACATAAACGTAACAGGAAAGACGAGCAGCCAAAAATTATTTTTATGTTACCAAAAGCCACACAAGGAGCCACTGTGCAGTCGATTAGCAGGTGGATAAAACAAATCTTGGACGAAAGTGGAGTGGACTCGGGATTCACAGCGTACTCGACAAGACATGCATCGACTTCGGCAGCGCTCAGAAATGGAGCAAACATTGAAACGATAAGACAAGCAGTTGGATGGACTGCTTAATCGAAAACTTTTGCGAACTTTTATAACTTACCACTGAGGCAAGAAAAAACGTTTGCAGAAGCGATTTTTGAAGAAAGCGATTCGATTAATAATATGTCTAATTTTTCTTTTTTCTTTATCATTTTCACTTTATTCTCTTTTTCTTAAATCATCAAGTTTATTTTTGTTAAGCGTAAATCGAGCTAAAAATTCAGTTATTTCCAATTTTCTCAATTCTGTTCGAATGTTAAACAACGAAAGTACAAATCTGTATAAAACAAATAAAGTAACACAGAGTACAAAATCACAACCATTATATCTTTGAACAACTACAAAATAATTGATCTCGAGGACGAGGCAGCGTAGTACAATTGAAAGATTGAACGAACTTACCTAAGTGAAGTTCAATCAGAATTGTGCTAGCTGCCTCGTCCGAAGAGATCACACCCACCCAAATCATGTAAACAAAATCACCCACATCCCTGGTTGCGATTTACAGTACAATATCTTTGAAATTAATGAAAGTGTCATGGCGGCGAAGAGACGACATCTACAGAGTGGCAAGGGAATTATCCTTTTTATTTTAGTTTGAATTTAAAATATCTGTGCGAAACGAATAGTAATTCCATTACTACAAAATAATTGATCTCTTCGGACGAGGCAGCTAGCACAATTCTGATTGAACTTCACTTAGGTAAGTTCGTTCAATCTTTCAATTCTTTTTAAACATTTTAATAAAATTTTTCGCAATCATTCAATTATTTTCATAAATAATAAAATTCTTCTCAGGAATTGAATTATTTTTGAAAATTTTAATAAAATTCTTAGCAACTATTCAGTTATTTTCATAAATAATAAAATTCATCGCAGGATTTCAATTATTTTTAATTCAATTTTACAGGAATTGCTCGAGAAATTTTATTATTCTTAAAAATTTAATTTCAATTCCTCAAAAAAATCAATTACTCAAAAAAAATGTTTTCTTTTAAATTATTCTTTGGAAGAATTCAATTATTTACAAACATATTAGAATTCTTCACAGAAATTCAATTATTTTCAAATATTTTAATAAAATTGTTCGAAAGAAATCAATTGATTTAAATACAATTTTAATTTAATTTTTTTGAAATAATTCAATTATTCTTTTATAGATTTTAATAAAAATCTTCCCAAGAATTCAATTATTTTCAGAAATAGCTTTTAATTCGTCGAGGAAAATCGATAATTTAAAAAAAATTTTAAGTATAATTCTGCAAAAGAATTCAATTATCTTTTGATAAACAACAAAATTGATCTCATAAAATCAATTATTTTAAGGACTTTTAATAAAATTCTTTTCCAAAATTCAATTATTTTGATAAATATCAAAATTCAGCACAAGAATTAAATTCTTTTGAAAAGTAATAAAATACTTTGTAGAAATTAAATTATTTAAAAAGTTTTTTTTTTAATTCTTGTCAAGAATTAAATTATCTTTATAAATAGATAGCGAAATTCTTCTCAAGAATGAAATTATTGTCAAAAATTCTAATAAAATTCTTAGCAAAATTTCAATTATTTAAATGAAATGTAATAAAATTCTTCGCATTAATTTAATTATTATACTCTCAAAAATTGTTATAAAATTCTTTAATATAATAAATTTTATTAATATATTTCAATTAAATTCCTTAAAAGAAATAAATTATTTTCAAAAATTGGTAATAAAATTTTTCTTAAAAATGAAATTCTAAGAAACATTCAATTTTATTGAATAAATTATTTCTTTTTGTATTTAAAGAAATGAATTCTCATAGAATTTTCTAATAAAAATTGTTTTAAAAATTAATTTCGGTTCAAATTTTAGGTAATAATTTAATATTAAAAGCATTATAACATGAATTTTTAGAAATAATTGCATTTTGAAGAGGTTTCAAATTAAAATCTTTGAAAATCTGAATTTTTCATACTTTTAATTAAAAATTCTGTAGAATTTATTTTTTTGGAAAAGTTTAATTGAATTTTTTTGGAAATTATTTCAACTTTTTCTTTTCTACTGTAGAAATTGAAGTATTTTTGTATAATCGATTTCCATTTTGTAAAATAGAATTGTGAATAGATGGATTTAATAATTTTCAATGAACATTTTCAAAAATAATTAAAAATCGTTAAAAATAATTTAAACAAGAATTTTAGTTTGAAATTCTGTAAAATAATAATTGAATTTAAAATGATGAAAATAATTTCTAAGAAGTTAGAGTAACAGTATATATAAAATAATATTATAATTATTTACGTTTCGAGTGTAAATAAATGAAATATAATATCGCATTTCATTTTCGACTTATCCTCGTTGTTTGCTTTTTTGGCCGCTTGTTTCCTCATTTGTGCTGAATAAACCCGCGAAAGTGTAAATAAACAATTTTCCTTATTTATTCAAAAGAGTTCAAAAAAGAAAAAAAAAAAAAAAAAAGTGAAAGTTTGCAGCGGTTGAAAAGTTTTCGGCTCCCATCCGGAGATTAATTAAATTATCAAAACTTGTACACGAATGTACGGAAGAAGAGAAAAAGGGAAAGATAAAAGAGAAACGATATAAAGAGAAGAAAATAAAAAATTAGAGTGAGAGTCTGGGACTCGAAATTGGTACAGGAAAAGGAAAAATGAATTTTTAATTTGAAGAAAGTAAGTTGGTTGCAGGTGCGACATCCGTTAGAAACGTTGAAATTAATAGTTAATGCGATACCCTATATTTTTTCTTTTTTTTTCCCTTTTTTTTTTTCTTTGCAAGAAAGAAAATATGGTACTTGCATTGTCGCGATGTTCCGCGTTTTCTCTTTTTTCCCTTTTATTTTTCTTTTCCTTTTATATTTTGTCTCATAGATTCCACAATAACGGAAGCAGTTGATGAACGTGAACCATTCAACGTGTCAGCGGTTCCATATTGTAATTAATTTTCTGAAAACGAAAAGGTCACGAACCTCCCGGGAAGTAGAAAAGTATATATAAGAGTAAATGGATTGACGTTGAAGCGTCGCGACGCCACAATACATTCAACTCAAACGCTATGTAAATTTTATTTCGAAAAAAAAATCTAGAACGAAAAAGCAGTTTCTGGAAATTAATTGGATCTTTTTTTTTTACTATATTTTTTCGTTTTTTTTCCAATTTTTAAACAACTACAAGAGGAAAGATTCATTTCACGCTACTGATGTTTTCTCTATGTGTGCGCATTCATTTTGTCAACAAAAGTCCTTCCATTGATATGGTCGCGACAATGGAATGATAAAACTGTCATTTTCTCCAATTTCTTTACTCTTTTTTTTATTTTTAACGGTTGATTCCCTTAAATTCCCTGCAGAGATTGTTACAAATAAATTAATCAGTAAAGTGCTTTCAACAAGGAGGCATTTTAATTAAAATCGTCTCTAGAGCTCGGAGCGTTCGCATTGGTACCGGAAGAACAAATATTTTGATTAGGATCAAGATGTAAGAAAAGAAAAGAATTCTTTTTCTCTCGAAAAGCGTTTCTTCATTTTGAGAGCGGGAAGTTATTTTTTTTAAATTTATAGTCGACAATAATTTGAATTTATAAACTACCGCAGCGACTAATTATTTATGAAAAAAAAGTTGACTAAAAACTCTTTTTATTCAGTTAAAAAAAAAAAAAAAACAGACTAAAATCTCTTTTTATTCAGTAAACAAAAAATTTACGAGGCGCATGATTATTCCCCAAATGTCATTTTAACGAATTGCATTTATTCGAACTGTTATTTTAACGAAATGTCACTTTTGCGAATCGCCATTTTTACGAATTGACACATTTGCGAAACACATTTTAACGAATTGTCATTTCTACGAAATGTCACTGTTGCGAATTGTCATTTTTGCGAAAAATTCGTAAAAATGACAATTCGAAAAAATTACTTTTCGCAAAAGTAACAATTCGTAAAAATGGCAATTCGCAAAATTGACATTTCGTGAAAAGTGACAATTCGGTAAAATGACAGTTCGGTCAAATGACATTTGGGGAATAATCATGCGCCTCAAATTTACTTTAAATTTAAAAAGTAAACAAAAAATTTAATTTAAATTTAAAAAGTAAACAAAAAATTTACTTTAAATTTAAAAAGTAAACAAAAAATTTACTTCGATTTTCCCTGATTTCCGGATATATTATTATTCTTTTTTGAAAACAAAAAGGATTTCAATCTCTCTCATCTGTTTTTCATTTTCTATTTTCCCCAAAATATATTTATGACCAGAAACTCTATTTTCCAATTGTCCCCCACAATTTTATATATTTTTCCGCCAAAGAAGATTTAAATAATTTACTCTTCCTGCAAAGTGGAATTCTACACTACTAGTTCAAAAAGAAAAAAAACAAAAAAAAAAGAGTTAGTGGGAATGAAAAAAAATATAGAAAAGAAGGAAATCCCTTCTTCTCTGAATTTATTATGTAAATTGAAATCCATGATTCACACCATTTCATAGTAATTTAATCTTGCGATTCTGCAAGAAAATGAAAAATCCGCTAAACGATAGATTTTCCAGAATATATGCAAATGGTATTCAATCGTTGGAACTTCTTAATCAAAACTTTTTGATTGGGAATTGCTTCATTTGACATAGTTAAGAATTTTTTTACTCCTAATCTTTTTTCTTTTTTATTTAATTTTTGTTTATCCTGAGTTTTATTTTATTTCTTTTTTTTTTAATCTTTAAACGGATTTGTATAAGAAATTTTGTTCCTTTACCTGTGAATTTAGTATTATTTACTCTCTGAATTTTTTATTAGTAAAATTATTTATTAATTTGAATTAGTTGCTTTTTGCTTTTTAATTAGTAAATTTTACTTAAAGTTTTTCTAAGAATATGAAATTGAGATGAAAAACGAATTCGTTTTTTGTCTCAATTTCATATACTTAGAAAAACTGTGAGCTAATAAATTAGTAGAAATTACTATTTATTTATTTACTATTTTTAGTTTTACTAATAAATTTGTAGAAATTACTATTTATTAAATTACTATTTTTAGTTTTACTAATAAATTAGTGGAAATTACTATTTATTAATTTACTATTTTTAATTTTACTAATAAATTTGTAGAAATTTCTATTTATTTATTTACTATTTTTAATTACTATTCTTTACTAATTTATTTACTATTTAATTAGTAAATTTTATTTAAAGTTTTTCTAAGGATACGTGAGCTAATAAATTAGTGGAAATTACTATTTATTAATTTACTATTTTTAATTTTACTAATAAATTAGTAGTAATTTATTATTTATTTGTTTACTATTTTTAATTTTACTAAAAAATTTATAGAAATTAATATCTATTTTACTGTTTACTTACTTACTATTTTTAATTTTACTAATAAATAAGTAGAAATAACTATATTTGTTTTACTATTTATTTTTTACTAATTCTAATTTTACTAATAAATTTGTAGAAATTACTACTTATTTTACTATTTATTTATTTTACTATCTATTTATTTACTATTTTTAATTTTACAAACTATTTAGTAAAAATTATTATATTTGTTTTACTATTTATTTACTATTTTAAATTTTACTTATAAATTATTAGAAATCACTATTTATTTACTTACTATTCTTAATTTTACTAACAAAGTAGTAGAAATTACTATATTTGTTTTGCTATTTATTTTTTACTACTTTTAATTTTACTAATAAATATGTAGAAATTACCATTTATTTTACTATTTATTTATTTCATATTTTTAATTTTACAAACAATTTTATTAAAAATGACTGTATTTGTTTTACTATTTATTTACTATTTTAAATTTTACTTATAAATTATTAGAAATCACTATTTATTTACTTACTATTTTTAATTTTACTATTAAATTAGTAGAAATTACTATGTTTGTTTTACTATTTTTAATTTTACTAATAAAGTAGTAAAAATTACTACATATTTATTTACTATTCTTAATTTTACAAACAATTTAGTAAAAATTACTATTTATTTATTTAGTATTTTTAATTATACTAACAATTTAGTAAAAATTATTATATTTGTTTTACTATTTATTTACTATTTTAAATTTTACTTATAAAATATTAGAAATTACTTACTATTTAATTTAATTTACTTACTATTTTTAATTTTACTAATATATTAGTAGATATTACTATTTTTTACTTACTCTAATAAATTTGTAGAAATTACTATTTATTTACTATTTCTAATTTTACAAACAATTTAGTAAAGATTACTATACTTGTTTGACTATTTATTTACTATTTTTAATTTTACTAACAATTTAGTAAAAATTACTGTATTTGTTTTACTATTTATTTACTATTCTAATTTTTACTAATAAATTAGCAGAAATTACTATTTATTTATTTATTTACTATTTTTAATTTTACTAATAAAGGAGTAGAAATTACTATGTATTTATTATTTAAAATTTTACTAATAAATTAGTAGAAGTAACTTACTATTTAATTTAATTTACTTACTATTTTAAATTTAACTAATATATTAGTAGAAATTACCATTTTTTTACTTACTATTTTTAATTTTACTAATAAAGTAGTAGAAATTACTATTTGTTTATTATTTTTAATTTTACTAATAAATTAGTAGAAATTACTATGTATTAATTAAATTTTCTAATTCTAAAGCAAAAAGTCAGTCATTAATTCGAATTACTAAACATTATTACTAATTCAAATTTAATTGAATTTAATGGGTAGATTTTTTTTATTGATACTAGAATGGAATTAGTTTTACTATGAACCAAAAGAAAATGTAAATTAAAAATATTATTTTTATATAAAAAAAATTAATTATTTAAATAAATTTTTAAATAAAATTTTTAAAAATTTTAAGAAATATGATACAAAATAGTTTCATTTACAGGATTTAATAAAATACATTTAATTTCAGAAAGAAAAATTAATTCTTCTTTGAAAAAATTCTGCTATAAAATTTAATAAGACAAAGTTTCATTTGTCTGTTAACGCCTTGTTAAACTGCTGAGAATATTATTCCATAATCGATGTTTTTCTTTTTCTAAAAATAAAACTTAAAAGCAAGAAAAAAAAAAAAAAAGAAAAACATAATAGCAAATTAAATTGTCTGTTTATCGGAGAAAGTTTTTCTTTTTTTTTTTTGTAAAAGAGAAAGAAAAATGAATGAATAACTCTGATAATTAGCGTATTAAAGTGATAATAATCGTGTTAATTAATTTTGCAGATTGCGAGGGAGAAAATTGTATACTCCAATGTTCTTATCCAGGAAAAAACCGGAAACCCTGCCAGTGCAAACACAGCATAAAAATCTACAACAGTGAGTGTGACAAATTATATTCTTTTGGAATGGGGGAAAAACAATAAGAAAAAAAAAAAGATTAATCGCTTTACAGAATAGAAAAGACAGGGGTTCAATTTCTCTCTATACATAGATAGAGAGAGAGAGATAGAGAGAGTGAAAGAGTTGGCAAAGTGATTTATACAGTGAAAATCCGGATCTATAAACTTTTCTTATATTTTCCACCTCCCTTTTTTTTTTTATTTGACAGATCGATCGAGATACGAATGCAGGATAAAATTGTCCAATGTCACGTCCCTCCGGGCTAGTCTTCTCACTCAACACGGCACCATAGAGTCTCTTCTCAGTCGACAGGTAAGTGAAATCTAAACTTAAAGTTGAGAGCACAAACATAAGCAATAAAGAGAGCAAGTTTTCACAAAAGCGCTGTGAAAAATGGATTTCATGGAAATTCAAGTGTTTAAAATTTAATAACAGTCTTTCGACCACTGAAAAAGGTCGCATATATTTAAAAAAAAAAAAAAAAAAAAACCATGTCTTTATACATATTTGATATTACATTTCAAAAACTATTCTTTTCATTGAATTGCTCTCTGCTTTCAAAGAATAGAAAAGTATACTTTTTTTCATTTTATTTCCTTATATTTACATTTCTTAAATTAAATTTAAAAACATAAATTCACTTAAATTTTGAATACATAAATTCACTTAAATTTTAAATACATAAATTTACTTAAATTTTTATACGGATAAATAGATAAATTTTTTGGACTTAATAGCAAGAATGTCAGTCAATGATTTCTGCTTTGTAGTTACGATTTTTATTTTTTTATTGCAGTGATAGGAGACTAATTTTTGATAACTTTTTTTATTACCAGACTTCGCACTCGATAATTAATTTTAAAAAAGTAGAAAAAAGTAGCTTTTTCAAACTAAAAAAAGTAATAAAAAAGTAGCTATCGAAAAATTAAACACGACTACTAAAAAAACTCGTTTTTACTTCACAAAACTGAAAAAAATTCCATTTAATATTTTTTATTTTCCTGTCTTTTTCCTAATTTTCATCAAAAATGTTTACTTCTCTCTTATCCTGCGCTAATAAATTGAATTCCTCCTGCAACGAATTTTATTATTCATGAAAGAATTAAAATTTTTATAAAAATAATTCAATTCTGATGAAGAATTTTATAAATTTTTTAAAATAATTTATTTCTTTCGACTAATTTTATGCAAATTCTAATTTAAATTGTAATTAAATTCTCGAGAAATTTTTATTATTTGTGAAAAGAGTTGAATTTTTACGAAGATTTTTTGCAAAAAAATATTTAAATAATTGAATTCTGTTTGGAAATTTTATGAAAATAAATTATTGAAAATCATTGAATAGCGAAAAGTTTTTAAAACTAATATAATTAAATTTTACAAAGAATTATACCTATTAAAATTTTTGACAACATTTGAATGTCTGGTATTTTATTAAATTTTTTTGAAAATATATAATTGAATTCCTAAAAAGTATTTTAATATTTATAGAAATAATTGAATTCCTGCGATGAATATTGTTATTTATGAAAATAATTGAATTTCCAAGAAGAAATTTATTACTTTTAAAAATAATTGAATTCTTGTGATAAATATTGTTATTTATGTAAATAATTGAAATTTGAAAAAAAAATTTATTAAAATACCTGAAAATAATTGAATTTTTGGGAATAATTTTGTTATTTATCGACACAATTGTAATCTTTTCAAAAATTATTTATGTAAATAATTGAAATTCTTAGGAAGAATTTTATTAAAATCTATGAAAGAATAATTGAATTATTTCAAAAAAATTTAATATAATTGTATTTAAAATAATTGAATTCTTTTGAACAATTTTATTAAAATATTAGAAAATAATTAAATTCCTGTCAAAAATTCCAATACTGTAAATAATTGAATTAATTTCCAAAAAATTAAAATTAAATTTTTAAGAATTAATTACATTTTTGGAGCAATTCCTGTATAATTCTATTAAAAAATAATTGAAATCCTGCGAAGAATTTTATTATTTATGAAAATAATTGAATTCTTACGAAGATTTTTACAAAAAATTGTTAAATATCGAATTTTATTGAAAAATTTCATGAAAATAGTAGATATTGAAAATCATTGACTTATTGCGGAAAGATTTTAAAAATCATTAAATTTTACAAAGGATTCTATTAAAATTAATAATTGAATTCCTAAAAATCATTTTATTATTTATGAAAATAATTGAATTCTTGGGAACGATTTTAATGCAATTTTTTTTAAATAATTGGATTTCCGAGAAGAAATTTATTACTTTTAAGAATAATTGAATTCTTGTGATGAACATTGTTATTTATGAAAATAATTGAATTCTTTTGATGAATATTGTTATTTATGAAAATAATTGAATTTTGCAAAGAATTTTATTGAAATGCCTCAAAATAATTGAATTTTCGGGAATAATTTTGTTATTTATTGACATAATTGAATTTTTCAGAAGAATTACTTTTAAATATAATTGAATTCTTAGAAAGAATTTTATTAAAAACTAAAAAAATAATTGACTTATTTCAAAAAAATTTAATTAAAACTGTACATATTTAAAGTAATTTATTTATTTCGAACAATTTTATTCAAATATTTGTAAATAATTGAATTCCTGAGAAAAATTCTAATATTTTTTTAAGTAATTGAATTCTTCCAAAGAATTTAAAAAAACTTTTTTTTAATATTTGATTTTTTCGAGCAATTGAAATCAAATTTTTAAGAATAATTACATTTTTTGAATTTTATTATTTATGAAAATAATTCAATAAATGCTAAGAATTTTTTAAACAAATTTAAAAATAATTGAATTCCTGAGAAGAATTTTATTATTTATGAAAATAATTGAATTATTGCAAAAAATTTTATTAAAATGCCTTAAAACAATTGAATTTTCGGAAATAATATTATATTATAATGATTAAAAATAATTGAATATTCGGAAATAATTTTGTTATTTATCGACATAATTGAATTCTTTCGATGAATTCTTATTTATGTAAATAATTTAATTTCTGTAAATTGAATTAAAAATAATTGAATTCCTGAGAAGAATTTTATTATTCATGAAAATAATTGAATTATTTTAATTATTTTATTAAAATTTTATAATAAAAATTTTATTAAAATGTTTAAAAAGAATTGAATTTCTGTTAAAAATTATTGTTTGTCTGGAAATAATTGAATTATTGCGAAAAATTTTATTGAAATGTTTAAAAAAAATTGAATTTCTGTTAAAAATTATTGTTTGTCTGGAAATAATTGAATTATTGCGAAAAATTGAAATGTATTAAATGTATTGAAATGTTTAAAAAAATTGAATTTCTGTGAAAAATTTTGTTATTTTTGAAAGTAATTGAATTCTTCATAATAATTTTATAAACATTGTTTTAAATAATTGAATTCTTGTGGAAAACTTTATTTGTTGAAAAGAATTGAATTTTACGATTAATTAATTTAAAATAGTTTAAAAAATAATTGAAATTCTTCGATGAGTTTTATTATTTATGAAAATAATTGAATTCTTTTGTGAAATTTAATGAAAATACTTGATATTGAAAATAATTGAATATTTTTAATGAATTTGATTATAATTTTTGAGAATAGTTTTTTCATTTTATTGGCGAATTTAAAGTATTGAAAATTCTAAAAAAAAGCAGAAATACTAAATTTAAGTGGCCAAGCGATGAGTAATAAATTGTATATAAAATAATGTAAATTTGAAATATTTACTTATTTCTATTTATTTAATTAGTTTTAAAAAAATTTAAGTTTAAAATTTAAAAAGAAATCAAATTTAGAAAAATTTTATATAAAATTCAGAAATTAGATTTTTAAAATATTTTACTTCTATTTTTTAAAAATATTTGAATGTTTTGATAAACAATTTAATTTAATTTAAGAAATTGGAAATTTTAAATTTATACATATTATAATTTGTATATTTATATATAATAATTGAATTTTTTTTTTAAATTCAGAAAAACTCTTAAAAATAAAAAAAAAAAATTATTGTTTTTGAAATGATAGAATTTTTAAAAATTTTTTAATAAAATTTTTGAAAATAATCCTTCACTACATCTACAGTAATAAATTACGTTCAGAAAAAAACCGAATAAAATTTTTATGGTAACTTAATGACGATATATCTTTAAACCTTTTCAATATTGTGAAAAAGATCTGTACCATAAAAAAAAATATTGATAAATATTATTCAACTATATACATGTGAGAATATTGACAAAAATTTATATATTGATAAAAATACGCAATAAAGGCATATATAAATATTTATATGTAAAACAACATTTAAATGATATAATATAGATAAAAAGGAATAACCGCGATCCAATAAAAGACTCGAAATGTGTCAAATAAAATTCGTAATATAAAATATGGATCAAAGTTTGTTTTTATAGATGTATTTGATGGTGAATGCGTATAATATTTTTATGTCTTCGCGGAGGATTTTACTGCAGTAAAGCGAATTACGTTTGAAAAAGTTTCGAATTTTCTATCTCATTTTCATAAATTATCATCATTATTATTATTATTATTATACACTGGATTTTTTTGCAAAGAAGAAATAATTAATCTATTTTTGTTAAATAATTTTTTAATTAATTATTTCTCTCGTATTTATGAAAGTTTTCGACATTTTTACAATATTAAATATTTTAATAATAAAATATTTCTCTTCTCTCTAATTAACATTTTTTTATTTAACAGTTATTTTGTTTTTTTAAAAAATACGTGCACAATAATTTATATCATTTGCTCAGAATTTTTTTCAAAGCATTTTTAATTTACAATTATTTTTACGGAATTTTTTATTTTTCATATTATATGTACAAAAAGCGTGGAAATGTATTTTATGATTTTATTTGAAAACTTGATGATTGAATTTTTAAATTAATAATGTTTGTATTAGTCTCTGTATTGCATTTTGTAAAATAGTTGACGCAGTTTTAAACAAATTGTAAAAAAAAAAGAAACTTCTCTTTTTTTTAGAACAGTTTTCGAATTTTTTTTAAATCCTAGCAGTTACAGTCAGTCACAAATTTTTAAGACTTTGAAATTGGGTTTAAGTAGTAAAACACGTTTATAGTCAGACACAAAATTTGCGGAATTCTTTGGTTGTATTATATGTTGGTAAAGTTTGGTATTATATATGTCAGTAGTAAAAGAGAGTTTTAGTTCCAAATTCCTAGAAATTAAATTATAAAAAAAGCAAAAGATTTTTCTTAAATTATCATTTGAAAAAAGTTTATTTTTGTATTTTACAGGGTTGCCACAAAAATTTAATTTTGTTTTTTCCTCACTTTTTCCTGATTACGAAACAAAATTTTTCTTTTTCTTTTTTTTTATTTTATAATTATATTATAAATTTTTTTATTTATAAATATTATTAGCAAACATGAAAAAATCGATAACTTCGAGTCTTCGACTTGGAGTGGTCGATTTCTTCAAGTTTGGTAATAATAATTAAAGATGATCAAGTGATAAAATCAATATTTTTTAATATAAAAAAAATATAAAATAAAAAATATTGTTTTTAAAAAAACAAAAATAAAATTCTTCAGAATTATTTCCATCTCATTCAATATTTATTTTCTCGAATTTCTACCTAAAATTCTTCTTTAAATCAATTATTTTTAATAATTTTGGAGAAAATTCTGAATTTTCAAATCAATTTGTTTATAATTAAATTTTAAGAAATTTCAATTATTCAGAAATTCTTCAATTAAATATATTAGAAATTAAAAACTTCAAATAATTAAAAAAATGCCACTAAACATTTTGAAAAAAATTAATTCTACAGAATTCCTAATTAAAAGTATGAAAAGTTCAAATTTTCAATGATTTCAATTTGAAACTTTTTAAAAATTCAATTATTTCTAAAAATTCACGCTTGCAATTATAATTCAATTATAATCTAAAATTTTAACTGAAACACACTTTTAAAACAATATTTATTAGAAAATTCTACGAGAATTCAATTATGTAAATACAAAAATAAATATTTTATTATATTGAATGTTTCTTAAAATTATAAAGAATTTGATCAACAAATTTTTAAATAATTGAATTCTTGTGACAATTTTAATAATAATTTCATTTTTCAAAAAATTTGATGAAAACTATATTAAAAATAATTTAAATTATGCCAAGAATTTTATTAAAATTTTTGAAAATAATTGAATTTCGAAGAAAAATTTTATTATTTATAAAGATAATTAATAATTTGAGGATAATTTTAGAAATAATTTTTGAACATAATTGAAAATAAATGGAAAATAAAAGCTTGAAATAATTCTAAAATAAAATTCAACTAAACTTTGTCGAAAAAAAAATAATAATTCTATAAAATCGTTAGTTAACAGTATATAAAAAATTCAGATTTTCAAAGATTTTAATTTGAAACCTTTTTAGAATTCAATTATTTCTGAAAATTAGCGCTAAAATGCTTTCATTATTCAATTCTTATTATCTATAATTTGAACTAAAATTCATTTTTAAATCAATTTTTACTGATTTAATTTTATTGATTTTATTTTTATTGACAATTTTACGAGAATTAAATTATTATTTAAATAAAAAAATAAATAATTTATTGAATAATTGAATGTTTCTCAAAATTTATTTCTGATAAAGAATTTAATGAACGAATTTTTAAATAATTGAATTCATTTGACTTTTAATAAAAATTTTAAAAATAATTACATTTTTCGAGGAATTCGATTAAAATTGTATTGAAAATAATTGAAATTCTACAATGAGTTTTACTATTTATGAAAATAATTTAATTAAAAAAATATATTATTTATAAAAGTAATTGAATTGCTGTAAAAAATTATTATTTATGAAAATAATTGAATTATTGCAAAGAAATTTATAAAAAATTTTGTTAATAATTGAATTCCTGCCAAAATTTTATTATTTATGATAATATCTATTGAATGAATTTTTGAGACGAATTTTATGTATTTTTTTTTTAAATAAATGAATTCTTTTGAGAAATTTTATTAAAGTAGTAGATATAATGAAAATAATTGAATATTAGCGAAGAATTTCAATATTTGTAATAATAATTGAATTTTTGCGAAAGAATTTCTAAATATTTTTGAAAATAATTTAATTGTTTTAAAGAACTTTATAAAGAAAATTTTAAATTATTTTTAAGAAGAATTTTATTAAAATTTTTAAAAATAATATTACATTTTTCGAGGAATTCAATTAAAATTATATTGAAAATAATTGAAATTCTGCAATGAGTTTTATTATTTTTGAAAATAATTGAATTCTTATAAAGAATTTTATTAATTACGAAAATAATTGAATCTCTGTAAACAATTTAATTAATTATAAAAATAATGGAATTATTGCAAAGAAATTAGGTAGAATTTTATCAAAATTGTTTTTAAATAATTGAATTTTTTTGGACAATTTTATTAAAATGGTAGATATTAAAAATCATTAAATTGAAGGAAATTTTTGAAATTAATTGAAATTTTGACAAGAATTTTTTTCAAATTTTCGTAAATAATTGAATTTTGGAGAAGAATTTTTTTTTGAATAATTAAATTCTTTTGGAAAATTTTATTAAAATGGAAAATATTAAAAATCATTAAATTGTGGGAAATTTTTGAAAATAATTGAAATTTTGACAAGAATTTTCTTCAAATTTTCGTAAATAATTGAATTCTTTTGAAAATTTTTATTAAAATGGTAGATGAAATTTTTGAAATTTTGCCAAGAATTTTCTTAAAAATTTTCGAAAATAATTGAATTTCGGAGAAGAATTTTTTTTAAATAATTAAATTCTTTTGGAAAATTTTATTAAAATGGAAAATATTAAAAATCATTAAATTGAGGAAAATTTTTGAAAATAATTGAAATTTTGACAAGAATTTTCTTCAAATTTTCGAAAATAATTGAATTTTATTATTTTTAAAAATAATTGAAATTTTGACAAGAAATTTTAAAAATCTCTGTATATAATTGAATTTCTACGAAGAATTTTATTATACTTTTGAAAATAATTTAATTTCTACAATCATTTGTAACTTTTCCAAAATTCAATTTTAGTTTTTTTTAAGTGTTTTTAACTAAAATTCTTCTATAAAAATAAATCCATTTTTTTTTATTTCAGAACAAGTTGAATTATTGAAATTTTTCAAAAATCAAAGTTTTTTCCTATTTAAATTTATTGAAAATTGAAATTTTCTAAAATTTCAAATTAAAACCTTTTGAAGTTGATCTAATTTTTGAAAATTGTAAATGCAACTCTTTTAAAATTCAATTAATTTCGAAATATTTAAGTAAAATTGTTTAGTAAATAATTTATTATTAACAAATTTTATGATAGTTTTTATGATACCTGGTTCTTGAAGAATTAAGTTATTTAGAAAGAAATTATTATTAGAAATAGAAAAAATAGAAAAAAAGGTTTTGTGTTAAAATTCGTGGTTATTTCATAGTTTATGAGTCAAAAACATTTACTACTTAAATAAATAAATAAAAAAAACAAAAAGGACTCAAAAATTCAGAATTTTCTTATGAATTCTAAAAATAAAATTTTTTCCCTGTACTTTTAATAAAAATCCCTGACTTTTTCCCGATTTCCCTGACCAGTGGCAACCCTGGTTTAGTTATTGAGATCTATGCAAACTTTTGTTACACGTTCGAAAACACAAACACGCGATTAATAAAAGTCAAAAAATTGTAAAAAAAAAAAAGGAAAAAGGAAAAATAGTGTAAAATATTTCATTGATATTCAAATGCAGATGCAATGAATTTGATAGTCAATCACAGACTGTCGATAAAGTCAGTTGGTGAAATTCCGGCACGAGAATAAGTCAATAACTTAAGCGTCTCGTGTACCTATGTCAGAATGGCATTGACAGAGTATGATTTGGTATGAATAGATCGTCATATGAATTTTGACGGGGAAAATAAAAAAAAAAAAAAATTGATTTTTTCTCCCCCGATTTTTTTTTTTTTTCAATCAACTATTTCGAAATGAAACGCCAAACGGTGGCTGAATTGAATCCATAATTTTCCCTTCTGACATTTTCCGGTAGGTCATACTTACAAATTGGTGACATTCTCTTCTTTAAATCTTGGTTGAGAGCGTGTCTTCCTGGATCTCCAATATAAATTTGAGATCCTGCCCTCAATGACCTTTCGAGCCACGGAATGAGTTTCTCGGCAATTTTCTCGTCGTACAACAAGTCTCCTATGAGAATTACATTGAAGAGCTCGTTTAGTTTTCCCTCAATTAGGTTTTCCTTGGAAACTCGTAGGTCCACGTTGTTCAATTTGGCGTTCATTAGTATCGCTACGCAGGCGACTGAAAAGAATATAAAACGAACATTTTATTTTCCGCTGACGAGGTGGTAAAATTCTTCTGAATTTTAAACAACTTTTTTTTACTTTTTTCTTTTCTTTTTCTTTTTTTCTTTCTTTTGTTTCTTTTTCTTTTTTTTTTGGAGAATTGAAACTATTTAAGGAAGACGAATAATAAAATTGTCGGTTTATCTTTTAGTTTCTAGTGGTTCAGATTATCGACACTTATTATAATATGGAATTTCTAATTAGGTTAATTAGTTTTCATCATTATCCAATTTTCTCGTAGGATGTTTTTCTTTCAGAGTTTGAGAAGCTTTATCAATCTCTCGAAATTGATTTACTTGAATTATTCAGCAAATTAGATTTTATTAGACGAAATTTATATTTAATTATTATAGAATTATTAAATTATTATATAGAATTATTATAGAATTTTACTTCTAGTAAAAACTGAATTTTTAAACAACTCAAAAAAAAATCTTATAGAATTTTATTATAGAATGATTCTAGAAATTTAAAGTATTTTTTTTTATTATTAATTAAGCTTTTCTTTTTTGAATTTCGCGCCAAAATGGTTCTTTAAACTGCCGTCCAGATGGCATGAAAATTCTCTCACAAATCAAATTCTTGGCAAAACTTGGATTATTTTCGAAAATTTTCCTCAATTCAATGATTTTTTATATCAACTATATCAAAATTTAAAACAAATTTAAACAAAATTTTGATAAAATTCTACGCAAAACATTTAATTATTTTCATAAATAATAACAATTTCATAGGAATTCAATTATTTAAAAAAATTTTTTGATAAAATCCTTCTCAAACATTTCATTATTTTCAAAAATAATAAAAATTTTACAGAAATTCCATTATTTAGAAATTTTTCATAAATTTTTTCATAATAATTTCACTATTTTTCATAAATAAAATAATTTTTTGCAAAAATTCAATTATTTTTAAATACAAGTTTAAGTTAATTCTTGGAAAAATTAAATTATTTTCCAAAATTTTAATTTGATTCTTTTCAGAAATTCAATTGTTTTCAAAAATCTTTATAAAATTCTCTGCAAAATTTTAAATATTTTATAATTAATAAAATGTTTATACTGGAATTCAATTACTTAAAACAGTTTTCAAAAAAATTTTCAAAAAAATCAATTATTTATCATAAAGATCATTACAAAATTCTTTGCAAGAATTCAATTATTTTAATTCGTTGTAAAAAAAATTCAATTATTATTATTTATTTTTACAAATTTTTTTTATAAATTTCTTCAATAATTCACAATAATTTCATTATTTTTAAAAATAATAAAAATTTTTCACAAAAATTCAATTTTTTTCATAAATTAAAAATTTTAGTAAAATTCTTGTTAAAAATTGAATTTTTTTCAAAAATTTTCCTCAATTCAATGATTTTTAATAAATCTACTATTTTAATAAAATTTTCCAAAAGAAATCAATTATTTATAAATAAAAAATTTTGATAAAATTCTACTCAAAACATTTAATTATTTTCATAAATAATAAGAATTTCACAGGAATTCAATTATTTACAAATTTTTTTTATAAATTTCTTCTCATTAATTCCATTATTTTCATAAATAATAAAATTCTTTAGCAAAAATGTAATTATTCTAATTACAATTTTAAAAAAATTCAATTACTTTCAAAAGTTTAAATAAAATTTTTTTTTTATAAAAATTCAATTAATTTGAATGCAATTTTAATTAAATTTCACAATAGACTTTAATGAGTAACATAAATTATAAAAAATTTTAAACAATATAAATTTTTTTGCAAGAATTCAATTATTTTCAGAAATAATATAATTTTACACAAAAATTTAATTATTTAAAAACATTTTTATGAAATTCTTCTGGAAAATTCAATTATTTTCACAAATAAGAAAAATTCATTGCAAATTTTCAATTATTTTAAAAAGAATTTTTAATTCTTTCACAGAATTCAATTTAAACTATACCTATTAAAAATTCTTTAATTCTTATGAAGAATTACATCAAAATTCATAAGAATAATTGAATTTTTCCGAAGAATTTTATTAAATTTAAAGAAATAAATGAATATTGTAGAGTAATTTTATTAAAATTATATTAAAAATAACTGAATTTATACGAAAAAGTTGTGGCAAAACTTTTGAAAATATTTGAATATCTGGAAAAATTTCGATAGGTATGCAAATAATTGAATATTTGCCAAGATTTTTATCAGGATTTTTTAAAATAATTTAATTTCTGCAAAGATTTTTGTCATTTATAGAAAATATTTAAATCCGTTCGAAAAATTTTATTAAAATTTTTTAATGTAATTGAAGATCTGCACAGAATTTTGTTTTTTTTTTCATTTATGCCAAGAATTTTATTAAAATTTTTCAAAAATAATTGAATTTCTACGAATTTTTCACAAGAATTCAATTATTTTCGTAAGTAATAAAATTCTTTTTAGGAATTCAATTATTTTCACAAATAATAAAACTCGTCGCAGAAATTCAATTATTTTTAATATAATTTGAATCGACTTCCTCGAAAAATGCAATTATTTAAAAAAAATTTATTAAAATTCATCGAAATAATTAATTTTTGATGAGAATTCAATTTTCGATAAACATTCAATTATTCAATGAATTATTTATTTTTGTATTTAAATAATTGAATTCTCGTAGAATCTTTTGATAAATATTGATTTTCATTTCATAAAAATGAATTTCAATTCAAATTTTAGATAATAATTGAATATTAATAGCATTATAGCGTTTTTTTTCATTTATGCCAAGAATTTAATTTTAATTTTTGAAAATAATTTAATTTCTTCTAATTTTTCACAGGAATTTAATTATTTTTGGAAATTTTAATAAAATTCTTTTTAGGGATTTAATTATTTTCGAAAATAATAAAACTCAAATCAGAATTTTAATTATTTACAGATTAAATTAAATTAAATTATTTACAAACTTTTGACATAACAATTCGAAGTATAAAACAAAAAATTGGAATAAAACAACACTAATTTCAGGTGAGGAAAAATTATGTCGATTATTATAATATAATTTTTCTTTAGATGTTAACATTTGCTAGTTTTTTTTCATAAAATTATCTAAATATTAAAGAAATTTTCTTCAATATTTTAACACAATTTCTCCCAACAAAAAAAAAATTAAATTACACAAAAAAAACTTTTTTTTTCCACATTCAGTAACCTAATTCAATTTTCCTGGGCTTGAATTTTCTTGTCACGATGAAATTGCATTAAAATTCAAAAATATTTTCAAGTATTTTCAAGCGTAACACACAGAACTCATGTGTCTATATAGCTATGGAAATTTCTCCAAAAAGCATGTTTTGAAAATAAAATTATATCCATATTGCGAGTGAAACAGATGCACATATTAATTTGAAAAGTTGTTGAAAATGCAAGATTTGACGTTAATTATAGCGATTTCAGCATTTCACGACAGTAGTGTACTTTCAGAGTTGAACTAACTAGTTACAAAATTACAGTAAACTCGGCTATCTTCCTGTGACGAGGAGGAGACACATTAGATTAGAGAGCTTTCAACATTAGAGTTCTCAACTCTCAATCAAAGTGAGAGTTGAAAATTGATAATGTTATATAACGTGAAAACTTTATTGGTCAAACGATTGGATTATTTCAAATTTATTTATCTTCTTCAGTTCTTCAAATAAAGCGAAATGAAAAAAAGTTTTTCTAAACGATTTCATATGAAAATTAAACATTTCTTGAAGATCAGGGTTAGTACAAAAATTTAGTTTTCTTTTTTCCTACGTTTTCCTTGATTTTTAGGAAAAAATTTTCACTTTTTCCCTGACCCTAAAGAATATTCTGATTCACTCTAAATTTTTAGATAAAAAAAAGTTTTTGTTTTTTGTTTTTTTAAATTTTTTATTAAATTTTCTTCTTTTTTAATCATTCACTCTAAATTATTAGATAGGCTCGAAAAAAAAATGTTTTATTAATATTTATTTAATACGAATTTCTGTAATTGTAAAATTATTCAAAAACATCAATAACTTCTTTTTTAAATAAATATTTAATCATTATTTTTCGATAGAAATTAAAATTTTTAAAAATTGTTACTGCAACTTTTTCAAAATTATTATTAATCTCAATATAATTATTATTTTCTAGAATTATAACGAAAATTCTTCTTCAAATCAATTATTTTTAATAATAATTAATAATTTATGAAGAAGTTCTTTGAGAAGTTTCAAATACATTTGTTCACAATTCAATTTTACGACATTTCATCGATTATAAAAAAAAATTCTTTAATTTCTATAGTAAAAAATAAAAAGTTGAAATAATTTCCAAAAAATTCAGATTTGCAAAGATTTTAATTTGACACCTTTTCAAAATTCAATATTATTTCTATAAATTGATACAATAACTCTTCTAATATTCAATTATCTAAAATTTTAATTGAAATTCATTTTTAAATATTTTTTCTTTTGAAAAAATGCTAAGACTTTTGTAAATATTAATTTTTTCATTTGGCAATTTTTTTATAGATATTTTCTACAAAATTAAGTTTGGATTTCAAAATCTATCAATTTTTAGAAATTTAGAAAAAATAAAAATTCTAAAATGATCAAAATATTCAATTATTGTATTAAAAATAACTGAAATTCTGCTATGAGTTTTATTATTATTTGCGGAAATAATTGAAAAAGAATTTTATTAAAATTTCCAAAAATAATTAAATTCCTGTGAAAAATTAGCACAAATTCAATTATTTTTGAAAAATTTTAATAAAATTCTTGGCATAAATGAAAAATAACAAAAATCTTCAATTATTTTCAAAAAATTTAATAAAATTTTTCGAACGGATTTAAATATTTTCTATAAATAAGAAAAATCTTTGCAGAAATTAAATTATTTTAAAAAATCCTAATAAAAGTCTTGGCAAATATTCAATTACTTGCATACCTATCGAAATTTTTCCAGATATTCAAATATTTTCAAAAGTTTTGCCACAACTTTTTCGTATGAATTTTTCAGTTATTTTTAATATAATTTTAATAAAATTACTCTATAATATTCATTTATTTCTTTAAATTTAATAAAATTCTTCGGAAAAATTCAATTATTCTTAAGAATTTTGATGAAATTCTTCATAAGAATTAAATAATTTTTAATAGGTATAGTTTAAATTGAATTCCGTGAAAGAATTAAAAATTCTTTTTAAAATAATTGAAAATTTGCAATGAATTTTTCTTATTTGTGAAAATAATTGAATTTTCCGGAAGAATTTTATAAAAATGTTTTTAAATAATTAAATTTTTGTGTAAAATTATATTATTTCTGAAAATAATTGAATTTTTGCAAAAAAATTTATATTGTTTAAAATTTTGCATAATTTATGTTACTCATTAAAGTCTATCGTGAAATTTAATTGAAATTGCATTCAAATTAATTGAATTTTTATAAAAAAAAATTTTATTTCAACTTTTGAAAGTAATTGAAGTCTTTAGAGAAGTTTTTCTTTAAATTGTAATTAAAATAATTACATTTTTGCTAAAGAATTTTGTTATTTATGAAAATAATGGAATTAATGAGAAGAAATTTATAAAAAAATTTGTAAATAATTGAATTCCTGTGAAATTCTTATTATTTATGAAAATAATTCAATCCATGCAAAAAAAATTTTATTATTTATTGAAAATAATTAAATTCTTGTAAAGGGGATTTATAAACAAATTTGTAAATAATAAAATTTATGTGAAATTGAAGAAAATGTTTAAAAATAATTGAAATTTTGCCAACAATTTTATTAAAAATTTTTTAAAAAAGATGAATTTTGACAAGAATTTTTTATTTAAAATTTTAAAAATAATTGAATTTTGGAAAAGAATTTGATTACTTTTTAAAATAATTAAATTTATGCAATCTTTTTAATTTTTTTAAAAATTTCATTTTTTTTTAGTGTTTTTGAGTAAAATTCGTCTATAAATCCACTATTTTTAATAATTAATTAAATATACCTATATTAAAAAATTTAACAAACAGAAGAATTTGAATTATTAAAATTTTTAAGAACCTAAGTAATCTCTAAAATTTCGAATGAAATTCATTGAAACTTTAAATAGAAAAATATTTTTTTTTTATTAATTCTCGAAAGATATGACTATATTATAAATTTTTTGAAAAATAATTAAAAAACTCTCGCAAAGAAATTCAATTTAAAAAAAAGAATAATTTATCTGTCATATGATAGACAGTTGACAAATTGTTTTTTATCAAAGAAAAAAAAATGGTTTTAATTATTAATGAAATATGCAAAATTTTACGCGAATTTTCAGTCACTTTTATGTCCCTCATTATAACTCTTGGCAAAATTTATTTAAAATGTAATTTTGTGAGACAATTTTCATTTATATTCACGACATACACATATATATATATTTACGTTTGCGATAATAAAGTCAACTAATTATTTTGTAAATGATAATTTTTCGTAATATATTTCTGTGCGTGGAGTGTAGAAACCTAAATAAACAAACTTTTTTGGAATATAATAAAGGGGATGATGAGTTTCATGACCAACGACTGGCTTTAAGTCATAAAAATTTTAAATCAACGTTGATTTAACTTAGTCGTAAACTTCTTTTGACGTAAAAAATAATATGATCTCTTGGAATTTCTTTCCCTTTGTTCTTATTAAAAAAAAAAAAGTTGTATAAAGTCCCTATTTTAACAATAACTTTTCGTCTATATGAGAAAAATAATAATAATAATAATAATAATAATAATAATAATAATAATAATAATAATAATAATAAACAATTTAATAATTAAATTGTATAAGAATTATAACTTGATTAGCTAAATACTAAATACTAATTTAAATCAGTTTATTATTTATTAATTTATCATAATAATTCTTTTTAGAAAGAAAAAATAACTAATAGTAAAAAAATGTTGTTTCACAAAAGTATTTCTATAAAGAAACGTGACAAAATACATAAAAAGAAATAAGAAAAGAAATAAAAAGAAATATAATTTCTGCCAGTTGGATGAAAATAATGGAAAAAAATTGTTCTCGAGAAAATAAATATTTTTAAAGTTAATAAAAAGCATATTACTTGACAATCAAATGATTTCAAGTGGAAAAAAGGAAGAGAGTCTATCTATATATATAAAAGAAAAAAAGATCATCCGACAATTAAATAATAGGAAAAATTTTCAATAAATATATATAAGAAAAAGTTTTCTCCTCCTTGTATTTACTTGTATTAAATCGATACCTCCATGTATTACAATCCTATCTTACGGTGAAGGTTAATACAGTCCTATCTTGCGGTAACGTTCTATACAGTTCTATCTTGAAGTAACGCTTTATACCATTCTATCTCAAATTTTCCAATTTTGCGTAAGAGCCAAATTAAAAGTAAATTCCATATTAAAAATATTAATGACAGTTTGATATTCATAAGATAATTTTTATGTAATTCTTTAAAGATTTTTCTATCATAATATACATAAATAAAACACAATTATATAAAATCAAGCCAAGAAAATGCATTCTTAATACTTCTACAAAGGTTAATTAACCTAATTTTATGACAGGTTAATATTTCACGGGATAGTGGAATGATAAAAATAATGTTGTTAGTTTTCTTGTTTAATTTTAATTATCAATTATTATTAGTTAAAATAAACGTATCATTTTTATGAGTTTTAAGTATAGATACAAATATTTAAATAAGTAAGTAAACGAGGTTTTGATTGTAGAAAATTTTTACACAAGTGAGAATACAAATAGAATAATAATAAAATAATTTAAAAATCTACATTATTTTACTGTAATAAACGTTGAAAACGTCACTCCAATATAGAATTTATAAGTATGTTTCAAGGATTATATTATACTAGTATTTTATTATATATTTCACAAACGATAACAAGATTATAAATTACAATATAATTATAATAATAAAAGTATCTGTAATATTAGTCAAAATAGTCAATCCGAGTCTGAATTCGAATGATCTCAATTTCTACGTCAGAACAAGTCTCTCCTGGTGTAAGAAAAGTTAAAATAAAGCAAAATTAACAGATAAAATAATTACTTTATAAATTTATATATTTTTATTATTATTCAGTAAAGAATTTTTTCCTGATGGCATACTTAAATCCAAAGGGATATCCATTTTCTACCTTTTGTTCTTTTTTGCTTTTCTAACACGATTATACGAATCACATGTGTATATTTTTTTTGACAGATACAAAAACAAAAGAAAGATAGAACACTTTTACTTGGAAGATAAAACTTGTTATTATTTCTAATTACTGTTTTTTATAAATATCCTAATTAATATAACTATTTTAGGTGTTACCATCTAATACAGAATATTTTCTTCTATAATTTTAGCAAAAAACTGAAAAATTGAAAATTTTGAGATAGAATGGTATAAACCGTCACTTCAAGATAGAACTGTATAAAACGTTACCGCAAGATAGGACTGTATTAACCTTCACCGTAAGATAGGATTGTAATACATGGAGGTATCGAAATGTATCAGTTTAGAGAAGATGACACTATTTCAGAAAAATACGAACTCCAAGGAAGTTAGCTTGGGGAAAAAGAACTGTCGTGTACGTTAAGAGGTTTACTTTTAGATGCTCAGAGGAAATTTATCTTTTTTAAAGATATAAAGAGTGTACTGTAAAGAATTTCTTTGTGCAAAAGTCTGATGCATTTTCCGATAAAATCTATTTCCTCCTACCTCACTTTTTTCCACTCGTAACTTTATCAAAAAAAAAAAAAAAGAATATTTCTCCTTTTTTTCCATAAAAAATATTAAAATTGCAAAACACAAAATTTCCATGTTGCCCACATAGACACAATGTCTCTCTTCAAAGCAAGAAAATTACAATTTTTTCCATTTTGGACAAAAAAAAATTTACATATCCTTTGAAAAACTAAGAAGAAAATTTCTACTAAATTAACAAACAGTATTTTGTAAAAAGGTTTTCTCAATTTTTTCAAATTAATTAATTAATTATTTTTTTAATTTAAAAAAAAATTTTATTTTTTAATTTGAAAAAAATTTTATTTTTTCAATTATAGTAAAAAATAATTTTTGAAATGGATGCCTGAGAAAAAAGTCCTATTGTGAGTAAAGAAAATAATGCACAATGAAAAATATTGCCCGATATCGAAATAAGATTTTTTTTTTAATTCGAGTGCTTTCAGGACTCAAATGCTTTTTAATTTCAAGGCTTTCAATATTTAAATGACCCCCTCTCTTCTCCTTCCCACCGCCATGGTTATTGACTACAATATCTTCAAATATTGTTGCCATTTTCCATCTGCGTTGAAATTGCTCTTGATTTTCAAGTTATTCCAATAGGCAAGTAATAAAGAAAGGACTAATTCCGAAATAAGTTCAAAAAGAAATTATGTATTGGTTTTTATTATTATTATATTATTTATTATTATAATAATTTATTATTATTTTACATAAACAAAGTAAAAGTTTTAAGTAAAAAAAAATGTTATAAATCAAATTTTGTTTAAGAAATTTTAAATTTATTTTGGAAAAAATATTTAGAAAATTTCTATTTGTTAAAAACTATTGTAAAATTATTCGAAAACATCAATAACTTCTTTTCTAAATAAATATTTAATCATTATTATTTTTTACACAGGAATAAAGATTTTCAAAAATTTCCAATTCAAATCTTTTTGAAATTTAACAACTTACAAGAATATTTATTATAAAAAATGAAGAAACCGATCACTCCGAGTCGAAGACTCGGAGTAATCAATTTCTTTATTTTTTATAATAAATTAAAAGATAACCGAGTGATAAGATCATTATTTTATATAATAGAAATATTTTTACTGTAATTTTTTCAAAATTATTATTTTCTAGAATTTTTGAATAAAATTCCTCTTTAAATTAATTATCTCTAATAATATTTGAAAAAGTTCTTTGAGAATTTTCAAAGTATTATTTTCTAAAATTTTTAACTAAAATTCTTCTTCAAATCAATTATTTTTAATAATTTTTGAAAATGTTCTTTGGAAATTTTTTAAATCTATTTGATTACAATAATTCAATTCTATGAAATTTCGATTATTGGAAAAAAAGTTTAAAGTATGAAAAAATCAGATTTTTAAAGATTTTAATTTGAAACTTTTACAAAATTCAATTATTTCCAAAAATTGACGTTATAATGCTTTTAATATTCAATTATTATCTATAAAATTTTAATTGAAATTCATTTTTAAATTAATTTTTATCAAAAAAATTCTACGAGAATTCAATTATTTAAATACAAAAATAAATAATTTATTGAATAATTGAATCTTTATCGAAAATTGAATTTTCATCAAAAATTAATTCTCTTGGCGAATTTTAATAAATTTTTTTTAAATAATTGCATTTTTCGAGGAATTCGATTAAATTTATATTAAAAATAATTGAAATTCTGCGATGAGTTTTATTATTTATGAAAATAATTGAATTCCTAAAAAGAATTTGATTACTTACGAAAATAATTAAATTCTTGTGAAAAATTCGTAGAAATTCAATTATTTTCAAAAATTTTAATAAAATTCTTGGCATACATGATAAATAACAAAATTCTTTACAAATCTTCAATTACTTTCAAAAAATTTAATAAAATTTTTCGCGAGGATTTAAATATTTTCGATAAATAATAAAAATCTTTGCAAAAATTAAATTATTTTAAAAAATCCTAATAAAAGTCTTGGCAAATATTCAATTATTTGCATACCTATCGAAATTTTTGCAGTTGTTCAAATATTTTCAAAATTTTTGATAAAACTTTTTCATATGAATTCAGTTATTTTTAATATAATTTTAATAAAATTACTCCATAATATTCAATTATTTTTTTAAATTTAATAAAATTCTTCGACAAAATTCAATTATTCTTAAGAATTTTGATACAATTCTTCATAAGAATTAAATAATTTTTCAATACAGTTTTATTTGAATTCCATGAAAGAATTAAAAATTCTTTAAAATAATTGAAATTTTGCAATGAATTTTATTATTTTGTGAAAATAAATGAATTTTCCGAAAGAATTTTATAAAAATGTTTTTAAATAATTAAACTTTTGTGTAAAATTATATTATTTCTGAAAATAATTGAATTCTTGCAAAAAAAATTTATATTGTTTTAAATTTTGCATAATTTATGTTACTCATTAAAGTCTATCGTGAAATTTAATTAAAATTGCATTCAAATTAATTGAATTTTTATAAAAAAAAATTTTATTTAAACTTTTGAAAGTAATTGAAATCTTTAGAAAAGTTTTTTTTTAAAATTGTAATTAGAATAATTACATTTTTGCTAAAGAATTTTATTATTTATGAAAATAATGGAATTAGTGAGAAGAAATTTATAAAAAAAATTTGTAAATAATTGAATTCCTGTGAAATTCTTATTATTTATGAAAATAATTAAATGTTTTGAGTAGAATTCTATCAAAATTTTTTTGTTTATAAATAATTGATTTCTTTTGGAAAATTTTATTAAAATAGTAGATTTATTAAAAATCATTGAATTGTGTAAAATTTTTGAAAAAAAAAATTGAATTTTTAACAAGAATTTTATTAAAATTTTTAATTTATGAAAAAAATTGAATTTTTGTGAAAAATTTTTATTATTTTTGAAAATAATGAAATTATTGTGAATTATTGAAGAAATTTATAAAAAAATTTGTAAAAATAAATAATAATTATTGAATTTTTGCAATGAATCAAAATAATTGAATTCCTGCAAAGAATTTTTTAACAATCTTTATAAAATAATTGATATTTTTCGAAAAAAAATTTTGAAAATTGCATGTTTTAAGTAATTGAATTCCAGTAAACAGTTGATTAATAATAAAATAATTGAAATTTTGCAAAGAATTTTATAAAGATTTTTGAAAACAATTGAATTTCTGCGAAGAATCAAATTAAATTTTTTGAAAATAATTGAAGTTTTCGAAGAATTAACTTAAAATTTATTGTATTAAAAATAATTGAATTTTTGTAAAAAAAAAAAATTATATTATTTATGAAAATAATGAAATTATTGTGAAGAAATTTATAAAAAATTTCTAAATAATAGAATTCATGTGAAATTTTTATTATTTATAAAAATAATTAAATGTTTGAGTAGAATTTTATCAAAAAAATTATAAATAGTAACCTTTTGAGTTAAAAGTTAATTTTTTTATGAAAATTATAAACGTAATTCTTTTACAATTCAATTCATTTTGAATTAGTTAAGTAAAATTATTCATTAAATAATTTATTTATTTTATGATATATAGTTGTTCAAGATTTAAGTTATTAAAAATGAAATTTTTGTCAGAAATAGAAAAATGTGAAGGTTTTTTATCAGAATTCGTGATAATTTCATAGTTTATAAGGCAAACAAAAAAGACTCGAAAATTCAGAATTTTCTTATATATAGGTAAATTCTAAAAATTGAATTTTTTCCATTATACTTTTAATAAAAATCCCTGACTTTTTTCTGACTTCTGTGAATTTCCTTGAAAATTAAAATTAAAGAAATTGTTCTAAATATAAAAATATCAGACTCGTATTTTTCCCCAAACCGAATGTGATGAATTTATTTGGAATTCGTGTTCGCCTATTTTTCCCAGAAAAGTTGTCGCGGGAATTATTGAGAGGGGGTTGGGGAAGGAATCATAGATTTTTACCCATGGGGTCTTGAAGCTGAGTTGGGGATTTCCCAATGAACCTTCAGTGTGCAACCGGCTCTTCACGCATCAGCGAGAAACTGGTTCTGAATTTCTAAGTGGATGTGCGGTTGCAAGCAGACATAAATACTTTACGTTCTGATTCGATGACGCACGCTAAGTTTCACTGGGTAGAGACTTGCAGAATTCAAACTTCGATTCTAAATATATATACATATATATATTATAAGTCTCTGTGTATGCCGAGACATCTATATATTCCCGAAGGAAAAGTTAATTTTCAGTTTGTCATCAAAATCTCTCTATATATATTGAAAGTGATAGAGAGAAAGAGAGAGAGAGGGAGAGATTTCAAATACACAAATTTCATTTCATCTCCGTTGAAAAAAACTCCATCCACTATATCCGAAATCTCATTTCATTTCTTCTTCGTTCAAGTGGAAAAAAATTCTCCCCCTTTTGATCAGAATTCACAGACTTTCACTTTATTATATAAATTAGAACAAATATTTAAAATTATTTTTAATTAAAAGAAAATAATTGAAAAATAATTGAAAAATAATTGAATTAAACAAAGAATTTCTTTCAAAGTTTTAAAATTAAATCGTGTCGGTTAATAATAAAAAATTAAAAATTTGACTATTGAATTTTATTAAGATTGTATTAAAAATAATATTGAATTCTCTCGAAAAATTTGGTTAAAAATTAAAAATAATAATTGAATTCTTTCTAAAAAGAAAAAATTGATTGATATTTGCAAATTGAAATTTTGAAATAAACAACTCTTTAGTTAAAGTTTATTTTATGAAAATATGTTGTCAATATATTTACTACAAAATACTACGTGACAATTCAGTCGTAACTCGAATACCATTTGTAACACTAGAGAATTTACAGTGAACGTTGGCCGTATATATAGAAGATTTTATAGATGGGTCATAAACTTGAATTCGCTTATAAGTGCAAGCCTTTCTCTGTTTTCAGATAAATTGTCGTTCAGTTACAAATCAAAATGATATTCCTTTACAATCGTGTTCAATTACACTTTGTCATTGCGAGTAACATTATCCAAATTTGCTTTTGTAAATAATATTGCATTTATCGTAAATTATTTGTTCTCATTAAATTACAAAAAGCAATATATTCAAATATTTATCACTGCGAGGAATTTCAAAAAAAAAAAAAAATTTTCCATCTAATCGTTCAGTCTCGTTCGAAATAATTTTTTATGTTTATTTTATTTTTTGAAATAAATAAAAAATATTTTTAAGTACTTAATTAGTAATTATTAATTTAATCTAAAATTTTAACTGAAATTCATTTTTATGAAATGAAAATCAATTTTTATTAGAAAATTCTACTACAAATTAAATTATTTAAATACAAAAATAAATAATTTATTGAATAATTGAATGTTTCTTAAAATTGAATCCTCATAAAGAATTTTATCAATAAATTTTTAAATAACTGAAATCTTTCTACGATTTTTAATCAAATTTTTAAGCTTAATTATACATTTTTCGAGAAATTCAATTAAAATTATTGTATTAAAAATAATTGAAATTCTGCGATGAGTTTTATTATTATTATTTGTGAAAATAATTAAAACCCTGAGAAAAATTTTATTATTTTTGAACAATATTTAATTTTTGCGAAGAATATTATTACTCTTGAAAATTAAAACTTTTTAATTAAACTTTTTTTTAAAAAATTAATTCCACATAATTGTTATAATTATGAAAAATATAGATTTTCAAAGATTTTAATTTGAAACCTTTTCAAAATTCAATTATTTCTCATAAAAAATTTTATCAACAAATTTTGAAATGATTGAATTTTTTCGACAAATTGAAAAAAAAATTTTTTTTAATAATTACATTTTTCGAGGAATTTGATTAAAATTGTATTAAAAATAAATTAAATTCAGCAATGATTTTTATTATTTGTGAAAATAGTTGAATTCATAAAAAGAATTTTATTATTTACGAAAATAATTGAATCCCTGTAGAAATGTGAAGAAATTTACAAAAAATTTCAAAATAGTAACATTTTTTTCAAAAATTCAATTATTTTCAAAAAAATTTCACGAAAGAATTCAATTTTTTTAAATTCGTTACAAAAATTTAATTACTTTCAAAAAAAAATTTCATGAAAAAAATTCAATTATTTTCTAAAATTTTAATAAATCCTTCCTAACAATTCCATTTGTTTTATTAATCGTAAAATTTCTTGCAGAAATTCAATTATTTTCTAAAATTTTAATAAATCCTTCGAAACAATTCAACTATTTCCATAAATTGCAAAATTCTTCAAATTTAATAAATTCTTTTGACTATTATTTTTAAAAGAAATTCTTCAGAAGAATTTAATAATTTTCATAAACCATAAAATTCTAAAAAATTCTTCCCAGAAATTCAATTATTTTTAAAATTTTTTTCAAATTCTCCTCAAAATTTCAATTATATTTATAAATAGTAAAATTCTTTGCGAAAATTCAATTATTTTCAAAAAAAAATTCATGAAAGAATTCAATTTTTTTAAATTCGTCACAAAAATTCAATTACTTTCAAAAAAATTTCATGAAAGAATTGTATTTTTTCTTATCTTGATAAAAAATTTCAATAGAATTCAATTATTTTCCAAAATTTTAATAAATTCTTCGAGAAAATTCAATTATATTTATAAATAGAAAAATTCTTTGCAAAAATTCAAATTCTTTTTTATTTTTTAATAATATTTTTCAAGAAAATTCAATTATTTTCTAAAATTTTAATAAATCCTTTGAATCAATTCAATTATATTTATAAATAATAAATTCCTTTCCAAAAATTCAGTTATTTTCAAAAAAATGTTACAAAAGAATTAAATTTTTTCTTAATTGGTTGTATAAAATAATTCAACAGAATTCAATTATTTTCTAAAATTTTAATAAAATTCATTATGAAATTAAATATGTTTAATTTCAATTATTAACAAACAGGATATTTTTAAAAACTTGAACAAAATTTTTCTTAAAATTCAATTATTTTCAGAATTTGTAATTAAAATTATTAAAGAAACTCCATTATTTAAAAAAATATTGAAAGAAATTCTTCAAAAGAATTTAATTAGGATTTTCAAAAATTTTAATAAAATTCTTTGTCAAGAATATTCAATTCTTTTCATAAATAATAAAATTTTTCGGAGAAATTCAATTATTCTGAATATTTTTGATAATTGAGGAAAATTTTTGAAAATAATTGAAATTCGGACAAGAATTTTATTAAAATTTTTAAAAATAATTGAATTTTGGAGAAGAATTTAATTATTTCTAAAGACAATTGAAAATTTGACGAGAATTTTAAAAAAATTTTTGAACATAATTGAATTTCTGCGAAAAATCAAAGAAATGTTCTATTACATTTATTTACGAAAATTTTTTTAATTGTAAAATAATTCGAAAACATCAATAAATTCTTTTTCAAATAAATATTTAATTATTATTTTTCCGTGGAAATTAAAATTCTTCAAAACATTCAAATTCAAACCTTTATGAAATTCAACAATTTATAATAATTTATAAATATAACTGTTTTAATTCCTGTAGACAAAATAAATAGGTATTTAAATATTTATTTAAAAAAATTATTCTATTTTTGAATGTAATTAAGAAATTATAAAAAAAATTGACTCGTCAAGATTAATTTTTCAATAGCTACTTTTTTACTACTTTTTTCTGTCTTTAAGCTTTTTGCTACTTAAAAATTAATTATCGAGTACGAAGCCTGTAAAAGTAAAATTATTAATTGCAATTACTAACAAAATCGATTATATTCAAAAAATTAAAGAAATATTTTTTTTTTTGTAAAAATAAATTAATAATTATTAAATTATTGTTGATAAATATATTATTAACTTATTTAATATACTTATATTTTTTCAAACCATAATAAATTTAAATGAATACACAATAAATTTGTTTGCATTAATAAACGTAACAAGTAGAATAAATAATTGAACAAAATAATTTTCATTTAATGTCAAATAAAATTTATTCTATGTTTATTTTATCTATAATCGAACCAATTCTACAAATATCCTCATTCATTTAACTGCGTAAATTTTAATGAAAAATGAATTTTTTTAATCAGAGCTAAATTTTACTTAAAATAAAAAAAATTAATTTTCATATTTTCTTAATTTTGACAACGCATCTTGTGGATCATTTGGAGATGAGTTTTATATTGTGATTCTATTTTATTTCACCAAATTTTTTTTCCCCCTTTTTTTTAACTGTCAAAGTTCCTTTTGTACGAATTTACCGACTGTCGAGTTTCAAGATAACCGAATTTGTATTTTTCCTGAAATTGTTAATCTAGAAATGCATGAAAATGCAAATTGAGTGAAATGAAAAATTGAAAAAATGCAAAATCGCTAAAATGGAAACGTGAACGAATGCCATTTTTCATTTCATTTTTAACATTTTGTAAATTTGTCAATATCGCAACCAATTTCCAGAGAACAGTTAATCGTAATTTTTACACGCAAAACTATTTCTCTAATCTTCATCATTTCTGATAGATTTTATTATTTCGGAAATTTTAATTATTTTTCGAAATTTTAAAAAATTTTAATTGTAAAAATTTTGATTGTAAAAATTTTAATTTTATAAATTTTAATTTTATAAATTTTAATTTTTACACTTACAATTTTTACATTTTTCTTATTTTACATAAGAAGGTATTTTATATTATTAAAGGAAATGGAAAAGAAGAAAATTTGTTGAATCAAGAATAAAAAAAAAAAATTTATTTAAATACTTGAATTTTATTTCCAAACTTTGAAGAATAAAAATTTACTGCTATTGTTTTATTAAAGAGGATTATTAAAATTAATGATATTGTCGCGGAAATTTGTTTTCTTTCACTCTAAATAAAACGTACTTTTAATTATACTTTGAGAACTTTAATTACTTCCGTTAATGCATAATTCGAAGTAATAATTTTCTGCTATTGATTCTCGTTAAAAATTTATGCGGAAAATTTTGTTATTTGTGAAAATAATGAATTAGATGAAAAAATTAATTTTTCTTATTATTGATTTTGAAAAAAAGTTTGAAATTATTTGTCGAAGTAAATTTGCATATTGATTGCGTACAATAGACATAATAGAAGGATGAATTTGACCCAGTGACTGACACTTGCGTCCCACTTTGGCGAATTTACTTTCACCAATTTATGACCATTTCAGGTCAAGTTTAGGCAATTCAATGAAACTTGCTTCGTCTCTATAGATACGTGATCACAGTCACACACATTTCTCATTATATCATCAAGTGGAATGTGATCCAAATTATTGTATTTGTAAACTCTCATTTAATTCTCATTATATTCAAATAAAAAACAGACGAAATAATTTTCAAACGTAAACAATTTTTTTCTGACTAATTTTCAAAAATAAGAATATTTTTTTTCTAATTCTAACAAATTTAGGGGAAATTTTTTTTTTAAATGCAATAATTATTTAATTATTTTTATAAATAATAAAAATTTCACAGAAATTCAATTTTTATTTACAAATTTTTTTTTTAAATTCTTCGCAATAATTCCATTATTTTCATAAATAATAAAACTTTCAGGTCTCGAACAAGTGGAAATATTTAAAAATACGGACAAATCAAAATAAAAAATAAAAATTACGGACCAAATTACTGACAAAAATATAACCAGTCCAAGTCAATTATTTAAATACAAAAATAAATATTTTATTATATTAAATGTTTCTTAAAATTAAAATTTTATAAAGAATTTTATCAAAAAATTTTTAAATAATTGAATTCTCTTGATAATTTTAATAAACTTTTTAAGAATAATTTCATTTTTCGAGAAATTTGATAAAAATTATATTAAAAATAATTGAAATTCTCCCGAGAATAAAATTTATTAAAATTCTTTTCGGAAAAAAAATGTTATTATTCATAAAGATAATTGAAATTTTGACGAGAATTTTTATAAATTTTTAAACACAATTGAATTTCTGCGAAGAATTATTATATTATTTTTGAAAATAATAATTGAATTCTTGAGACAAATTTTATTAAAATTTCTTTTTAATTATTTGAATTCTTTTATGAAATTTTATTAAAAAAAAAGTCGACATTGAAAATAATTGAATTTTGACAAATTTTTGTAATTAATTAAATTTCTATGAAGAATTTTATTAAAATTATTTTAAAAAAAAATAATTGAATTGTTAAAAATAGAATTTCATTAAAATTTTTAAAAATAATTTAATTTTTTGAAGAAATTTAATTAAAACTGTATTGAGAATATTACTTAAATTCTAATAAATAAATTGTAGCAAAGGTTTTTAAAATAATTGAATTACTTTGATAAATAATATAATTTTTAATTATTTGCCAAATATTTTATTAATATATTTATTTCGAGGAATTCGATTAAAATTGTATAAAAAATAATTGAAATTCTGCAATGAGTTTTATTATTTATGAAAATAATTGAATTTCTAAAAACAATTCTATTATTTACGTAACTAAATAATTGAATCCGTGTAAAAATTTTATTAGGAAAATAATTGAATTATTGCAAAGAAATGTATAAAAAAAAATTTGAAAATAATTGAATTCCTGTGAAATTTTTATTATTTTATGAAAATAATTAAATGTTTGCGTAAAAATATAATTGATTTGAACAAGAATTTTAGTTGAAAATTGTAGAAAGTAATAATTAAATTTAAATGATGGAAATAATTTTGAAGAAATTGCAGTATTAATATTCTTCCTATAGTAAAAGATTTAAAATTGAAATTTTTAATTTTTAAAATAATAATGATTAAATATTTATTTAAAAATGAAGTTATTTGACGTTCTCGAATAATTTTACAATTAAAGAAATTCGTAAACAAATATATTATTTTTATTATTATTATTAAACATTATTGCTTAATAATGAATGTTATTTAATTTCAAGATATAATTTCAATTACATTTCAATTTACGAAATCTAATGGAATACTAATTTTGATGTAAGAAAATACAGAAAAGGTTAGAAAAGATTTTTTTATCAGAGAAGAAATTTTTTTCCATTTCCAATATTCTATTCAGTACTTCTTTTTTTTCCATTTACAGGATTTCTCTTTAATTGAAAGAGGATTTTCTTTAATTTAAAAAGAACCTTTGTCTCATTTCGAAAATGAATTACTTTCGTTTTAAAAAAAGAATTTTTAACCTAAATGCGTTTCTTGAATTTAAACTCAAAGTCGTTTTGCATTTCTTCTGTATAATGAATTTTTGACGTTAATTTATAAGAAAAATGGTATTTTATTTAAAGAAAGTGCAGGTTTCGTACTCGATAATTAATTTTAGAAAAGAAGCAAAAAGTATCTTAAAATTTATTTATTAAAGAATTTTCTAAAAGGAGAGAATTAATTTTCCAAATTTCTTTCTAATCTGAAAAGTTGACAAAATATAGTCAATAACATATATTTTGATTGCATACAAAAAATTAATTAGTTTTAATGTTTTTGCTTAATTATGTTGACATATAATGCTCCAAATGAAATGTTACACATTATTTTTAAGTAATTAAAAAAGGAGCCTTGAACTTTCTGGTGTTTAAAAATAAGTATAATTAACGTCTACGAAGTGGAAAATACGCCAAAAACAATAGAGCCATTAATTAACATAATTACCCAGGTTTTTGATGCGGAGAATAGTGAGAAACAAATTAAAAAATTTTTATACTATTTCATAAATTCAACTTTGTATGTAAATAATTAATGTAAATATTATATCGTTTCACTCACTTTTTGACGCTCAAATATTTTGTTTTGCTTCTTTTGTTATTTTTATTTCCAATTTTTTTTTTTTTTTTTTTTTTTTTTTTTTTTTGAAAATTTATATATTAAAATATATAACTAACTAGCAATAATTCTCACTATTAATAATAATAATTCGCCTAACTTCTTCCTACCTCTTTTTAAATAAAATGAGCAATTTTAAAAATAGAATTAAAAAATTTTCTAATTTAAATTTTTGTTAAAAACACTAAAAATATTCAATTTTGGAGAAATTAGAAATAATTCCAGAAATTCGTAAAAATCCCAATTTTCTTTATGAATAACAAAATTTTTCTCCAAAGTTCAATTATTTTCATAAATGTCAAAAAAAAATTCTTGTCTTAATTTAAATTATTTTCAAAAAATTTTCTAATTTCAATGATTATCAATAACTACTATTTTAATAAAATTTCCTACAAAGAGAATTCAATTATTTGAAAAAAATTTTTAATAAAATTGTATGCAAACATTTAATTATTTTCATAAATAATAAAAATTTCACAGGAATTCAATTATTTTCATAAAAAATAATTTGAATTCTAGAAAATAAATATTGAATTAAAACGATGAAAATCCTGTTCCAAAAATAAAATTAAAAATAGGAATTGTGCAAATATTTTTCTTCTTTTTCTAAAAAAAAAGAATAATTTTACTAAAAAAATTGTGATTCATAAATAAAAATAATGCAAAATAAATAAATTTTCTATTTCTTAATCACAGTTGTTTAACAATTTTCAAATTTTGTTTAGAAGTAAAGAAAAAAAAATTTGCTTACTTTCAATTTGACAAAACATAATATTTAAGAAAATTTTGGTCTTTTAATGAAAAAAAAGTGAAAAAAATTCTGATGATTTCTATTTGTCATTACAATTTTGAATTAATTATAAAATCAAAATAATTATAGCATTAATTTATAATAATAAAGAATTGAAAATTATTTTTGAAAATCATCGAATTGTTGCAAAGAATTTTATCAAAAAATTTGATAATAAAAAATAAAATAAAATAATTGAATTCTATTGACTTATTTTATAATCAATTAAGAAAAAATTCAATTCTTTCGTAAAATTTTTTTTGAAAATAATTGAATTTTTGGAAAGGAATTTTTATTTATATAAATATAATTAAATTAATTCAAAAGATTTATTAAAATTTTAGAAAATAATTGAATTTTCTCGAAAAATATTATAAATTCAAAGGAAATTGAATTTTGTAAAAAAAAATTTACTATTTATAAAAATAAATGAATTTTCTGTTAATATTTGAAAATTTAAATTCTTTCGAGGAATTCTATTAAAATTGTTTTAAAAAGAATTGAATTTCTGCAAAGGATTTCACTATTTATAAACATAGATGAATTATTGTGAAAAATTTCGAAGAATTTATTAAAATTTTAAGAAATAATTAAATTGTTATGAAGAATTTTTTAGAAATATTTAAAAATAATGAAATTTTTTCGAGAAATTCAATTAAAGTTATTTCGAAAATAATTGAATTTATCACAATAATAATAAATAATTTTTTCAATATTTTTATATAGAATTTTTTAAAAATATTTTGAGAATAATTGAATTATTTTTAGAGAATTTTAAATTCTCGTTGAAATTGCATTTTATGAAAATTTTGGGAAAATAATTAAACTCTTTCATGTAATTTTATTTAAATTTGATTTTAAAAATAATTTAATTCCTGCGCAAAGAAATTTTGTATTTATAAAAATAGTTGAATAATTGTTTTGAAGAATTTAATAAAATTTTAGGAAATAATTGAAATTTATGGAAATATTTAAAAATATTTGAATTCATCCGAGGAATTCAATTAGAATGGTTTTAAAAATCATTGAATTTTTGTAAAGATTTTACTATTTAAAAAAAATAATTGAATTTAGAAGGATTTATTAAAATTTTAGAAAATAATTGAATTCTTTCGTGAAATTAAAAAAAAAATTTTTTTGAAAATATGAACAGTAATAATTAATTTTGTACTTAATGAGTGAATTTTTTAAATTTTGATTATGAAATTATTTTTAAAAATTTATATTTAAAAATATTACATTATTTTAATTTGCATAACTATAATAAATTAAATATCACGTTCCGCGCGTAACATTTGCCAGTAATAATATAATAATAATATTTTAAATTATTATAGTTAATTATTTTTTAATAGTAGGGGAATGTAGTCAAGGTTGGCCTACTGTCTAGGTAGGCCACTCGCGTTTTTATGTCAAGTTCACTAGCGCCACCTACGCGCATTTTTGTCGAAGCTTGTCTTAGTGAAACCTAACTTTCTGTTCAATTACATTTTCGGAAAATCGAAAATTGTGTTTTCTGTGACGTCGGTACAAAAAAAGCTCAAAAAAAGTTTTGTGCATAATGTGAAAAACCATTAATAAAAGATAAAAAACAAATTGAATCGTCAAGGCAAGTATGCAGAAAATTTGTGGGACTCATGGTTGAAAGGAAAACAAAGTAAAAAATCGAATCCCGAAACGTATTTCTTTATGGTTACAACAATTCGGTAATGTTACTTACTGTCAAGGTCGGCCACTATGTGTTTAAAATGCGCAAAGTTGAGGACGAGCTACTTCATTTGCAAAAACTGCAATTCTGTATAACTCATAATATAATTGATCATCTTATTAATATTTTTATTTAATTTTATTAATATTTTAGTGCAAAACTTTTTTTTATTTATATTTATTTTTTTATATTGTTTATTGTTATTATTTTGTTATTTCATTAAGTTACAAACTGTAAACAATAAAGAATCAATTTTCCGTAACTCCAAACATGTTATTTTATTTTTTAACGATTAATGCCCTTTGAATTTTAAACATGGCCGACCTTGACTGTAATGGCCAACCTGGACTACAAATTTTTTTTTTTTTAAATCTTTATAACTTTTTCATTTTTAAACCTGTCAATTTACTTTGTACAGAAAAAATGTTCCTATTAAACAGGACTTTCCAACCATATACTTCAATTGTCCAAATTCATTTTTTAAAAAAAGTTATAAACAAAAGTCAAAAAGGTGGCCGACCTAGACTATGTTCCCCTACGATTTATCGACAAGAAAATTTATAGTTTTGCCAAAAAAAAGTACGTTTCTTATTTGAGAAAATATTTTCTCTATAATTTTATCAGCGAAATATGTATGAAAGATAAAATACAAAGACGCTGCCAAAAGTGTAGACGATAAAAATGTGATTTTCGGTTTTTAACTTGAGATGGAGAGATTGGTAATGCAATTGAGAGGCACAATATTAAAAAGAACTTTTGAAATTCAATCAATATACTTGAAAAGTAATAATTCAATATCTTTTTATTCTTTTAATATTATATCAAAGAAGAGAGCCTCTTGACTTGAAGGATTTAAAAGCTTTCTTCTAATGTGTTTCAGCTTATTAAAACTGTACACTTGAGAAAATAATTAACTTGCAATTGTTTTAAAGAGGACGCTTTTGAAAAGATTTTTAAAGAAAAGAAAAAAAAAATATCACAAATTTTTTTTTTTTCGTAATAGTTTTTCTTTTGTACCTTTTTTTTCTGAAGAGATTCCTTGCAATCATATTTAAAAGATTTATATATTGAATTGACAAGAATTTCTAAAAATGCCACTCGATAGGAGTGTTATAAATAATATTTTCAAAATTTTATTAAAAGTTTCACTGGATTCCTGGATGAAAATTGTCGAAGCACACGTATATATGTATATATATAGATATAAAAGCTCCAGGGGTCCTTTATGTCCTCTATAGTATTTCATAAAATATAAAACAAAATTGGATATACGAAAATGCCCATGAAAAGTTTTTGTGAAAATTATACAATGGATCGGATTTTACACGGGAGAAGAATTCTTTTCTAAATTTAAGAATACACTTTTGTCTCAAATTTTTAATAATTTTTGCTACAAGATTGGTAATTAATTGTCGAATAAACGAAAAAAAAATGTGAGATTGTCAATACATAAATACGAAGAATATTTTTCTTCTTATCGAAAGAATTTTATAGAATTTTACTGGAACAATTTCAATTGAATTTTTACATGAATATTCCAGTAAATAGTAGTCAGAAATTTAGGCAATTTTTTACAGACTAATAATAACATTTTTTATAAAAATTCAATTTTTAAAAAAAATTTTTGGTAAAATTGGAAAAAAAAATTCAATTATTTACATAAATAAATAATAAAACTCATCCAAGAATTTCAATTATTTTTTTTTATACTATTTTTAATTAATTAATAGAAAAATTCAAATATTTTCACAAAAAAAATTTTCTACAAGAATTCAATTAATTAAAATAAAATTTTCATAGTATTTATTATATTTCAAAAAAATTAATTATTTAAAACAATTTTTATAACATTTTCTATGAACAATTCAATTATATTAAAGAATAACAAAATTTTTCACCGAAATTCAATTCTTTTTAAACATTTTAATAGAATTTTTCGCAATAATTCAATTATTTTCATAAATAATCAAATTCTTCTCAGAAATTCAATTATTTTCATAAATAATAAAATTCTTCTCAGGAATTCAATTATTTTCATAAATAATCAAATTCTTTTCAGAAATTCAATTATTTTCATAAATAATAAAATTCTTCTCAGGAATTCAATTATTTTCATAAATAATAAAATTCTTCTCAGGAATTCAATTATTTTTGAAAATTTTAATAAATTCAATTCTTTTCATAAAAATAACAAAATTCATCACAGGATTTCAATTATTTTTAATATTCAATTTTACATTTCATTTTTCGAGAAATTTGATGAAATTTATATTAAAAAAATAATTAAAATTCTGATAAGAATTTTATTAAAATTTTTTAAAAATAAATGAATTTCGGAGAAAAATATTATTATTTATAAAGATAATTGCAATTTAATTTCAATTCCCCAAAAAAATCAATTATTTAAGAAAATCTTTTTTTTAAATTCTTCGGAAGAATTCAATTATTTACAAAAATATTAGAATTTTTCACAGAAATTCGATTATTTTCAAATATTTTAATAAAATTGTTCGAAAGAAATCAATTATTTTAAATACAAATTTAAATAAAATGTTTTTTAAATGATTCAATTATTCTTTTAGATTTTAATAAAATGCTTCGAAAGAATTCAATTATATGTCGATAAATAACAAAATTATTTCCGAAAATTCAATTACTTTGAGTCATTTTAATAAAATTATTTCCAAAAATTCAATTATTTTCAGGCATTTTAATAAAATTATTTCCGAATATTCAATTATTTTTAGGCATTTTAATAATATTCTTTGCAAAATTCAATTACATTAATAATAACAAATATTCATCTCAAGAATTCAATTATTTTTAAAAGTAATAAATTTCTTCTCAGGAATTCAATTATTTTTGAAAATTTTAATAAAATCCTTAGCAATTATTCAATTATTTTCATAAATAATAAAATTCGTCGCAGGATTTAAATTATTTTTAAATACAATTTTACAGAAATTGCTCGAAAAATGTAATTATTTTTAAAAATTTTGAACAATCTTACAAAGCCACAGAAATATAATTCACTTAGAATTTTCTTTGTAGATTGGTGGGGAATGCAAAGTAATCCAAAATCACATTGTCACAACTCACAATTTATTTTGAACATATAAACGAACTACACAAAGCAACGATTTAATAATTTGTTTATAATATATAGAGTTGCACAATAAAGATTAATAGTCAGTTTAACACAGTCTTTTTTTACTTCACATTCGTAGAGAGAACAACAGTTTCAAAAATTAATTAAATAAAATTATTACAATTTACACACAATTCATAAAATATAATTACAAAATATAATCAACTAAGCTATTCAACGTCGGATCGAGTACTAACTCTCAAAATTTGGTTTCTCGTCGATATAATTTGTGAATGACTCACACGTCATTGTTCTATTACTACAATAGAATTGTCGAAATACATTTTCAATTTTAATTCTCGATATAATATTAATTTGCGCAGCAACATTCTGGCCCCATTGAACAATGTGGTTCAATCATTATTTATTTCAATCGGCAGTGGAGAGATCTTTTTCACTCCTCGACTAAACACGCCACTTTGTGTTTTTATCTCTACTACGCGAATTATGCCGTCTTCACCTGGTATCACTTTAATGATTCTTCCCAAGTTCCAACGTAATGGAGGCAAGTTATCGTCTCTTATCACTACTAACATTCCTTCTTTTATTAATTCTTTTGACCCTGTACACCATTTTGATCTAACATTTAGTTCATTTAAATATTCCCGAGCCCATCTTTTCCAAAAATCTCCTTTCACCTTTTGTATGTGTTGCCAACTTGACAATCGATTATTTGGAACCTGAGAATAATCTAGTGATGGTATACTTGAAATAGGTTCTCCTATTAAAAAATGACCGGGGGTCAAAACTTGAAAATCGTTCGGATCAAATGAAATAGGCGTGAGTGGTCTAGAGTTTAAAATTCCCTCCACTTCACACATGTAAGTGTACAATTCCTCGTAGGTAAATAATGTCTCGCCTATGGTTTTATATAAATGATTTTTTAGGGACTTTACAGCCGCCTCCCATATCCCACCAAAGTGTGGTGTTCGTGGTGGCGAAAAATGCCATTCTATTCCTTTTTCTGAGAGATCTTTATGTACAATTTCATTATGTTTTTTATCATTGAGGAGGCTGTAAAGTTCCTTTAGTTCATTTTTTGCCCCAACGAAATTCGTCCCATTGTCTGAAAATAATACACGACATTTCCCTCGTCTTGCAATAAATCGCCGCAACCCAGCCAAAAAAAGTTCAGTTGATAAGTCCCCAATTAATTCGATATGCACCGCCTTTGTGCTTAGACATACGAAGACAGCAGCATAGACTTTAACTTTACCTCTATTTCTTAAACGCTTTTCTTTTACGTAGAACGGACCACAATAGTCCACCCCACTACTTTCGAACGGTCGCGATGTTGTTACTCTTGCCTTTGGTAAATCGCCCATAATATACGAGGTTTCTTTTGGCTTAACACGAAAACATTTTACGCAACGATTCAATATTCTACGCACTTCTGATCTACCGTCGACAATCCAATATTTCTCTCGCACAGTATATAACGTTGCATTTATGCCAGAATGCATGTTTGATTCGTGACAATCTCTAATTACAAGGTCAGTGAAAGGATTGTTTTTGGGTAAAAGGATGGGATGTTGTTGATGATAAGCCAACTCTGAATTTTTAATCCTCCCTCCAACTCTTAACAAACCTTCCTTCCATATTGGACTGAGACGAAGTAATTTTGATTTTCCTGACAATTCTTTATTTCCAGAGACTGCTGTTATTTCCTCGGCGAATTCTTGACCTTGAACGTGAATAATTATTTTTTCGAGAGCTCTATTCAATTCACTTACTGACAATTGTCCAGAATATTGATTATTTCCTCGAGACTTGTCTACAAAACGTAAACAATATGATATGACTCGAATCAACTTTTTTAGAGATGAAAATTTTTTCAGGAGATCGAATTTTTCCTCGTTTGTTTTCGTAATCAATATTACAGATTTTTTCCTTTCAGGCAATTCCATCGATTTAAATGATCCATTTGGCCAATCGTGTTCTGGAAGCAGCAACCATTCTGGACCAAATTTCCACAGATCATTGTTTACAAACTCAGCAGGTAATTGTCCCCTGGAGACAAAATCAGCTGGGTTTTGTTTTGACACCACGTGACCCCACATTTCCGTTTTTGTTAATGATTGAATAATTGATACTCTGTTTCCCACGAAGGTATTAAACTCATGAGGTGATGAGTTTATCCAATTCAACACTATGGTTGAGTCTGACCATAATTTGACCTGCTCCACTTTGATCTTAAGTGATTCCTTCACTGTTTTGATGAGATGAGACAACAGAACTGCTCCACAAAGCTCCAGCCTAGGTAATGTTATAGTCTTCACTGGTGCAACCCTGGACTTTGCACACAGAAGATTGCATCGATAATTTCCATCCACTTTTGTTCTTATGTACACGCTAGCTCCATAAGCTTTCTCGCTGGCGTCTGAGAATCCATGGATTTCCATCTCTGCAGCTCCTTGTTGTTTTACAGCTCTCTCTAATCTCCAATCATTCAACAAATGCAACTGATCCTGGTATTGTTCGTATTCCGACAAGATGTGAGGTGGAACTGGATCATCCCAAGAAGACTGTGATTTCCACAGGTCCTGCATTTTGATCTTCGCATACACCACTACAGGAGCAATGATGCCCAAAGGATCGTAGAGTTTAGCAATCTGTGACAGCATACTCCGCTTCGAAATCACTTTTTCTTTTAGACTTTGATCCACTTCGAAAAATAAATTGTCGTTCAGCGAGTCCCATCTCACTCCAAGTGTTTTTGATGTATGGTCCATGTCCAATTTGAGAATCCCAGCATCTCTGCTCTTCTCCTCAGTTATTTCCGGACAATTAGATCTCCACTTTCGCAAATTTAGTCCCGCTGTTGCTGTCAATTCAATCAGATCACTTTGTAACTTTCGTGCCTCTTCCAATGATTCCACTCCTGTCAGAAGATCATCCACATAAAAGTCTTCCCGAAGAACCCTTGCAGCTTCCGGAAACGATGATTCTCCATCTATTGACAACTGCTCTAAACACCGAATTGCTAGATATGGAGCTGATGACGTACCATATGTTATGGTTTTTAATTGATATATTTTTATTGGTTTATTTTCATCATACCGCCAAAGGATTTTCTGAAATTTCTGATCATCTTCATGTACCCAAAATTGGCGGTACATTTTCTCCACATCTGCACTCAATGCAATTGGATGACTTCGAAACCTGATCATTAGTGTAATTATGTTGTCCTGTCGTATTGGACCAATCATCATGGCTTCATTAAGCGATATTCCCGTTGACGTTTTCGATGACCCATCAAAAACTACCCTTAAATCTGTCGTGATGCTCGACTCTCTTATTACAGCCTGGTGTGGCATATAATAACCCTCATCTTTCTTGCCCTTCGAAATTTCCATATGATTGAGTTCCTCATATTGTTGCATGAACTTGTGGTATTTTTCCTTAACTTCCGAATTCTTTGATAATTTTCTTTCTAAAATAAAAAATCTTTTTCTAGCTGTCTCATAAGAATCACCAAGTTCTTCTATTTTTCCATTAAATGGAAGTCGAACTGTATATTTTCCTGAAGAATCTCGCTGAATATTTTCTAAAAAATGTTTTTCACATTTTATTTCCTCTTCTGAGACGTGTTTGATTTCCCTATCTTCTTCGATTTTCCAAAAATTTTCCAATTGTTTAGAAAGACCATCCCTCACCAGGTTGCACGAGAATTTAGCTTGAGCTTGTTTTTTAGTAGTTTTTCCAGTGACAATCCACCCTAATTTAGTACTTTGAAGTGACGTATGTGGTGCCGACAAATTAATTTTTCCAGTTCCCAGTAACTCGTAGAAAAGCTCTGCTCCGATTAATGCATCCACTGGTGCTGGCTTATCAAAATTTGGATCTGCTAAATTTATGTAAGAGGGAATATTCAATTTATTTTTATTTATTGGAACGGAAGGGATTTCACTAGTGATTGTTGGTAGAATAAGGAAGGATAATTCGGCATTATAATTCGTGTGTTTAGATTCTAATTTTGCGCTTACCCATTCGAAACTATTTAATTCTGTGCTATTTATCCCTTCAATTGCAGAATTTATGCGTTTTTTGTTAAGATTTAATTTATCCGCTAAAAATTTCGTCATTATGTTTGGTTGAGAACCACTGTCAAGAATTATTCTACAATTATGTTTATTTCCCTGATTATCTAAGATATTTATTATTGCAGTTGACAAAATAACACTCGATGAATCATTAATATGTAAATTCTTTCCTACATTCGTTTCTCTATTTTCGCTGTCTTTGTTTGTATTGTTATTATTGGGTTGTATTTCGAGATGCAAAAGGGTATGGTGTCGCTTGTTACAAATAGTGCAGTTTCTAGATTTACAATCATTTATTAAATGATTGCCCCTTAAACAATTAAAACACAAACCTTTTACTTTCACCATCTGAAGCCTGTCATTAGGTTTTAATTCTAAAAATTTTTCACAATTTTGAATAAAATGTTCCTCTTTACATAATTTACAATAAGCATTTGTTTGTGTATTTATTAACGTTTTACCTAAATTTTTATTTTCATTATTTGTACTAATTTTATTAAATGTTCTTGAAATTTGTTTTGATTGATCAATAATGACAGGATTCAGTGCCTCCAATAATTGACAGCGTTCTCTTAAAAATTCGATTAGCAATTTAAATGTAGGCATCTTGTTTCCCTTCAATGACTTTTCCCACTCTCTCCTAGAGTCACGATCAAGCTTGGATGATACAAGACAGACTAATGGCGTATCCCAACTTTCGGTTTTCTCATTTAATATTTTTAAAGCGCGTATGTGTCTTGAAACAGAATCGAGAAGATTTCGCAAACACGAAGCTGACTCTTTTCCCGGTGTTTTTAAATCAAATAAAGACATCATATGATTTTGAACTATTACTCTCTTATTGTCATATCTGTCTTCTAACAACTTATAAGCTTCATCGTAACTTGCTTCTGATATTTCAATATTTTCTATTACTTGAGATGCATTTCCTTTAACATATGATTTTAAATATCTCAACTTCTGGACTTTAGGAATGGTTGGATCGTTATGAATAATTGCATTGAACGTATCTTTAAACCCCAACCATTCCTCATATTTACCTGAGAAAGTAGGAAGGTCAAGTTTTGGGAGAGGGAAATGTGTGCGTATCGCATTTGTCTCGCTAGTTGTATTCGACACTCGTGAAACTGCCAATTCTCTTAAATGTATAATTTCAGAATCACGTTGTGTGCGAAGTTCCGCTTCTAGCTGAGCTATTTGTTGTTTTTGTCGTGCTATTTCGTCATTTTCCGTCACCGAATCGCGCTGGACAGAGACAGCATTCGAACGTTCGTTAATCAATTTGGTAGCTAATGAAACCCACTTAAAGTAATTATTTTCAAATTCTACCCTCTCTGTCTCACGATTAGGTGTCGGAGTTTTTATTTCTAATATTAACTGCGCTTTGTCATAATCTATCCACGTTTCTTCTAATTTTTTCAGACGAAGTTGAATTTCCTCGACAGAAATATTATGATTATCACTTAAACATTTTTCTACAAACGTACTAAATTTTGTAATTTTCGTTTTACAGTTAGTTCTAATCTGTCGAGCATTTTCAATTTCGTCTTTGTCCATAATTGTTTATTTTACAATGTTTACAATCAAATTAAATACAATACGCTTACTTTAGTCTTTGTTGATGAGTCACCTGATGAGAAGTTAATTACTCTGCTAGCAGTTGACTCGATTTCGTTAGATTGTTGAATTTTGAAATTAATTTCCAATACTGGTAATAATCAATAAGTGATCCAAATGATTTTTGATTCTATGTCGTTGTTTTTATCTCCTTATTGACCCAATGCTGCAACAATCTTCTTTCTTCTGAGCACTCGATCCTTAGTTGACCTCAAAATGTTCTTTAAATCTAGCTCGAAGGACCATGAACAATCTTACAAAGCCACAGAAATATAATTCACTTAGAATTTTCTTTGTAGATTGGTGGGGAATGCAAAGTAATCCAAAATCACATTGTCACAACTCACAATTTATTTTGAACATATAAACGAACTACACAAAGCAACGATTTAATAATTTGTTTATAATATATAGAGTTGCACAATAAAGATTAATAGTCAGTTTAACACAGTCTTTTTTTACTTCACATTCGTAGAGAGAACAACAGTTTCAAAAATTAATTAAATAAAATTATTACAATTTACACACAATTCATAAAATATAATTACAAAATATAATCAACTAAGCTATTCAACGTCGGATCGAGTACTAACTCTCAAAATTTGGTTTCTCGTCGATATAATTTGTGAATGACTCACACGTCATTGTTCTATTACTACAATAGAATTGTCGAAATACATTTTCAATTTTAATTCTCGATATAATATTAATTTGCGCAGCAACAAATTTAATTTCAATTCCTCGAAAAAATCAATTATTTAAGAAAATGTTTTTTTTTAAATTCTTTGGAAGAATTCAATTATTTACAGAGTTGTTAGAATTTTTTACAGGAATTCAATTACATATAAATATTTCTCGAAATATTTTAATAAAATTGTTTGAAGGAAAAAATGGATTATTTTGAATACAATTTTAATTAAATTTGTTTGAAATAATTCAATAATTCTTTTAGATTGTAATAAAATTTTTTCCATGAATTCAATTATTCAATTAATTAAGAAAAAATTCAATTCTTTCGTAAAATTTTTTTTAAAATAATTGAATTTTTGTAAAGGAATTTTTATTTATAAATATAATTAAATTAATTCAAAAGATTTATTAAAATTTTAGAAAATAATTTAATTTTCTCGAAAAATATTAAAAATTTAAAGGAAATTGAATTTTTACAAAAAAATTTTACTATTTATAAAAATAATTGAATTGCTCTAAAGAATTTATTAAAATTAAAAAAAAAAAGGAATTTTGTGTTAATATTTGAAAATTTAAATTCTTTCGAGGAATTCTATTAAAATTGTTTTGAAAAGAATTGAATTTCTGCAAAGGATTTTACTATTTATAAAAATAATTGAATTATTGTGAAAAATTTCGAAGAATTTATTAAAATTTTCAGAAATAATTAAATTGTTATGAAGAATTTTTTAGAAATATTTAAAAATAATGAAATTTTTTCGAGAAATTCAATTAAAGTTATTTCAAAAATAATTGAATTTATCACAATAATTTTTTCAATATTTTTATATAGAATTTTTTAAAAATATTTTGAGAATAATTATTGAATTATTTTTAGAGAATTTTAAATTCTCGTTGAAATTGCATTTTATGAAAATTTTGGAAAATAATTAAAAATTAAAATTAAATTTTTATGAAATTCCCAAACAGAATTCAATTATTTAAAAAATTGTTTGTATACATTTTCGGAAGATTTCAATTCTTTTTGATGAATAATAAAAATTTCTCAGGAATTCAATTATTTAAATTAGAATTTGCATAAAATTAGTTGAAAAAAATCAATTACAATTTAGAAATTTTTTATAAAATTCTTCGCCAGAATTAAATTATTTTTCTAAATATTTAAATTCTTTAATGAATAATAAAATTCGTTGCAGGAATTCAATTTATTGGCATTAGAAAGAAGTAAATATTTTGGATGAAAATTAGGAAAATGTCAAAAAAGTAAAAAATATGAAATGGAATTTTTGTCAGTTTTGTAAAGTGTCTAAAACGAGTTTTTTTGGTCGTCAAGTTTAATTTTCCGATAGCTACTTTTTTACCAATTTTTTTTTTTAGTTTGAAAGCTACTTTTGCTACTTTTTTAAAATTAATTATCAAATGCGAAGTCTATGAATTAAATTTAATTAATTTAGTTAATTATAATTTTTTAAGTTTGAATTTCGCGCCAAAATAGTTGATTAAATTGCCGCCTAGGCGGCATGAAAATTCTCTCGCAAACGAAATGAATCGAACAAAGTACAGTATAATGATTATAAAATTGTTTCCCTTTAGTTTTTAATATTTCAAATTACAATAATAAACAAATTATAAATAATTCTTATTAATGGATAAAATTGGGGAAAATGGATTATTTTATTTATATTAATCCATTTTCTTTTTTACTTTTATTTTATTTTATTGTCTTCCTTCGATATTTATATCTCAACGTTTATTTTTGTTTTGTAGAATTTTTCCAAAGAATCTTTCTAATAAAATGCTATAGATCTTTTTCGACTTCTTTGACAATAATGAAAATAATATAAACGTATAGAGTTGAAAAATAATATTTTCTCTGTTGTAAAAATAGAGAAAAAAAAAATACATTTTTTATCTTATTTTTTTCACTTCATCATATGTGGAGAAAAAAAAAGGAATATGTAAAATTATTCCAACTGGAAAACAATGTTTTGAATGAAAATTCCATATGAAATAAACCCTGTTTATGGAAAATGGCTACCGAATATAGTATGGAAGACGCTACTGACTGGGTCAATAACGTAAACAAGGAGGCAAAGATAAATAGACCCTTCACGATAAAATGTGTAACGCGCTCGCGATTTTCTAGCGAGGGCGCGAAAATAAAATGTGTAAACTCAATGAACTATATAAATGCGTTCTTCTACATCCTGAATTTTAACCCACCCACCCACCCCCCCGCCTTCTATATATTCGTGAGAGTAGCAATTTTCCGCTTATTTTTATCTCTTCTATACATACAAAGTATATGTACATATAAACAATAAAAACATATACGAAAAATTATTACATTTTTCATTCTCGGAATTTTTAAATGGCTACATGTTTGTTTATCGTTCGGAGTCTAGAAAACTCGCCGAGAATAACAGTTTCAAGTGTCTAATAATTTGCCTTTTCTAGAGCTGATAAATATCCTCCACTAATGGCAACACCGACAATATTTAACGCTTTTTAAGTATTTTTTCGAAAAAAAATAAAAAAGTCTTCCACTACGACTCTCGGATATTTAAATTCGTATCAACTTTTTTTTTCTTCAAGGGTTGCAAAAAACAATTTTATTTTATTTTTATTTTTTCCTGACTTTTTCATGATTTTTCAGACAAAATTTTCCCTTTTTCATGAACCTAAACAATATTCTGATTCAGTCTGAAAATTATTAGATAATACTAAAAAACATTAATTATTCTACAAAATTGTTAATTAAAAATATTAAAACTTCAAATTTTCCAAGATTTTCCATTTGAAAACTTTTCAAAATTCAGTTATTTTTAAAAATTCATGCTATAATGCTTCTCATATACAATATATTATTATCTAAAATGCTAACTGAAATTAATTTTGAAATAAATTTTTATTAAAAAATTTTACGAGAATTCAATTATTTAAATACACAAATAATTGATTGAATAATTGATTATATCTTGCAATTAAATAATTACTTATAAATAATTTTATCAAAATTTTTTTAAATAATTTATTTCTTTCGAAAAATTTTAATAAAACTTTGAAAAATATTTACGTTCTTCGAGGAATTTATTTTAAAATATATTAAAATTAATTGAATTCCTGTGAAAAATTTTATTATTCATAAAAATAATTGAGTTCTTGCAATGAATTTAATTAGAGTTTTTTAAATAATAATTGAATTTTTTTGAGTTCATTTATGAAAAATTTTAAAAATAATTCAATTATTTTGAATAATTCCTTTAAAATTAGATTAAAAATAATTGAATTCTTGCAATGAATTTAATTAGTTTTTTAAATAATTAAATTTTTTTGAGTTCATTTATGAAAAATTTTAAAAATAATTCAATTATTTTGAATAATTCCTTTAAAATTAGATTAAAAATAATTGAATTCTTGCAATGAATTTAATTAGTTTTTTAAATAATTGAATTTTTTTGAGTTCATTTATGAAAAATTTTAAAAATAATTCAATTATTTTGAATAATTCCTTTAAAATTATATTAAAAATAATTGAATTCTTGCAATGAATTTAATTAGTTTTTTAAATAATTGAATTTTTTTGAGTTCATTTATGAAAAATTTTAAAAATAATTCAATTATTTTGAAAAATTCCTTTAAAATTAGATTCAAAATAATTTAATTCCTCTAAAAAATTTTATTAAATTTTTTTAAATAAATGAATTTTTTTGAATCATTTCATGAAAATTTAAAAGAATAATTCAATTATTCCGAATAATTCATTTAAAATTGTATTAAAAATTATTAAATTTTTGCAACAAATTTTATTAAATTAAAAACAATTTTAAAAACAATTGAATTTTTTTTTAATCATTTCATGAAAATTTAAAAGAATAATTCAATTATTTCAAATTCATTTAAAATTGTATCTCATAGAAATAGTTGAATTCTTGCAACGAATTTTATTAATTTTTTTTAAATCATTAAATTTTTTTCGAATAATTCCTTGAAAATTATATTAAAAATAATTGAATTCCTGTGAAGAATTTTATTAAATGTTTTTTAAATAATTGAATTTTTTTGAATCATTTTGTGAAAACCTAAAAGAATAATTAAATTATTTCGAATAATTATATGAAAAATTGTATTAAAAATTATTAAATTTTTGCAACAAATTTTATTAAATTAAAAAAAAATTTAATAATTGAATTTTGTTGAATCATTTCATGAAAATTTGAAAGAATAATTCAATTATTTCGAATAATTTATTTGAAATTGCATTAGAAGTAATTGAATTCTTGCGATGAATTTTATAAATTTCTTTTTACATCATTGAATTTTTTCGAATAATTTGTTTAAAATTATATTAAAAATAATTGAATTCCTAAGAAAAATTTTATTATTTATAAAAATAATTGAAATTTCTAAAAAGAATGTTCTTATTTATATGAAAATAATTGAATCTTTATAAAAAATATTATTATTTATGAAAATAATTGAAATATTGCGAAGAAATTTATAAAAAAAATTTGTAAATAATTGAAATGTTGTGAAATTTTAATTATTAATGAAAACGATTATTTGCGTACAATTTTATCAGGCATTTTTTAAGTAATTGAATTCTTTTGGAAAATTTTATTAAAATAATAGATATTGAAAATCATTAAATTAGGGCCAGTTTTTTAAAATAATTGAAATTTTGTTAAAATTTCTGAAAATAATTTAATTTCGGAGAAGAATTTTATTATTTATAAAAATAATAGAATTTTTGACGAAAATTAAAAAAAAAAATTTTTTGAACGTAATCCCTGACTTTCCCCTGACTTTCCTGACATGTAGCATCTTCTTCTTTTCATTAAAATAAACAAAATTAAACGAAATAATCCCTTTTTAAATTAATATCTCTAAATTAACAAAACAATTAGAGATTTTTCAAGATATAAATTGAAGAATAATAAAATTAGAAGAATAATTTAGAAAACAATTTTTTCATGTGGTTATACTTCAACACTTTTTTTTAAAAAAAAGTAAAAAATAAAATTCGAAAGGTAAACAAAATTTTCACTCATACAGAAGATTGAAGTATTAAAATTTTTTTATATCATAACCGTAAGATTAATGTTTTACGATATTACTTTAGTGCATAATAATTTACAAAGTAGGGAGTAAAAAAACAAAATTTACGGGATTAATGAAAAAGGGATAAAAAGAATAATAAAGAAAGATTTAATACTATCGCATACATATACAGTTAGAAGAAAATTTTTATTTTTGAATGATTGTTAGTAGAATTGTGATTTACTGTTATTATATATTTTATTTTGAAAAAAGAAAACAGTTAAATAAACGTAAATGTAACAAAAATTATTCCTATAAATTTTCTATCACTGAAGACATTTTATTCTACTTGAAGAATGCATCTTTTGGATTCACAAATAAAAAATCGAGAACAGAAAATAAGTGTATCTTTAAATATAAAAATATGTTTTTTAAAAAGGCAGAAAAAATTTAGATTTTTGAAAAATTTTATTAATTTAAAATCTTCTAAAATTACTTAAATTTGTCAGTATATATTTAATTAATTATTAAAAATAATGGATTCATAGAAGAATTTTAGTTAAAAGCACTAAAAAAATTGAAATTTGAAGAAGTTACAAATTATTGCAGAAATTCAATGATTTTCAAAAGTAATAAAATTCTTATTACAAAATTCAATTGCGTTCAAATTAATTATTTTTTATTTTAATTTTAAATTAATTAATATCGAAAGAATTCAATTATTAAAGATAAATAACAAAATTATTTGCGAAAATTCAATTATTTTGAGGCATTTTAATAAAATTTTTTGCAAAATTTAATTATTTTCAAAAATTAACAATATTCATCAAAAAAGTTCAATTATTTTTTAAAATAATAAATTTCTTCTTGAGAATTGAATTATTTTTGAAAATTTTAATAAAATCATTCGCTAGAATTTAATTATTTTCGCATAAATAATAAAATTTTTTTAAGGAATTCAATTATTTTCATAAATAATAAAAATTTTTTTAAGGAATTCAATTGCTTTCATAAAAAATAATTTAAAATTCTAGATTAAAAATAGGAATTGTGCAAATATTTTTCTTCTTTTTCTAAAACAAAATAATAATTTTGTTAAAAAAAATTGTGATTCATAAACAAAAATAATGCAAAATAAATAAATTTTCTATTTCTTCATCACAATTATTTAACAATTTTCTAATTTTGTTTAGAAGAAAAGAACAAAAATCGGCATAATTTTAATTTGCCAAAATACAATATTTAACAAAATTTTAGTCTTTTAATGGAAAAAAGTAAAAATCTATTTGTCATTTCAATTTTGAATTAATTTTAAAATAAAAATAATTATAGCATAATAGGAAAATATACAATCTATCTAAAGTTAACAAAAAATAAAAGTATAAATAAAAAACAACTTCAGAGTGTGAGTGACAGAAAAAGTGAATGAATGAAAGAACATTTAAATTATTATAGTTAATTCTTCAAAAGAGTAATTTTTTTCATAATTTCTAGATTATAAATTATTCAAACTCAAATAATTTTTGTTCAATAAAGTTAAAAAATATTTATTTTTCTACGGGAATTAAAATTTTAAACCAATTTTAAGTAAAAGCTTTAATTTGAAATTTAACTATTTCTAAACATTTATAATAGAACACATTTATAATTTTCAATTATAATGTCAAATTTCAACTGAAATTCATATGTAAATCAATTCTTGTTAGAAAGTTCAGCGAGAATTCAATTATTTAAATAGAAAATTAAATTTTGATAGAATAATTGATTATTTCTTACAATTGAATATTCATAAAGAATTTTATCAAAATTTTTATAAATAATTGATTTCTTTCGTAGAATTTTAATAAATCTATTGAAAATAATTAAACTATTTCCATTAATTTAATAAAAATTTTATTAAAAATAATTGAATTTCTGTGAAAAATTTTATTATTCATAAAAATCATTGAATTTTTGTAATAAATTTTATAAAAATAATAATTAATATTTTTCAAAAAATATTATGAAAATTGTGATTTAAATAATTAAATTTCTGTAAAATTTTTAACTTTTTTCAAACAATTAAATTTTGAAGAATAATTTTAATGAAAATTCAAAGGAATAATTCAATTCTTTCGAATAATTCTTTTAAATTTGTATTTAAAATGTTTAAACAATTGAATTCCTGTAAAATTTTTTATTATTCATAAAAATAATTGAATTTTTGCGAAGAATTTTATTATTTTTTTTTTTTTTTAAATAATTGAATTCTTTTATGAGAAATTTTATTAAAATAGTAGATATTAAAAATATTTGAATGTTAGCGAAGAATTTCATTATTTCTAAAAAATAATTGAATTCTTGAGAAAGATTTTCCAAAAATATTTGACAATAATTGATTTTTTTCAAAGAATTTTATTAAGATTTTTCAAAATAATTACATTTTTCGAGGAATCCATTTAAATACAAAATTAAATTTTGATTGAATAATTGATAGAATAATAATTGATTATTTCTTACAATTGAATATTCATAAAGAATTTTATCAAAAATTTTATAAATGGTAATTGATTTCTTTCTAAAAATTTCAATGAAACTATTGAAAATAATTAAATTATTTCGAATAATTTAATAAAAATTTTATTAAAAATAATAGAATTCTTAATAAGAATTTTTATTATTTATAAAAATAATTGAATTTTCAATGAAAAATGTTATTATTTATAAAAATAATTGAATTTTTCAGAAGAATTTTATTATTTACAAAAATAATTGATTTCTTTAGGCAAATTTTGTTATTTATGAAAATAATTGAATTTTCTTGAAATATTTTATTATTTATTAAAATAATTGAATTCTTGCGAAGAATTTTTAAAAAAATTTTTAAAATAATTGAAATTTTCTGAAGAATTGTATAAATTTTAAGAAAAATTGACATTTTTTTAAGAATTTCATAATTTATGAAAATAGTTAAAGTTTTTTGGAATATTTTTCTATTTTTATAAAAATAATTGAATTCTTGAGAAGAATTTTTTTTGAAATTTGGAAAATAATTGAATTTTTGGGAAGAATTTTTAAAACAATTTGAAAAGTCAATTTTAGGAAAAATTGACTTTTTTTTTGAAGAATTTCATAATTTAAGAAAATAGTTAAATTTTTTTGAAATATTTTTCTATTTTTATAAAAATAATTGAATTCTTGCGAAGAATTTTTTTTTCTAAATTTGGAAAATAATTGAATTCTTGGGAAGAATTTTAAAAAAAATTTGGAAAATAATTTAAATTTTTCTGAAAAATTTTATAAATTTTGATAAAAATTGAATTTTTTGAAGAATTACGTTTTTTCTAAGGATTTTGTATAATTTATGAAAATAATTGAATTCTTTCGAGAAATTTTATTAATAATTGAATTATTGTGATGAATATTGTTATTAATGAAAATAAGTGAATTTTGAAAAGAATTTTATTGAAATACCTCAAAATAATTGAATTTTCGGGAGTAATTTTTTTATTTATCGACATAATTATGTCAATAAATAAAAAAATTATTTAAAAAATTTATTTATTATTTAAAAAAAAATTTTATTAAAATTATATTTAAAATAATTATTATTAATTTCTTTCGAATAATTTTATTAAATTTTTGAAAATAATTGAATTATTGCGGAAAATTTTATTAAAATGTTTAAAAAAGAATTGAATTTCTCTTGAAAATTTTATTACTTTTGAAAGCAATTGAAATCTTCATAAGAATTTTATGAACATTGTTTTAAATAATGAATTTTTAAATGTTATGAAAATTTTATTACTTTAAAATTTAAATAATTGAATTCTTGTCAACAATTTTATTTGTGAAAGTAACTGAATTTTACGATTATGAAAATAATTAAATTCATGCTTAGAATTTAATCAAAAAAATTTTTTTTTTAAATTGAATTTACATGAAAAATTTTATAATTATTAAAAGTAATTGAATTATTGGGAAAAATAAATTGCATTAAATTTTGTTAAATAAAATTGATTTTTTTCAATATTAACGAATTAAAAGTAGTGGAAATTCTCTAAAAAAAATATTGTTTATATTCTTTGTTCGGAAAGTTAAATATACCTATATATTTAATAATTTTTTTTACCTTCTCTATTCTTTAGAATAATTAAAATTTTCGTAATGAAGTTTTTTTTTAATTTAGATATCAGATAACAATTTTTGTGAAATTCAATTTTCCTCGTACAAGAAAGTTTAATTTAATTATTTTCAATTTTGAAAATCTGATGCCAAATTTGAAATTAGTATCGAACAGGGACTTTCACGAAAAATTCGTGTCGTGCCCGTGCCGTGCCTTGGCACGACACGAAGTACGATTTGTAATTCGTGCCGTGCCAAGGCACGACACAAAGTTCGCTTGGTAATTCGTGCCGTGCCTAGGCACGACACGAAGTTTGCTTGGTAATTCGTGCCCGTGCCAAGGCACGACACGAATTACACTTACTAAATCGTGTCGTGCCTTAAATATTGCTTTTGAGATTCTACACAATATTCCATGCGTGCCTTTAAAACGTGCCTTGGCACAACACATTTCAAAAATTTTATTTGTGTCGTGCCTTGGCACGGCACGATTTACCAAACGTACTTTGTGTCGTGCCTAGGCACGGCACGAATTACCAAGCGTTATTCGTGTCGTGCCAAGGCACGGCACGAATTACAAAACGTTTTTCGTGTCGTGCTAAGGCACGGCACGGGCACGACACGAATTTTCGTTTTTTTTCGTGTCCGTGTCGGTCCCTGGTATCGAAATTTGTTAAAGTTTTTTTATGTACTTTAAATTTTAGAAATATAATATATTTTGAAAATTTAATTCTAATTAGTTTTTCAGTTATGCGTCATAATAAGTATTTCTTTAAAAATTAGTTAAATTAAAATGACTTGAAATTGTTTACAATAAAAATTGTAGCACAACATTCCCGCGCGCTTCGGCGCGGATAATTTGGCTAGTATAATAATATAATTAATTAATTTTTTTTGTCAAATAGATTTGATGGGGCAATTGTCATTAATGAATTTAATGTTAAATGCAATGTATGTTGAATGTTTTTATAAGAAATAAGATTTTGGAAATATACTCATGCGTTTCGATGACAAGTATTATATACTAGAGTTGCATAAGGAAAAATAATATTTAGAGGGGAACTTTACATAAAATGCGCCACACGTAAACTTCATCTACGTTAGTGTTGCAAGTCTTCACTATTTACATGTAGCATAACTGTGTTATTCATCTCATTGGAAGTTTGCTCCATTCGCACGACATCACTCTCGTCTCGTCTCGCCTCCTCTCGATGTCTTCGTTGAGTTTGTGTTTATGTTGGAAGCTTTAAAGACAAGCTACTCCAGTTATATAACTTGTCTTGTTTTTTGTAGCTCATTTCCTGCTTCTTTCTTTATATATATACACACACACACACTCTGAAAACTCCTTTTCGGAGTTTTGCTATTTTGCTATTGCCGAGGGAGAAACAGGAACGCCAGGAAGCTATTCAAAGACATCATACTTAGCGAAAGAAACTTCCTTATGATAATGGCATTTATACACTTTATACAGTTTCGTGTGAGGCACAGATGCTTGTCCAAAATAATTTTCAATCTTCCATACTAAAAGCTGTGTGTGTGTGTGAGAAGAGCAAACTTGTTCGCTTCACATTCTGAATGCATAATGTTTTGTTGCAAAGTCGGTGGGAAAATTTATTTCATTTATTTCATTTAATTTTGTCCATTTTGTCACGTTTATTAAATGTGTCAGTGTGTGAAATGAGACGTATATTAAAATGAAGAGAGGATTATTATATTTTCAAATTTGCCTGCATAATTTTTTTTTTTTTTTTTTGACGAGCATTTTGTCATCGTAAATTGTCATTTTTAAAATTCGGTTCACAGGCGGAACCGCAAGCGAAAAATTCATTTATGGTCACATACATATACTTGTTAGTATGTGGGTTTGGTATTTTTTTCTCTCTCTTTTTTTTTTCTCTTCGCGAGTACATTGCTAGAAAAAATTTATCAAACTTGTGTAAAATTGATTTTAATTGCTTTTTCTTCACTTTAAAAACCAGAAACTTGGAAAACAAGTGTCTTTTTTCGTGAATAAATACAAAACGGTTGGTGAACTTCTTTGCTATTGATTTTAATAGAATGTTCACGGGATTTTATGTGGAATCTTTCCACTATGGGTCATTTGACCGAAATTCGAATTAAATTAAAAATTACCTGAAAATTGTCACTCAAGTTTTCCCGAGGACACTGATTAGGAATTTTGGATTTTAAAAAACTGACCTGTGAGTCAGTTTTTAAAAATCCAAAATTGTGGGTAGGAAAGAAATCAATTTATTGATTTAAATAAAATCCTGTGAAAGAAATTAATTTTTATTTTGATAATCTTGGTTTATGAGAATTCAAATACTTTCAGAAGAAATAAAATTCATGTCAAGAATTAAATAATTTTTTATTCAATTTCAATTAAATTCTTTCTAAATAATTGAATTATTCTTTTAAATTTTCGTAGAATAATTTTAAAAAGTTTAATTATTTAAAAAAAAATTCATAAAATTCGTTGCAAGAATTTAATTATTTTCATAAATATAATAGAATTCTTCATAGGAATTGAATTATTTTCATAAGTAATAAAATTCAACACAAAAATTCAATTATTTTCAAAAAAAAATCAATGTTTAAAATTTTTAATTTTTTAAATTAAAAAATTTTGTTTTAAATTCGTTGAAAGAAATTAATTATTTTCCAAAATTTTAATAATATACATTGCAAGAATTCAATTATTTTCAATACAATTTTCAATAAATTCCTCAAAAAATGTAATTATTTTGAAAAATTTCATTAAAATTCTTTGAAAGAAATTAATTATTATCAAAATTTTTTGAAAAATCTTTCTCAAGAATTCAATTATTTTTAGAAATAATAAAATTCTTCCGCTGATATTCAAATATTTTTAATATCTACTATTTTAATAAAATTTCTTATAAAAATTCAATTATTAAAAAAAAAAAAAAATTTGTACGAAAAAATTCAATTATTTAACAATTTTAAAAGAATTATTCGAAATAATTGAATTATTCTTTTAAATTTTCATGAAATTATTTTTAAAAATTCAATTGTTTTTATAATTAATAAAATTCATCACAAGAATTCAATTATTTTTAATACAATTTTAATTAAATTATTCAAAATAATTTAATTATTCATAAAATGATTTTAAAAAATTCAATTATTCATAAAATTCAATTATTTAAACATTTTTTTTAAATTTAGTAAAATTCGTTGCAAGAATTCAATTGTTTCCATAAATAAAAAAATTCTCCACAGGAGTTCAATTATTTTTAATACAATTTTAATTAAACTATTGGAAATAATTGAATTCTTCTTTTAAATTTTCATAAAATGATTCAAAAAAATTCAATTATTTAAAAAAATTTCATAAAATTCTTCAGAAGAATTCAATTACTTTTAATATAATTTTAAAGGAATTATTCAAAATAATTGAATTATTTTTAAAATTTTTCATAAATGAACTCAAAAAAATTCAATTATTTTCAAAAATAATAAAACTCATCGCAGAATTTCGAATTATTTTTAATACAATTTTAATCAAATTTCTTGAAAAATGTAACTAAATTCTAAAAAATTTTATTAAAATTCGTGAAAAGAATTCAATTATTTAAAAATTTGTTAATAAAATTCTTTGTAAGAATTAAATTTTAATAAAAATTCAGTTATTCAATAAATAATTTACTTTTGTATTTAAAAATTTTAATTTTCGTAGAATTTTCTAATAAAAATTAATTTGAAAATAAATTTTAGTTTAAATTTTTCGATAATAATTGAATATGAAAATAATTTTTAAAAAATTACAGTAACAATATTAATAACTCTAATTCTTTCAAAATTCAATCGTTCCTTTTCTGGAATTTTTAAATAAAAATTGTTCAAAACTTTATAATAATTTTTTATGAAAATTATTAATATTAATCATTATTTTAAATAAATATTTCAATATTATTACAGTTATAAAGAAATTAAAATTTCTAAAGCTTTCACTTTATAAAACTTTCGAAACTTAATTATATATAAAAATGTATGCTTCTAATAATCAATTATTATCTTAAATTTTAACTGAATTTCATTTTTAAACCAATTTATCTTACATATTTTTAATTAAATAATTTATTATTTCTGAAAATTGAATTCCTGCTCTAAAGAGAATTTTATCAAAATATTAAAAATTAATTAAATTTTTCAGAAAAATTGTATTACAATTTTTAAAAATAATTGAATTTTTTAGAGAAATATTTTTAAAATTGTACTGAAAGTAATTGAATTCCTAAGAAAAATGTTATAATTTATAGAAATTCAAATTTTATTTGAATTTTTTCGATGATTTTAACCAAAATTTGAGGAAATAATTGAATTCTTGCGAATAATTTTATGTATTTATAACAATATTTTTAAAGTTGATTAATTTCAAAAATTTATTTGATTCCAATAACCGATTAATTGACTATTATCAAGTAAATATTTAATTGAATCAAATAATATTTATTGGAGTCAATTAAATGGTAAATATTTGCTTCAAATACTGCGAAATTATTGGTTCAAATACCATTTTCAATTGACTCCAATAAATATTATTTGATTCAAGTAAATATATAATTAGTAGTAAAATAAATATATAATTGATAATAGTCAATTAAACGGTTATTTGAATAAAATACATTTTTTTTTCAGTGTAGCTACTTTTTTTAGTCTTGAAGCTACTTTTTTAAAATTAATTATCGAGTGCGAAGCTTAAAATTTTTGAAAGAGTTAAAAAATGTTTGTAACTTAAAGTTAGACTCCTCCTTGAAATAAAGCATCCTCTTTACAATGTTAAAGAATTTTAATAGAGTACAAAAGTCTCTTGACATTTCGACTAAAATTTCTACCTAAATAAAAAAAAAACTCATATAAAATAAAGAAAGTGACTTATCTTGGTAGAATTTAGCTGAAATGAATATAAAAATAAAAAAAAGGAGGAAAAAAAAATGATACATAATGGGTTGGGCAGCAGCGTGCGGACTTTATGCCAGACGAGATAGAGGAGGAAAATAAAAATACGTGGACGTTGTTAACGGGAAATAAATGACTCGACTGCGACTCTCGCGTCACTAAAGTGCGTATCGCGCGCGTGTAATTTTGCGTAACTGCAGGACAGTCAAAGTGTGTTTGAGCGGTCATGGACTGTCGACGCGTGCCTCCACATTCTTTATGCTCTCGTATCTGCAAATGTGTGATAAAAGCACGCGGGATTTCCCCGCATAGTACAGATATACAATGGTCGGAATTCAACGATTTTTCCTATACTCGTACTTGGCAATGCACTGCATGTGACCATCCATTCATTTATATATAGCAGATACAGTTGTACCTTTTTAAAAAGAACCGGCATGAAAAGTAATTGACGTCCTTTCTATATATATATATTTTTTTTTCTTTTTTTTCTTTTCTTTTCTTTAAAGAGAGCTTAAAAAAGATCGGGAGAAAAAGTAACTGAAAACGGAAAAGAAGAAACTTGAGATAAGTGCAAGATCACAAAAGGTGAATCGTGATAGGGAATAAAACATTGTTTTCCATTGTTCGGGATTCACTCGGTCGTTGTCAATATTGTTCTTGATTACACGAAAGTGGAAATAAAATTAAGTATGTCCTAATAAAGAAATTGTTCTTTTCTTCTTTTTACTACTCTCAAATTGAACCAGAGGTTCGTTTATCAGGGTTACCACGCTTTTGCTCTCATTTCAAATTCCCTGACTTTTCCAGAGGTTTTCCAAGTTAAAAAACAAAATTTTTCCAGGTTTTTCAAATTACATTTATATTTTACAAAATTAAATAATTAGTCATTATAATTTTCCCATAAGAATTAGGATTTTCAAAAATTTTAAATTCAAACCTTTTTGAAATTAAACAACTTATAAGCTCCAAGTCAAAGACACTGAGTCATCGATTTCTTCATGTTTTCTAACAATAAAAATAAAAAAAATTATAATAATAATAATAAATAAATAAATAAATAAAAAAATAAAATAAAAAAATGAAAAAAAAATCATTATTTTATATTATAAGAATATTGTTACTCTAACTTATTCAAAATTACTTTCATCACTTCAATTCAAACCAAGTTGAAGTCCACAACGTTGATCAACGAAAAAAAATTTTTCACTTAGTAAATTAATTAAAGATGACGCAGCAATATTGACACAAAAATATTTAGAAAAAAAGATTAATGTTCATATTTTGCTAATAATTATTTTACAATTAAATATTAAATTAAAAATAATACTTGAATGCATTAAATAAATTTTTTTCGTTGATAAACGTTGTGGACTTCAACTTCGTCAATTCAATTATTGTTTTCCACAATTTTCAACTAAAATTCTTCTTTATAAAGTTTAAATTAATTATTTTGCTAGTTTTTAATAATTTTTGAAAAATTTTCGTTGAAAATTTTCAAATCTATTTGTTTACAATTCAATTTTACGAAATTTCATCGATTATTCGAAAATTCTTCAATCAAATATATATTAGACAAGAAAAATATCAAATAACAAAAAAAAAAAAATTGAATTAAACTTTTTCAAAAAAATTAAATCGACACAATTTTTAGTTAAAAGTATGAAAAATTCAAACGTTCAATGATTATAATTTGAAATCTTTTCAAAATTCAATTATTTCTAAAAATTCAGCTAATAATACTTTCTCTCTAAATTTGAATTAGTAAAAATGCTTACTAATTGGAATTAACTTACTAATTAAATTAGTAGAAACGACTATTTATTAGTAAAATCTGCTAATTCAAAAGCAAAAAGTCAGTCACTAATTCAAATTAGAAAACATTTTTTACTAATTCAAATTTAGAGATAGTTTAATATTCAATTATTATCTAAAATTTTAACGGAAATTCATATTTGAATCAATAATCATTAGAAAATTCTACGAGAATTCAATTATTTAAATACAAAAATAAATAATAAATTGAAGAATTGAATGTTTTTTATAAAATTGAACTCTCATAAAGAATTTTATAACAAATTTTTAAATAGATAATTAAGAATCTTTTGACGAATAATAAAAAGTATGAAAAGTTCAAATTTTCAAAGATTTTAATTTGAAATTCATTTTTAAATCAATATTTATTAGAAAATTCTACGAGAATTCAATTATTATTTAACTATAAAAATAAATATTTTATTAAACAATTGAATGTTTGTTAAAATTAAATTTTCATAATGAATTTTGTCAACAAATTTTTAAATAATTGAAATTCTGACAAGAATTTTATTGAAAGTATTGAAAATAATTGAATTTCTATACGAAGAAGTTTATGAAATTTTTGAAAATAATTGAATTTCTACGAAGGATTTTATGAAATTTTTGAAAATAATGGAATTTTTGCAAAGAATTCTGTTATTTATAATGATAATTGAATTCTTGCTCAGAATTGTATTAGATTTTTCAATAATAATTGAATGTCTGCGAAGAAAATTAAGAAAAGTTTAGAAAATAATTGAATTTTGATATTTATAATGATAATTGAATTCTTGACAAGAATTGTATTACAACTTTTAAAAATAATTGAATTTCTTCGAAGAATTTTGTAAAAAAATATTTAATTTTATGATAAATTTTGAAAATAATTAAATTCTTGCTAAAAATGTTATTTTTTTAAAATAATTGAATTTTTGGGAAGAATTCTGTTATTTATGAAAAGATAATTGAATTCTTTCCAAGAACTTTATTTGAAAGTTTTGAAAATAATTGAATTTTATGATAAATTTTGAAAATAATTGAATTCCTGTTAAAAAATTCGTTATTTTTGAAAATAATTGAATTTTTGCGAAGAATTTTATGAAAATTTAAAAAAATAATTGAATCTTTGCTAAAAATTTTGTTATTTTTGAAAATAATTGAATTTCTGAGAAGAATTTTATTAAAAATATTTAAAAATAATTGAATTCCTGCGAAGAATTTTGTTCTTTACGATAATCATTTTGACAAATAATTTTAATTTTCGAGAAATTATATTAAAATTGCATTAAAAATAATTGAATCTCTGTAAAAAATTTGATTGAATTTGAAAAATTTTTTTGAAAATAATTGAAATTTTGCAAAGAATTATATTAAAATTTTTGAAAAGTAATTGAATTTTGAAGAAAAATTTTATTATTGATAAATATAATTGAAATTTTGAAGAGAATTTTTTTAAACTTTTGACCATAATTGAATTTCTGCGAAGAATTCAATTTTATAAAATTTTTCTAGAGAATTCAATTATTTCCTAAAGTTTTAAAGAAATTCTTCAAAAATTCAATTATTTTTAATACAATTTTAAGAAAGTTTCAAAAAAGGATTCAATTATTTTTAAAAAATAGTAAGGAAATTTTTCTAGAAAATTCAATTATTCTCAAAAGTTTTAATAAAAAAATTGAAATTCTTTGTAAATTTTAATTATTTTCAAATTTTTCCATTAAATTTAGTAAAAAAAACTACATTCTTGAAAAAAATTTCATTATTTACGAAATCTCCAATAAAATTGTTTAAAAGAATTCAATTTTTTATATATAATTTTAATAAAATTCAATAATCAAATGTTGAATTTCAATTATTAACAAAACGCGGTTATTTAAAAACAAACTTGAAAGAAACTTTAACAGAGATTCTTCACCAAAAAATAAATTCTTTAAAAAAAATTAATAACATTCTTAGCAAAAATTCAATTAATATTATAAATAATAAAATTTTGTTAAAAATTCAATTATTTTCAATACAATTTGAAAATAATTCCACGACAAATGTAATTATTTTCAAATCTTTTATTAGAATTCTTCAAACAAAATCAATTATTTTCAAAAATTTTGATAAAATTCTTAATAAGAATTGAATTGTAGGAAATAATCTATTATTCTACAAAAAAAATCATAACTTATCTATATAAAATATCATGCTGTGAAATAAAAGAAAAAAAATATTTTCACTACCAATATAAAGTTCTTTCTTGCAAAGAAAAATAAGAAAAAGTCATAAATATAATTCAAGATTGGAATTTGTCTATAGAAGAAATTTTTTTTTAACAATTTAATTTATTATTTACTTCCTGCTTTTCTTCTTCTGTTTTCAAATTTATTTCAAATAAAGTTTTCATGAAAGAATTTTATTCGTAAAGTTTTCTTCTATTATTTAATAATATACACAAAAGTCAAGAGCTGCTTGAATTATTCTCTTATTAAATTAATTTTATTATTATAAATAGTAATAAAATAAGTAAATGAAAATGTAAAATTCATTTCCACGATTCCCTTTAGTCATGTAACTCTTTAATAAATGTTGAATGCATAAAATGAGTTTCATCTTTTGATCATGAATTCAAGTAAGCCACGAATATTTTATAATGAAAATACATATTAAAATAATTGGCGAGGTCTCTCCTTTGAAAAAAAGGGGATTTTTCGTTTGATTAGCGAGAACAGAAAATTCAAAAAAAAAATCTATGGAATCTTTAATGTGCTTTGATTCGAAAATACTTTTCTTTTGAGGAAAAAAAAAATTCTATTTTATATTAAAACTCAGAAATTATATTATACACAGAAATAATTTTTATACGAATCGTCGAACAATATTTGTGGAAAAATTCTTTTTTATTTCATTGAGTACAAGAAAGAAAGATTTTTCCTTGAACCTTGTGTAAAGAATCTTCAACGAGGAAATAAATAAATAAATTTTCAATAAATAAATAAATTTTTCTAATTTCTCTTTCGGGAATTAATTTTTCAAACTGTTGGCTCATTAAGAAAGAGAGAATTCGTTTTCACGTCAGAATTTTTAGACCATATTAAAATTCTCTTTAACCTTTAAATTACTTTTTTCAAGTTAATTTGTTCATTCAATATTTACAATAATCATAGTGAGGTCTTAATTGAATTATTAAATAAGAAAAAATATAAAAAAATTGAGTTTAAAAATACAATTGAAAGTTAATTTAAAATAGAATATTAATTATTTGGCTAATGAAAATTATTATTTTATTACATTGCTAATTATTTAGTATTAATTGCAATATAAAATACGATCGCAAAAATGCAATAAAGGTGAAATGTGAAAAATGTATAAAACACAAATTATGAAATAAAATGTAAAATAAAATATAGAAAACATTTGGAAATAAAATTTGAAAATTCAGTACGAATACCAAATGGAAAATGACACTAAAAGATTTTTAAATTTAATGCTCAATAAAAAATATCAAATAAAACAGAAAAATTGTATTTTATAAAATATTTTATGAAATAGAATGTACACTGTATAAAATGACATTTTTTACTTTACCTTATTTAACATTTATAACCATTGCTCGTGCAGAGAAAAATTATGATTGAATCGAATACTAAATTTTGTTCTGTAAACGAAATTTTTAGGTTTTTACAATAATTTACAACTTCATTTGAATAAAGAAAATTCCTGTGAATTTGAAAATTATAAAGAAAATAATAGAATAATAGATTATTTCTTACAATTTGATAGTTATGAAGAATTTTCTCAAATTATTGAAAATCAATTCATTTCTTTCGAAGAATAAATTTCAATAAAACTTTTGAAAATAATTAAATTTTTCGAGGAATTTAATAAAAATTTTATTAAAAATAATTGAATTCCTGTGAAGAATTTTATTATTTTTATGAAAATAATTGAATTATTGTTAAGAAGTTTATAAAAATTTGTAAATATTTGAATTTTTTTGAATCTTTTTTTATGAAAATTTAAAAGAATAATTCAATTATTTCTAATAGTTTAATTAAAATTCTATTAAAAATAATTGAACTCCTGTGAAGAATTCTTTTATTTATGAAAATAATTGAATTCTTACAACGAATTTCTGAAATGTTTTTAAATAATTGGATTTTTTAAATCATTTTATGAATATTTTGAAGAATAATTCAATTTTTTCAAATTAGGTTAAATAAAATTTTATTAAAAAAATAATTGAATTCCTTTGAATAATTTTATTGAATTTAAAAAAAATTTTAAATAATTGAATTTTTTGAATCATTTTATGAAAATTTAAAATAAATAATTCAATTGTTTCCAATAGTTTAATTAAAATTGCATTAAAAATAATTGAATTTCTGTAAAGAATTTTTTTATTTATGAAAATAATTGAATTCTTGCAACAAATTTTATTAAATTTAAAAAAAATTTTAAATAATATAATTTTTTTGAATCATTTTATGCAAATTTAAAATAAATAATTCAATTATGTCCAATAGTTTATTTAAAATTGAATTAAAAATTATTGAATTTCTATGAAAAATTTATTAAATTTCAAAAAATTTTCAAATAATTGAATTTTTTTGAATCATTTTATGCAAATTTAAAATAAATAATTCAATTATTTCCAATAGTTTAATTAAAATTGAATTGAAAATAATTGAATTCCTATGAAGAATTGATTATTTTTATGAAAATAATTGAATTATTATTGCAAAGAAATGTATAAAAAATTGTAAATATTAGAATTTTTTTTGAATCATTTTATGAAAATTTAAAAGAATAATTCAATTATTTCGAATTAGTTTAATTAAAATTGCATTAAAAATAATTGAATTCCTGTAAAGAATTTTTTTATTTATGAGATAATTGAATTCTTGCAACAAATTTTATTAAATTTAAAAAAAAATTTAAATAATATAATTTTTTTGAATCATTTTATGCAAATTTAAAATAAATAATTCAATTATTTCCAATAGTTTATTTAAAATTGAATTAAAAATAATTGAATTTCTATGAAAAATTTAATAAATTTCAAAAAAATATTCAAATAATTGAATTTTTTTGAATCATTTTATGAAAATTTAAAATAAATAATTCAATTATTTCCAATAGTTTAATTAAAATTGAATTAAAAATAATTGAATTCCTGTGAAGAATTTTTTTATTTATGAAAATAATGGAATTCTTACAACGAATTTCTAAAATTTTTTAAATAATTTGATTTTTTTGAATCATTTTATGAAATTTTAAAAAAATTTTAAATATAATTGAATTTTTCTGAATGATTTTATGAAAATTTAAAAGAATAACTCTATTATTTCGAATTAGTTTAATTAAAATTGTATTAAAAATAATTGAATAATTGAATAATCTTTCTTTGAAGAATTTCATTATTTATAATAATAATTTAATTCTTATAAACAAATATTATTAAAATTTTAGAAAATAATTATAATCTTTTATAAAAAATTTTATAAAATTTTTTGAAAATAAATGATTTCTATAAAAAAAACCTTTGGAAATAATTACATTTTTCGAGAAATTAATTTAAAATTGTCTATATTTAATGGTAATTGAAAATTATTTTAACGAAGTTTTTAACAAATCTTGATTCAAACATTTTTTTGTATAAAATAAAAGAAATTGAAAACTAATTATTTTCTTAATTAATTAAATTAATTAAGAAATTGAAATTAAAGATTTTTTGTTTAAATTTTAATTAAATATACATTAAATTTAAATATCAAATTGTATATTTTATTATTATTAATTATTAAATATTATGGTAATATTAATTGTACACAAAAATACTAATAATAATATTAATTATCACCACTAAAATGTATTATTTTCCCTACATTAATGAATATTAGATTTCCATATTTGTATAAATGATAGCAATAGTTTTCCAGATACGGGAAAATAAAATTTTTTTTTTTTTTTGTTTCAAATTGTTTGTTCAAAATGTTTTTTCAAGACGATTTCCTCTCTTTATTCTGAGCAAACGGCGGAAAGTGGCTCAACATTTCAGTATTTTAGGAAGTTTGAAATTGCATTTTACCCCTTAAAAACGTATATCTATGTATATAGACAACACTTTAAAGAGAAAGTCGACTATAAAAAGTTATTTCTTTTCTATGGCTCATTAAATTGTTGTTAATTACTTTTTAACAGTCTTTTCGAAAAAAAAAATGTTTACTTCCCATAAAGAAAAATGTCTAAAGCAATTCCCTTTTGGTTTAGAAAAATTTTTCAACGAAAACTGTTATACGATTTTTTCCAGTCTCACTGAGGGTTCCAACGAATATATCCTCTTTAAAAATTTATAATATTTCGCTGCGATCTTCTTTTTAAATACTCCATTTTTTTTAAATAGTGATTTAATGAATTAATAATTTTTTGAAATTTCAACTTTATTTATAACTTTCAAGTTTATAATTTAATAATTTTTTTAGTTTTACCATTGAATTCAAAAACATGGTTTTTAATTTTGTTTTTCGTATATTGAGAAATGTGTTTTTGGGAAAATATATTTGAAAAAATGATATATTTTTTAATTAACAAAAATGTTTGTTTAAAGTTTGTTTAATTTTTTTTATGTTTTAAAAATACCATTTTTATTTGTATTTATTTACTCTATTTTTTGTAATTTTAGTTTTCTAAATATGGAATTCAATTTTGTTTTTTGTAGAAAAATTGGAAATATTTTTCTTTTTAGGAAAATACAATAAATAAAGAAATAATAAATTTTTTTATTATAACTAAAATGTTTGTTTAAAGTTTGGTTAATTTTTTTTTTAGTTTAGAATTTTTAGAATACTATATTTCTTCTTCTCTCTATTATAAAAAAAAAATAATAAAATGAAATATACGACAAATGTATATTGATAGAAAATAAAAAAAGTGAATTAAAAAACATGTGCACCGAGACACACGAAAATTGTAATAAAAAGTAATAATTTCATCACGAAAAAGTATAGGAATAAAATGTTTTTTCATCAAATGTTTTAAATATTAAAATCAAGAAAATAGAAAATCATTTCAAAAAATTTATAGAATACAAATTCAGTTACTGTCAGACAAAAGGCCTTTAAACACATTCCCAAAACGAATTCAATTATTTAAAGAAAACTAAAAAATTAAAAAAGTTAAAAAAAAAAAAATTTTTAAATTGTATGCAAACATTTAATTATTTTCATAAATAATAAAAATTTCCCAGAAATTGAATTATTTACAATTTCTTTATAAAATTATTTAAAAAAAATTTAATGAACTTCGTCGCAAGAATTCAATTATTTCTAATACAAATTTAATTAATCTATTCGAAATAATTGAATTATTCTTTTAATTTTCATAAAATGATTCAAAAAAATTCAATTACTTTCATAAATAATAAAACTCATCGTAAACTTTCAATTAGTTCTAATACAATTTTAATGGAATTCCTCGAAAAATTTAATTATTCTTAAAAATTATAATAATTAAATTATTTTGAATAAATAAATATTAAAAAATTCAATTATTTTCAAAAATTTTAATGAAATTCTTCGTAACAATCAATTTTTTTCAAAATAATTTTAATAAAATTCTTCATAGAAATTAAATTAATTTCAACAAATTTTGTGAAAATTCAATTATTTTCAATGTCTACTATTTTAATAAAATTTCATAAAAGAATTTAAATATTTAAAAATATAAAAATAAATTTTAATAAAATTCGTCTCAAAAATTTGTTGTTAAAAATTCATTATGAGAATTCAATTTTAAGAAACATTTAATTATTGAATAAATTATTTATTTTTGTATTTAAATAATTGAATTTTTGGAGAATTTTCTAATAAAAATTTATTTAAAAATAATTTCATATAAAGATTAAGATTTAACTTTGGACAAGTTATTAATTATTGCAATTTTTAGAAATAATTGAATTTTGTAAAGGTTTCAAATTAAATTCTTTGGAAATCTTAATTTTTCATACTTATAACCAACAATTCTATAATTTAAATTCTTGCGAAAAATTCAACGAAAGAATTGAATTATTTAAAAATGTGTTGATATAAATTTTTTTTAGAATTCAATTTTAAGAAAAGTTCAATATTATTCAATTTATTTTTCTATTTAGATAATTGAATTCTCGTAGAATTTTCTGATAAAAATTGATTTAAATAAAAATATACAAAAAAAAAAACAATTTATTGAATAATTACATATGTTTCTTAAAATTGAATTCTTTTAAAGAATTGTATCAATCAATTTTCAAATAATTTGAATTCTTTTGCAAAATTTTATTAAAATAGATATTAAAAATAATTAAATTAGGGAAAATTTTTGAAAATAATTGAAATTTTGTCAAGAAATTTATTAAATTTTTTGAAAATAATTCAATTTTAGAGAAGAATTTTATTATTTATAAAGATAATATGATAATTTACGCAAAGAATTGCATTAAAAATTTTGAATGCAATAATTTTATTCTTTAAAGAAATTTAATTAAAAATTTATTAAAAATAATAATTAAATTCTAATAAATAAATTGTAGCAGAGGTTATTAAAATAATTAAATTTCTTTGATAAATTTTAATAAAATTTTTAAGAATAATTACATTTTTCGAGGAATTCGATTAAAATTGTATTAAAAATAATTGAAATTCTGCAATTAGCTTTATTATTTATTAAAATAATTGAATTCCTAATATAAGAATTTTATTATTGGCCAAAAAAAATAAATACCTGTAAAAATTGTATTATTTATGAAAATAATTGAATATTGCGAAGAAATTTATAAAACAAAATTTGTAAATAATGAATTTCCTGTAAAATTTTTATTATTTTTTGAAAATAATTAAAAGTTTGTGATGTAGAATTTTATTAATTTTCTTTAAATAATTGAATTCTTTTGAAAAATTTTACTAGAATAGTATAGATATACCTATTAAAAATCATTGAATTGAGGAAAAATTTTGAAAATAATTAAAATTTTTCCAAGAATTTTATTAAAATTTTTGAAAATAATTGATATTTTGGAGAAGAATTTAATTAATTTTAAAGATAATTGAAATTTTGACGAGAATTTTTAAAAGATTTTGAACATAATTGAATTTTTGCGAAGAATTTTATTACTTTTGAAAATAATTGAATTCCTTTAATCATTTGTAATTTCTCTAAAATTATCCAAATTATATCGTATAATTTACGTACTTTACGGACCTTTTTCAATCAAATTACGGACTTTACGGACCTTTTTTAAAGAAAAACGGACTTTTACGGGATTTACGGACTTAGCTCGAGCCCTGATATATTGTACGGCTGAGAAATGTTGTCAAGTGTGAAATATATTTTTGAGAATATCTAGTTTTATTCGGTTTGATTATTATTATTATTTTTTTTTCTTTCGTAAATCACTTACCTGGATCGATGTCGTTTGCAAGAACTTGTCTCGCTCCGACAAGTTTTGCGGCAATAGCGGAAGCTCCACATCCACTGCCAAGATCTAGAACGCGCGAATTCTTGTTGAATTTGTTGGACAAAAGTTTTATTCCCATGTCTAAAATGAATCTCGTTAAAACTTGTCCTCCCGGCCAATATATGGACCAAAATGGATCTTGAAAGAATGTTTTTTCCACGGCTCCATTTGCATTAGTTGATTGGATCGTTTCTGCGCTTGCATGGTACAGGGGACAGTTCGGTGTCAACAGGTGCAGTTTTAATTCAGGTGTCAAATGGGTTTGCGAGATTTCCGTGTTTTTCAAAATGACTTTTTCTATTTCGACTCTCATCCCTTTCTCTTCTTTAATGAATTCATCGCGAGCAGTTAATCCATTTCCACTCCAACATCTACTACTTCTTTGAATATTTAAAATTCTCACTCTCAAATATCGATGCAGAGCCATTTTCTTCTATGTCTGTAATTAAATAATATGTTGTTTTTTCTTTACAAATTTATTATTATTTTTTTTTTTTAGTTCAAATCAAATATTTTTATTTATACTTTTACAGGATTCGCACTCGATAATAATTAATTTTAAAAAAGTAGCTTTAAGCTTCATTTTAAATAAATTATTCAAAATAATTGAATTATTCTATTAAGTTTTCATAAAATGATTCAAAAAAATTCAATTATTTAAAAAAAAATTTTAAATTTAATAAAATTCGTCAAAAAAAAGATTATTCAATTATTCAATTATTTTTAAAACAATTTTAATTAAACTAATTCGAAATAATTGAATTATTCTTTTAAATTTTCATAAAATGATTCAAAAAAATTCAATTATTTAAAAAAAAATTTTTAATTTAATGAAATTCGTCAAAAAAAGATTATTCAATTATTCAATTATTTTTAATACAATTTTAATTAAAATAATTCGAAATAATTGAATTATTCTTTTAAATTTTCATAAAATGATTCAAAAAAAATTTTAATATCTACAAATTTTTAAAAATTTCTTTGCAATAATTCAATTTTCAAAAATAAAAAAATTCTTCACAGGAATTCAATTATTTTCAATACAATTTTAATTAATTTATTCAAAATAATTGAATTATTCTTTTAAATTTTCATAAAATGATTCAAAAAAATCCAATTATTTAAAAAAAATTTTTAATTTAATGAAATTCATCAAAAAAAGATTATTCAATTATTCAATTATTTTTAATACAATTTTAATTAAACTAATTCGAAATAATTGAATTATTCTTTTAAATTTTCATAAAATGATTCAAAAAAAATTTTAATATCTACAAATTTTAAAAAAATTCTACGCAATAATTCAATTATTTGCATAAAAATAATAAAATTCTTCACAGAAATTCAATTATTTTTCATACAATTTTAAATTAATTTCTCGAAAAATGTAATTATTTTTAAGAGTTTTTTTTCAAATTCTTCGAAATAAATCAATTACATTCAAAAATTTTAATAAAATTCTTTGAAAGGAATTATTTTCCCATTCAATATTTTTTATTTTCCTGACTTTTTTCTAATTTTCATCAAGAATATTTACTTCTTTCTTATCCTGATAATAAATTGAAACATTGCAACGAATTTTATTAATCATGAAAGATTTTAAATATTTATACAAATAATTTAATTCCTGCGTAGAATTTTATAAAAAATTTTAAAGAATTCATTTCTTTCGACTAATTTTATGCAAATTCTAATTTAAATATAATTGAATTCCTCAGAAATTTTTATAATTCATGAAAAGAATTGAATTCCTACGAAGATTTTTACAACAAATTTTTTTCATAATTGAATTCAGTTTGGAAATTCTATGAAAATAGTAGATATTGAAAATCATTGAAATGCGAAAAGTTTTTAAAAATAATTGAATTTTGCAAAGAATTTAATTTAAATTTTTGAAAATAATTGAATATCTGTGTGGCATTTTATTATTTATGAAAATAATTGAATTCTTCTGAACGATTTTATTATAATTTTTTAAAATAATTGAATTTCCAAGAAGAAATTTATACTTTTAAAAATAATCGAATTCTTGTGATGAATATTGTTATTTATGAAAATAATTGAATTTTGCAAAGAATTTTATTAAAATGCCTCAAAATAATTGAATTTTCGGGAATAATCAAAGAATTTTGTCAAAATTTTTTTAAATAATAGAATTTTTAAAAGAATTTTATTCAAATTTTTGGAAATAATTGAATTTCTCAGAACTATTTTTTTTTCAATTCTCTGAATATATTTGAATTCTTTCGAGAAATTTCATTAAAAAATTAAAAATAATTGAATTGGTACGAAGAAATTTATAAAAAAAAAGTGTCAAGTAATTTAATTCCTGTAAAAATTTAATTAAAATTTTGTTTAAATAATTGAATTCTTTTGGAAAATGTTATTAAAATAGTAGATTTTAAAAGTAATTGAAATAATTTATAAGTAATAATTTTATGATAGTTGTTCAAAAATTAATTTATTTAAAAAGAAATTATTGTCAGAAATGGAAAAAATTGAAGGTTTTGTTGTACAATTTTGTATTTTTGTGAAATTTTATTAAAATAGTAGAATATTGAAAATCATTAAATTAAGAAAAAATTTTGAAAATAATTGCAATTTTGTTATGAATTTTATTAAAATTTTTAAAAATAATTGAATTTTATTACTATTCAAAATAATTGAATTCTTACGATGAATACAATTATTTATGCAAAATAATTGAATTTTGCAATGAATTTTATTAAAATTCCTGAAAATAATTGAAATGTTGACGATAATTTTTTTTTAGATTTTTTTAAAATAATTGAATTTCTACAAAGAATTTTATTAATTGTAAAAATAATTGAATTTTTGGTGATGAATATTGTTATTTATGAAAATAATTGAATTTTGCAAAGAATTTTATTAAAATGCCTCAAAGTAATTGAATTTACGGGAATAATTTTTTTATTTATCGATATAATTGAAATTTTTCGAAGAATTATTTATGTAAATAAACAATTTTGAATTCTTGGGATGAATTTTATTAAAATCTAAAAGAATAATTGAATTATTTCAAAAAAATTCAATTAATTAAAATTGTATTTAAAATAATTTATTTCTTTCGAACAATTTTATTAAAATATTTGAAAATAATTGAATTCATGTGAAAAACTTTAATATTTATGAAAATAATTGAATTATTGCGAAAAATTTTATTAAAATGTTTTAAAAGAATTGAATTTTGGCGAAATTTTTTTCAATTTTTTGAACATATTTGAATTTCGGCAAAAAAAATTGTATTACTCTTGAAGATAATTAAATTTAATTAATAATTATAATACCAAATACGTTTTAATTTTTAAATATTAATATGAATTTATAATATTATTTTTATTTTCCACCGACATATTTAAAAGTATTTTTAATAATCTTTAATTAATAGAAATTATCGACTTTATTATTTTTAATAAAATTTTTTTCCATAGTAATATGAATAATTAATTTAAAAAATAAATTTTATCATAAATAATTAAGAGGAAAAATTAATTATCATGAAATTCATGTCTGACCACAAACGACTATTACCACTGGAATGGAAAATGTGTTTAAAGGCCTTTTGTCTGACAGTAACTGAATTTCTTCACTAAAATGAAAATAAACAATTTTTGACTATCACTAAAATTACAATAAAAAATTATTTCTGACATTCTGACCAATTATTATAAAAAAATTATTTCTGATTCTCATTTACTATATTGAAAACAGAATTACAGAGATTAAAAAAATTTCTCAAGTTTTACTACTGACGCTGTGATTTTATATATTGTGTTAAAAATTAAAGAGAAAAATTTGTAGGAAAAAATTTCCTATCTATGCTTTTTTATTTTATAAATTTTTGAAATTTTTTTACATTTTCTCGTTTATTAATATTTAAAACAGCAAATGTAGTCTTTGAATAAAAAATATAATTTTTCTCCTCCAAATGTATAATAAAATAAAATAATGTCGATAATAATAATAATAATAATAATAATAATTTATTGTCAATAAAATAAATGCGGGCTAATGAGTATAAAATAGAGAATATACAGAGAAGATAAACATTTGAAAGATAAATAACAAAATTAATTGTTTAATTGTTCATATATTATCGTTCTCGCTATATTTTTCTATTAACCTTTTTGACGTGCAACGCTGTCAACTGAAAAGTTAAAATAAAATAAAATGAAATAAAATACAAAAAAAAAAAGTAACAAAAGCTCATGAGAATGAATAACCTGCGTGGAGATAGTAGAAATTTAAAAAGAGAAATGATAAACTGTTGAGTTATACATGTAACAATAAATACGGAAGCATTTTTCAAAGCATGTAAACAATTTCCCCAGGATAAAATATCGATAATGTGCCCTCCTCCCCCCCCCCTCCACCCCCTCTTTGTTCGTGAATAAATGTTGCCTCACTTTTTTTTGCCACAATTTTTTTTCTCCATCAACGAGAATTTTATTTATCCATACGAAGCACAACGTACGGATGCATATGCAATTATTCCTCTGGGATATATTTTCACTAATGTATGTTTCGTGTAAAATTTATTTTATTTGATTTTTTATTTATTTATTTATTTATTTATATTCGTAGCGCAAAGTATGGATAAACGTAATTGCATTATTTTTAGGGATTAGCGCACTGTAATAAGAAATTATTTAAACTTGCAAAGTAAAAATTATCTGCAATATGCATATTGCTTGAAATTATAAAAATATATAAATTTCTATATTCTTAACAAACGATTCTTTTTAATTATAAAAAAAAAAAAAAAAAAAAAAAAATTATTTCATAAAAATTTAACAAATATATTCTTCTTTCTGTCTGTTCTAAATTTGATAAAATATACACTGTCGATTAAAATTGAGAGACCACCCATTTTCAGGTAAATGAAAAATATTTTAAAACATAAAATTTATGGAAACTAAAATTTGTCCTTTTTATTTTTCGAAAGTTGATAAAATTTACTACCTTTTTTTTTAATTAAACTAGCAATTTTAAAAAAAGAATTTAAAAATTTTCTAATTTAAATTTTTATTGAAAACACTCAAAAAAAAATTCAATTTTGGAGAAATTACAAATAATTGCAGAAATTCAATTATTATATTTTCAAAAAAAAAAAATTCTTGTTATAAAATTCAACAATGTTCAAAATTTGAAAAAAATTCTCGTAAAAATACCAATTCTCTTTATAAATAATAACAAAACTCTTCTCCAAAGTTCAATTACTTTTTATAAATATCAAAAAAAATTCTTGTCCTAATTTCAATTATTTTCAAAAAAAAATGCATTTTTCTAATTTTAATGATTTTCAATACCTACTATTTTAATAAAATTTCCCAAAACGAATTCAATTATTTAAAAAATTTTTTAATAAAATTATATGCAAACATTTAATTATTTTCATAAATAGTAAAAATTCCATGGGAATTCAATTATTTTCATAAATAATAAAATTTTTTAAAGGAATTCAATTATTATTTTCATAAAAAATAATTTAAAATTCTAGAAAATAATAATAATTGAATTAAAATGATAAAAAATAATTTTGATGGAGTTACAGTAACAATATTCTTTATAATATAAAATAATGATTTTATTTTTATTATGTTCAAAAATTTTTAAAAATGCCACGTCAAAATTCCACTTATCTGCAAAAATAATAAAATTCTTCTCTAAAATTCAATTATTTCAAAAATTTTTTTTCAATTCGATCATTTTTAATATCATCTATTTTCTAATAAATTTTTTCAACAGATTTCAATTATTGAAAGGAAGTTTTGATGAAATTTAAAGCAAACATTAAATTATTTTCATAAATAATAAAATTTTTTACCAAGATTCAATTATTTTCATGAATAACAAAATTTTTTACCGACATTAAATTATTTTCATGAATAATAAAACTCATCATTGAATTTCAATTATTTTTAATGCAATTTTAATCGAATTGCTCGAAAAATGTAATTATTCTTCAAAATTCTATTAAAATTAGTCGCAAAAATTCAATTATTTATAAATTTATTGATAAAATTTCTTTATGAGGATTCTTTTTTGAAAAACATTCATTTATTCAATAAATAATTTATTTTTGTACTTAAATAATTGAATTCTCTTAGAATTTTCTAATAATAATTGATTTAAAGATGAATTTCAGTTAAAATTTTACATAATAATTGAATATTAAAAGCATTGTAGCATGAATCTTAAAAAAATAATTGAATTTTAAATATTTTTGAAAATAATTACATTTTTCGAAGAATTTACTTAAAATTGTTTTAAAAATAATTGAAATCCTGTGAAAAATTTTATTATTTAGGAAAATAATTGAATTCTTGTAAAGAATATTTATTACAAAAAACATTTTATTATTTAAGAAAATAATTGAATTCTTGCGAAAAATTTTATTAGAATTTTTTAAAATAATTGAATTTACAAGAAAAAATGTATTACTTTTAAAAATAATTGAATTCTTGTGATGAATATTGTTGTTTATGAAAATAATTGAATTTTGCAAAGAATTTTATTAAGATGCCTCAAAATAATTGAATTTTCGGGAATAATTTTGTTATTTATCTTTAATAATTGAATTCTTTCCAAGAATTATTTATGTAAATAATTGAATTCTTAAAAAGCATTTTATTAAAATCTAAAAAAATAATTAAAGTATTTCCAAAAAAATTAAAATATTTGAAAATAATTGAATTCCTGTGGAAAATTCTAATATTTTTGTAAATAATTGAATTCTTTTAAAGAATTTAAAAAAAAATATTTTCTTAAATAATTGATTTTTTCGAACAATTTGAAATTAAATTTTGATGAATAATTACATTTCTCGAGTAATTCCTGTAAAATTGTATTAAAAATAATTAAAATCCTGCGATGTTTTTTTATTATTTATAAAAGTAATTGAATAGTTACTAAGAATTTTATAAAAATTTGCAAAAGTAATTGAATTTACAAGAAAAAATGTATTATTTTAAAAAATAATTGAATTCTTGTGATGAATATTGTTATTTATGAAAATAATTGAATTTTGCAAAGAATTTTAATAAAATACCTCAAAATAATTCAATTTTTGAGAATAATTTTGTTATTTATGGACATTATTGAATTGAATTGAATTCCTGTGAGAAATTCTAATATTTTTGTAAATAATTCAATTCTTTGAAAGAATTTAAAAAAAAAACACATTTTTAAATAATTGAATTCTTTCGACTAATTTCAACAAAATTTTCAGGAATAATTACATTTTTTGAGCAATTCCTTTAAAATTGTATTAAAAATAATTGAAATTCAATGATGAGTTTTATTATTCATAAAAATAATTGAATTCTTGTAAAGAATTTTTATTACATTTTTTTAAAAATAATTGAAGTGAAGAATTTTATTAGCTATTTATGAAAATAGTTGAATTCTTGCAACGAAATTTTTATTAAATTTTTTTTTTTAAATAATTGAAATTCCGTAAAGAATTGTATTATTTATGAAAATAATTGAATTCTTGCAATGCATTTTATTACGCAGATTTCAAAAAATATTTTAATTTCAGCGAAGAATTTTATTATTTATGAAATGTAATTGCCTTTTTGCAAAAAATTTTTAAAAATAATTACATTTTTCCTATTTAAAATCGTATTAAAAATAATTAAAATCGAATGAATTTATTACTTATGAAAATAATTGAATTCTTAGAACGAATTTTATTACACATTTTTTTAAATAATTGAATTCGTGTGAAAAATTTTATTACTTGTAAAAATAATTGAATTCTTGGGAAGGATTTTATTTCAAAAATTTTTTTTTTTAAACTTTTCTGAAAATTTAAATTATTACAAAACATGAAGATATCGATCACTCCGAGTCTTCGGACTCGGAGTGATCGATATTTTCATGTTTTGTAATTAATATTCTTATAAGTTATTGAATTTGAAATTTTTTGAAAATCTTAACTCCTATGGAATAATAATAATTAAATATTTATTTAAAAAAGAATTTATTGGTGTTTTGGAATAATTTTACAATTAAAAAAATTCGTTATTATTAATATATTTTTTTTAGTATCTAATAATTTTTAGAGTTCGAATCAGAATATTCTTTTGAATTAGGGAAAAATTGAAAATTTTGTCCCGGAAATCAGGGAAAAGTCAATTTTTTTTTTATTTTTTGCAATAGATAAATTAAAAAATTTATCATATTGTCAAATGAAAATTTGTAAGGGAATTTTTTTTCCTTTTTTCCGTATTTTAATTTTTATCATCTTGCTCTTAGTTTTCCAATTTTCATCTACTTTTATAACAGAAAGTTTTTCTCCTTAGATACCTATTGTCTTCTTTTTTTGTTCTTCTTCTTCTTCTTTTTTTTTTCTTTTTTTTTTTTAATAGAAAAAAATCAAGGAACACTTGTTTCCTGTTTTACTAGCACAACTTCTTAACCCCTCGCATTATTCTTGCACTCTTTTCACGGCTATTATGGGCTTCATTCTTCTTTGTTAATCTCTTATTATCTGCCACAGTGCTTTTTTCCACTTTTTCTAATTTCTTAAGTAATACTATATTACACTGAGTGTACTTCATGTTTCCCTCTTCCTTCAGCAATATCTCTCTTCTAAAATTACACCTCCACTTTAATGGATGTAAATATTTGTTTCACGACTTTATTATTATTATTATTATTATTATTACTATTATTATTATTATTATTATTATTTTTATTTTTATTATTATTATTATTATTATTATTATTATTATTATTATTATTATTATTATTATTATTATTATTATTATTATTATTATTATTATTATTATTATTATTATTATTATTATTATTATTTTTATTTTAAATATAAAAATCACAAAAAAGTTAAATAAAAATTTATTTAATAAATAGGAAATAAAATAATCACAGATAATAATAGAAACGATAATTTACTACAGATGTTAATTTTTTAAAATTAAAAAAAAAAATTAAAAAATTAAATTAAAAAAAACTATAGTTTTCAGAATCTAATGTATAAGCTAATTTTAAAAATGCATTAAAGTTTTTTTTTGTCCGCTTAAATAATCGTTTTTCCTCTATATGAATACATACATAAATTTTACGATATAGATATAAGCTTTTAAATATGCTTTAGACCTGTTTCTTTTCTATCAAAAAGTGAAAAACTGCAGAAAAATCTAATTTTACATAAATATTACACGCACTTTATGTATTACCGAGTAAAATGGTATGCATATTCTTTTGATGAATATTCAAAACGAGGAAAAATTCACAATCTCGGGGAAAATAGCGTATTTTAGACGCTGAGAATAAAAAACCTTTTTTATATAAAATATATCAAAAGATCCTCTTTTATACATAGACGTAGATTACAATTCTTTTTTTAATTGGAAAACAGAAAAAAAATTATTATTTATTGATAAATATTGCGAAATTTCTCATTTCGGTATAATAAATATTTACCCATCAATATATTTGTTTGCAATCAATTCAAAAGTATAAAAACGTTTTTAAATAATTTTAATAGATAATAAATTTTTCAATTATATTTAATTAATTATTGAAAAATTTTCAAATAATTGAATTCTAAGAAATTGTTTTGAACTTTTTTTTAAATTTGAAATAAAATTAAAATTAAATTTCTCTAAAGTTGAGTTTTATTTCCAAGAAAATTTTTCGAAACAAATCAATTATTTAAAACAGTCTAATAAAATTCTTTCAAAGAAATTATTTATTTTCTAAAATGTTGCTAATATTTGTTTACAAGAATTAAATTATTTTCAAAAATAATAAACTTTATAGAAAGAATTCAATTATTTTTAATACAATTTTAATTAAATTATTCGAAATAATTAAATTATTTTTTTTATTTTCATAGAAGGATAGAAAAAATTCAATTCTATTTTTAAAAAATTTAATAAAATTTGTTTCAAGGATTCAATTACTTTAGAAATAATAAAATTCTTCACAGGAATTCAATTATTTTTAATAAAATTTTAATTAAATTATTCGAAATATTTAAAATATTTTTTTAAATTTTCTTAAAACGATTCAAAAAAAAATTCAATTATTTAAAAAAATGGAGTAAAATTCGTTTCAAGAATTCAATTATTTTTAGAAATAATAAAATTCTTCACAGGAATTCAATTATTTTTAATAAAATTTGAATTAAATTATTCGAAACACTTAAAATATTTTTTTTTAAATTTTCTTAAAACGATTCAAAAAAAAAATTCAATTATTTAAAAAAATGGAGTAAAATTCGTTTCAAGAATTCAATTATTTTTAGAAATAATAAAATTCTTCACAGGAATTCAATTATTTTTAAAAATACAATTTTAATTTAATTATTTTCTTAAATTTTCATAAAAGAATGAAAAAAATTCAATTATTTAAAACAATTTCAGAAAATTCTTTGCATGGTTTCAATTACTTTCATAAATAATAAAATTCAACACAAGAATTCAATTATTTTTAATACAATTTTATTTAAATTATTCGAAGTATTTGAAATAATTTTCTAAATTTTCCTGAAACGATTCAAAAAATTCAATTATATTAAAAAAATTTAATAAAATGCGTTGTAAGAATTTAATTATTTTCATAAATATTAAAATTCTTCACAGGAATTAAATTATTTCTAATTCAGTTCCAATCTAATTATTCTTTTAAATTTTCATAAAATACTTAATAAAAATACAATTATTTAAAAAAAATTTGGCAAAAATTCAATAAAAATAATTTTTAATTGAAATCTTTAAAAATTTTAATTATTCTAAAGCTGCAATAATGTTTAAATTTTTATTTTTTTAAATCAAATAATACAAGTTTTTGAATAATTTTATTTAAAAATTTTACAAAAAAAAAAAAAAAATAATTGAATTTTAGAAAAATAATATTTGCAATTGTTAGAAATAGTTAAAGTTTGAAAAGTTTTGTACATTGAAATTAGGTTTAAAATTTGAATTCCCGTAGAAAAGTAAATATTTATTTATTTTATTGAACAAAAATTATTCAAGTATGAATAATTTAATTATTTTAATTTAAAAAGTAGGGGAAAAATTAGTCCTTTTGAAAAATTTTAATTAAAAATTTTTGAAAATAATTCTAAATTCTGGTAAAAATTAAAAATATTTATTTAAATTTCCAGTTTATTGGAAATATGTTGTCAAATTTTATTAAAATCAATTTTGATAATTGTAAAGAATTTTATTTTTCATTTTAAAAAATTTCAATAAAATTCTCCGAAAAAATTTAATTCTTTTTAAAAATTTTAATAAAATTCTTCGACAGAATTCAATTCGCTCTAAATTTGTATTTGTTTATTAAAAATAAATAAGTGATAGTAAAATTTTGGCTGATTTTTTTCTTTAGTAATCAATGAAAATAACTAATTATTAGTGGGAAAATAATTATCAGTAAAAAATAACTAATGATTAATAGTAAAAGATATTTCATTATTAGTAAAAAAAATAACTAATTATTAGTAGAAAATAATTAACTCCGAAAATTAAATTTTTACCAAATACAAATTAGTTAAAAAAATTTTTGACGATTTTGACATAATTTAAAAGTGAATTTTATTGATAAATTAGTCATTATTAACTACTTATAATTAGTAAAATATATTTAAATCAGTCACTGACTTTTTACTATACAAAAATTAATTATTTTTAACTAATTCAATCTTAGAAAGCAGGATTTTAATTATCCAAAACAAATTTAACGATTTAGAGAAATAAAAAAAAGTTAAGGTATCGTTTAAATATTCATTCTGATTCAGAATTGTTTAATAAATTCAAAAATCCGAGTTTAATTTTTTTTTTAAATGTTTTCAAGCACCAAAAAAAGATTCTTGCAGTTTTTTTTTTTAGTTTTTTTTTCTAGAAATTGATTTTTTACACTAATGTTTTTATTTTTTTTTTCTATTTAAGATTCTTATCTTTTAATGTTCATAAAATTCCCTGACATTTTTCTAATTTTCCTAATGAATTTAATATTTTCCGAATTTTCTGAATTTGTGGCAAACCTGAACTCTACTCGCATAGAGAGGGGCCATCGTTTTTTTTTTTATTAGACCAAAAAAAAAAAAAAAAAAAAAAAGATAGAAGAATTATTTTTGCATTAAATATTCCTTTAATTTACCGGTGCGAGTGTGTTTTTAAAGAAGAATTTGAAAGAAAAATGATGCATCGGAGACGTTTAATATTTATCTCCTTTTCACTCCATTTTGTTCTCGTTCGCAATTTTTTTTCCCCCCTTTTACTATATATATATATATCGCTTTTATATAGAGAGTTATAGTATAATTTACGTAATGACCGCCGGCGCTTCTAGATGATTTTCCCGTATACCATTTATTCCCTATTCTCAAAATGCATTCGAGAGGCCATTGTATTTTCATAAAAGCACTATCATATCTAACAAGTCGGCACTTTATTCCCGTAACCAACGTGTATATCGACTTCAATTGATTTATTTCATTCAAATTTTAATCCATTCTAAGTTCTCATTTGTTTATTATTCATTTTGTCTATATATATATGCTGCAAAAATTTATTCACTTCAATTCAAATAATTTAGGTACAAAAATTTTACAAAGTTCTTTCAAATTAAATATTTTTAATGGAAAAACTTTGATTTCAAATTTAATTGAAAAATTAAAATTTCTAAAAATTTTGTACCATATAACGCATTTAATATTCAATTATAAAAATGTGAAATTTAAATTAAAATTCATTTTTAAATCAATTCTTGTTAGATAGTTTAACGAGAATTCAATTATATACGTTTATAAAATTATATAATTGATCGAATAATTTAATATTTCTTACAATTAAATATTTATAAAGAATTTTATCAAAATTTTTGAAAATAATTGATTTTGTTACAAGAATTTTAATTAAACATAAGAAAATAATTACATTTTTCAAAGGAATTTATTTAAAATTATATTAAAAATAATTATATGACTGTAAAGAATTTTATTACATTTTTTTTTTTTTTTTTTTTTTGAATCATTTTATGAAAATTTAAAAGAATAATATTCAATTCAATAAAAATTGTATTAAAAATAATTCAATTATTGTGATAAATTTTATTATTCATAAAAATAATTGAATCCTTGCAAAGAATTTTTTTTCATCCTTTTATGAAAATTTAAAAAAAATAATTAAATTCAATTTTACGAAATTTCATCAATTATTCAGGTATTCGGAAATTCTTCAATCAAATATATATATATATTAGAAAATAAAAATTTGAAATAACTTCAAAAAAATTGAATTCAACTTTTACAAAAAAAATTAAATCTACACAATTTTAAGTTAAAAGTATGAAAAATTCAAACATTCAAAGATTATAATTTGAGACCTGCTTTTAAAAACTCAATTATTATCTAAAGTTTAAATTGAAATTCATATTTGAATCAATTATTATTAGAAAATTCTACGACAATTCAATTATTTTAATACAAAAAAAATAATTTATTGAAGAATTGAATGTTTTTTAAAATTCAACTCTCATATAAAGAATTTTATCAACAAATTTTTAAAAAGGTAATTAAAATTCCTTTGACGAATTTCAAGAAAATTTTTCAGAACAATTTCATTTTCGAGAATTTAGATTAAAAATGTATTCAAAATAATTGAATCTTTGTAAAAAAAAATTTCATTGAATTGATAAATTTTTTGAAAATAATTGAAATTTTGGCTAAAATTTTATTAAAATTTTTTTAAATAATTGAAATATTGCCAAGAATTTTATTAAAATTTTTGAAAATAATTGAATTTAAGAGAAAGATTTTAATATTTATAAAAATAATTGAAATTTTGACTAAAACTTTTATTAAACTTTTGACCATAATTGAATTTCTGCTAAGAATTTTATTACTTTTGAAAATAATTGAATTTTTGAGAAGAATTTTTTAATAATATTTCTTTTTAATTACCTAATTATTTTTAATACAAAAATAAATAATTTATTAAATAATTGAATTCTCATAATTTCATTAACAACTTTTAAAATAATTTAATTCTTTTGACGAATTTTAATAAAATTTTAAGTATATTAATTACATTTTTCGAGGAATTCGATTAAAATTTGTTTCAAAAATAATTAAAATTCTGCAATGAGTTTTATTATCTATGAAAATAATAATATTGAATCCCTGTAAAAAATTGTATTACATATTTATAAAAATAATTGAATCTCTGTAAACATAAATTGAATATTTTTGAAAATAATAGAACTATTGCGAAGAAATTTATAAAAAAGATTTTAAATAATTTATTTCTTATGTAAAATTTTATTAAAATAGTAGATATTGAAAATCATTGACTGGAGGAGAATTTTTGAAAAAAAATTAAATTTGTTAAAAAGAATTTCATTAAATTTTTTGAAAATAATTGAATTTTGGAGATAAATTTTAATATTTATAATGATAATTGAAATTTTGAAGATAATTTTTTCAAACTTTTGACCATAATTGAATTTTTGCGAAGAATTATTTATTATTTTTGAAAATAATTGAATTTCCTTGATGAATTTTAATAAGAATTTTTAAGAATAATTATACATTTTTCGAGAAATTCCATTAAAATTGTATTAAAAATAATTGTAAATCTATAAATTTTTTTATTATTTATGAAAATAATTGAATTATTGCGAAGAAAAATTGTAAAGGCAACTCTTTTAAAATTGAATTAAAGAAAAATTAAATTTCAAGAATAAGCACAATAACTTTAGATAACAATAATTTTCCAGGATTCCAATCAAAATTCCCTGACATTTCCAGGTTTTCCAGGTTTTCAAGTTGCGTGGCAAACCCTGTAATTGAATCCTTGCAACGAATTTTTTTGAAATTATTTTAAATAATTGAATTTTTTTCATCCTTTTATGAACATTTAAAAAAATAATTAAATTAAAATTATATTTTTAAAAAAATAATTGAATTTTTTGAGAAATTTCATTGAAATTCTTTTTTAAAAAAATGAATTTGTTATAAAGCTTTTTGAAAACAATTGAATTTTTTCGGAGAATTTTATTAAAGTTTTTTAAAAATAATTGAACTGATTACAGGACAAAAAATCCAATTATTCAAAAAATTGAATTCTTTTTCTAGAAAGAATTCATTATTTTTATAATTCATTCATTTTTATGGAATTCTATAAAAAATTTTCAAAATAATTGAATTTCTCAGAATAATTTTATGAAAATTCTTAAAAGTGTTATTGAATTGTTTCGCGAAGAAATTGAAAAAATTTCTTGAAAACAATAAATAATAATAATTATTAATTAGTTAATTCGTTAATTAGTGAATTTTTTTTCAAATTTTGAATCTCTGAAATTAATCAAAAATTAAAATTTATATTCGAAGATAAACTTTTTGAAATTTAAATTTATAGATAAAGTTAATTAAATTAAATAATAAATACATAAAATTAAATAACAAATGCATAAAATTAAGTATAATAATTCAATTAGGGAAATTAAACTCGATTTATTAAATTTTCAGTAATTAAAATTATCAATGAAGTACAAATTCTCATTTTCTACTGTTTCGCAATTAATAAATGATTAATTATAACTACATGTACATGTTATTAATTAACTACATATCGTACATTTTTCCCCACTCGAGAAAAATTCGTTTGTTTAATTACAAAAGAATAAATTAATTATCAACTATTTTCTAAAAAAAAAAAAAAAGATCCAATGTAGAAATGAATACAATTCATATTCATAGTAAAAAAAAAAAATAGTTATTAGAGCGTGGAAAAGTTTTGAAGAATAATTCACGTTGATTGCGAGTGATAAAAAAAAAGAAGAAAAAGAAAAAAAAAGTTGAAATCTTTGGGATGAAAATGTCAACTTAACAAGCTAAAAAGCGGTGATAGGAAAATTTTATGTGCACTTAATAGGTATGAAATTGAGATAAACGCCCCATTTTGTTCCTTTGGACAAGGTCCCTGGAAAATTTACGTGGCCTGCAGCTGTTTGAAACTTGAAATCTCTGCGAGAGCGTAATTTCCATTGTAAATTCGGTTTATGTGTGTGTCGTCGTATATATATAGATGTGCGCACTGTCGTAGCAAAAGTGATTAGTTTATCATCGAACACATTAGTATCCACGAGTGCATCATGCAAAAGGATTTTGTAAACAGACATGACACTTTGTAAACATTTCAAAATCTACTATGTATAATGAAAATGCTCCTCGATAAATTCACTATACTGCGTTTACTCCGATATTTTGCATATTGCGCGTATTACATATAAATAACATTATTATTATTATTATTATTATTCTCGTTAATTTTATCTCAAAAACAAAAATACAAAATGTTTGTTGTTCACATTATTTTTATCATTATTTTCATGCTAATATTTTCCATTAATTTCATTTATTTATCATTTTGAATAATCAATAATGTCAAAATCTTCTATTTTCATTGATCCATTGATCAATATTTGCCTTCGGAAAATTAGAGAAAAATAAATAACAAATATTAGCTCGAATATTAGCGTAGTCTATACTCATGAAAATGCAAATACGTTCTAAATTTCAATTCCAAGCGTTTCCATCAAAATTTGGGTTTGTTTTCCCTGATAGACAACATTAAACTTTTTTCTAGGGTAAAAATAAAAATTATATTACTTTTACCGTAGAAAAAAAGTTTTTAAAAAATAAATTCAACAGGAGTTTAAATTATAAACGGAGATCATTTTTAGAAACTAAATTTGATTTTAAACATTAAAAGTGTGAAACTATTTTAAAAATAAAAAAAATGTAATTACTTATACTTTTGGTAAACGTCCTTCTATTACTTTCAAAAATTACAATAAAATTCTTTTTGGAAATTCAATTATTTTTAATAGAATTCTATGGAAAATTTATAAAAACCTATAAAAATATCTATAAAAATTTTAATTTTAATATTTCTATAACGTAATTGAATTAAATGAAAATAATTGAATTTCTATGAAAATTTTTACTTCAAGTTAATTGAAGATAACTCCTCTGAAGAATTTTATTATAATTTTTAAAAAGAATTGCATTTTTCGGAGAACTTTATTCAAAATTTTTAGAAATAATTGAATTTTTGAAGAAAAATTTTTTATTCAATTATTTATAATTGAAATTCTATAGGAAATTTTAATTATTTCAAATATTTTCGCAATTACATTGAATTGATTTTTAAATTTCAATTAAATAATTATATCTTTAAATAATTGATTTTTTAGAAATATACAATTATCTATCAAAATTTGAATTTAAATATTTTTTTAACGTAATTGAATTAAATAAAAATAATTGAATTTCTACGAAAATTTTTTTTTTAATTGAAGATAATTTAATTCTTCTGATTATTATTACAATTTTTTGAAAGAATTGAATTTTTCGTAGAATTTTTATTAAAATTTTTTGAAATAATTGAATTTTTGAAGAAAAATTTTTAATTCAATTATTTTTAATGAAATTCTATAGGAAATTTTAATTATTTCAAACATTTTCAATTACATTGAACTGATTTTTAAATTTCAATTAAATAATTATATCTTTGAATAATTGATTTTTGAGAAATAATTATCTTTAAAAATTTAAAAAGCATATGGAGTGTATAACTCCTTTTTCATTTTAAGCCAAGTATAATAAAGTAAAAAAGAAGAAAAGAAAAGTAAGAAAGAAGGAAATTCTTTACTTTTTAAAAAATTTAAATTTAAATATTTTTTTAACGTAATTGAATTAAATAAAAATAATTGAATTTCTACAAAAATTTTTACTAGAAGTTAATTGAAGATAATCAAACTCTTCTGAAAAATTTTATTACAATTTTTGAAAAGAATTGAATTTTTTGTAAAATTTTATTCAAATTTTTGCAAATAATTAAATTTTTCGTAGAATTTTATTCAAATTTTTGGAAATAATTGAATTTCTGCGAAAATTTTTGCTTGAAGTAAATTGAAGATAATTTAATTTTTCTGAATAATTTTTTTAAAATTTTTGAAAAGAATTAAATTTTTTATATAATTTTATTCAAATTTTTGGAAATAATTGAATTTTTGAAGAAAAAATTTTAATTCATTTACTTTTAATGAAATTCTATAGGAAATTTTAATTATTTCAAACATTTTCAATTACATTGAATTGATTTTTAAATTTTAATTAAATAATTATATCTTTAAATAATTGATTTTTGAGAAATAATTATATCTTTAAAAATTTTAATTTAAATATTTTTTTAACGTATAATTAAATTAAATAAAAATAATTGAAATCTCCTGAAGAATTTTATTAAAATAATTCAACTATTTTGAAGAAATTTATTAATATTATTGATTGTAATATTTGTTTTAGAAATTTAATTGAAATTCTTTTAATAAAATGAATTGTTATAAAGATTTTTATTAAAATTTTTGATAAGAATTGAAAATTTTCTAAGAACTTTCTTGGAATTTTTTTAAAATAATTTAATTTTTTTGAAGAACTTTATTCCAATTTATAATTTAATTTCTGAAGAAAAATAGCAAATTCTATTATTTTTAATAAAATGTTCTATAGGAAATTTTAATTATTTAAAACATTTTGAATTATATTGAATTGATGTTTAAGTTTTAATTTAATAATTAAATCTTCTAATGAATGATTTTTGTGAAATTTAATTATCTTTAAGAAATTTGAATTCAAATATTTTTTTTATAAACCTAAGAAAATTAAAAAAAAATTAAATTTCTACAAAAACTTTTACTAGAAGTTAATTCAAAATAATTGAATTCTTCTGAAGAATTTAATTAAAATAATATTGAACTTTTTGGAAGAAATTTATTAAAATAATTGTAATATTTTTTTTTAAATGTAATTAAAATTCTTTTAAAAAATTGAATTATAATAAAATATATTACAATTTTTAAAAGAATTGAATTTTTTCTAAGAACTTTTTTGAAATTTATGAAAATAATTGAATATTTGAAAAAAAAATTCAATTATTTTTAATAATATAGAAAATTTCAATTATTTAAAACATTTTGAATTATATTGAATTGATATTTAAGTTTTAATTGAATAATAAAATCTTTTTAATTAAATGAATGATTTTTATGAAATTTAATTATCTTTAAAAAACTTGAATTCAAATATTTTTTTATAAACTTAAGGGCATTTGAACCTTGATGACGTTACAGATTGTGCAAAGCATGTGTGACGTCATCAAGGTTCAAATGCCCTTAATTAAATTAAATAAAAATTTAAATTTCTACAAAAATATTTTTTTGAGAAATTAAATTGAAATTCTTTTGAAAAATGAATTTTTATAAAGATTATTATTTTCTGAAAAAATGGCAAATTCTATTATTTTTAATACAATATTCTATTGGAAATTTCAATTATTTCAAACATTTTGAATTATATTGAATTGATATTTAAATTTTAATTAAATAATTAAATCTTCTAATGAATGATTTTTATGAAATTGAATTAACTTAAAAAATTTGAATTTAAATATTTTTTTTACAAACCTAATTAAATTAAATAAAAATAATTGAATTTCTGAGAAGAATTTTATTAAAATTTTTGAAAATAATTGAATTCTTCTGTAGAATTTTAATAAAAGTTTTTAAAATTATAATTCAATTCTTCTTGAGAATTTTAATAAAAGTTTTTAAAAATAATTCAACTATCTTAAAGATATTTATTTAAAATTTAAACTATTGATAATAATATTATATGATATTTTTATTTTATGATATTTTATGATAATTAAATTGTCATATTATGTTATAAAAAAATTTTGTTTAATTATTTTTCGTTATTAGCATAAATAAAATAATTTAATCTTCGAAAAATTAAATTAGAATTTCATTAATTTTGAAATTCGAAACATTAGGAAGAAAATGATAAAAAAAATTAAAAAACAAGAACAAACAAAATGAACAATAACATGAAATGTGAAGAGATATCCAGAGTACGACGATTAATTAATATAGGTAGAAATTAAATATGCAAATGAAAATATTTTTTTAATTAATATTTTAATTTAAAAAAATATTTTTATTATAATTGAAAAAGAATGAAAAGAAAATTTAATTAAATATTTCATTCACATACAATTTCTTTATCGATCATTTTTATGATGAAAATTTGTTGTGTAGAAAAAAAAATGCGACACAAATCTCTATTTAATAATTATTATCGTGTCAGGAATTTATATGAAGATATTTATGATCTTGGAAGAGGAGAGAAAAGAAAAGGAAAGCAGTAATCAAGTATGAGATAATAGATTGAAGGTATTATTTAACCGTTAAATTTCTTCTTTGGCTTATTTATTATTATCATCTTTTCCTTTTGTGCTGGAGAAAAAAATGGAAATTTATTATTTATTGAAAGTAAAGGGGTTTTCCATTAGTCACTCGTATTCAGCTTGTGTTATATATATATTGTATTTTGCTCTTCTGTTTTCTTCTCTTTTTTCAATCCTATATAGAGGCACGGTACTCCAGTGGAAACTGGCATTGTCCCGATATTGAAATATTCACTTGACAGGGAATTTTTTTTTTTTTTTTTTTTTTGAGGAAAAAGAAGTAATCGATCACACGAATACTTCAGGAATTAATGTTACGGCAAGAGTGCAATTTACCGATATTCACTGCTTCTCCCATTGTCTCTTTCATTTCAACTTTATTGTTTTTAAAATGTAAGAATGTCAATTATGAGAAAATGCGGAAAACAATATTTTTTTTTGTCAATTTTTCTTTTTTCTTTTATTGCAATAATCCATGTGGAAAGAAATTCGGAGAAATTGACGGAAATCCGAAATATATTTGTTCGATTAAAATTCTCTTTGTTCTTATATATTGAGACCATTACTTAATTAAAAAAAATTTTTTTTTAATTTAAAAAAAAAATAAAAAAATTTTTTTTTTTTAAATTAATTAAAGTTAATATTTAATTAACAATGGATATAATAATCGTTTATTTAAATTAAAAAAATTTTTCCCTCTGCGATTTTATTATATCGAAAAAATTAATAACGTGAATTCCCCTGAATTAAAAACACTTTTTTTCAGTTAAATTATCTTCACCGTTAAAATAATTTAATAAAAAATAATTGCGTAACGTTAAACGAATCTAGAAGTTTGGAACGAAAAGTTTTAATTATAAATATGAATTTTAATTATTACACACAAATGTGAAATTAAAAGTATTAGTAAATTTCAATTACTCATTAATATTTACTTAAAATTTTTTTTCATTCAAAAAATATTTATTTAATTGTTAAGCTCTTTTCTATAAAACAGTATTTGTATAAATATAAATGGTTTTTTAGAGTATAAACATTTATATTTAGTATAAATCTATTGTATATTTCCAATTTAGTAATTTAATTTTAATCAATAAATTTTAATTGACGCCGGAATCTCTTCATCATCAAAGTAATATGTATAATTAATTAATGAAAGTGATGTTTATAGTACATATCGTTAATTGGATAACTAACTAATTTAACGCTGTGTTTGATTGTAACTTTATCAACAATTAACACAAATCAATGTGGATTAAAAAAAAGCAAAAAAGAATTCTTATCTTCATCTGATTTCCTCTAATTGATTGTCATCGTCTTTGCTATCAATTAATCTTGAATTTAATAATTGCGTTAATAATAAGAAAACTATTATTTTATATTTTATAAAAATTATATTTTTTTATTTTTTATTTTAAAAATATTATTTTCATCATTTCAATTCAATAATTATTTTCTAAAATTCATAACTAAAATTCTTCTTTAAATCAATTATTTTTTATAATTTTTGGAAAAGTTTTTTTGAAAATTTTTTAATCTATTTGATTAGAATTCAATGTTATGGAATTTCATCGGTTATTCGAAAATTCTTCAATTGTATATTAGAAAATAAAAACTTGAAATAATTTCAAAACAAAATTCAATTAAAATTTTTCAAAAAAAAAAAAAATAGTTCTACAGAAATTTTTAATTAAAATTATGAAAAATTCCGATTTTCAAAGATTTTAGTTTGAAATCTTTTCAAAATTCAATTATTTCTAAAAGTTCAAGTTAAAAGTTCACATTTATTAACAAATTTCTAAATAATTGAGTTCTTTCGACGAATTTTATTAAAATTTTTTTAAATAATTTAATTCCTATAAACAAGTGTTATCAAAATTTTAGGAAATAATTTCTTTCAAAGAATTTTAATGAAACTTAAAAAAAATTACATTTTTCGAGGAATTTCTTGAAAATTCCATTATAAAAATAGTTGAATTCCTGTGAAGAATTTTATTTATGAAAATAATTCTTATAACCAAATGTTATAAAAATTTTCGAAAATTATTATTTTCTTTCAAAGAATTTTAATGAAACTTTTGAAAAAATTACATTTTTCGAGAAATTTATTTAAAATTCTATTAAAAATAATTGAATTCCTGTGAAGAATTTTATTATTTATAAAAATAATTTTTATAACCAAATGTTATACAAATTTTAGAAAATGATTAATTTATTTCAAAGTATTTTAATAAAACTTTTGAAAAAATTACATTTTTCGAGGAATTTATTTAAAATTTTATAAAAAATAATTAAATTCATAAAAGAAATTTTATTTTTTATGAAAATAATTGAATTCTTAAAAAGAACTTTATTATTTATTAAAATAATTGAATTATTGTGAAGAAATTTATAAAAAATTTGTAAATAATTGAATCTTTTGAAAAATTTTTGAAAATAATTGAAATTTTACCAAGAATTTTATTATTAAAATTTTTTAAAATAATTGTCATTGAAATTTAATTATTGCGATGAAATTTATAAAAAAAATTTGTAAATAATTGAATTCTTTAGGAAAATTTTTGAAAGTAATTGATATTTTGCCAAGAATTTTATTTAAATTTTTTAAAATAATTGACATTGAAATTGAATTATTGCGAAGAAATTTATAAAAAAATTTGTAAATAATTGAATTCTTTAGGAAAATTTTTGAAAGTAATTGATATTTTGCCAAGAATTTTATTTAAATTTTTTAAAATAATTGACATTGAAATTGAATTATTGCGAAGAAATTTATAAAAAAATTTGTAAATAATTGAATTCTTTAGGAAAATTTTTGAAAGTAATTGATATTTTGCCAAGAATTTTATTAAAATTTTTGAAAATAATTGAAATTTTACAAAGAATTTTATTAAAATTTTTGAAAATAATTGAAATTGACATTAAATTATATTGCGAAGAAATTTATAAAAAATTTGTAAATAATTGAATCTTTTGAAAAATTTTTGAAAATAATTGAAATTTTACCAAGAATTTTATTAAAATTTTTGAAAATAATTGAAATTGAAATTGAATTACTGCGAAGAAATTTATAAAAAAATTTGTAAATAATTGAATTCTTTAGGAAAATTTTTGAAAGTAATTGATATTTTGCCAAGAATTTTATTAAAATTTTTGAAAATAATTGAAATTTTACAAAGAATTTTATTAAAATTTTTGAAAATAATTGAAATTGACATTAAATTATATTGCGAAGAAATTTATAAAAAATTTGTAAATAATTGAATCTTTTGAAAAATTTTTGAAAATAATTGAAATTTTACCAAGAATTTTATTAAAATTTTTGAAAATAATTGAAATTGAAATTGAATTACTGCGAAGAAATTTATAAAAAAATTTGTAAATAATTGAATTCTTTAGGAAAATTTTTGAAAGTAATTGATATTTTGCCAAGAATTTTATTAAAATTTTTGAAAATAATTGAAATTTTACAAAGAATTTTATTAAAATTTTTGAAAATAATTGAAATTGACATTAAATTATATTGCGAAGAAATTTATAAAAAATTTGTAAATAATTGAATCTTTTGAAAAATTTTTGAAAATAATTGAAATTTTACCAAGAATTTTATTAAAATTTTTGAAAATAATTGAAATTGAAATTGAATTACTGCGAAGAAATTTATAAAAAAATTTGTAAATAATTGAATTCTTTAGGAAAATTTTTGAAAGTAATTGATATTTTGCCAAGAATTTTATTAAAATTTTTGAAAATAATTGAAATTTTACAAAGAATTTTATTAAAATTTTTGAAAATAATTGAAATTGACATTAAATTATATTGCGAAGAAATTTATAAAAAATTTGTAAATAATTGAATCTTTTGAAAAATTTTTGAAAATAATTGAAATTTTACCAAGAATTTTATTAAAATTTTTGAAAATAATTGAAATTGAAATTGAATTACTGCGAAGAAATTTATAAAAAAATTTGTAAATAATTGAATTCTTTAGGAAAATTTTTGAAAGTAATTGATATTTTGCCAAGAATTTTATTAAAATTTTTGAAAATAATTGAAATTTTACAAAGAATTTTATTAAAATTTTTGAAAATAATTGAAATTGACATTAAATTATATTGCGAAGAAATTTATAAAAAATTTGTAAATAATTGAATCTTTTGAAAAATTTTTGAAAATAATTGAAATTGTACCAAGAATTTTATTAAAATTTTTGAAAATAATTGAAATTGAAATTGAATTACTGCGAAGAAATTTATAAAAAAAAAATGTAAATAATTGAATGCTTTTGGAAAATTTTTGAAAATAACGGAAGTTGAAATTGAATTATTGCGAAGAAATTTATAAAAAATTTTGAAAATAATTGAATTCTTTTGGAAAATATTTGAAAATAATTGAATTCTTTTAGAATATATTTGAAAATAATTGAATTCTTTTGAAAAATATTTGAAAATAATTGAAATTTTGACAAGAATTTTATTAAAATTTTTGAAAATAATTGAATTTCGGAAAAGAATTTTATTTATTTAGAAAGATAATTGAAATTTTTACGAGAATTTTTAAAAATTTTTCTTAAATAATTGAATTTCTGGGAAGAATTTTATAACTTTTGAAAATAATTGAATTTCTGCAATAATTTCCAACTTCTCAAAAATTCAATTTTTTTTAAAAGTTTTTTTTAACAAAAAAGACACAAAATTTCAGAACTTTCTTATGAATTCTTAAAAATTTTAACTAAAACATTAATTAAATATTAAAATTATATTATTGCTATTAGAAAAATATTGATTAAAAAGAAGAATTAGAAAATAAAATATTAATTAATACGTTAATATATGTTAATTAATAACATTAATAAGTAATTAATTTTTCTGGTTATTAAAACAGAAAACAATAAATTTTTTTGCAAAATAAACTTGAGGGAAATTGAAAAATGAAAACTCCGATAAAGTAAAATGTAACAGTCGTTGAAAAACGATAAATTTCCAGGAAATGAAACGTTAGCTAATAATTAATTTTTCACATCTTCAATAATTGCTTTATCATTGATGACTTTCCTTGGTGCGCCAAAAATAGACAATTTGTTTCTACTTTTAAACTTTTAAGACACGTAGATGTATTTATAATGCAAGGCTGATGTAACTATCACACACCTTTGGAAAGTTTCATCAGCAACGAAACATATTACGATATAAGAGGCAACGTGTGTCTCAGAAAAAGTCATTGAACACATTCTGCAAATATATAGGAAAAAAAAAAAAGAATTTAAGTAGACATTTCTTATCGATATCATTTTTTTCATATATTTTTATAAAATCATTCGTTTCATTGAAAAAGCAATTTTTTTTTATAAATTATAATTGAAGATTATTTATTATTTATTATTTATGAAAAAGTAAAAAGTATACAATAAGCGATAAGAAATGAACATTCACTGGAAACTGTAAATACTAAAAATTTAATTTCCTTTTTTCTTGGAAAAAAATTTATTGATGATAACTGTGAATCATTATTGCACAACTGTTTAGATAAATGCTATAATAAAAAATTTATCAGTTTATCAAAATAGAGATTTAATGATAAAAAAAAATATTTTAGTTATGACTATATATGGGGCATTCCACGCCAAGTCGGACACCTTTTGACTTTTGCATCTCCGATTTTTTTCAAATATTTTTTTTCTTTTAGTGCTGGTTGAAAGGAACTTCCATGATTTTTTTCAAATTTTTTCATGAAGTAATTTAAGAGATCTGGGTTTTTGAAAAATCACGTTTTTTACATAAATTTTTTTTTTAAATGCATATAACTCGGACAAAAATTGATCAAATTGGACGTTCGATATATGAAAATTTTTGTTTTTACACGTAGTTTTTGATAAAAATATTTAAAAAAAATTTTTTTTTAATTTACCAAAAAAATTTTAAATTTTAAAAATAAAATTTAATTTTTAAGAATGTATGTATCGATCGATTTTTTTTCAAAATTTTTTGTAAGAAACTGGTACTAAATTAAGAATTTTTAATCCTTGTCTGATTGTGGGCAAACGATGGGATCTATTTATTTTGTAATTTTTAATTTTTGTATACGCAGTGAAAACGGTAGGTAGCCAAATGCGTAACTTGACATTTGACCAAATCACGCAAATTTTTCAAACCAAAACTGTTTTCAGACTGAGTCTCTCCGAACTTAACCTTCTTACTGTTTAAAAAAGTGATTTGATCAAATTGCAAGTTAGGCATTTGGCTACCTACCGTTTTACAAAAATTAAAAATTTCAAAATAAATAGATCCCATCGTTTGCCCACAATCAGACAAGGATTAAAAATTCTTAATTTAGTACCAGTTTCTTACAAAAAATTTTGAAAAAAAATCGATCGATACATACATTCTTAAAAATTAAATTTTATTTTTAAAATTTAAAATTTTTTTGGTAAATTAAAAAAAATTTTTTTTTAAATATTTTTATCAAAAACTACGTGTAAAAACAAAAATTTTCATATATCGAACGTCCAATTTGATCAATTTTTGTCCGAGTTATAAGCATTTAAAAAAAAAATTTATGTAAAAAACGTGATTTTTCAAAAACCCAGATCTCTTAAATTACTTCATGAAAAAATTTGAAAAAAATCATGGAAGTTCCTTTCAACCAGCACTAAAAGAAAAAAAATATTTGAAAAAAATCGGAGATGCAAAAGTCAAAAGGTGTCCGACTTGGCGTGGAATGCCCCATATACAAATAATGAGTAAATTTTTGAATATTACGACAAAATGGGCAATTAGTTTCGGATCGAGTTTAAGACGCAAGAAAAAAGTCGCTGTAGTCGATTAAAAATACAAAAAAAAATCGAAAAAGTCGTTTATTTAATTAAGCGTTATCACAAAAATTTTATTTTCTATTTCCCTGATTTCGTGATTTTTAAATTCAATTACTGAAAAATTAAATATTTTTAATTTTTTACTAAATAAAAATATTTATTTTATCACAGAAATTTAAATTTATTTTTAAATAATATAATTATATATGTAAATAATATTTTAATAACCAAAAAAATGGTGTAATTAATTAATTAATTGCTTTTTCCGTTTTTAAAAAATTCCTTTCTTATTCCTTTGAACATTTATTTTTTATTTTATTTATATTTTTAATGTAGAATTAAAATATATTCCGTATCTTTGTGGTTCATTAGAGGAAATAATATCGTTGTCTCCCATGGAACTCTCATTTATCTTAAGAAAGTAGATGAACATGGGAAACCTGAAAATGACAAGCACACACTAGAATATTACAGAAACGCTTTGTCATTGACTTTGTCTCCTTTCTCTTATCAAAATTTTTATTTATTACGATTGAAGAAACCCCTCGAGTGCTTTTAACCACTATTTTCTGTAATTTTATTTAATTAAAATAATTGCTGCTGTGCAATTATTAAAATAAATTACAAATTACATTACACGTGAGGAAAATTATTTTTCTAACAGTAAAATAATAAATTTTCATAATTTATTATTTATTTTTAAAAATATTTTTATATATTAAAAAAAAAATAAATAATAAATTGAGAAAATTCAATTATTTCCAAAATTTTCAAGTAAAATTCTGTAAAAGTTAATTTTCAAAAATTATAATAAAATACTTGAAAAAATGATTTATTTTCAATTAAATTTTACAAAATTTAGTGCAGTGACAAAAATTTTATTTTCTATTTCCCTGATTCTTCACTGATTTTTAAATTCAAATAATAAAAAGTTGTATAATATTTAACTAAATAAATATTTAAATACTTCTTATTTCTTTTTTTACAGGAAATAAAAATTTAAAAAATTTCAACTTCTGATTTTTAATAATTTCTAAAAATTAAAACTATAACCCTTTCAAAAATTTAATTATTTTCTACAAATTTTAACTAAACTTCACCTCTAAATCAATTATCTATATTAATGTTTAATAATTTTCCAAAAGTTCTTCAAAAATTCAATTATTTAAATACAAACATTCAATTTTTTATTATAATTTGTAACTTTTCATGTTTTTCTAAAGCCATTAACAATAATTTTAAAAATAATAAATATATATTAAATATAATAAAAAGTAATTCATAAAATTAATTTTTTTTAAATATTTTAAAATAATTTTTGAAAGATAATATTTTATTCAATTATAATATACAATTGAAAAATTTCCAAACAATTGAAAATTTGATAAAATCTAATAAAAATAATGAAAATTAAGTAAAATCATTTTAAAATAATTGAAATTTTGATAGAATCATTTCAAAATAATTGAATTTTTGAAAAATATAAAAAGAATAATCAAATATGTGAATTTGAATTATAAATATTAAAATTATTTCTCCAAAATTTAAATAAGTCTAAAAAAAGTATATTTTAAAAAATTTTAAATTACTTTTTTCGAGGATAATTGAATCTTAAAAAATTATGATAAACAATTCTAAGAATTCGTTTTTTAAAAATATTTTAATGTGATTTTTCGAAAATAATTGAATTTATTAAAAGAATTTTTATATATTTTTAAGAAAAGCTAGTAACCTAATTTTTTGAAGAATTTTAATTAAAAATTTTGAATTATGATTTTTTTCATTGAATTCTTCTTGCGAAGAATTTTATCAAAATAAAAAAATAATTGAATTCCATCGAAGAATTTTATCAAAATATTTGAAAATATTTGAATTCTTGCGAAGAATTTTATCAAAAAATTTAAAAATAATTGAATTCCTTCGAAGAATTTTATCAAAATATTTAAAAATAATTGAATTCCTTTGAAGAATTTTATTATTTATGAAAATAATTGAATTCTTGCAAAGAATTTCATTATTTACGAAAATAATTGAATTCTTGAGAAGAATTTTATAAAAATATAAAAATAATTGAATTCTTTCGATGAATTTTATCAAAATATTTGAAAATAATTGAATTCCTTTGAAGAATTTTATTACTTATGAAAATAATTGAATTTCTTTGAAGAATTTTATTATTTATGAAAATAATTGAATTCTTCTTGCGAAGAATTTTATCAAAATATAAAAATAATTGAATTCCATCGAAGAATTTTATCAAAATATTTGAAAATATTTGAATTCTTGAGAAGAATTTTATCAAACAATTTAAAAATAATTGAATTCCTTCGAAGAATTTTATCAAAATATTTAAAAATAATTGAATTCCTTTGAAGAATTTTATTATTTATGAAAATAATTGAATTCTTGCAAAGAATTTCATTATTTACGAAAATAATTGAATTCTTGAGAAGAATTTTATAAAAATATAAAAATAATTGAATTCTTTCGATGAATTTTATCAAAATATTTGAAAATAATTGAATTCCTTTGAAGAATTTTATTACTTATGAAAATAATTGAATTTCTTTGAAGAATTTTATTATTTATGAAAATAATTGAATTCTTCTTGCGAAGAATTTTATCAAAATATAAAAATAATTGAATTCCATCGAAGAATTTTATCAAAATATTTGAAAATATTTGAATTCTTGAGAAGAATTTTATCAAACAATTTAAAAATAATTGAATTCCTTCGAAGAATTTTATCAAAATATTTAAAAATAATTGAATTCCTTTGAAGAATTTTATTATTTATGAAAATAATTGAATTCTTGCAAAGAATTTTATAAAAATATAAAAATAATTGAATTCCTTCGAAGAATTTTATCAAAATATTTGAAAATAATTGAATTCCTTTGAAGAATTTTATTACTTATGAAAATAATTGAATTTCTTTGAAGAATTTTATCAAAATATTTGAAAATTATTGAATTCCTTTAAAGAATTTTATTATTTCTGAAAATTATTGAATTCTTAGGAAAAATGTTATCAAAATATTTGAAAGTCCTAATAGAATTCGTTTTTTTTTTTAAATATTCTATTGTAATTTTTTGAAAATAATTGAACTTCTTAAAAGAAGCTTTGTAAAATTTTAAGAAAAGCTAATTACCTAATTTTTTGAAGAATTTTAATTAAAAATTTTGAATTATGATTATTTTCTCCAAAAATGTTAAAAAGTAATTCTAAAAAATTTTAATCTTACTATTTTGTGAATGTATTTGAATTTTCGGAATTATTGAAAATGTTGAATATCGAAAATATTGAAAATAATTGAATTTAAAAAAATTAGAATAATTCAGAGAATTACTTTTTTCGAAACTATTTTAATATTATTTTTAGAACCTAATTTTCATTAATTTTCATTTTTATTGAATTTATAAATTAACACTTGAAGATTATTCATTAAAATTTTTGAAAATTCAATAATATCCAAAATTTTCAATTAAAATTCTATAAAACTTAATTTTCAAAAATTATAATATAAAATACTTGAAAAAAAGGATTTATTTTCAATTAAATTTTACAAAATTTCAATTATTCAAAATCTTTTTAATATTGTATATTTTAAAAATTTAATTAGAAAAATTATTGAAAAATAAATTTTCAAAGATTTGCCTATATAGTTATGCTTTTCACACAATAAAAATCGAAAAAAAGTTGCATTTTATACTAAAAATATTGTATTTTGTCGCAAAATTTGAAAGAAAAGTCGCAATTTTGTAATAAAAGTCGATAAAAGTCGCATTATTTGAAAATAGTCGAAAAAAGTCGAAAAAGTCATAATATCCAAGGCCTGGAAATTTACAATTATTTTTATTTATTTTTTTTATCAAAATTTCCTCTAATTTTTTTTCTCTAAATTAAAATGAATTTAAAATTGAATGTATTTTTCAAAAAATTCATTTTCACTTGCACTGAACGTATTTGAGGATAAATTTGAAAAAATAGATCACATTTATATAAAGTTACGTTTGTTCGTAGAACGGGGTCGAAAAAAAGATACCTTTATATACTACCAGTATATATAAAGTTTGAGGCGATTTAATGCGAATCTATATCACTAACTCTTTTCTTTTTTTTTTTTTTCTTATTGTCCAATATATTACTAACTTCCATGACACTCCTCATATAGAATGAAAAATTCATGACGTGAAAAGTAGAGTTTCTAAAACATCAACCTTTTCCCTTTATAATGTCAATTTTTTAAATGAGGTGTCACTAAGATTTATAATATACGATTTCACATGAGATATATTCCATATATTTTTATTGAAAACTGCTATGCTCTCTTGTTATATTTATTATATAAAGTGTCGAAGGAGAAAATATACTCATCATAATAATCGATATATTGTGATTGTGAACGAAAAATGTCCATTTATTCTTGAGAATTAATTTCAAAACTTTATTCCTTTGAATATAATATTAAATATTTATTTTAGTATTTAATATTTTATTATTTAATTGTTTAATATAATATTAAAAATAAATGAAATGTTTCAAAGTGGACTTTTTAAATATTTCATTCAATTTCTTTTTACTTTTTTTTCTATTTAATTCACTTTTTCTCAATAAACATTATTTGTGTAATTTTATTCTTTTTAATTTTTTAATATATATTATTCAATTTTTATTTTAATTACTAGGCTTTTAATATTATATGTGCATATTTTATTAGCATATGAAAAAAATCATAAATTTAAAATTAATTTATTGAAAACCATCGAATTCTTGCAAAGAATTTTATCAAAATATTTGAAAATAATTGAATTCCTTTGAAGAATTTTATGAAAATATTTGAAAATAATTGAATTCCTTTGAAGAATTTTATCAAAATATTTGAAAATAATTGAATTCCTTTGAAGAATTTTATCAAAATATTTGAAAATAATTGAATTCCTTTAAAGAATTTTATCAAAATATTTGAAAATAATTGAATTCCTTTGAAGAATTTTATCAAAATATTTGAAAATAAATAATTGAATTCCTTTGAAGAATTTTATCAAAATATTTAAAAATAATTGAATTCCTTCGAGGAATTTTATGAAAATATTTGAAAATAATTGAATTCCTTTGAAGAATTTTATCAAAATATTTGAAAATAAATAATTGAATTCCTTTGAAGAATTTTATCAAAATATTTGAAAATAATTGAATTCCTTTGAAGAATTTTATCAAAATATTTGAAAATAATTGAATTCCTTTAAAGAATTTTATAAAAATATTTGAAAATAATTGAATTCCTTTGAAGAATTTTATCAAAATATTTGAAAATAAATAATTGAATTCCTTTGAAGAATTTTATCAAAATATTTAAAAATAATTGAATTCCTTCAAAGAATTTTATGAAAATATTTGAAAATAATTGAATTCCTTTGAAGAATTTTATGAAAATATTTGAAAATAATTGAATTCCTTTGAAGAATTTTATCAAAATATTTGAAAGTAATTGAAATCCTTTGAAGAATTTTATTATTTATGAAAATAATTGAATTCTTGGGAAAAATATTATAAAAATATTTGAAAGTCCTAATAAAATTCTTCTGAAAAATGTTATTATTTGTGAAAATAATTGAATTCTTGCGAAGAATTTTATCAAAATATTTGAAAATAATTGAATTTCTTCGAAGAATTTTATCAAAATACTTGAAAAAAATTGAATTCCTTCGAAGAATATTTGAAGATTTTCTCTGAATTTTTTTTAAAACAATGGAGTTTCTTTAATAATTTTAATAGAAAATTTTGAAAGTAATTGAATTTTATGAAGAATTTCTTTCAAACTTTCTTAAATATTCGTGTTTTTTCTTAATAATTGAAATTAATCATATGTAATTATGGAATTTTTTGCCTTTATTAGAAAATAATTAAATTTTTCTCAGAATTTTATTACAATTTTTTTTAAACAATTTAATTCGTTCAAGGAATTTTTTCTAAAATTATTGACAATAATTGAATTCTTTCGAAGAATATATAGTACTATTAAAAAATATGAGAATAATTGAATTCTTTGAAAAAGTTTCTTTAATTTTTTTTAATATAATTAATTTTTGTTAATAATTCTAATTAATAATTTTACTATTAAATTTTATTAACATTATTGATAGAAAATTAAATTCTTTTAAATAATTTTATTCAGGTTTTTGTTAATAATTCAATTCTTTTGAAGAATTTCTTTAAGTTTCTTGAAAATAATAGTTTCTTTAATAATTTTATAATTAAAAATTCAAAATAATCGAATTAACAGAGAATTTAATTTTTAAACTTTTTAAAATAATTGTGTCTGTTAATAATTATAATGCAAAATTTTATTATTAATGTTTATGAAAATTGTATTGAAAATAATTGAATTTATCAGAAGAATTTTTGAAGAATTTATTAAAATTCAAGAGAATAATTGAATCCTTTCCTGAGATTTTATTAAAATTGCATTAAAAATAATTAAATTACTGCAAAAAATTTTACGTTTTATAAAAATAATTGAATTCTTCCGGAGAATGTTATTTATTTATGAAAATAATGGAATTGTTTCGAAGAATTTATTAAAATTGAAGAAAATAATTGAATTTTTGTGGAGAGTATTTTATCAAAATATTATTGAAAATAATTGAATTCCTTTGAAGAATGTTATTATTTACATAAAAAATAATTAAAATCTTACGAAGAATTTTATTCAAATTTTTGAAAATAATAAACAATAATAATTAATTACGAATATTTAATAAGTCAAATTTTTTAAATTTGAAATCTGAAATTATTCAAAAATTAAAAATTATTTTTGAAAATAAAAAATTTTTTTATTTGACAAAATAATTAATAAATTAAATACCATGTTTCGTGCGTAACTTTAGCTAATTAATTAATATTATAAATCAAAAAGAAAAATATTTATTTGGTAGTTATTCAAGTAAATTTTTTGTTTTTAAAAAGAAATTTTTTTTAAATATATCAAAGCTAAAATTTTAGCGAAAAATTCAAAGTGAAAATAAAAATAAAACAAGTTATAAATCTTAAAAAAGGGATTCATTAACATAATCAAAAAAGCTACTTTTGAAAACTGAATTTTTTTTTCTAGTTACACGTGATTTAAAATTTCATTTTTCCTGGAGGAAAATACTTGACTCTTTTCCGGGTAAATATTTATAGAACAACATTTTTTTTCCTTATATAAAATAGTTTTACTTATTTCTTTGCAATCGAAAATTTTTGGAGTAAAGAAAATCATGGTATTTTATTAAGAAATAATGAATTAAAAACATTTTTGACGACATAAAAAAAGTAAATATATTGAAAGAGCAATAAAAAAAACAAATACAGATAAAAAATAAAATTCTAAAAAATAATAAAAATATTGATATAAAAAATTTGTATAGATAAAAATTTCAACCTATATTTTTCTTTCGCTTTTATCACACACGTGTCTCACACGAAATACTCACAAATATTAATATACAGTGTATTTTTTTTTTCTGAAATAAAAACAATGTTTTCAACGCAGTTATTTCTAATTTGATTTTGTCACGAAAAAACAAGAAAATAGATTAAAAAAAAATTCTTTTCGTTTATTATAGTTTCAATAATAATCGTTAGAACAGTCGGTGTATAATAAATTTAAATTCACAGTATATTTGTCATGTTTGTCTAAAACTCACTTTTTTCCGATAAAGAGAGTCGTTCATAAATTCTTCTTTATCGGGAATTCCGTGTATGTCTGCCTTTCATTCTTTGCACTATTACTGCTACTCTATACTATATGGATTGAAAGTTTTGTAGCTCTCAGGGATTTCGTTTTCTACGTTTCTAAAAACCCAATCATTAATACTAATGGATCCTATTGACATTGGATTGTTGTTTTCTATTTTCTTCTCTAAAAACTATAAAAAAAATATTTTCAATTTTTTTTTTTTTTAATTGCGTATTTTTGATAACAATTTCAAATTATTTTTTAACAACCCAAAATATTTTGTTCTCCAATTTATTATACAAATGAAAAAATAAGAGCTTTAAATTTGTTTGCACAGTAACTATTTTTTTTTTGCCAAAACATTTTTTGTTCATAAAATTTACAAATAAATAATAATTTAATTAAAATTTAATAAATTTTTGCAATTAAAAGTTGATTACTGGAGTAAAATTTCGTTAGTGAATTTAAACTCCAAAGGAAATATAAATAAATAAACGAAAATAAATAAATAAGTAAAAGATAAAGTTCAGGGAATTACGAGAAAATGTTTATTTTGTGAAATCCCCTCGTTAATATCTCATTATAAAAGTGTTTTCCTGCTTTAAATGTTACGTATTTATAGTTTGATTTTCCTCATTTGTAAATAATAATTATATATTTTACATTCAACAGGAAACAACTATGACAGAAAAAGGAAACAAAACAAAAAAATAACAAATTTCTGGATCAAATATATATATATATATATATATATATATATATATATATATATATATATATATAAATACAAAGAGAATAGAAACGTTAATTATAACTATCCATAATTAATTTACCTTCAATTTAACGAAACTGAGAGAAAATATTATTTAAAGAAGACAAATGAATGGAAAATATTTATCTATTGACAAAGGAAAATTTTTTTTACTTCTTTTTTTATTTACTGCTTATCTTTTCTAATTTAAAGACAATTTATTTTTATAGGCAATATTTTATTTATTTTTATAAGCTATAATTTATTTATATTTATTATAAGCAAAATTTTATTTTTTTTTATTCAATAATTTTTCAAATATATTTAAAAAAAGAAGTTGTTTTTAAGAAACAATAAAAATGTAAAGTCCTTTTGAAATTTAAGTACGTGTAAAAATTTCTCAAAAATCCAATTATTTTTTTTTTATTGAAATTTTTAATTAAATATTATTCAAAACTATAATCATTTTATTTAATCGAAAATAATCATTTTATTTAAAAATAAAAATTTAAATGTTAAAAGAGTTTTACAATTAAAATTTTCAGACTTCAATTTAAAAAATCTTTTGAAACTTATTTCTCAAAATTTTCACTATAACGTTTCAAATATTCAATTATTATTTCAAATTTTTATTGAAATTCAATTTTTAATCAATTTTTATTTGAAAATTCTAAGAGAATTTCAATTATTTAACTGCAAAAATAAAAAATTTATTTAATGATCGAATATTTCTTGAAATTCAATTCTTATAAAGAACTTTATCAAAATTTTTATTAATTGAATTCGTTCGAAGAATTTTAATGAAATATTTGAAAATAATTATTGAATTCCTTTGAAGAATTCATTTAAAATTGTATTTGAAACAAATTGAAATTAAATAAAATTAAATAATTGAATTACAGCGATGAATGTTATTAAAAATTTTTTTAAATAATTGAATTTTTGAGAAAAATTTTATATTATTTATAAAAACAATTGAATTCCTGTGAAAATTTTTAGTATATTAAAATAATTGAATGTTTACGAAGAATTTAATTCAAATTTTTTCAAAAATAATTCAATTCTTTGGGAAATTTTTTATTAAAATAGTAGATATTAGAAATCATTGAATTAGGAAAAAATTTTTGAAAATAATTGAATCGTAAAGAATTTTATTAAAATTTTTAATTACTTTTGGAAAATTTTTTTATTAAAATAGTAGATATTGAAAATAATTAAATTTGGAAAAATTTTTTGAAAATAATAATTGAATTGAAAGAATTTTATGAAAAATTTTTGAATTTTGTTTCTATAAGAATTTTATTAAAATTTTGAAAAAAGTAGCTTCTGGCAAAAAACGCCAAAAAAAAGTATCCAAATAGTAACAAATTGTAAAAGAAAATAGTAAATAATAGGTTTTAGTGGATGAGTACGAAACTTGAATTATATAATCCTTCAAAAGTGTCAAGGAAAAAAAATTTCCCAAACCGTATTCGAAAAGGAAAAAAAATAAAATAAATCCTTTAAAAATTACAATCAATCAAAAAAACCTTGAAGTGATCGTTTTAAATTAGTTTTCCATTAACTGTCTATCATAATACATCAAAAACAATCCTCTGCACGTGTTACCAATTTTTTTCATCTCTCTTTTTTCTTTATCATCTCAACAATTTTCGCAAGGCATTCACGAGACAAGATAAAAAAACAGAGACTTATTATTATTTTTAATAAAATTTTTACAAGAATTGCCCAAAAAATTTAATTATTCTTAAAAATTTGATTTTAATTCCTCGAAATAAAAATCAATTATTTAAAAAAATGTTTTTTAAAAATTCTTTGTAAGAATTCAATTATTTACAAAAATATTAGAATTGTTCGAAAGAAATCAATTATTTTAAATACAATTTTAATTAAATTTTTTTTTTAATAATTCAATTATTCTTTCAGATTTTAATTAAGGGCATTTGAACCTTGATGACGTTACAGATTGTGCAAAGCATGTGTGACGTCATCAAGGTTCAAATGTCCTTAAATTTTTCCAAAGAATTCAATTATTCACATAAATCATTCTTCGAAAGAATTCAATTATTAAAGATAAATAACAAAATTATTCCCGGAAATTCAATTATTTTGAGGCATTTTAATAAAAATGCCTCAATTATTTTTAAAAGTAATAATTTTTTTCTGTGCAATTCAATTATTTTAATTTCAATTCTGCTGAAATTAGTTGAATTTTTTAATATATATATTTAATATAATTCCAAAAATTTTAAGGCAATTCTTCAAAATAATTCAATTATCTTGGCAAATATCAAAATTCTTCACAGAAATTCAATTACATTCAAGAATTTTAATAAAATTTTTTTGTAAAATTCAATTATTTTCAGGAACTTTAATAAGATTCTATTAAAAATTTAATTGTTTTCAGGGGATTTTAATAAGATTCTTTACGAAATTCAATTATTTTTAGGGATTTTAATCAAATTCCATAAAAAATTCAATTATTCTTCAGGAATTTTAATAAAAATCTTTGTAAAATTCAATTTTTTTCATGAATATAAATAACATTCTTTTGCAAAATTTAAATATATTTTCTTGAATTTTAATAAAATTCTTTGAAAAATTCAATTATTTTCAGGAAATTTTGATGAAATTCCTTGAAAAATTCAATTATTTTCCAAAATTGAAATGACATTCTTCTGCAAAATTTAAATATTTCCTTGAATTTTAATAAAATTCTTTGATAAATAAAATTATTTTCAGGAATTCTAATAAAATTTTTTGCAAAATTCAATTATTTTCGAGAATTTTAATAAAATTCTTTACCAAATTCAATTATTTTCAGAGATTTAAAAAAAAAATTTTTGAAAAATTAAATTATTTTCAGGAATTAAAATTAAATTCTTTACGAAATTTGAATTATTTTCAGGGATTTAAATAAAATTCCATGAAAAAATCAATTACATATTTTCATGAATTTTAATAAAATTCTTTGCAAAATTCAATTATTTTCATAAAGAACAATATTCCTCACAAGAATTCAATTATTTTTAGGAATTTTAATAAAATTCTTCACAAAATAACATTCTTTTGAAAAATTTAAATATTTTCTTGAATTTGAATAAAATTTTTTGCGAAATTCAATTATTCTTAGAAATTTTAATGAACATCTTTACCAAATTCAATTATTTTCATGAATTTTAATAAAATTCTTTGCAAAATTCAATTATTTTCATAAAGAACAATATTCCTCACAAGAATTCAATTATTTTCATGAATTTTAATAAAATTCTTTGGAAAATTCAATTATTTTCATGAATTTTAATAAAATTCTTTGGAAAATTCAATTATTTTCATAAAGAACAATATTCCTCACAAGAATTCAATTATTTTTAGGAATTTTAATAAAATTCTTCACAAAATAACATTCTTTTGAAAAATTTAAATATTTTCTTGAATTTGAATAAAATTTTTTGCGAAATTCAATTATTCTTAGAAATTTTAATGAACATCTTTACCAAATTCAATTATTTTCATGAATTTTAATAAAATTCTTTACTAAATTCAGTTATTTTCATAAAGAACAATATTCCTCACAAGAATTCAATTATTTTTAGGAATTTTAATAAAATTCTTTGCAAAATTCAATTATTTTCATAAAGAACAATATTCCTCACAAGAATTCAATTATTTTTAGGAATTTTAATAAAATTCTTCACAAAATAACATTCTTTTGAAAAATTTAAATATTTTCTTGAATTTGAATAAAATTTTTTGCGAAATTCAATTATTTTTAGAAATTTTAATAAAAATCTTTACCAAATTCAATTATTTTCATGAATTTTAATAAAATTCTTTACTAAATTCAATTATTTTCAGGAATTTCAATAAAATTCTTTACCAAATTCAATTATTTTCATAAATTTTAATGAAATTCTTTGCAAAATTCAATTATTTTCATAAAGAACAATATTCATCACAAGAATTCAATTATTTATAAAAGTAATAAATTTCTTCTTGGAAATTCGATTATTTAAAAAAAATTCGAATAAAATCGTTAGTAACAATTCAATTATTTTTACAAATAATAAAATGCTTTTTAGGAATTCAAATTATTTTTAAAAAAAATTCATTAAAATGCCACACAGAAATTCAATTATTGTGAAAAATTTGAATAAAATTCTTTGTAAAATTTAATTATTTTTAAAAACTTTTCGCAATTCAATGATTTTCAATATTTACTATTTTCATAAAGTTTCCAAACAGAATTCAATTATTTAAAAAAAATTTTTGTAAAAATATTCTTAAGAATTCAATTGTTTTGATGAATAAGAAAAATTTCTCAGAAATTCAATTATTTAAATTAGAATTTTCATAAAATTAGTCGAAAGAAATGAATTACATTTAAAAGTTTTTATAAAATTCTTCACAAGAATTAAATTTTTTTTTCTATAAATATTTAAATTCTTTCGCACGAATAATAAAATTTGTTGCAGGAATTGAAAATTTATTAGCATCAGGATAAGAAAGAAGTAAATATTTTTGATGAAAATTAGGAAAAAGTCAGGAAAATAAAATGTAGAATGGAATTTCTGTTTTGTAAAGTGTCTAAAACGAGTTTTTTTCGTCAAGTTTAATTTTTCGATAGATACTTTTTTTCTACTTTTTTTCAGTTTGAAAGCTACTTTTTTGCTACTTTTTTTTAAAATTAATTATCGAGAGCAAAGTCTGCAGTGTTATTTCTTCAACAACAAAAAAACCCAGTGGCAAAGATTTTATCTATTAAAATATCATTTGATTTTATAATGAAAATGAAATGTGTGATGAAAGAAGAAGAAGAAGAAAAAAAAAAAAAAAAAAAGAGGAAGGAGGAAGGAGAGTAAAAAAAGGGAAATGCCATTCCAAGATCCAAGATGAGTCACGTTGGATCGAAATGGGGAGCCTTTGGAGCACAGAATATTCTGATTCCAACGTTCCAATGGCGATAGTCCGCGTATTTCCCCATATCCTGGGGATATTTCTGGCAGATACCAGGAACTCGTGCTCCATATATCTATATATTCGTGTGTAATGAAATAACCACGACTCGGTGGTAGCATTCTACGTATGTTAAATCCACCTTCTATATGGACTTGGAAACTTGTTCCCAGTGGGTGGGGATCGACCAGTTAATAAAAGAGAAGCGCGAGAAGTGCGAGGTCATTCAATATCGTATCTTCGCTTGTTAAACGTGCTCTGTGTGTGTATAAATATTCTCTCGACAGAAAAAAAAAAAATAAAGTGTGCTCTACAGTTGGTGTACTGCATAAGCCAATTTTATTGTGTTTCCCATTTTTTTCCAACGCAAACTGAACTCCTAAAAAAGTGCAAAATTTTTAACAACTCCTGTGCTATTTTGTGTAAAATTTTCAAAAACTATTGTTTTTCAAAAACAATAAACTTGATAAACTATTGTTTATCTGGATTCTGGATTAAAAAAAGAAGAAGAATAAGAAAAATTCTTTCTTTCGAGGAAAGGAAAATTCAAGATACAAGAAAAATTTGTTCCAAGTGGAATTCAGCAGCGAATAAAATAAATAAACTATTGAAGGAAGAAAAAAAATCACTTACCAATATGACTTGCGAGGAAGTACAGTGCATGCCGCTCACAAATTTCGCCGATAGGTAAGAAAATCACGTGATTTTTCTCCTGCGATTGAATTTTGTGACATTAATTCAAGGTTGATTGTATCTCTCAAAAAGTCAAAACAAATTTCACACGAGTATGGACCCAAAACAATTTGAAAAAAGAAAGAAATTTTTTTGAAACTTTTTTTCTGAAAGATTGCATCAGCTTGTGAAATATAAATTTCTTCGCTGTAAAATATTTAAGTCGTAGCGTGTTTTAATAGCTCAGATTCCATTTTAAAGTGGAATGGGATTAAAAAATTAATCTTCTTATCACGATGACAATGTTGAAATTTGTCGAAACAATTAAGAGAGGAAAAAAAAAATTGATGGAAAAATTTTTTAATTACAAATCTATTAATTTATTTGGAAATATTATTAATGTTATTATTAATTACAAATCTATTAATTTCTCTCGAATTATTATTATTATAAATATTGTTAATTGATAATTATTATTTCTCTCAAAATTAAAGCTTCAATTTTCCAAATATTAACTGATTTCTTGTTTTTGTTCGATTTGAATTAAATTCGTTTTATCATTTTACTCTTTTTTGTTTGTTATTCACAAGTTCTGAACGTTCAAATTATAGGAAATTTTTTAATAATAATAATAATAATAATAATAATAATAATAATAATAATAATAATAATAATAATAATAATAATAATAATAATAATAATAATAATAATAATAATAATAATAATAATACTAACAAAAAAAAAATGAAATGAATATAAAATCAAAATAAAGTCAAAATCGAAATAGAAATAAAACCAAGAATTAAAATTAAAATAGAAATATCGAAATAAAATTAAATGAAAATATTATATCAAAATTAAATTAAACGAGAATTCAATTATTTAAATGCAAAAAAATAATTTATTTAATAATTGAATATTTCTTAGAATTCAATTCTTATAAAGAACTTTATCAAATTTTTTTTAAACAATTGAATTTTTTCGAAGAATTTAAAAAAAATATTCAAGAATAATTGAATTTTTTGAAGAATTCATTTAAAATTGTATTAGAAACAAAATTTAATTAAATTTAATTAAATAATTAAATAATTGAATTCCTGCGATGAATTTATAATAATTTATTTATTAATAATAATAATAATAATAATAATAATAATAATAATAATAATAATAATAATAATAATAATAATATTAAAAAGAAAAATAAATAAAAGTAAAATGGAATGAATATATAATCAAATAAAATTAAAATAGAAATTCAATTATTTGTCTAGAAATAAATAAATATAACTGTGAGTCGAATTTAATTAAAACAATGTGTCAGTTTGCGAAATTAAGATCTTGAAAAAATTTCCCTCTGACAAGAAAAACAATTTGTTTCTTAATTATTTGTAAAAATTAATTTTTTTTCCATTACAATTCTCACATTTTATATTAATTAAACAATCGATTTCTATTTTATTTTTTTTCCAATTTTCTTCACGTTAATAACAAAAAAAATCAATTATTATCAAACCTAAGAACTTGAAAATAGAATAAAAAAAATATGTGACAGAAAATCGTAAATTTCAAACTCTTTAGAAAAAAAAATCGATGTGACGTTAAATTGACTGCCACTTGGTGTTTCATGAGAAATTTTTCACCGAGAGAATCAATCTTGAATGAACATCAGAGAATCGAGAAAAAATGTTTTTAGAACTAAAATTAATTTAATGAATTATTCAATTAAATTTAAACCAGAATTAATAAATTGAATTAATTGAATTAATTGAATCAATTATTATTTAATTTTAAACCAGAATTAATTAAATAAATTATTAATTGAATTTAAGCCAGAATTAATTATTAGTTCAGTTTTAACCAAAATTAATTTAATGAGTTATTAATTAACACTAAACCAGAATTCATTATTAGTTAAATATAAATCAGAATTAATTGAATCAATTATTAATTAAATTTTCACCAGAATTAATAAATAATAAATAAATATAAATTTAATAAAATAAATAATTAGCTAAATTTAAAACGGAACTAATTGAGGCAATTATTATTTAATTTTAAACCAAAATTAATTTAGATGAATTATTAATCAAATTTAAAGCCGAATTAATTGAATTAATTGAATCAATTATTACTTAATTTTAAACCAGAATTAATTGAATTAATTGAGTCAATTATTATTGAAATTTAAACCAGAATCAATTATTAGTTAAATTTTTACCAGAATTAATTCAATGAATTATTAATTAAATCCAAACCAAAATTAATTATCAATTAAAACATAAAACGAAATTAATTGAATCAATTTTATTAATTAATTTTAAACCAGAATTTATAATTATAGTTAAATTTAAAACGGAATTAATTGAGTCAATTATTATTTAATTTTAATCCAAAAATTAATTTAATGAAATATTAATTAAATTTAAACCAGAATTAATTATTAATTAAATTAAACCAGAAGTAATTTAATGAATTATTAATTAAATCTTAACAATAATCAATTTTATTAGTTAAATTTAAAACAGAATTAATTATTAGTTAAATTAAAACCAAAATTAATTGAATAAATTATTAATTAAATTTAAACCAGAATTAATTATCAGTTAAAATGTAAAACAGAATTGATTGAACCAATTATTAATTAATTGAATCAATTATTAATTAAATTAAAACCAAAATAAATTTAATTATTAGTTAAATTTAAACCAGAATTAATTATTAGTTAAATTAAAACCAAAATTAATTGAATCAATTATTATCTAAATTTAAACCATAATTAATTATCAGTTGAAACATAAAACGGAATTAATTAAATCAATTATTAATTAATTTTAAACCAGAATTAATTTAATGAATTATTAATTAAATCTTAACAAAAATCAATTTTTTTAGTTTAATTTAAATCAGAATTAATTATCAGTTAAAATGTAAAGCAGAATTAATTGAATCAATTATTAATTAATTTAATGAACTGTTAATTAAATCTTAACAATAAATAATTTTATTAGTTAAATTTAAACCAGAATTAATTATATTTATTAGTTGAATTAAAAAGCAAAATTAATTGAATAAATTATTAATTAAATTTAAACCACAATTAATTATCAGTTAAAATACAAAACGTAATTAATTGAACCAATTATTAATTTTATTTGAAACCATAATTAATTTAACGAATTATTAATAAAATTAAAACCAAAATAAATTTTAAAAAAATTCTTAATTAAATGAAATAATATGAATTTTTGAATTAAAAAATGTTTTTTCCAACTTACAGAACAAAAATGTGGAAGCGCAAGAAGAGCCGTGACAGAATTCAATCCGCATCGGGGAGAAAAATCACTTGCGGTTTGCTGCCAACTCTACGCGTATTAGCAACAACGCGGCTGTGCAGCAGCAAAAGTAGCGTGTGCTTTTTGCCAAACGATGGCCAAACAGATTCAGCGAGTCATCTTCAAATCACACTTCTTGAAGCTTATTGCCGCGAGAATGGAATTGAAGTTATCCGCGTCTCCAAGGATACACTGAAAAATATGATGTGTCCCACGGCAACAGATTTATCCTGCGTTCTCGTTACATCCAATGAACCATATTTCTTGGAGTCTCCCGAGTGATTTTTAAGTAGCTGAATTATATTCTGGAAAAGAAATTGAAGAAATTCAACATTTATTTTATTTTCGAGAGAGAGAGAGAAAAATTCTTCACCTCCTAGTTCCTGTGGAGGAGAATTGCTGCTGCTGCTGCTGTGAGCGGGGGACAAAAAAAAATGGGAGTCACTCAATCCTTTTCGCCTATAAACAAGGATTGAGTTCTCAAGAGAAACAGAGAGAGAGAGAGAGAGAGAAAGAGAGTGTGGTGTTACTTCAATCTGTCAAAAGGATCTTGGAAGCTTTATCAAGTCCTTGATTATGTGACTCGGCGCGAGAGCGCATCTATACGATTTGTCAAAAAAAAAAATAAAGGGGAAATAATTCCTTTTTTATTACTGTCACGACAATTTGAGCTTAGGGAAAATATTCTCTATTAAATATACAAATAAATATGGGAATATTTTTTCCTTTATTTTAAAAACCTTGTTTTCTTTAATTTTCGAAGTGAAATTAATTTTATTGGAAAAATGTTTTCTGTTAAAAAAATTATCCTTAAGTTCCTTATTTACTTTATTGTTATGTAAATCGTTTTTATTATGTAATAAACAGAAATTCAATCTGATCTGGGTTTTTTTTCCTTGTCACCTATTAAATGAAGTTCATGTGCGTCATTCACTGTCACAACTTTAATAGTTCAAATAACTATTAAGTTTAGATTCAATTTCCATTTATTGTTATTGCTCCGCTATTTCTATATTCTCAATTTACGAATTCAATTTTTTGGCAAAAGTAGGAGAGAATAGGAGAGAATAGAAAATGAAAAAAATAAATAAAATTATTAAAATTATAAATTTTAACTGAAATTCAATTTTAAATTAATTCTTATCAGCAAGTTCAACGAGAATTCAATTATTTTGATACAAAATTAAATAATTGATAGAATAATTGATTATTTCTTACAATTGAATACTTATAATGAATTTTATCAAATTTTTTGAAAATAATCGATTTCTTTCGAAGAATTTTAATGAAGCTTTTGAAAATAATTACATCCTTCGAGAAATTCATTTAAAATTGTATAAAAAAAATAATTGAATTCCTGTGAAGAATATAATTGTTTATAAAAAATAAATGAATTCTTACAAGGAATTTTATTAAATTTTTTTAAATAATTAAATTTTTTAAAAATTATTTTATGAAAATTGAAGATTTATCTTTATATTTTTATTATTGAAGAATTATTTCGAATAATTTAATTAAAATTGAATTAATTGATTGAATTCTCGAGAAGAATTTCCAAAAACTTTTGAAAATAATTACATTTTTTGAATAATTGAATTTCGACAAAAAAAAAAAATTTATTAAAATTCCTGAAAATAATTGAATTTCTGGCAAGCGAATTTTGATATTTATTAAGATAATTGAATTCTTTTGAAGATTTAAATAATTTGTAAATATAATAATTTATAAAAATAATTGAATATTTCTTAAAATTGAATTCTTTCAAGAAATTTTATTGAAAATCTATTTTGCTAATAATTAGTAAATTCTATTAAATATATTATATCAACATTTTTTTAAATTTTTAATTTTTTTTAAATTCTTAGAAAGAATTCAATTAAAATTTTTAAGAATAACTGCGATTTTCGAGAAATTCATTTGAAATTGCATTAAAAATAATTGAAATCCTGCGTTGAATTTTATTAGTTATAAAAATAATTGAATTCATGTGAAAATTTTTTTTATGAAAATAATTGAATGTTTGCGAAGAATTTTATAAAACATTTTTTTAAATTATTCAATTCTTTTGGGATTTTTTTTTTATTAAAATAGTATAGATATTAAAAATCATTGAATTACGAAAAATTTTTGAAAATAATTGAATCGTTTTACAGAATTTTATTAAAATTTTTAATAATAATTGCGATTGTCAAGGAATTCATTTAAAATTGTATTTAAAATAATTGAAATCTTGCGTTTGGTTTTGTTAGTTTTGGAAATAATTGAACTTTTGCTACCAAGTTTATAAAAATTATTAAAAATAATTGAATTCTTGAGAAGAAGTTTATAATTTTTTTTTTAAATAATTGAAATTCTTACGACGTATTTTATAAAAATATTTTTAAATAATTGATTTTTTCGTAAAATTTCATAAAAATTGTGTTTCAAATAATTGAATTCCTCTTAAAATTTTATTATTTAAAAAAATAATTGAATGTTTGTAAAGAATTTTAATAAAATTTTTTTAAGTAATTAAATTTATGCAACGAATATTATTAAAATTTTCAAAAATAATTGAATTCTTACGAAGAACTTTATTAATTTTTTTTTTCAAATAATTGATTTGACGAATTTTATAAAAATCATTTTACATAAATAATTGATTTTTTCGAAAAATTTTATGAAAATTGTGTTTTAAATAATTGAATTCCTTTGAAAATTTTATTATTTATAAAAAATAATTGAATGTTCGTAAAGAATTATATTAAATTTTTTTAAATAATTGAATTTTTTAAAATTTTACGTAAATTGAAGGGAAGAATTAAATTATTTCTAATAAATTAATTAAAATTGTATTAAAAATAATTGAATTCTTTTGAGAAATTTTATTAAAATAGCAAATATTAAAAATATTCGAATATCAGCGAAGAATTTTATTATTTGAAAAGATAATTGAATTCTTTAGAAAGATTTTCCAAAAACTGTTGAAAATTATATTATTATATTTTTCGAGAAATTAATTTAAAATTGAATGAAAAAGAATTTAATTCCTTTTAAAAAATTTTATTATTTATAAAAATAATTGAATTCTTGCAACGAATTTTTATTAAAATATTTTCAAGTAATTAAATTTTTTGTATCATTTTATGAAAATTTAAAATAATAGATAAATAATTCAATTATTTCGAATAATTTAATTAAAATTATATTTAAAATAATTCAATTCTTGCGATAAATTTTATTATTTTTGAAAATAATTGAATTCTTATAAACAAATGTTATCAAAACTTTACAAAATAATTAATTTCTTTTATAAAGAATTTTATTCAAATATTTTAAATAATTAATTTCTTTCCAAAAATTTCCTTGGAAATTGTATTTTTTAAATAATTGAATTCCAGCGAAAATTTTATTATTTAAAGGTAATATTAATTGAATTTTTGCGAAGAATTGTATTAATTATTTTTTTTATAATTGAATTCTTTTGAGAAATTCTATTAAAATAGTAGATAGTGAAAATATTTGAATATCAGCGAAGAATTTCATTTGGGAAAATAATTGAATTATTGAGATAGATTTCCAAAAAAAAAATTGTTGAACTTATTTGAATCATTTGAAATTTTATTAAAATTTTTTGAATTTTTCTCTAAGAAGAATTTTATTAAAATATTTTTAATTCTTCTCTAAGAAGAATGTTATTAAAATTTTTTTAATTTTTCTCTAAGAAGAATGTTATTAAAATTTTTTTAATTTTTCTCTAAGAAGAATTTTATTAAAATTTTTCTAATTTGTTTCTAAGAACAATTTTATTAAAATATTTTTAATTTTTCTCTCTAAGAAGGATTATATGAAAATTTTTAAGAATAATTTTTTTATTTCATCTATCAACAGATTTAAATTAGTGCAAATTAAAGACAAACAAAAATTTACCTTTAGTGTCACAAATTTAAAAAAAAAAAAAAAGTAAATAATAGGTTTTAGTAGATGAGTGCGAAGCCAGCTTGAACAAGGAATTAAAATCAATTGATAACAAATGAAGCATGACCTTTCTCTGTAGCAATGAAATGCTTTGATTAACACTTGAAAATTATACTCTCAACATTTATTATTTATTGTAAATATTGTTTTCACACGGAGAGAATTATTTTGCATATTTACGCACGTGTTACAGTATAACGAAATGAATTAACATGGAAATTATTGAAAATTATTAGTTAAAATATCTTTGTGTAATAACTGTGCAATAAAGAATATTAATAATTGTGTGCTCCATTTCCCCAAAGTGCAAAAGCTTTCGATTCGACCAATAAATAATGTCACTATTGACATAAACACTGAACTCATATGTGTTTGACATAAAAATCGAACATAAAATTTTATTTATGATACAACTTATATGTGGCTTATCGATTTGAGCGTGTACACATTTTAGATTTTTACAATCTCATTTCTAACGAATTTAGACTTTTTTTCTATATATATTCTTTATTGATTAATGTGCGGAGAAAAAAAAGTTTCAAATTGTCGTTAATTTTTCGAGTTCGTTTGTGTTTCGAGACATTTTTTAAAGTTTTGAATCTTTGAATGAATTCAAACATTAAAGGTTTTAAAAAATGTCTCGAAACATTAAAGAACAAAATTAAACACAAAATTTCTTCTTGAAATTAAATTTTTATTTCCATAATTTTGCGTCACTGGCAGAAAAATTAGTTTCTAAATGTAAAAATAGTTTGTAACTTTTCATTGCAATCGGTAATTTATAAAAATATATTTTCGTAGAAAAAAATGTTTCCTGAACCTCAAAAAAATGTCGGAACAATTTTTCATTTGAGTTTTATTTTTTTATTTACTAATTCAATTTTTTATTCATTATCTATTGCACTTATTTTCCATTTGAAATCCATTTTTTACTTATTTTTTGCAGTTTATTTAAAATTTTATTCGAGTTAATAAATAATTAAATAAACAAATATTTAATTTATTTTTATTATTATTCTTTATACTTTTGATTATTTTACTTTACTATCGTTTTACTTGTTCCAAAAATTTTGAAAAACATGTACAATAAATTAATTAAGTTAAAAAATTCGTTACCTGGAATATTAAAATTTTTTTTCATAAAAAGAAAAATGAAATAAATTTAATTTCTAAAATGGAAAAATTAATTTCTAAAATAAAATTTCCTTTTATTGCAGCTTACAAAGTATTTAAAAACGGCGAGCATCACTTCAATGGAGGACTTAAAAATCCTGAGCGTGACGTGAGTAGGTACACTAAACTTATAAAACACCAATGAAAATTGAAAATTCAAAAATACTCACTTGAAAATTTTTATATTGTTCCTCAAGTCGTTTTTTTTCTTGCATCATATTCTCTTAATGTGGGAGAAAGAAAATTTTTTCCTTTTGTAACGATTTCGAAAATGATCCTCTTAGTCTGTAAAAAAGAAAAAAATTACGTTAATGAGAAAAATACAAAAATTAATTTAATATCGAGTAGAGAAAATTGTATTATTTACAAAAAATAAACAGTAAACGTTTCTTGAATATGAAAAATAATCTATTTAATATTTTTTGTTATTTTTTTATTTTATTACTGAAAAACAAACTAAGAGGGTGTTTACTATTTTCGTTCAACAAAATTCTAGTTTATTTCCCGGCTTTGTCCTAAGTTTTCCCAGTTTTTTTTCTCATCAAATTGAAATTTATTAGATTTCGAACATAAATAAATTTACAAATGACTTCAAAAATTTTTATTAGAGTTTTTATGAATAATTAAATTCTTTTGACGAGATTCTTTAACTTTTTTGAAAATAATATTTTTTAAATAATTTTAATTAAAAATTTGGAAAATAATTGAATTAAACAAAGAATTTTTTTTCATTTTTTAAAAATAATCTTTTCTGTTCATAATTATAATTGAAAATTTGATTAATTCAATTTTAATAAAATTGTGTTGATACTTATTGAATTTCTGCAAAGAATTTTTCTATTTATAAAAGTAATTGAATTCTTCCAAAGAATGTTATTATTTATAAAAATAATTAAATGTTTGCATAGAATTTTATTAAAATTCAAAATTTTTGAAAATAATGTTTTTTTTTTTTAAATTTTTAAACATAATTGAATTTCTAATTTCTAATTTCATAATTTAATTTCATAATTGAATTTCTAAAATTGTTTTTTAGAATTTTATGAAAATTTATGAAAATAATTGAATTCTTGTGAAGAATTTTTTTTTTAAATAACATTCAAAAGAATTTAGTAAATCTGAAGAATTTTACTACTTATAGAAATAATTGAATTCTTGAGAAGAAATTTTTTACAGTTTCTAGAAATAATTGAGTACTTCCAAAGAATTTTTAAATAATTGATTTTTTTGACGAACTGAAATTAAATTTTTAAGAATAATTACATTTTTCGAACAATTCCTGTAAAATTGTATTAAAAATAATTGAAATCCTGCGATAAATTTTATTATTTATGACAATAATTGAATTATTGCGAAAAATTTTATTTTAATTTTCAAAAATAATTGAATTTCTGAAAAGAATTTTATTATTTGTGAAAATAATTGAATTATTGCGAAAAATGTTATTCAAATGTTTAAAAATAATTGAATTTCCAAGAAGAAATTTCTTTATTTTTAAAAATAATTGAATTCTTGTTATGAATATTTGTTATTTATAAAAATAATTGAATTTCCAAGAAGAAATTTATTTATTATTAAAAATAATTGAATTCTTGTGATGAATATTTATTATTTATGAAAATAATTGAATTTTTCAAAGAATTTTATTAAAATACCTCCAAATAATTGAATTTTCGGGAATAATTTTGTTTATCATCGACATAATTGAATTCTTTCGAAGAATTATTTATGTAAATAATTGAATTCTTGGAAAGACTTTTATTAAAAATCTAAAATAATAATTGAATTATTTCAAAAAAATTTAATTCAAATTTTATTTAAAAATAATTGATTTCTTTCGAACAATTTTATTAAAATATTTGAAAATAATTGAATTCCTGTGAAAATTTCTAATATTTTTGTAAATAATTGAATTCTTCCAAAGAATTTTTAAAAAACTTTTTTTCTAAATAATTGATTTTTTTGAGGAACTGAAATAAAATTTTTAAAAATAATTCCTTTTTTTGAGCAATTTCTGTAAAATTTTTTTAAAAATAATTGAAATCCTGCGATAAATTTTATTATTTATGACAATAATTGAATTATTGCGAAAAATTTTATTTTAATTTTCAAAAATAATTGAATTTCTGAAAAGAATTTTATTATTTGTGAAAATAATTGAATTATTGCGAAAAATGTTATTCAAATGTTTAAAAATAATTGAATTTCCAAGAAGAAATTTCTTTATTTTTAAAAATAATTGAATTCTTGTTATGAATATTTGTTATTTATAAAAATAATTGAATTTCCAAGAAGAAATTTATTTATTATTAAAAATAATTGAATTCTTGTGATGAATATTTATTATTTATGAAAATAATTGAATTTTTCAAAGAATTTTATTAAAATACCTCCAAATAATTGAATTTTCGGGAATAATTTTGTTTATCATCGACATAATTGAATTCTTTCGAAGAATTATTTATGTAAATAATTGAATTCTTGGAAAGACTTTTATTAAAAATCTAAAATAATAATTGAATTATTTCAAAAAAATTTAATTCAAATTTTATTTAAAAATAATTGATTTCTTTCGAACAATTTTATTAAAATATTTGAAAATAATTGAATTCCTGTGAAAATTTCTAATATTTTTGTAAATAATTGAATTCTTCCAAAGAATTTTTAAAAAACTTTTTTTCTAAATAATTGATTTTTTTGAGGAACTGAAATAAAATTTTTAAAAATAATTCCTTTTTTTGAGCAATTTCTGTAAAATTTTTTTAAAAATAATTGAAGTTTCACTATTTATGAAAATAATTGAATATATTGTAAAAAAATTTTAAAAAATAAAATTATAATTACGGTGACTCACTTCCTTTGATTATTTTCGAAATATTTAAATAAAATTCTTTAAAATTTAATTATTTTTAATAGAATGTAAAGAAATTTCAATTATTCCAAACAATTTTAATTATTTCAAAAATTTGCAATTATTTGTTTATAAAAATTCAATTATCGTGAAACAATAGAATTGAAAAATTTCAAAAGTCTTATTTTTTAGAATTTTCAAAAAAACTTTGCGAAAATACAATTTTATTAAAAAATTTTAAGTGTTTTTTTTTTAAATTATCTGATTTTTTATTATCAAAATAATTATTTTTAACTAATTCAAATATAAAGAACAGTATAAATATCTATAAAAATTGAAATAAAAAAAACGATTTTTTAAAAACAAATTAAAATAATAAAACTTTTTTTAATTTGATGAAAAAATTCCCGGTTTGGCATAAAATTCCTGGCTTATTCCCGGTTTTTCCCAGTCAAATTAAATTCCCGGCTATTTCCCAGTTTTCACTGCCTAAATATTTAATTATTTTTAAATGGAAATTCTAAGTAACGGAAAAATTTAATAATTAAAAAATTCAATAACATGGAAGAGATTCTGATTTTTAAATTTAGTAAATTAACCTTTAAAGTGCTATGCCGGTCTGACAGACCGCTATTAAAATTTTCTTTGCTTGTAACTTTTTTTCAAAGTATAATAAGAACTTGAACTTTTTAGTAGCTTCATATTTTACGAAAATCTGTTAGGAGACAACTTTTTCAAAAATTTTTATTCGTTAAATTTTGTAATATAAATAAATATTTGAAGTATAGCGGTCTGTGAGACCGGGGTTAGCTTTAAGTGAAAGTATATTCCAGTATATTCCCATGAGTGACGTCTGCGCAACTTGACGCGCAGCTAGTTCTACTGACAGTTCTCATAAACTGCATTTATAAAATAAATAAAATAAATAAATGCATAATACAGAAATGACTTTTTTTGTTAAAGAGTAAAAAATATTTATAATAGTTGTCTTTTAAAAATTATAAATGACTAAAAAACTGTCAAAAGGGAATAGCGGTCTGACAGACCGGGGTTAGCACTGACCGTGATTTTTCAACACTTAGCACTTTAAAGGTTAAATATTGACACAGTAAATAAATATTATTGTCAATAGATATTGCGATTTAATTAATTCCAATCAAATTAAATTAAATTAATTTTAATAAAGTTAAACTAAATTAATTTTAATTTTTAAATTAAATTAATTTTAATTTTTAAATTAATTTCAATAAAATAAAATAAATTTCAATTGAATTACATTAAATTAATTTCATGAAATAATAATAATAAAATTAAATCTCAGAAAAAAGCAAAATTGCCCCTTTGAATAGTAAATTTATACTGAAATTGAAAAATAATTTTTTTTTTTCTGCAGACCTTCGTCGGAAGTGACTTTTCATTTTTTCGGAAACTCTCAGGATGGGGATAAAATTCGAGAAGCACTTAATCGTCTCGTTCAACTACGACGTCTAAACGAAATCACTCTTGAATCCACACACTTCACCTTTCAGCAGAAACCATCACTCAGACTTCAGGTAGTAAAATGTTTTTTAAAGGCGCTGCAAAATAAAGAAAACGACTTTTTTATAGTGTCAATTTTTCTTCACTAGAGCTTACGTATCAACCAAGTGAACGAGCATCAGGTGCGATTGGGTGACCAATTCATTTTATCTTGCGTTGCACAGGGAAGTTATAATATTGCCTTTACATGGTACAAGGACAACATGCTTGTCAATATGAGTAAAGCCACCAGGTAAAAAGAAAAAGAATATCTATTTTTTTTTTCTTCTTTTTATTATTTTCTCAGAAAACTAATATTTTCTCTTCAATTTAGTACTGAACACATTTTTCTTCTTCTTTTCTATTTTATCAACATTATTTTTTCTTTTTATTTTCACTTCGTTAGAATTGAAATTGATATTTTTATTTCTTTTGTATATTTATTTTTTGATCAATTCTAGAATATACTTTTTTTCAGTAATTTTGATAAACTTTCTTGATTCTTTTCTGATTTTCTTAATCCATGGCAAACCTTGTTTCAGTCTGGAAAAAATTGTAATTATTTAAATTTATCTTCTTTTTGTTTTTGCAGAGAAATTTGGTACAGGCACTTACCGAATGATGGATCGGATTTGCACACATCTTTATTGACAATAGACAAGGCGACGCTCCTCGACGAAGGAAAATATACGTGTCAAGTTGTCGATTGGGGAATGCAGCAATGCAAAAGTATTTACATTGAAATCAAAGATGAATCGGACGTTAAAGTTGTTCCAATGAGTGCGACTCTGGAAAAGGTGTAATAAATTTTATTGAAACATGTATATAATTTATTTCTTTATTTTTTTTACTTCTTTATTTTTTCTTTACTTTTTTATTTTTTTTACTTCTTTATGTTTTCTTTACTTCTTTATTTTTTTTTACTTTATTTTTTCTTTCATTATTTTTTTTCTTTACTTCTTTTTTTTTCTTTACTTGTTGCTATTATTCATATAAACTTATTTCAAAATTACGAAATGATTTTTCAATACAAAAGGTATTTAATTTAGAAAATTTGAGACCAGTTGGCTCCCTTCTACACATTCCATTTGTTAAAATGCAATGGCTTTTAAACCAAATGCGCCGTAATTTCAGATAATAAATTTCCAACAGCTTCAAATTGAATGCACCCGAACGTGTATAATGCTTTCGAATTTAAAATCATCTCTCTTTTAATCAGACAATTTACAAAATTGAAAGTACAATTTTCGATAAAAATTAAATGACGGCAAAAAATCATTCAATTAATTTAATTAAGATTATTTAAATAATTTATTTCAATAAATAATTTTATTTCCGGAGGACAGACTTTGCACTCGATAATCAATTTTAAAAAAAGTAGCAAAAAGTAGCTTTCAAACTAAAAAAAAAAAAGAGTAAAAAAGTAGCTATCGAAAAATTAAACTTGATGACCAAAAAAAAAACTCGTTTTAGACATTTCACAAAACTGACAAAACTTTCATTCAATATTTTTTATTTTTGTGACTTTTTCTTAATTTTCATCAATAGTTATTTTCGTAACAAGGGCGCAAAATAGGTGATTGCGACGATGGCGAAATGAAGGGAGCGAGGGGACACAATTTCGCGCCCGAGGCGAAGCCGAGGGAGCGAAAGTGTCCCCGAGGTCCCGAAATTCCGCCAAAGTCGTAATCACCTTTGCGCCCATGATGCGAACATAATTTTTTGTCCTAACTGCATGGAAAGTATGGCATAGAGGGCACGCACGATTAAACGCTCATATTAGTTAAAAATTAAGCTCTATATAAACATTATATCGAATGAAGTCTATAATGATAGAAGTTTTAAAATAGAAATAAAAAACAATGTATTCTGGAAACATAGTATTTATTTAGAACGTAGTAATTAATAATTAAACAAAACTGAAACAAGAACTTTTAAAATTGACAATTTTGATAAACGAAATGGGAACAAAACCAAATGTCTCATTATTTTTTTAGAGAAAATAAAAAAAAATTGCAAATTTTTATAGACAAAATAAAACAAGTTGAAAATGTTTGCAGTTTTATAGTCAACACAAAAAGAAAGTCGAAAATGTCGCATTTTAATGAAGAAAATCGAATAATTAACAAGCGGGCGGTAAAGTATTTTCCGCCCGCTCGGAGGTAGGCGAAGCGGGCGGAAAATACTTTACCGCCCGCTGACGTCATACAAGCGGGCGCAAAATACTTTTCCGCCCGCTTCCCCCACTCCCGGGCGTAATGTGTTACTTTGCGCCCGCCTTAAGTGCCCGAAATGACATACTTTCCGTGCAGGTAGGACAAAAAAATATTTACTTCTTTCTTTCATGCTGCTAATAAATAAAATTCTTGCAACGAATTTTATTATTTATGAAAGAATTTTAATATTTATACAAATAATTTAATTCTTGCGAAGAATTTTACAAAAAAATTTTTTTGTCCTACCTGCACGGAAAGTATGTCATTTCGGGCACTTAAGGCGGGCGCAAAGTAACACATTACGCCCGGGAGTGGGGGAAGCGGGCGGAAAAGTATTTTGCGCCCGCTTGTATGACGTCAGCGGGCGGTAAAGTATTTTCCGCCCGCTTCGCCTACCTCCGAGCGGGCGGAAAATACTTTACCGCCCGCTTGTTAATTATTCGATTTTCTTCATTAAAATGCGACATTTTCGACTTTCTTTTTGTGTTGACTATAAAACTGCAAACATTTTCAACTTGTTTTATTTTGTCTATAAAAATTTGCAATTTTTTTTTATTTTCTCTAAAAAAATAATGAGACATTTGGTTTTGTTCCCATTTCGTTTATCAAAATTGTCAATTTTAAAAGTTCTTGTTTCAGTTTTGTTTAATTATTAATTACTACGTTCTAAATAAATACTATGTTTCCAGAATACATTGTTTTTTATTTCTATTTTAAAACTTCTATCATTATAGACTTCATTCGATATAATGTTTATATAGAGCTTAATTTTTAACTAATATGAGCGTTTAATCGTGCGTGCCCTCTATGCCATACTTTCCATGCAGTTAGGACAAAAAATTATGTTCGCATCATGGGCGCAAAGGTGATTACGACTTTGGCGGAATTTCGGGACCTCGGGGACACTTTCGCTCCCTCGGCTTCGCCTCGGGCGCGAAATTGTGTCCCCTCGCTCCCTTCATTTCGCCATCGTCGCAATCACCTATTTTGCGCCCTTGTTACGAAAATAACTATTAAATAATTGATTTCTTTCGACTAATTTTATGCAAATTCTAATTTAAATAATTCAATTCCTAAGAAATTTTTATTATTCATGAAAATAATTGAATTCTTACGAAGATTTTTACAAACATTTTTTTAAATAATTGAATTCTGTTTAGAAATTCTTTGAAAATAGTAGATATTGAAAATCATTGAATTACGAAAAGTTATTAAAAATAATTAAATTTTACAAAGAATTCAATTAAAATTTTTGACAATAATTGAATGTCTGTGTTTTAAAAATAATTCGAATTCCTAAAAAGCATTATATTATTTATGAAAATAATTGAATTCTTGCGAACGATTTTATTAGAATTTATTTAAATAATTGAATTCTTGTAATGAATATTGTTATGTATGAAAATAATTGAATTTTGCATAAAATTTTATTAAAATTCCTTAAAATAATTGAATTTTTGAAATTTTTTTGTTATTTATCGACATAATTGAATTCTTTTGAAGCATTATTTATGTAAATAATTAAATTCTTGGGAAGACTTTTATTAAAATCTAAAAGAATAATTTTATTATTTCAAAAAGATTTAATTAAAATTGTAGTTAAAATAATTAATTCTAATAATAATAAATAATAATAAATTCTAATATTTTTGTAAATAATTGAATTTTTCCAAAGATTTAAAAAAAACATTTTTTTAAATAATTCATTTTTTCGAGGAACTGAAATTAAATTTTTAAGAATAATTACACTTTTCGAGCAATTTCTATAAAATTGTATTAAAAATAATTGAAATCCTGCGATAAATTTTATTATTTATGAAAATAATTGAATTATTGCGAAAAATTTTATTTTAATTTTCAAAAATAATTGAATTCCTAAAAAGAATTTTATTATTTATGAAAATAATTGAATTATTGTGAAAAATTTTATTAAAATGTTTAAAAAGAATTGAATTTCTGTGAAAAATGTTGTTATTTTTGAAAATAATTGAATTCTTTCGAAGAATTATTATCGACATAATTGAACTCTTTCGAAGAATTAATTATGTAAATAATTGAATTCTTGGGAAGAATTTTATTAAAATCTAAAAGAATAATTGAATTATTTCAAAAAAATTTAATTCAAATTTTATTTAAAATAATTTTTTTCAAAAAATAACATTCAAAAGAATTTAGTAAATCTGAAGAATTTAGCTATTTATGGAAATAATTGAATTCTTGAGAAGAAATTTTTTACAGTTTCTAGAAATAATTGAATTCTTCCAAAGAATTTTTAAATAATTGAATTTTTTGAGGAACTGAAATAAAATTTTTAAGAATAGTTACATTTTTCGATAAATTCTTGTAAAATTGTATTAAAAATAATTGAAATCCTGCGATTAATTTTATTATTTATGAAATTATTGAATAGTTGCTAAGAATTTTATTATAATTTTCAAAAATAATTGAATTCCTAAGAAGAATTTTATTATTTATGAAAATAATTGAATTATTGCGAAAAATTTTATTAAAATATTTCAAAAGAATTGAATTTCTTTGAAAAATTTTGTTATTCTTGAAAATAATTGTATTCTTGTAGAAAATTTTATGTGTGAAAATAATTGAATTTGTCGATAAATTAAATTAAAATAGTATTAAAAATAATTGAAATTCTTCGATGAGTTTTATTATTTATGAAAATAATTGAATTCTTGCTTAGAATTTTATTAAACATTTATTTTTAAAAATGTTTTATTTGAACCTTTAATTAATATAATTGGAAAAATGTTATTATTAAGTGAAAGTAATTGAATTATTGTGAAGAATTGTATAAAAATTTAGTTAAACAATTAATTGTTTTGAAATTTTTTTTGAAAATGCTATTCTAAATTAATTTTATTATTTATGAAAATAATTGAATTTTGGATGAATTTAAAAAAAAATGTTTATAAAATTTGAAACTAATACCGAATTTTTAATTTTGTTTTTTAAATAAAAGGGCGGAAATATTCAGTTGATGTGCATTACTCCAAATATGAGAAGTCTGGGAATTGGATTTGGCTGGACGAAAAATCGAGCACTTTTGAAATTAGAACCAGGAAGTGAAGTTTGGGAAGATCTCTATCCAGCCGGAAGTATTTTAAATATTACAAACGCTCAGGTTATTTTCTTTGAAAATCTCTCTTCTTCTTCTTCTTCGTCTTCTTAGAAAAAATTTAATTACAAAGAAATTCCAATTTAGGAAAATTTAATTAAATAAGTCTCAATTTCCATTTTAGGAAAATTTTGATTAAATTATTTAATTATTGTTTAAAAAAAAATTATTTAATTAAATTTTATAAAAATTGAAACAAATAATAATGAAAATAAAAAAACAGAATATAATAGAACTAGAGAAAAAAATTCTAATAGTAAATATTCGATAATGTAAAAATATCGTTTTTGAATTGAAATAGATTCAATATTGCAGGAAAGAGAAAAAAAAAGAAGTTGCAATAAAAAAACATTTGATACGGAAGATCGTTCTTTTCAATTTCAGAAATCTGCAATATATACCTGTAACGTTGCCTTAAGGTCAATGTCAGTTCGTGTGGAAGTTGTGAATCGAACTTTGATTCCTCTTTGTCCGAAGGAAAAATCCTGGGGCTTAGAATGGTCCGAAACTGGTCCTGGAACGGAAGCACTTCTTGATTGTCCTCGACATTTTATTGGACGTCACGCGTCCAGACTTTGTTCAATGAAAGACGCAACTTTAACTGGTTGGCAGAATCCTGATTTTTCCAGTTGCCTCTATGAACCTTTAATATTTCCTTATAACAAGGTAAGCAAAAAAATGTTATTAATGTTTTTGACATTTCGAAATTTAATAAATATTAATTTTTAATTTTTTTTATTCTTTTATTTATAGTTTCGTAGTTTGACACTTGGCTATCAAAATACAACTGGTTCAGAAACAATAAATGAACTGTGGAATATTTTACGAAATCGATCATCCTCATTCTATCCGGGCGAGGGTGATAGGATTTTAAATATCCTCGCTGAGATAGAATTATATCAATTTAATATTGATGATACGAGAGATTTGGCCAACTCGGCAGAGGCTATGATTGGAATAATAAATAGAATTCTAGAAGAAGAAAGTGCGATATACAATCAACAGGTAGATTCAATAAAGATTCGTTACTTTAATTTTTCTTTCAAAGACACAATAAATGTATCAATTCATCAAAAGCGGGGAATATGTTCGTGAATTCGTTTTTTCTTTCTGCATATTATTTTTCTCGAGTTTAGAAAAGAGAGGAAAATTCCGGTAATCTGTTCGCAGTTTGAAATTAGTTGTTAATTACTTTATTGTTTCCTAACTTTTTTTTTAATTTTTCTTTTTAAATATTTTCAATTTTAAAATTAATGTATTGAAAATCATTGAATTCTTGCAAAGAATCTTACCAAAAAATTTGAAGCGAATAATTGAATTCCTTTAAAGAATTTTTTTATTTATGAAAATAATTGAATTCTCGCCCAGAATTTTATTAAAATTTAAAAAAAATCCTAATTAAATTCTTTTGAAGAATTTCTGTGAATTTTTTTTTAATAATAGAGTTTCTTTCATAATTTTAAATGAAAATTTGGAAAGCAATTGAATTCTATTAAAATTGTTTTAAACAGAATTTAATTTCTGCAAAGAATTTTACTATTTATAAAAATAATTGAATTATTGCGAAGAATTTTACTATTTATAAAAATAATTGAATTGTTCCGAAGAATTTATTAAAATTTTAGGAAATAAATGAATTTTATGTAAATATTTGAAAATAATTAAATTCTTTCGTGGAATTCTATTAAAATTGTTTTGAAAAGAATTTAATTTCTGCAAAGAATTTTACTATTTATAAAAATAATTGAAATGTTTCGTAGAATTTATTAAAATTTTATGAAATAATTGAATTGTTTTGAAGAATTTTATAGAAATATTTGAAAATAATTCAATTCTTTCGAAAAATTCAATTAAAGTTGTTTCTACAATAATTGAATGTCTGTAAAGAATTTTATTAAAATTATGTATATTCAAAATAATTGAATTCATCAGAAGAATTTTATTATTTTTTGAAAATAATTGAATTCCTTTAATTTTTTTAACGAATATATTTAAAAATTGCATTGAAAGTAATTTAATTTTCATATAAAAATTATTTAAAATATTTTGAGAATAATTGAATTATTTGTAGAGAATTTTAAATTCTTCTTAAAATTGAATTTTATGCAAGTTTTTGAAAATAATTAAATTCTTGCCTGGAATTTTTTTTAAATTGGATTAAAAATAATTTGATTCCTGCAAAGAAGTTTAGTATTTATAAAAATAGTTGAATTTGTTTCAAAAAATTTACTAAAATTTTAGGAAATAATTGAATTTTAAGGAAATATTTAAAAATATTTTATTTCTTCGGAGGAATTCAATTAGAATGGTTTTAAAAATCATTGAATTACTGCAAAGAATTTTACTATTTATAAAAATAATTGAATTATTGCAAAGAATTTTAAATTCTCTAAAAATAATTGAAATTTTACGAAGAGTTTATTAAAATTTTAGGAAATAATTGAATTGTTTTGAAGAATTTAAAAAAAATATTTGAAAATAATTAAATTCTTTCGAGAAATTCAATTATAGTTGTTTTGAAAATAATTGAATATCTGTAAAGAATTTTATTAAAATTATGTATATTCAAAATAATTGAATTCATCAGAAGTAATTTAATTTCCATATAAAAATTATTTAAAATATTTTGAGAATAATTGAATTATTTGTAGAGAATTTAAAATTCTTCTTAAAATTGAATTTTATGCAAATTTTTAAAAAAAATTAATTTTGCTTGTAATTTTTATTTAAATTGGATTAAAAATAATTTGATTCCTGCAAAGAATATTAGTATTTATTAAAATAGTTGAATTGTTTCAAAGAATTTACTAAAATTTTAGGAAATAATTGAATTTTATAGAAATATTTAAAAATATTTGAATTCTTTCGAGGAATTCAATTAAAATTGTTTTGAAAATAATTGAATTACTGCAAATAATTTTACTATTTATAAATATAATTGAATTATTCCAAAGAATTTTACTATTTATAAAAATAATTTAATTGTTTCGAAGGATTTAATAAAGAATTTAGAAAATAATTGAATTTATTCGAAATATATTTAAAAATTTTGTTTAAAAATTGAATTCTGCCGAGGAATTCGATTAAAATTGTTTTGAAAATAATTGAATTCTTACGAAAGATTTATTAAAATTTTAGAAAATAATTGAATTCTTTTAAAAAATTTTATAACAAATTAAGAAAAAAAATTTGATTCTATCGTGAAATTTTGTTAAAAATAATTGAATTTTTGCAAAGATTTTACTATTAAAAAACAATAATTGCATCGTTTGGAAGGATTTATTAAAATTTTAGAAAATATTTGAATTCTTTTGTGAAATTCTATTAAAATTTTGTTAAAAATAATTGAATTTTTGCAAAAAATGTTACTATTTTTAGAAATAATGGAATTCTTCCGAAGAATGTTATTATTATATTATATAAAATTATATAATATAATATAAAAATAATTGAACTCTTGCGAAGAATTATATTTTCAAAATAACAATAATAATTAATTTTGTACTTAATAAGTCAATTTTTTTAAACCTTGATTTTGAAATTATTTAAAAATTTATATTTGAAAATAAAAATTTTTGTAATTTGCATAACAATAATAAATTGGAATATCACGTTCTACGCGTTAGCTCGCGTAACATTTGCTAGTTTAATAATATTTATTATTTACCACTTGCTCAACTTTTTAATTAGTTAAATATTTGTTTTTGTTGTTCAATAGGGAAAATCGTTGAATTTCTGTTCCAGAAATTACATCTTTTGAAGCACTTGACACAGAGAACTTTGACCCACTGGACCAAGGAGTCAATGGATGCTCATAAACATCTGAGCATGTCTTCTCTAATATTAGATATGCAATCTCTTCAAGTGAGAAATAATTATGGAACAATGATTGTACCTTCCGATAATTATGTGTAGGTATTCAGAGTTAATTAATTTCATTTTTTTTTACATTTATCGTAATAATCGTCTTTAATATTTATTGCAAATCTTACACGAAAAGAATAATTATGAAGCAAAGATCATATCTTTCGACAAATTACATGAAGGTGAAAATTTACTTTAAATTGTATGAATATATTCAATGGTCCTTAATTACATTGTAAATTGAAATTCAAAGCTATTATTAATTTTACTTTTTTGAAATAATTTTATGAATTTTATTTCTATTTTCTTTATTATAAATAATTCAGGGTTGACATAAAAATTTAATTTTGTTTTTACCTGATTTCCAGACAAAATTCTGACCTTTTTCCTGACCCTAAATACTGTTTTTAATTTTTTCTATTAATTTCATAAAACTTTCGTCATTAAAATTATTTTTTTTCCAATTAGATATCCAAGCTGGTATGATGATAAAATTATGATTCGATCTCTACGACAACAAATTGCTCCGACATCAAATTTTTCTGTCACTGGCAGTGTCATCGTTTTTCGAAACTTAACACATCTCATGCCCCGAATATTCGAAAAGAAATTAGAGTAAGTATTTTTTTTTCAATGCAATATTATATTGAAGACAATTTGTTAATAAATTAATAATAAATTTCTTAAAACACCAATTTTTAAACCGTCTAAAAATTGCTTTCTAAAATAAAATTTAATTCTTGTCTTCTTTTTCTTTCATATAGCGATGGAAGCGATTTAAAATATCAAATTGATTCTCGAGTGATTATGGTAACAGCTTCGAATCATTTTCCAAAAGATAAAGATAATATTTGGGTCGATTTGCAAATGCGCCATTTAAGTAACCAGACATTAATGTGGAATGTTTCCTGTGGTTTTTTGGACAATTCCGGATTATGGGATTTAAACGTTTGCTCACTAACTCCATTGCCAGAAGAAAGAACTGTTCAATGCCTTTGTCCAAGTACAGGGATATTTGCCGTATTTCTCACATCCCGTGCTGCTAAAGTAATCTCTTTGAACTATTCTTCTTTTTTTTCACTTATTTTCACATAAACAAAATTTTTAACTCATTGAAAAATTTCTATTGAAATGTTTTTAAATTCAATTTTGCAAATTTCTAACACAGATTACTGAATCGAAAAGTGAGAAAACACAATTAATTGTGGTATTTGGCTGTGGCAGTTGTTTACTTCAGTGTCTATTTTCTTCTCTAATTATCGGACTGTTCTGGTGGAATAATCGAACGTGGCTCAACTTTCTTAAATTGCAATGTTGCGCTGCAATTATTGCAGCAATGGGAATGTTCATTTATGCAGTGAACAACAATATTCCCGAGGTAAATTCTTCTTTATTATTCGACAATTTATTTCTTTTCAAATTTATTTTTAAAAATTATTTTAATTCTTGGCAAGATTTTTCTTAAAATTCCTTGAAATAATTCAATTGTTTTCAAGAATTTATTTCAATATTCTTGAAAATAGTGGAGTTTTTTTTAAAATAATTTTTACTAAAAATTTTGAAATTTTATCAAGATAATTGAATTTTATCAAGAATTCAATTATTTTCAATAATTGTAATAAAATTATTTGCAGAAGGTCAATTTATAATAAACAAAAATCTTCGTGAAAAAATTCAATTATTTTTATGTAAATAATAAAATTCTTATCAGGATTTCACTTATTTTCAATACAATTTTAACTGACTTCTTCGAAAATTGCAATTATTTTTGAAAATCTTGTAAAAATTTTCCGAAAAAATTTAATTATTTTAAAAAATAATTGAACTTTTCATAGGAGTTCTATTATTTAAAAAACTGTTAATAAAATTCAATTCAAGAATTCAATTATTTTCCTAAAAAATAAAATTTTCGCTGGAATTCAATTAATACAATTAATATTAATACAATTTTAATTGAATCCCAGGGAAAATTACATTATTTTTAAATTCTTCGTAGGAATTCAATTATATCAATAAATAGTACATTTTTCTCAGGTATTCAATTATTTTAAATAGAATTTTCATAAAATTCTTCTCTAAAATTCATTTAATTTTCTGAAATTTTGCAAAAATTCAATTATTTTTAAAAATAATAAATTTTTTTGTCAGGGATTCAATTATTCAAAAAAGTTTTAAGAGAATTCTATTCAAGAATTCAATTATTTTTAGAAATAATTAAATTTTCGATGTACTGAAAATCACTGAATTCTTGTGAAGAATTTATAAAAAAATTTGAAAATAATTGAATTAATTTCAAGAATTTTATCAATATTTTTTTCAATAATTAAATTCTTTCGAGAAAATATAATTAAAATTGAATTAAAAATTACTTTAATTCTTGGCAAGTTTTTTATTAAAATTCTTTAATATAATTGAATTTTTTTGAAGAATTTATTTCAATTTTCTTGAAAATAATGGAGTTTTTTTAAAAATAATTTTTACTGAAAATTTTAAAAGTAATTGAATTTTATAAAGATTTTCTTTTAAGTTTTTAAAATAATGGTGTTTAATATTAATTGTAATTAACGATTTTCCTATTAAATTATTTTAAAATTATTCAGGGAAAATTATATTCTTTTCAGCAATTTTATTAGAGTTTATGTAAATAATTAGGTACATTTTTTTAAGAATTTCATTAGATTTCGTAAAAGTAATGTAATTTTTCAAAGTAATTTTAATTAAAAATTTTGAAATTAATTGAAATTTACAAATAATTTTATAAAAAAACTTTCGATTCTTCGTAAAAAAATTCAATTATTTTTATATAAATAATAAAATTCTTCTCAGGATTTCACTTATTTTCAATTCAATTTTAATTGATTTCTTCGAAAATTTCAATTATTTTTAAAAATCTTGTAAAAATTTCTCGAAGAAATTCAATTATTTTAAATAATAATTGAATTTTTCTCAAGAAGTTCAATTATTTAAAAATTCAAGAATTAAATTATTTTCAAAAATAATGAAATTTTTACTGAAATTGAATTATTTTAAATGCAATTTTAATTGAATTCCAGGGAAAATTAAATTATTTTTAAACTTTGTTTTTTAAATTCTTCGAAAGAATTCAATAATATCAATAAATCGTAAATTTTTCACAAGAATTCAATTACTTTAAATACAATTTCAATAAAATTCTTCTCAAAAAATTACTTATTTTTAAAAATTCTTTATTATTTACAAAAATAATTTAATTCTTGCCAAGAATTTTACAATTTATAAAAATAATTGAATTGTTTCGAAGAATTTTTTATCAGAATTCTTGAAAATAATTGAATTTAAATAATATTTTTAAAAATAATTGTATTTTTTCGAGAAATATTATGAAAATTGTGTTGAAAATAATTGAATTCATTTATAGAATTTTATTATTTTTATGATAATATTTAAATTTTTGCGAAGAATTTTCTTATTTATTAAAATAATTAATTTCTTGAGGAGGATTTTACAATTCATAAAAAGAATTGAATTGTTTTGAAGAATTTTATTTGAATTTTTTGATGGAATTTTATTTAAAATTTTGAAAATAATGTTTTTTTCAAAAGAATTTCAACAAAATTGTTGAAAATAATTGATAATTTATATTAAAATTCTTGAAAAAAATCGAATTTAATTAATATTTTCAAAAATAATTGTATTCTTTCGAGAAATTTCATTAAAATTGTATTGGAAATTATTGAATTACTCTAAAAAATATTATTATTTATGAGAATAATGAAATTCTTGCGAAAAATTTTATTTAAATTTTTGAAATAATAATAAACAAGAATATTTAATATTATGTACTTTATAACTGAATTCTTTAAATTTTAAATCTGTAATCATTTAAAAATTGTTGTTTATTCTTGAAAATATAAAAAATTTTTTATTTACAAAATAATAATAAATGGAATACGTTTCGCGCACGTAAAATTTACGAGTATTGAATAATTGAATAAAATATTGAATAACTGATTAAAATATTAAATGATTGATTAAAATATTGAATAATTAATGAAAATATTGAATGATTCATAAAAATATTGAAAAAATTGGATAAAAATAAAATATTAAATGATTGATTAAAATATTGAATAATTAATCAAAATATTGAGTGATTCATAGAAATATTAAAAAAATTGGTTAAAATATTGAATGATTAATTAAAACATTGAATAATATTTTGTTGGGAAATAAATTTTCCTTTTCGAAAATACTCACGAATTGTGGAATAAACAAATTGGTTGATTATAGAGTTCCTGGTCCATTGTGGCATTAAGTCTGGAGACTTTTCTCCTCGTTGCTATGACAGCGCCAATATCTCAAGCGCTAATCATTTACGCCGAGCTTACAAACATCCGTCCTAGCCACCACCTGCAACCAACAGTAATTGCCGTTATTACTGGTGAATATTAATTACTACAATTTAAAGTTTTTTTCTCTTTTGGACATTCTTTTTTCTATTAATTGAACATTTCTTGTGATGGGATATATTCAATTTTGAAAACATGTAATTTTCTTATCTTAATAATAATATAAATCTTAATCCAGTGGTATTAATGAAAAGATTTTAATTACACTCTTGAAAATATATTGTATACTGGAAAAATCTATAATTTGTATAAATATAAAGAAATAAATTAATTCGTGATTAATAAGAATATTTTCTAAAAGAATAATTAATTAATTTAAAGTTTAGAATTCTTTTAGAAATAAGAGAATCTAGAGAATTAAAAGAAGAGAAAGAATATTGGAAAAAAAGGGATTATAATTTTTGCAATAAGTTTTTGTGAATATTTCCAGGTGTTCCAATTTTGTCAGTATTGGCAACGGAATTAATTCATCAAAGCGCAGGTTGGCGACATGAATCATGGTGGTTAATTTTCGGTAGTGGTGTCTATAATATATTTATAACTTGCACAGCCATGATGCTACTTATTTTCGGTTTATTATATGGTGGTGTATTGCTCAGAAGTCAAGCCCTCGTTAAAAGGAGTATTGTAAAAAAAGAGTCTATTATAACGAGGTAAGAATTGGGTCAATTGACTCTTTATCACTTTAGAAATAATTATTTTAATAGAAGGCCTATAATAATTAAAAAAATCAATATAAATAATACAAGGTTGCCACAAAAAATTAATTTTCTGTTTCCCTGACTTTTTGTTTTCAAATATAAATTTTTATATAATTTCAAAATCAAAAATTAAAAAATTCACTTATTATAAGTACAAAATCAATTATTATTATTTATATTTTCAAAAATTTTGAAATATAATTCTTCGCAAGAACTCAATTATTTTTATATAATATAATAATAACATTCTTCGGAAGAATTCCATTATTTTTAAAAATAGTAAAATTTTTTGCGAAAATTCAATTATTTTTAATAAAATTTTAGTAAAATTTTACAAAAGAATACAAATATTTTCTACAATTTTAATAAATTCTTCCAAACAATGCAACTATTTTTTTAAATAGTCCAATTTTTGCAAAAATTCAATTATTTTTAATAAAATTTCACGATAGAATTTAATTTTTTTCTTAATTCGTTATAAAATTTTTCAAAAGAATTCAATTATTTTCTAAAATTTTAATAAATATTTCTCAAGAATTCAATTATTTTCAAAACAATTTGAATCAAATTCCTCGGCAGAATTTTATTTTTAAAAAAATTTTTAAATACATTTCGAATAAATTCAATTATTTTCTAAAATCTTTAATAAATCCTTCGAAACAATTAAATTATTTTTGTAAAAAATAGTAAAATTCTACGCAAGAATTCAATTATTTTTTTAAATAGTAAAATTCTTTGCAGTTATTCAATTATTTTCAAAACAATTTTAATTTAATTCCTGGGAAGAATTCAAATATTTTTAAAAATTTCCATAAAATTCAATTATTTCCTAAAATTTTAGGAAATTCTTTGAAACAAATTCAACTATTTTTATAAATACTAAACTTCTTTGCAGGAATCAAATTATTTTTAATCCAATTTAAATATATAATTACACGCAAGAATTCAATTATTTTCAAAAATTTGCATAAAATTCAATTTCAACAAGAATTTGAAATTCTCTAAAAATAATTCAAATATTTTCAAAATATTTTTAAAAAATTCTATATGAAAATTAAATTACTTTTAATGCAATTTTTAAATATATTCGTCAAAAAAATTAAAGGAATCCAATTATTTTCAAAAAATAATGAAATTCTTCTGATGAATTCAATTATTTTGAATATACTTAATTTTAATAAAACTCTTTACAGAAATTCAATTATTTTCCAAACAACTTTAATTGAATTTCTCGAAAGAATTTAATTATTTTCAAATATTTCAATTTCTTATGAACTATAAAAATTTTATTTTTCCAGTACTTTTAATAAAAATGTGACTTTTCCCTGAATTCCCTGACCTGTGGCAACCCTGTAATAGTTTAAAAAAAACATTCATAGTAAAAATACAGTCAAGTTGAATAAATAAAAAATATACAAAATTAATTAATTAATTTTTTTTATTTTTACTTACAGTGTGCATATGGTTCATCGAACAACTGTCATTGTTTGTGGAATTATCATAATGGAAGCATCGTCAGTATTTTATATAAATTCTTCATCAATTATTTTTCATTACGTGTTCGCAGTCTCGGCAGCTTTGCTCGTAAGTTTTTTAATGTTTAATAATAACTTCATTCACTTCATTATGATTTAATAATTTTCTGACCGTTTCTGTCTCTCTCTCTTTTCTAGGGGTTCATTATTTTCATGACATATGTTGTAAGCAGCGAGCTCAAGTGCTTGATTTTCAAATGTAAAGCGAGGCATAAAGGAGGCATTGAAGAGGAATGCATCTCTGATCAAATTAAAGGTACTTTCAACCCTTGAATCCCAAGTTTAATTACTCTTGAGAAATAATTAGGTGCAAATTTCAAATTATCACCTGCTGACAAATTAATCATAATATTTATATATTTAATCTACTAATTAATTAATTAATTAATTAATTAATTTGTATTCATTGCATTTTTTCTTAATCAGGGTTACCACAAAGATAATTTAATTTTGTTTTTCTCTCACTTTTCCCTGATATTTAGACAAAATTTTCACTTTCAATTCAAATTCAAACTTTTTGAAATTAAATAACTTGTAAGAATATTTTATTATAAAACATGAAGATAATCAATCATTTCGAGCCTTCGATTCGGAATAATCGATTTCTTCATGTTTTAAAATAAAAATTAATTATTTTCTTTAAATTTTAATTTAAAACCTTTCAAAATTCAATTATTTCTAAAAATTCAAGATATAATGCTTTTAATATTCAATTATTAACTAAAATTTTGACTAAAATTCATTTTAAAATTCATTTTTAAATTAATTTTTAATAGAAAATTCTACGAGAATTTAATTATTTAAATATATAATTAAACAAAAATTTTTTTAAATAATTGATTACTTCTTAAAATTTAATTCTCATAAAAAATGTTATCAACAAATTTTTAAATAATTGAATTCTTTTGACGAATTTCAAATAAATTTTTTAGAATAACATTTTTTGAGAAAGTCGATTAAAATTGTAATAAAAAAAATGAAATGCTGCGTTAAGTTTTATTATTTATGAAAATATAATTGAATCCAATCAAAAAATTTTATTATTTATAACAATAATTGAATTATTGGGGAAAAAATTTGTAAATAATTGAATTCCGATGAAATTATTTTTATTTACGAAAATAGTTAAAAGTTTGCATAGAATGTTTTCAAAATTTAAAAAAAAATGTTATCATTGAATTCAGGAAAATTTTAGAAAATAATTGAAATTTTATTGAAATTTTGGAAAATAATTGAATTTTGGTGAAGAATTTTGTTATTTATAAAGAATTTTTAAGTATTTTTGAAAATAATTGTATTTTTTCGTAGAATTTTATTACTTTTGAAAATAATTTTATTTTGAGAAGAATTCTATTAAAATTCCTAAAAATAATTGAATTCTTGTGAGGAATATTGTTATTTATGAAAATAATTGAATTTTTGCAAAGAATTTTATTAAAATTCATGGAAAAAATTGACTATTTCATGGAATTTTATTAAAATCAATGCAAATTTTTATTAAAATTCCTGAAAATAATTGAATTTTTTAAAGAATTTTATTAAAATTTCTGAAAATAATTGAATTTTTCAAAGAATTTTATTAAAATTCCTGGAAATAATTAAATTTTGCCAAAAAATTTTATTAAAATTCCTGAAAATAATTCAATTTTGCAAAAATTTTTTATTAAAATTTCTGAAAATAATTGAATTTTGCAAAAAATTTATTAAAATTCCCAGAAAACAATAAAATTTTTTAAACAATTTTATTAAAATTCTAGAAAATATTTAAATTTTGCAAAAGAATGTTATTTAAATTCATGAAAAAAATTAAATTTTGCCAACAAATTTTATTAAAATAATTGCATTTTGCAAAAAAAATTTATTAAAATTTCTGAAAACAATTACATTTTTTAAATAATTTTATTAAAATTCCTGGAAATAATAAATTTTACCAACAAATTTTATTAAAATTCCTGAAAATAATTGAATTTTGCAAAAAAATTTAATTAAAATTCCTGAAATTAATTGATTTTTGTAAAGAATTTTATTAAAATTTCTAAAAATAATTGAATTCCAAAAAAAAATTTATTAAAATTCCTGAAAATAATTGAATTTAGCAAATAAATTTTATTAAAATTCCTCAAAATAATTGAAATTCCGTGAAGAATTTTGATATTTATTACGAAAATTTAATTTTTTTTAAGAATTGCCTTAAGATTTTTGAAATAATATTTAAATATATATTAAAAAATTCAACTGATGTATTTTATTTTATTTCAAGAGAATTGAAATTAAAATTTTTCAAAAAAATTAATTCTACAGAATTATTGTTTAAAATTATTGAAAATTTATAAGATTATCCAAAGATTTGAATTTAAAACTTTTTCAAAATTCAATTATTTGTAACTTCTTCAAAATTTAATTGTTCTAAAAGTTTTTGACATTCTTTTTAATAATTAATTAAGTAAAAATTAAAATTAATTGAAAAATGTTCATAAATCTAAGTTTATTTATTTATTTATTGAAATTCTTTAAAATTTCTAATTAAATTCATTGAAAATTTAAATTTTCTAAAATTTCAAATTGAAACTTTTTGCTGTATTTTTAATAAAAATCCCTGACTTTTCCCTGACCTGTGGCAAATAATTGCCTTATTAATAATTGTAATTGAAAATTAAAATTTGACAACTTCAATCAGACAAATTTGAGTTTGAATATAAAAACGTCGGTAAATTGAATTTTTAATTCAATAAAACTGATTAAAATTTAAATAAAATATTCAAATTCTCACCTTGATTTTTTTGGTAATATTATTTTTTATTTATTATGAGCCGTATTCGAGCAGTTATTCAATAAATAATTTTTCGTTCGCAGTGTGCTCGAAAATGAATCCCGAAGTGGAGAACGATTTGGCGCCAACGCATCTTCTCACTGAGACATATCGGGAATCACGTGGCATTGCGGCGGGCAGTCTCGACATGAGGGACTACATGAATGAAATAACCGCCTACCCAAAGTCTTCCTCCGTCCCTGTAAAAAGTAGATTTTTACCCGAGATTCGTATCGACAATTCGGACGATATAAATCTCGAGAATTACAATACAAGTCCACGTAAATATCAAGAGACAAAATTAGATTCAAAATTTACAAATCGACATTCAATTGATCCTTATATTACCGAGGCGTATACAATGAATGAATGTTGTACCACTTTTCGTGACTTTGCCAAATATCCAACGTCCCAGGAGATACCAATTGTTCAAGTTTGTCTACCATCGCGAAGCGTTACACCAGAATGTACGACGACAATTTTATGTAGTGCCGACGTTGAAACAACGACAACGACAACAACAACTACGACGACAATTGGAATGAATTCAATGCCCGACGTGACTCTTGCTGTAAATAGTGAAGTGGAATTGTTAAACAACGTGAATAGTAATAATACTGATATTGTAAATAAAATAGAACACGTTACTGTTATACCTGACATTGCAAACACCATGGAACGTAAACAACCAGATGGTGAGGAAAAAATAGCCGAGCTTAAATTATTAAATTGTGAAGCGAACAGCGCCAGTGGGATGTTGGATCGAATATCTCATGATCTTGATTATCTGCTCAATCGTACACAAACGAATAATGAAGAGAAAACGTAATTCTTGTTCGATTTTCACTTTTTTTTTTCTATAAATATACATATTATATATTTGACAACAAAATTTCTTTCCAATTTATCTCATTCATAATATTTATTAATTATACACATATAAGAAATGTTATTAATACGAATTCAGAAAAGTATTTCCCATTTTTCATCTTCATCTTTATTCATTACATTAACATTATTCTTCTCGTCTCATCTCTTGTATCTATCAAAAATCATCAGAAAAAAAATTTTTATACGCTTCGAGATGTAAAACAATCTTTCATTAAAAATTAAGTGTAGAATTAAAATCAAATTTAAGATATAAGGAGAGTAATTGAGAATAATTTTGAGACTGATTTAACGTAATTTTTATGTCATTCGACGAGTAAATGTGCAAAATTTCCCAGATGGTATATATATATATATTATATTAAGAGTTTTATAAACATTAAAAGCGTTTTTATTTCTAATCCCCTCGATTTAGCGAATATTGACAATAATTTCCATATTTATTATTCCATATTTATAATAAATATTCCATATTTTTAAATTATGTAAGAATTTTATTATTTAGAGGCCTTTAAGATTCTTTTTCTTAGAAAATTCTAATTGAAAAAGGTCGAAAAAACGTTCTCAAAAAAATAAAACTTTTTTTTTTTTTATTTTCCTGACTTTTCACTGATTTCTAAATTCAATTATTCAAAACTTGAATAATTTTGTTGAACAAATATATATGTATTTAAATACTTATTTGTTTTTCCATAGAAAATAAGCTTAAAGAAATTTTACTTTAAAAAACCTTCTGAAAATTAATAATTTCTAGAAATTAAAATTATTTCAAAATTCAATTATTTTCATAAAATTATTAACTAAACTTGACTATTTTTAATAATTTTCGTAAAGTTCTTCCAGAATTCAAATATTTAAATACAAAAATTCAATTTTTTATTATAATTGTAATTTTTAATTTTTTCTAAGTCGTTAACAATATTTTCAAAAATAATAAATATAAGAAATGTAATAAAAAAGTAATTCATAAAATTAATTTTTTAAAAATATTTTAAAATATTTTTTGGAAGATAATAGTTTTTTTAATTATAATATACAATTGAAAAATGTTCAAACAATTGAAATTTGATAAAATCTATTAAAAATAATGGAAATTCGGTAAAATCATTTAGAAATAATTGAAATTTTGATAGAATCTTTTAAAAATAATTGATTTTTTGAAAAATATAAAAAGAATAATCAAATATGTGAATTTGAATTATAATAAAAAAAATTATTTCCTCGAAATTTAAATAAGTCTAAAAAAAGTATATTTTGAAAAATTTTAAATTACTTTTTTCGACGATAATTGAATCTTAAAAAATTATGATAAAACAATTCTAAGAATTCGTTTTTTCAAAATATTCTAATGTAATTTTTCGAAAATAATGGAATTTCTTAATAGAATTTTTTTTTTAATTTTAAGAAAAGCTAATTACCTAATTTTTAGAAGATTTTTAATTAAAAATTATAAACATGATTGTTTTCTCGACAAAATGTTAAAAATAATTCTAAAAAATTTTAATGTTATTATTTCTTGTATATATTTGAATTTTTGGAAATATGTTATTGAAAACTTTGAAAATAATTGAATTTTTAAAACAATTAAGTATAATGAAAAATTCTAAGAATTACTTTTTTCAAAAATATTGTACTTTTTAGAAAGTAATTTTTATTAATTTCAATTTTTAAATTAACACTTGAGGATACTTTTTTTAATTTTTGAGAATTCAATTACTTTCAAAGTTTGCAATTAAAATTCTTGAAAATTATTTTAATACAATTTTTAGAAGCTAATATTCATTAATTTTAATGTTTAAATTCACAATTGAAAATTTTTCATTAAAATTTTTGAGAAGTCAATTATTTTCAAAATTTGCAATTAAAATTCTTCAAAAACATTTTAATATAATTTTCAGAAGCTAATTTCCATTAATTTTCACTTTTAAAATCCACAATTGAATATTTTTCATTAAAATTTTTGAGAATTCAATTATTTTCAAAAAATTTGCAATTAAAATTCTTCAAAAATATTTTAATATAATTTTTAGAAGCTAATTTTCATTAATTATCACTTTTAAAATATACAATTAAAGATTTTTCATTAAAATTTTTTGAGAATTCAATTACTTTCAAAGTTTGCAATTAAAATTCTACAAAAATATTTTAATATAATTACACTTTTTCAAAAAGTGTAATTAAAATTCTTCTAAAGTTGCAATTTTCAAAAAATTGTAATAAAATACTTGTAAAAATCAATCATTTTTAATTAAATTTTACAAAATTTCAATTATTCAATATCTTTTCAATTGTAATCAGAGTTTTCGAAAATTTAATTAGAAAAATTATTCAAAAATAATTTTTGAAAGATTTGTCTATAATTATTATACTTTTCACACTATAAAAATCGAAATTAGTTTCATTTTATACTAAAAATGTGATATTTTGTTATAAATTGTAATATTTGGAAGAAAAATCGAAAAAGTCGCAATTTTTGAAAATAAGTCGCAAAAAGTCACATTTTTTAAAAATATTCGAAAAAAGTAAAAAAAATCAATATCCGAGGTCTGAAATTAAGTAGAATAATTTGTTATGTATAAAATTTTAAAACTATTAATTAAACATTAAATCTAATCAATGAATTCAAAAATTGAATAAAAAGCAATCGAATTATTCGAGTTACATTATTTATTTATCACTGTTATTGTACAGCCCTTTTATAATATCCATGATTCAGTCGTACTCTTTTTTTTACCTGGTTCGTTATAATTTTATTTACTGTAAAGTTATACATTGTTATATATAACCTACTTACATATTTAAGATCGAAGTTTATGGTGTTGGTAATAATTACCTCTAGTACAGTTAGTAAAATGCGTCACAGTAGGTGATTCTTTTTTCTTTCGTTCTGTTTTTTTTAAAATCAAAGTTTACGAAAACTGGAGCAGTTCCTTTGACTAAGCACGTGTTATAAATGCAAAAAAAAAAAAAAAATAACAAGGTCTGTGTTAGTTCATTAGCACTCGAATATAGCTATATGACTAGTTTTTCTGTTTCAACAGATTCTCTTAAAAATATAAATTATTTACAAAGATTTCAGCTAATTTACATCCGAGGCTTTATAATCATTGTGATTATTTTCAAAATCACATTAAAACAAAAAGACCCAGGTTAATTACCTGTAACATTTTTTTTCTTCTTTCAATATTGCTACTAGTTTTCATTTTCATTTTCATTTTTTTGATTTGCAAAATTCTATATTTGCAGCAATTCTTAATTGTTTAATTGAATTTTTCTACAATTGTAATTTTTTAACGTTTACAAAAATTGTTAATTAAAAGTTTGTGCAAAAAAAATGTCTAATCTGATGTCCCGATTTTTGTTTGCTCTCGTAAAATAATCAAGAACTTATATTCGAAGCTATCTCATAAACATGATTCTTGTATTTTTTTCTATTTTCTTTTTTCAATTCAGCAATTATTACACAACGACCACATTTGTCTATTTCAACATCACAGCGATCTTTTTTTTTTATAATGATATTGGATCTTGACGATGATCGCAATCTAAGACTTAAAATTTGAGAATTACAATAAAAAAAAATACCAATACTCGTTATTCGTCCGGGCTTATTTTCTTCTCGCAACGAAGAAAATAATCTACACTTTCTTTTATTTATTACATTTTCTTTTATTTCTTTTTAAATATTCCAATTTTTAAATAAAAAATTTCAATAAATAAAAACAGGAGAAATTTATTAAATTCCTGTAATTTAATTAAAATATTGAGAAATAGAATTTTCTTTCAGTTAATAAAATTTGAATATCAAATAAAATTTAACTCTTTCTACTAAAATGTATTTCTATTAATTAAAAAATAAAAAGGCGCTTTAAATAATTTTGCTAAAATATATTTTCGTTTGAATTTAAATAAATTCAGAGAAATATAAATAAATTTTTTTTTAAAAAATCCACAATTATAAATATTGTTTCTATAAAATAATAATCGAATAAATTATTTAATTTAAGAATCTAATAAATTCCTTTCATGGCAATTAAAATTAAATTTCCTTTTCAACACAAAAGGAAATAAAATAATTTTTCAAAACAATTATAAATAAAATTATATGGCATTTTATTTACTGACACCTGACAATTTTTTTCTATCAACTAAGTTGATTTTTATCTTTTCTCACTTAGAAATAATTTAATTCAAATAAATACGTATAAGTAGTTTACGTAAAGTTTGGTCAAAATAGTCGGACGAACACGTTTTCGAAGAAAAAAAAAATAATTGTAATCACTCAAATTAGATATAAAGTAATTCCAGTTTTACGAAGTTTTACATAAATACAATCATCTCAATAATGCGGTTTGATTCATTAAACTTTGGTCAGTGGAGTCGACGTTACATAAATAATGCGCTTAACTGAAGTCTTGGTTTTCTTTCTTTTTTTTTTCATTAAAATAGCGTTTCGACGAAAGTCTTTATTTTTTTCCACTGTAAAATTCAAAAAGAACTGTTGGGCGAGCAACAATTTTTCCGGTTTCTTTTTTTGTGCGAGATTCCAAAAACACGATTTGTTTCGCGATAAAAGGAAACATAAGCATTTTATTAGCGGCATTACTGTCGATTAAATTGACAAATTTCTAGGTCGGAACAAATATCACATTGAAAAAAAATTCTCTTTCAATTTTTTTCTTTTCTTTAAATAATACAATAAAAATAATAAAAATAATAAAATAATAATAATAAAAATAATAAAATAATAATAAAAATAATAATAATAAAATAATAATAAAATAATAATAAAAATAATAATAATATAATAATAATAAAATAATAATAAAAGTAATAAAAATAAAATAATAATAGTAATTCAATATAATTTCAATTAAATTGAAATTAATATTGAAATTTAATTTAATTTAATTAATATAACATTTTGACTTTGAAAGTATTTTTTTTTCTCGAGATTTTTTTTACAATGGAGAAATATTTGTAGAGGCCTAAGAGAAAACCTGATAATATTGATCAAAGGGCTCGAAAGAGGATTAAAAATACATATACTTAAAATTGATACGACGGAGGGAATATTTGAGTTACTGGCGGATGTTTCAAAATAGAAACTTTTTTTAAGAATAAAAAAAGGCACATTAAAAAAATTAAAAATAACATGATCGTTTCGAGATTATTTTATTCTATTTTTCTTTGCGTCTTGATTAAATAGATACCTAAGATTAAACTTAAATCGAAATCGTTGTTTTTTTTCAAGCCCTTCGATTTTGCTCATTCACACTTGGAAGTTCATGTTTTCTTTAGACGGTTTAGAAAAATGAAAACAATGTATTCACACTTATTTTTTGCATAGGAAACATACATGTAAACATGCTTAAAATGTAATACAGCCACGGCACCCCTCCACCTTCTCCTTTTTTTTATATACTTTCAGTCGAAACGATTTCTTACGTTTTTTTTACACACACACACATTCTCTCTCACTTACTCTCTCTCTCTCTCTCTCTCACTCTCGCTATTTTTTAAATTTACTTAAATATAAAAATACATAGCCAGTCTATACAAAGGGCGTGCAGAGTGGCACAGTGAACTGAATTACCAATTGTCCTCGATGGTTAACTGCCAGTTTCAGTAATCGTTGGCGGTTCTCCTTCGTCTTGGTAAATTTTCATTTTATTAATTGAATCTGAATGTCCTGAGGTTTTTGGCGGGATGCTAGACACACTATCACTACTTGATGTCACTGCATTTCCGGCAATTGTATTATCATTATCATTTTGTAAGCGTGGAAATTCTGGACCCGGTAACAGTAACGTTTGAGAAGGAAGATTTGATAATGACAATAATTCTGGTGTCATCATTTGTTTATTAAAACAACATCTTAACGCTTCTTCTATTAAATTCGCTATTTTGTCACGGTCACTCTGCAAACAAACAAACAAAATTTTTTAGACAAAACAAAAACAGACTCTTTTTTCAACAATTTTTCGATTAAAAAGTTTCTACTTACATCGTTTATAAAACCAAAATGTACAAGTTCCTGAGCGAGGAGCATCGGAGTGTCCGTTTGACTCACTGGACAAGTCAATTGTCGATTCATTTTATCATCCATTCGAAGTAATATGGTCATCTGGAAAAGAATAATAAATCAAAAAAAAATTGCATATATATAAAAAAAAACAATCTTCTATGGAACTTTTGGCTATGAAACTTCCGCTTTCCAGGAGACCAATTTAATTCCAATTCAAAAATAATATTCAATAAAGTAATTTAAGAAAAAAAAATTAGTAAACTAGAATTAAAGTAATAATAATGACAATAAATAATATAATTTTACTTACTAGGGAATGTAAATTGACAAAAAATGTCAATTAAAAAGACACAAAAGAGAAAAAAAATTCATGGATAATTTTCTTTCTGGGTTTTCAGGCCTCGGATCGACTTTAACGAACAAGAAAAGTCGCTTTAGTCGATTAAAAATAGAAAAAAGGTCGAAAAAGTCGTTTATTTAATTTAGCATTGTCACAAAAATCTTATTTTCTATTTCCCTGATTCTTCACTGATTTCTAAATTCAATTAATCAAAAATTTTATAATTTTGCTAAATAAAATACTCAAATACCTCTTATTTCTTTTTTCACAGAAAATAAAATATTAAAAAATGTCAACTTCAGAAATTTAATAATTTCTACAAATTAAAACTATAATCCTTCCAAAAATTCGATTATTTTCTACCATTTTTAACTAAAATTCATCAATTATTTCAATACAGAAATTAAATTTTTTATAACAATTGAAACCATTCATTATTCTTTTCAAAGATAATAAGGTAGAATAATTTCAAAAATTTTAATAAACAATACTTTTACAATTACATACAATATTAAAAAATGTCAAAAAAATTGGGTAAAGTCTTTTAGAAAATAATTTAAATACATATAGTAAAATCTTTAAAAAATAATTGAAATTTGATGAAATCTTTTAAAAATAGTTGAGTTTTTAAAAAATATTAAAAAAATAATCAAATTCTTGAAGAATTTTAATTATATATAACTTCTCAAAAATTTTATTATAATTCCTAAAAATAATTGAATTTTGCAAAGAGATTTATTAAAATTCATGAAAATAATTGAATTTCGCAAATAAATTTTTAGAAAATTCGTGAAAATTGAATTTTGCCAAAAATTTTATTAAAATTCCTGAATATAATTGAATTTTGCAAAGAGTCATATTAAAATTCATGAAAAATTTGCAATTTTTTAATCAAAATCAATAAAAGTCGCATTATTTGAAAATAGTCGAAAAAGTCATAATATCCGAGGCCTGGGTTTTCGGTAAAATCGCCAAAAGTAATTTTTGCAATTATTAAGACTTACATTTAATTCATTACTGTCTTCCTTCGGTTTCACATTACACATCATATTGACTACTCTACGAGCTTCTTCGTCGTACGGTTCTGGAGTTACAGATTTAACAGATTCCGTAACTTCAGGCGAAATCGCTCTCGGACGAGCGGGAGGCGGAAGTTTCGCGGCAAATGCAGTCAAAGGATAAATCCCATATCTATGTATAAAGAATACGCATTTAATTACTTTGTTAAATCAGCGCCTAAAAATTTTGCACCCATTTCATTTCAATAAATTTACATTATTTAATCTCTACTGACTTTTTTGTTTTAATAAAATTATGAAACTTGAAAATAATGACGTTTTCAAATTTATTTTCTTGAAAAGAGAATTTTTACAAGAATTTTTTTAAATTAAAAAAAAATTAAATTAAATTAAATTAATTTATTTAATTTAAATTTAAAAAGAATTTTTCGAGAAAATAAATAATTTTCAACAATTTAAATTGAAAATTTCTTTTTTTCACTGTTTCGTAAAATTTCTTTTCAATTTTCTTTCCATCTTATTGAACAAATTTGACTCTCAAAAGAATATTCCCTTGAATATTGTGATTTGAGTTGATAATTTTGCTCATCAGTCAGAAATTTAGTGTCGTAATCGGTAAACGAGACAAATATTCAGAATCTTGAAATTCATCAATAGTCAAAGGTCAATTTAAATAAATTTAAAGCAAAAAAAAAAAATACACTTACTTTACATCTTCAACAAATTTTTCTAATTTCTCAGCAACTGGTATATCACTGAATCGTATCTCTTGGGGAGGCCGATTCTTAAATCGTAATTCAGCAACTATCGTGTCGGGTCCATATAACCTTTGCAAAACTTCGTCAGTTATAGTTTCCGAAATATTCGCTGAAACATCAAATCAACGATTATTATTCGTCAACATTTTATTAAATTACACGCAACGCACTCAATAATAACTAAAAATTTTTATTTTTTATTAAATTGTTTTCCAAACTTTTAGTTAGAGATTTAAATAAATATTTTTAATTTCTACGAGAAGTTAAATATATTCAAAAAATTTGTATTAAAATTTATCAAATAATCTAATTTTTTTCATAATATCTAAATTAAATTATTCAATTTTTGTTCAATAAAATAAATAAACATTTATTTTTCTACGGAAATTGAAATTTTAAATAATTTTAGTGTAAAAGCTTTTTGAAATAATAGATAATTTCTTCGAACAATTTCTTTGAATTTTTTTTAAGTAATGGAGCTTCTTTAATAATTTTATTAAAAATTGAATTCTTTCGTAAAATTTGTTTGAAAATAATTGAATTTTTGCAAATTTTTTATAATTAATTTTTTATATTAAGAAAAAATTGAATTCTTTCGTGAATTTTTTTGGAAAATTATTCAATTTTTGCAAAGATTTCAAAAATTAAATTCTTTTGTGAAATTGTTTCGAATATAATTGGATTTTTGCAAAGAATTTTACTATTTATAAATAAAATTGAATTGTTTCGAAGGATTTATTAAAATTTTAGAAAATTGTTTTTGTTCGTGAGATTTTATTAAAATTTTTTTGTAAATAATATTGAACTTTAGCAAAAAATTGTATTATTTATAAAAATAATTGAATTCTTACGAAGAATTTTATTTAAATTTAAGTAATTAATTAAAATAATTAATTAATTTAAGTAATTAATTAATTAATTAATTTAAGTAATTAATTAATTAATTAATTTAATTAATTAGTAAATTAGGTAATAATTACATTTTTTTCAAGTTTGAATTTGAAATTATTCAAAAATTCATATTTGAAAATAAAAATTTTATAATTTGCATAATAATAAATTAAATATCACGTTCAGCGCGCTAGCGCGTTTAATTAAAATTCGGTTATAAAATTTATAAATTAGTGATAATAAAAATTGTGAAATTAAAATATAGAGGAGAGAAAAAAAAGAAGAGGAGGAAAAGAAAATTAGAAAGAAAAAAAAACTCACTGGCTGAATTGACGAGGGCATGTGCCGAAAGTAATTTGAGCGAATGGACTTCGAATAAGACAGGGTGAAACAATAATTCCCTGGCACTCGGTCTACTGAGTGGATCCGATTGAAGACATTTACTAATGAAGTCCTTTTGTTGAGCATCATCTAATGATTCTATTGTTTTCCTAATATTTTCGTCAGTGACAACCGTTCCACTCTCGCCATTTCCTTGAATTTCTAACGCCGCCATTTCCAAAGCACACATTCCAAATGAATAAATATCTATTGCCGGTGTTAACGAACCTGTTCATTAAAAAAAAAAACAAATAATTTACCGTATAAACAAAATTTTATTTACAATACCAATAGAAAAGAAAATTAATACTCACTTCCATATTCGGGAGCTACAAAATGTATATTCTTCATGTTTTCTCTACAAGTTTTCACGTGCTGGTGAATCGCATCAGGTGCAACTGTAATCATTTAAATTTCAATTTAATTTCAATTTAATTTCAACTTAATTTCAATTTAACAATTTATTTAAATTTGAAGAAATTTATATTGAATTTTCCATTTCTTTTTTGGACATTAATTTGTCATTCGTGTATTAAATTCTACTCTATATGTTAAATAAATATTTACACAAAAAAATACTAAATTAAATAAAAAAATTGTTATTTTTGCATTTTTCTTCATATGTATTTAGTATATTAAATAAATATATTCAGTAAATTAAATAAAAAATTGTAAACTAAAGTCGATTAGAAATTCGGTAAAATAAAACTTTCTCGCAACTATATAAAGATTATACTCAATAAAAATAGTTATAAATTTCAATTCCTCGGACGTAACGAATTATTTTTTAGGGGAATATTCATGCGTCTCGTTAATCATTCTAAATGGTAAAATTACAATGATAAATAATACGTGTAGGTAGTGTTAATTTGAGTTAAGCAACTCGCGTTTTTCAACCTTAAATTCCCGACATTTGTTAAAGACCGTCATTTATTTTCCCCCATCGTAAATTAAATATCATTTTTCAAAAACATTCAACAATCTTCAATATTTCAATCATCGCTATCTGAAATACGTATATTCACAAATATTTATTTTAAAAATGATTATACAAAATTCTTCTGATTACGTATTAATATTAAGTAATTTGAGTAAATTGTTTTTTTTCCCCTTTTTATTTGTTCTGAATGAATAATTATATTATCAATCTAAAGCTCAAAGGCAAAGTCTCAAAATTATTGCGTATTATACACGTTCCATTTGAATTGCGACTTTGCTAATTGTTGCGAATGAGAAAAATATAGGAAAACTTTTTATAAATAAAATATTCGAGTTTAATATTATTAACAAAAAAAAAAAAAAAAACAGAAAAGAAAAGAACATTATGATAAACGTAAAATTCTTTATGAATTCGAGACACATGTGTTTAATTAAATCCGGTTTAACTCTCCCACTCGTTACATATATCTATATCGAGAGATATGACGCGATTGAGAAAGTATCAAGCGACCGTGATAGGACCACATAATTTCATTCATACACGCAGTGCTGTACATAACACTTAAGGAGCTTCAATTTTCATGAATTCAATACTCTTCGACGTACTTTATTAAAAATGAATTTTTTTTTATTTAAAACAAGAAAGAAATAGTGAAATATTTAATCTTTAAAAAAACGCAAAAATACAGAAACAGAATTTTGTTTTTACTAACCTGAACCAATTTTTACTAGTCCATTGTGTTGAATGAAAATAGTATCGCAAGTTAAATTTCCATGAATTATAGGCGGCGAACAGGAATGCAAATAACTGAAAACGTAATTCGAGAGTTTTAATGATATTTTTAAAACAAGTTGCATTATAATATTTAAACCAAGGTATCTATAATTAGCCAATAAAAAGAATTCCCCAGTTTTTATGAGACTGAAGTTTGCGACTTTTTTAAAAACGACTTTTTTAATCTCCTTAAAATTTTGAACGTTCAAATGAACGAAAATTTTTTTTTACAATATTTTCAAATATTATTCAATTCTGAGAAATAAAAACTAAATTTAACTTGAAGAAAATAATTCATTATTTTTATTGTGAAAATTAATATGTATTTTGTATCAAAATTCAAACTTCAACAATAAAAACAATAAAAAATTCGTTCATTTGAACGTTCAGAATTTTAGGGACTTCTTTTTCCAATTTAACTTCGTTTCTAATTTTTATGAAATTAATTGTTACTTATAGGACAAAAAAACGTGAATTTGAAGCCAGAATAAAATATTTTTTCTTTAGAAACGTTCCGAACTTAATTATTTTCTTTTAAAAACTAAATTTATTCCAATTTTCCTCTCAAAATTCATGGTTCACTAGTTTTGAAAGTTCAAAATTTGAAATTTAAAATGTACGTTTTTAATTTTTATTGCAATCAATTTTAAAAATATTTGTCATGAAAAGTATTTCCTTCATTTAATGAAGGAAATACTTTTCATGACAAATATTTTTAAAATTGATTGCAATAAAAATTAAAAACGTACATTTTACATTTAGAAACTCTAATTAAATATTTCGCCAGTGATGGAAAATTATTGTACAAGAAAAATTTAATTTCAAGAAAAAAATAACCAAAGTTCGTTCATTCGAAAGTTCGGAACTTTAGGAACCAAAAAAATCCCAAGTATTACAGATACCTTTTTTTTATATTCGCTTCGCCTAAATTATTTACCTTAATGCAGAAAGAATTTGCGTGCACCACCTTTTCCACGCTTGTAGAGGTAACTTTTTAACGTTTCGTTTTGTTCGTTTTAGAAATTGCTTCAACGAACCAGAAGACATATATTCAGTGATGAATATCACCTGAAAAAAACAAAACAAATAAGAAAATAAAATTCTTTTAAATAAAGCGCAATTTTGAAAGAAAAAAGAATATATCGAGAATTTACGTATTAATAATTAGTTTGAAAAAAAAAGATCTATAGGTCATTAATAAACACGCATTAAAATGACTCACCCGTGGCTTATCATTGTGGGTGTCCGTCCAATACCTATGAAACTTAACAATGTTCGGATGTTCTAACTGCGTTAGATTTTCAAACACCTGTTGTATTTTTTCCTCTTGAGCTTTAAAATTTTTTCGCTCGGAAAATTGCACCTCATTCCAAACAACTTCCACACCCTCCTCGGTATCCATTGCCAAATAGGCACAATCTATGCCCGGAACGTCCCGTTGCTCGACCTGTATCAAAAAAAAAACCAATCAATAAAAGTACAAAATAATTTTAATTTTTCGAATTTAATTTAAAAATTTAACAAAAAAAAATGATTCTTTTGCACTAAAATTTAAATTTCATAATTAAAAATTAATTATTATAGTTAACATTACTTTGATATTGTTAACAAAAAGAATAAATGAGACTATGAATTAAACATGAAGAAATAAATATTACAATGAGTAACAATGAGCAACTGTGGAAAATTGACAAAAACTAATTTGTCAATAATTGAGCAAAACTTTCACGAACTAGACAATAAATTATTACAAACTCCTCGGGAAAGACCTCTAAAATTAAAAAAGCAATAAATTAATGACTTTATGACTTGAAATTGGAGAAAAAATTTCTCTTTCTGTATTTTTGAGAATTTTCGCAAATTCGTTTCAAAAATTTAAATTATTGCTTCTCGATATTTAATATCGAGGGATGTAAATTTCAAATTTTTTTCAATTTCAAAAAAAAATCCTTGAAATTTAAATATGAGTTTTGAAATTTTTGCAGAAAGATTTCTTATTAAAATATTGAATTTCAATTTTCTTTCGCAAATATTTTCGATCAAAATCGAGAATTTTTTTCCGTTTATACTTTTTCCAAAAGAATTTAAGAATTAAAGAATTTAAAATTTTAATTTTCTGTAATAATAAAAAAGAAAATTGCTCTTTAAGTGATTTTTGTCAATTTTTCACATTCCTGAAGTTCTAAACGTTCAAAATGAACGAAATTTTATTTCGACGAGAGAAATAATTTAAATTAAACATTTTCTTCCCTGAGAATTAATTTTTTTTATTAAATAAAATAATTTTATTTATGAAAAAAAATTAAAATTAAAAGAAATAAAAAAATATCGTTTATTTAAACGTTCGAAACTTGAGGAACACAATTTTTTCCGTTACTTCCAAGTTGAAACCTATAATGAGATGAAAATTGAATAACAAAAAAAAGTCATTGACCAAATACGCAAAATGTGTGTGATTGAAAAAAAAAAATTGGAAATGACATGATCGCAGAATGATGGTGACAATAGTAAATGGGCTATTTGAGGAAATCTATTGTAAAATAGTAATCATCCTTTAAATGAGCTTTACTTAGAGCGCAGTTGGAACGATTTCATGCCTATTTGCCATTACATGAATGTGACCTTGCTAAGAATTTAAGGAGGGGAGATAGGACAGTACAAAATAGGGTTTATCATTTATAAGCAGACATGATTGACTAAAATCAACATTCACCGAATATTTTGCATAAAATACAAAACAATGTAAATAAAAAATTAGACTATAAATACCAACAAAAAGAACTAAACGAAACAAACACAGAACCAAATGAATATGATAAAAATTAATCCAATGAAAATGAAAATGAAAGAAAAATAATTAATAAATTCTCATAATGTATTCAAACTATTCATGAATATCATATTATCATGCGAGAAACGTGAATTATTATATCGATATTGTAATGTGATAATGAATTCATTATTTTTCGAAATGAACCACAAGTTCGTTTTTTTTTCTATACATTAAATTTTTATGAAATTGATATTATAATGAAACAAATTGTGACAAATGTTTCTTGATTTTTTTTTTTTTTTGCTTCATTAAAATACGTACCTTCATTTCAGAAGTTTCATTTTCACCAAGTTTTGATACTGCAAAATTAGCGCCGTCTCCTAGGGAATGCTTTGTACCTACATAGACCTAAAGAAGACAAATTTCATATATTACGAACTTGTGATTTTACTATTTCGAAAGCAGAACGTTGCTTTCTTTTTTTTCTTCAAAAAAAAAAAACAGGGAAAAAAAGATATTCCTTAAAATCTCTTTGAATACATTTTGTTTTTCAAAAAAAAAGGAGTTTACTTTTATCACCTGAGGGAAAATTTTTTGACTAATACACACTTTAGGATCAAGAGGATACATCGTAACTGAGAAATTTAGGCAAATAATTATGAAAATATTTTCCTATTCATGTCTGCCATTCAATATTTTGTATACCTACAATCAAACATTTTCTTCCAAATTTTCAGAAATTTGCATTTATTATTTCATTTATTATTAAAATTCAATTTAAATATTAAAATTCAATTTAAATACTAAAATTCAATTTAAATTTCAATATTTAAATTATTAATTAAATATTATTAAATTGAATAATCTTCAAAATTAAAATATTAAAAAATAAAAATATTAAAATTAAAAGACGAAATGCAAAATTCCAATTGTATTGGAACGAAAATAGTTTTCTTTTTTGGTTGAAAGAAAAATTGCCTAGACATTTCGATAGGTAAAAGGGAAAATTTGTTTATTTTTAGCATAAAATATGAAATTGTCAAGTGAATATCGCCACAGTGCCAAGAACGTAGACCAAATGAATTTAGCATAATATATGCAAATTTACATCTCTATAAATCCAAAAATGCGATCTACATAAAGGCAATACTAAATTTAGAGACGAGAATCTACGATTGTCCGTAATTTCTATAATAAATTTAATCTAAGACGTACGAAATTTTAAAAAAGCCCCAAAAATTAATTAAAACAACAAACAAAAATGCTATTCAAACAAAAGTAAATATTTTCATAAATAAATCAAAAACAATTCATTTTTGTGAAACGAAAATTAGAGTCCAATTTTCAATTTTCAAACAAAACAAAAAACCCAATTGTGAAATATAAAAAAAAAGAATAAAAAATTACGTATCATATTATTCAACAGTTTGTTTATTTATTGAAATATAAATAATTAATCGATTACTAAGATTGAGGTCTTTACTTTGTGCATATATATTGAACTATTTTTAGTTCACAATTTAGTTTAATTCAATTTCAACAAGTAGTGCAAAGGTTATGAATTCTTTTCGCAAAGTATAATAATATGAATGAATTGAATAAAAAGAAAACAATATATTCGAAGAAAAATAATGTTCCATCCCCGCAAAAGCTCAAGATAAGATTAAGGATTTGCTTTATGGCAAATATTTCTATGATAAGTTGTAATTTATTTCAATTATACCTTTAACATTTAGAATAAAAAGTGATTTAAAAAAAAAATTTATTTAGAAAAATAATAAATTAATTTGCTCAATTAATTTCTAATTTGAGGTCAACACTAATTGTTTATAAAAACAGATATTGTTATCAACGTAAACTATAATATTTTGTTTATACTTTGTAAAATCTATTAATATTAGAAAATTAAAAGAAATGTAACAATTAGAAAAAATAAAGAAAATGTAACAATTAAAAAAGAAAAATGTCAATAAGATTAGAAAACAAAAAATATTTCCAATAATTAATTATTAATTAAACTAATTAAATTGAAAGAATTGAATTAAAATTTTGAATTGACGTTAATTGAATGAATTGAATTAACGTCAAGTTTCATTAACGCAGTTTTAATGAACGGTAATTATAAATATTTAATTTCAAACCCGAGAGCAAAGAAAAGTAAAAAAAAATTGTTTTTTTTTTCTAATTTCAAAAAGTATTTCATTTTTTGATATCATTATACATAATGCGAATTCCTCATACATTTTCAATAATGAAATCTCTCGCTTTGTCCTATTAGAGGTTATGTTCAAACTGGTTTTCAACCTAACCTGAGTTCCCATGACTTTTTTTTTTACTTTTTCTGTTTGAAAAACCAAAAAATCGGATAATCGAGGATTAATACTGAAAAACTTGTATTGAATGTTTTAAAAGCGACTTAATGGTAATTAATCGTAAAAATCATTCACCATAAACATGTCAAAAAGCCAAATACACAGCAATGTTGCAAACGTTTTAAAAACAATTTTTTTTTCGTAATAAAGAACAGAACAATAGCAATTGAACTAATTAATAAAACGACTTGCTTTAATTATTCACAAAAATGTTGTCAAGAAAACTAAACTTTAATTTTCACCATTGTTTCCAATTTCTCAAGTCTAAGATTAATATAATGAAACGAAACTGAAACTGTAATAATCGAGTAAACTCGAAATATAATAAGAATTCACTTACAATGGTCCTTTTTAGAATAAGAAGTAAAAATAGGAAAAAATTTGCAAACGAAGAAAAGAGTAAAACTGCAAAAGGTAATTCTCCATCTCTTGATGTGTAAAAAGCACGAGTTCGAAATTTCGAGTTGACAATTCTGGAGATTGAGAATTCACTAATCCACTTTTCCTCAATATGAATAATTTGACAACGTGATAGCGATATTTCTTTTTTTTTGATAGCGACCTCCTGTTGATAGCAGGGACAGTAAAAGCGTGTGTGGGCAAGGTTTATGCTAAATGCAAAAAGAAAGCCAGACACAAATTTTTGAAACGAAATTATTTACCTCTTCCCGGCGTTTGAGCCACCGCCCGCAGGGACTCTCTTCCAGGATTTCGCTCTCATCTTCAGAATCTTCACCACTTTCTCGCGGTGACTTATGCTCTGGATCGGTACTGGCACGACTCCCGGGCATCACACACGCGCGAATTAATTAAAGAGGAACACCACCGAAAAAGTATGACGCGACCAGGCACATCGGTGCGACGCACTTCAGTTTTGCATTAGGGGATCTCACACTATTGCAAATTTGTCGCGTATTTCACTCGTAAAAAGAATAGATTATGGAGAGATATCGTCGTATGTGCTGTGAACAGTCGAGAGCACTGGAGTTGATTCACTCTTTTTAGTGTGTGACACATGCAATCGCAGAAACCTGAACACCGATACCGAGATACGATATTTCTGATCTTACACGATCTCGAGGTTGGATGCACTCTTTTCGGTTTAGATCAAGACTTGAGTGGTGTACTGGACATCTCGCGCACTCTTCACAAATCTCACTGTCAAAATAAAATCTCTCTTGTTATGAGCGAAATAGACACACACTGCCACTCATTTTTAGTCGTCGCTCACGTACGCCATCCCAGTATGGCGATTCGACACCGCACCCCTTTTGATGAACATTTATTACCGCCACCTTCGGAGTTCACGTCAAACTAACCCCAATACACACTATTCTGTTTTATCAATAAAAAATACTTGTAAATTGTAATTAGAAACGAATATTATGATTCATTGGTAAAAATAAATGATTTTCGGATAATTCAAAGTTGGTAATTAGTTTTAGTTTGTTGGTTAAATTGCCAATTTTCGAAGAAGATGATTACAGCGCATGCGCGGGTTTGATTCACCCATGGCGGGAAGATTCAAAACAAAAAAGTTGACCTAAGGGTATTTTGCTGTGTAATAGTAAAAAATTATAATTCTTGCAAATTTATATTAATTATTCTAAAATAAAATAAATGTACCATAAACCTATGTTATTGTTTTATATAAAAAATACCAAATGTGTACAGATTACTTACAGTGTTTTATGGTGCAAACCGTGCAAACATGAATCATTCAACCTTGGATGTCAAATTCTTTTCTTTTCCCTTTTATTATTAAAAAATAACTTTAACCCTTTTGAAACATTTTTAATTAATTACCCATTTTTCTAAATTTGTATTTTTAGTCTAAAATACATTTTTTTTAAGTAAAATTACAAAATGACAGGGTGTTAAAATAAAGTGACCTTGAACTTTTCACATATGTGCTGTGGGTAGCAACAAGTGCCTATTGACCTCAATTGAAAAAATTTCGCAAATTTCTTAAATAACATACGAAAAGAAGTATAATTCCATTTAATTTCTATTATAGGGATGAAAAAAAAATAAATTTAATATCATTTATCAATTGTGAAGAAAATTGTAGTTCTTCCCAACAATTCACGGATGGCGCGACAATCGTTTTTTCCCCATCTCTTAGTTTGTTAATGAATGGTCATATTGGGGAAATTTAAACCCTGTTGACAATTCAAATTTTTTGCAAAATAAATTGTTTTGACAGTTAGTATAATTAACGTCGCCTAAAGCAGGTCTAGTCATTTAAAAAGTATAAAATAAATGTATTTTGAGTTATTTGTGAAAAAGAAGAAGAAGAAAAAAGTTTTTTTCTAGAAAGGAATAGAAAAAATAAGAAAAATATTCTGCTTGATGAAATAACACTGTATATATTACACATATATGATATACAATTCATACAATTTAATAACGCTTTACAATTTTGTATCCTTACAATAATTAACTATACTTGTTTTAAAAGAATTTAACTTAATTTTCACATACGAAAACTAAATTTCGATGAAAGGTGAGATCCAAATTTTAATTACTTTGTAGTAATTAAGAATGGAAATTTTTTGATATAAAATTTTGGAAAATTTGCAAATATTATAGAATTAATTCGACTGAAAATTAAAACTATAAAAATCTACCCAATACAATTATATTAAAATTCATAATAATAGTTTTTACCCGTATTTAATTAATGTTTAATTAGCATATAGGTAAATGTGACGCACTGTTGAAAAAGGTACCGAAAACGACATAAAAACAAATTGGAAAAAAATTGTAGGTTATGTTTACAAATTTTTTAGTGAAAATACAGAAAAAAGAATCAATTATTCTTAGAAATTATTAATAATAAATTCTTTAATACATCGGCGAAATATTTCAAAAACTGATTTTAATCTTAAATAATTAAACAGAAAATTATAATTAAGGTGAAAGAGACACAAAAATAACCTTTTAAAAGCATGAAATAATTTTTAAAAAAATTCAGTTAACCTTTTTCAGAAAAAGTAATTCTGCAGAATTGTTAATTAAAACTATGAAAAATTCAGGTTTTCAAAGATTTTAATTTAAAACCTTTTCAAAATTAAATTATTTCTAAAAATTTACGCTCTAATACTTTTAATATTCAATAATAATTCAATAATAATAATAATATTCAATTTTAACTGAAATTCATTTTTCAATCAATGTTTATGAAAAAATTCTTCTAGAATTCAATTATTTAAATACAAAAATAACAAATTCGTGTAAAAATTTTAATATTCAATTCTAATTTAAAATTTTAACTGAAATTAATTTTTAATCAGTATTTATTAGAAAATTCTACGAAAATTCAATTATTTATTTATTTTACAATCAATTAAATACAAAAATAAATAATTTATTGAATAATTGAATATTTCTCAAAATTGAATTCTCATAAAGAATTTTAGCAATAAATTTTTAAATAATTAAATTCTTTTGACGAATTTTAATAAAAATTTTAAGAATAATTACATTTTTTCGAGGAATTCGATTAAAATTGAATTAAAAGTAATTGAAATTCTGCGATGAGTTTTATTATTTATGAAAATAATTGAATTTCTCAAAAGAATTTTATTATTTAAGAAAATAATTGAATCGCTGTTAAAAAATTGTATAGTTTATGAAAATAATTGAATTCCTGCGATATTTTTAATATTTATGAAAATAATTCAATGTTTTCGCAGAATTTTATTAAAATTTGTTTTAAATAATTAAATTCTTTCGGAAAATTTTATTAAAATAGTAGAAATTGAAAATCATTTAAATTGAGGAAAATTTTTGAAAATAATTGAAATTTTGCCAAGAAATTTATTAAATTTTTTGAAAATAATTGAATTTTGGAGAAGAATCTTATGTTTTATAATAATTAAAACTTGCTACTTTGTTACTGTAACTTCTACAAAAATTATTTTCATCATTACGATTATTCATTTCTAGAATTTTCAACTATAAAATTCTTCTTTAAATCAATTTTTTAAAAATGATTTTTGATAAAGTTCTTTGTGAATTTTCAAATTCTTTTGTTTAGAATTTAATTTTAGGAAATTTCGATTATTCTAACATTCTTCAATTAAATATATTAGAAATTAAAAACTTCAAATAATTAAAAGAAATTCCCTTAAATTTAAAAAATTTCCCTTATTCGAAAGAAGATGAAAAATTAATTCTATACATAGAATTCTTAATTAAAAGTACGAAAAGTTCAAATTTTCAAAGATTTTAATTTGAAATTCATTTTTAATTCAATATTTATTAGAAAATTCTACGAGAATTCAATTATTTAAATATAAAAATAAATATTTTATTAAACCATTGAATGTTTCTTAAAATTGCATTTTTATAAAGAACTTTATCAACAAATTTTTAAATAATATTGAATTCTCTTGATAAATTTTAATAAAATTTTTAAGAATGCATTTTCCGAGAAATTTGATGAAAATTGTATTAATAAATTGAAATTGAAATTCTGCCAAGAATTTTATTAAAAGTTTTGAAAATAATTGAATTTCGGAGAAAGATTTTATTATTTATAAATATAATTAAAACTGTGACAAGAATTTTTTTTTAATTTTGAACATAATTGAATTTTTGCAATTATTTCTAATTTCTTAAAAATGCAAATTTTTTCATTGTTTTTAACTAAAATTCTTCTATAAATCCATTATTTTCAATAATTAATTAGATACATATATATATTAAAAAATTTAACTAATTTCAGAAGAATTTGAAATATTAAAATTTTTCAAAAATCCAAGTTCTTTAAAATTTCTAATTAAATTTATTTAAAATTGAAGTTTTATAAAATTTCAAATTAATACCTTTTTGATGTTCACCTATTTATGAATGAAATTATTTAATTATAAATTATTGTCAGAAATAGAAAAAATTGAATGTTTCTTTGTAATTTTATAGTTTATGAGGCAAACCCTGCAATTTTCTTGACAATTTTTTTTCCTGATATTTTCCTGACTTTACTAACATATGGCCTACCCTTAGGGTACATTTCTCGACAGAGCGTCACAAATAAATAATTAATAACTAATTCCTAAATATAATTTATAATATCAATCATATACATTTTCGTATAATGATAAAAAAATAATATTTACTAATTTCTACAAAAAGAAGGAAAAATCCCTGACATTTATTTTCCGTATGACGATATATATAATACTCGAACACTAGATTTTTTTTTTCATCTAAATATCTACATTGACTTCAGTTTTTATATAGTAGTGTTACCAACAATTTGTTAAAATTTCGTCTTACACAGTTTAACATTATTTTTTGAGATTTACATTATATCTTTAAAGAAACCGTTTTTTTTTTCCTTATTGCACAATTCTAAAAACTAATATCTCTTTAAATATATATTTTTTTTTAATTCTTTGAAATTAAGATTAGGTTTTTAATTCATTCGAATGCCAGTGGTATGGCGGGAATTGGTAATATTGGATTTAGTGTTTCAACTTCGAGGGCAGTAGCCATACAATTACTGGCCGATTCAACTTCACCTAGGGATTCTAATACTTTACCGAGATTATACCAAGTTTGATGTGACGTTGGATCCATTTGGGCAGCATCTCTGAGAACTTTCTCAGCCAGCCTCTGACTACCGAGATAGTGATAAATCATACCCAAGTGTTGAAGACTCTTTATGTGCAGTGGATTAATTGCGACTGCATTTTGATTCCATTGTTTGCCCTCGTTGAATTCTTTCTTGTGCTCATAGAGTAGACCTTTAGCGAACATTATTTGATGACTCAGGGGATAGATACTCGAGGCTTCCTGTAGAGCTAGCGTTGATCCCATTGTTTGCTCCAGGGCAAGGAAGACTTCGCCGAGGAGGATCCAGACTTGCATTTGTAGGAGCCATAGTTTATGCGGTCCTGGCTTTGGCATAAACGAACTCAACGAGGATGCGACTTCAGATAATGCTTGCTCGACCTTGGAAACTGCTAGCGAATGTGTGTGCAGTGAATTTGAATCCTTGTCGGACATTTCGGATGTGTAGAGGTGAAAAACACTTCTTGTTTCACTGCGTTTATCACTGTGTTGATCACTATTGTCACTCGTCGTTTGTGTCTCGTACAGGGTTTTCCATTTGAAGAGCATATTTTTAATTGTCATTAGTGAATTCTCCTCGCCAACCACTTGTAATTCGAGTCTTGCTTTCACGTAGAGGAAATTTAGATTATCGGGATATTCGTCGAGAATTGATGTCAATAATTGTAGAGCTTCGGCGAATTGCTTTTGAGCGGTTAATAGCAGAATCAGAAGATTCAATGAGGGTATATGTTCGGCACGTAGATTTAGGGCGATTTTCACGTGGATCATCGCGTCATTCATTTGTCGATTCATTGAATGTAGATGTGCTAAATAGTACTCGACCAAATGATCATTGGGATCGATTTGTTGTGCCTTGTGAAACGAATCGAATGCAACAGAAACAAAATGTGTTTTGTCCTGTTTTACTGTTGTATTCACGGACATTATACTGTGACCAATGCCAATGTACAGATGACAGCGTGAAAGTAGACCTTGTGTATTACCCGAGTCTCGATGAAGAGCCTGCTGACTCCACTTTATGCCCTTTTCAATCATATTTAATTCCTCGTAGCAAATTCTCGCCGCTAGGAGACAGGGCATCACTTTATTCGGCGCGAGATTGCAGACAATTTCCAACACTGCGTAGGCATGAACGTGTCGACCGAGATTCATCAAACATAATGCGAATTGCAACCAAATGTGCACTTCGCCGTGGGAGAATTTCATTGCCCTCTCGAAGGATTCATGAAGGATTTCCACTTGTTCCCAACGAACTAAAACAACTGTCAAGAGATCGTAGACAGCCGCTGCATTCTCGAAGGCGCGTATTCTTGCTTCTTTGAATTCGGGCGATTGACTCAGGACCGCGTCTCTCACGGCCATTGCCTCACTAATTAACAGCAATAATATTGTCTCCTCGTAACGATTTCGGGGAATAAATATATTCGGTCCCATGTATTTTTTTGGCTTCCAGGGCGAATCGGATTTTAGTTGATTCACTTTACGATTGCCGGGGGAATTTAAATTAATTTCTGGTGAATCGTATAGTGAGCCGCTGACATTTCGCGTGAGTACTTCAGCGAATTGACGGGTGAGAATTTTTCTCAATCGTTGTGTTGATATTGTCTCGACTGCCGATAATATTTCCCGATAACGATTCACGGCTATTTTCATATTTTTATTTTGTATATGCAATAAAGGTGCTCTGTACAATGCTGTCTCGAGAATTGGTCCGATGTACTTTGCTTCATTCGATGTCGAATGAGAAGAAGTATTTGGATTAAATGTTCCAGTAGCGGTACCAGTCGCAGTTCCAGTACCAGTTCCATTTTGATGTAGAATTTGCTTATCCTGCTCTTGTAAATAAACAAGCGTCAAATCACTCGCTATCTCGTAACACTTAATTAATTTCTCCTGCCATTCGGCTATTTTGTATTTCGTTTTACTGCTCGGCGGTTGTTTCTCAAGACAAAGACCCTTTATCGCATAGGATTCGGCGACAATTCGCATACTTCGACTAGGCAATTGTTTTTCCGTCAATGTATCCAATTCGGCTTGTTCGTAATGATATAGTGCTTCATTGTACATTCCCATTGTGTAATGTAATTTTCCCAAAAGAAGATGTGCATCGAGAACGACAACAGCTTGCTTATCCTTTTCATTTGCGGCGAGAAGTAAATATTGTTTTGTCTCAACAAGTCCGGTACGTGCTTTACCGACATTATCATCAATTGGCGGTGTTTGTTCTAAAAATTTTTCCAATCTTCCCTCACCACTGAGAAAATTTGCAAGACACTCTTCACTTGGATATAATACTTTAAGTTGATCGGCTAATTCAATCACTTTACTCCAATTTCCATCCTCGCGATTTTTAGCGATTTCCGCCTCAATTCGTAAATTTTGACTTCTTTTACTTGTCATTGTTGATTTATTATTATTTTGTACTCTTTACAGGATAATTGCTTTGATAATTAAATTGAATGAGGTCACATGTTTCCTGCGAAGAAAAAAAAAACATCTTTCGTAAGAATCTTTTTTATCAATGAAAGTCTATATTCTTAATAAAATAATTTATATTCTTAATAAAATAATTCATATTCTTAATATAATTTATATTCTTAATAAAATAGCTAAAAAACAATTTTATTAAAACAATTTAATGAATCGTGGAAATAATACATTTTGAAAAAATATCCAAAAAATTTTAAACTTATTTATACAGTGAAAATTTTCATTCGTATTTTCGTAATCAATCAGGTTCATAAAATCTTTAACTTAGAAAAGTATATTAATTAAAGAAAAACGTTTATAAATTGATATAAATCTTGATAATATAACCTTACTTTACGGAAATCATTAAAACTTCCAAGGATAGAACATTAATATTGATAAATCGTGTAAATTTTTTAGTAATAATAGAAGAATATTAAGTGAACTCTTACCTGATAAATGTTGTTTTAAACAATACATAACTTAAATGGTATTTATTTTGCTTTAATTACACGACTTTTATAACATCATCCTGTCAGCAAATTGTCATTGTGACAACTGACAATATAATAATTTCTTCGTAATATCTGGTAATATTTCCGTAAGTTCCGCAATAATGGAAAGATTTCTTACAGGCAAACATAACCTCACTTTTTTTGTATTTGACAGTTCTTGTCTGTCGCACGTTGAACATTTTTTATTCTCTTTATTTTTTATATAAAATGATGATATATATAACATTTAAAGTAATTATATATTAAAATTGTAAGTGAATAATTAGGTAATCAATTTTTTGAATTAATTACTCATTTTTCAGTCAGAAATTAAAGACGTTAATTATTTTAAAAATTTGACTGTTTTGTTTTTTATTAATTGTTGTTGCAATAAGCAATAATAAAAAGTATATTATATTATAAAAATATATTATATTATAAAAGTATATTAAGTATTAAATGAAACTGTTATATTTTTAATATTATTTTTTCTTATTCTACATCTTGGAATTTAATTATTTTTTTAAAAATTGTTTTACAGGAATTGAATGAAAGTAAATACTGTATTTTGAAAGACGAAAATGTTTATCAGCATCAAGGACAAGAGATGAATCAGTGTTTTGAATAGCTGTGATATAACTAGAACAAGAAAATCATTTGCAAAAAAAAATGGATTCTGTGGAATTTTATGATGAAGAGGATTATATTGATCAATGTCAGGATCATTTGGAACAAGACATTGATCAAGAATATGAATTTGAATACGAGCAAGAAACTCTAACAGAATTGTATGACCTTTGTTTGAAACCGACATTTATCCAGACTGTAGAACATTTTATTCCTCTTTTAGCCGTTTCCGTTTTATATAAAATTATTTCTCAATCTTGTAAGTTACATGAAATCATTACTTTATTTCTATATTATAAAAAAAGATTTATATTTTATATTTATTTCTAATATATTTTCAGGGTTGCCACAGGTCAGGGAAAAGTCAGGGATTTTTATTGAAAGTACAGGAAAAAATGGAATTTTAAAAATTCATGAGAAAACTCTGAATTTTGATATTTTTTTGTTTGCCTCGTAAACTATAAAATTACCACGAATTTTAATACAAAACCTTCAATTTTTTCTATTTCTGAGAATAATTTTTTTTAAATAACTTAATTTTTCAAAAACTATCATAAAATTATGACTTATAAATTATTTAATGAATAATTTGTACAATTTTCATAAATATTAAATTGATAAAAGAATGTCAGTTAAAAATACTAAAAAAAATTGAATTTTTGAAAAGTTACAAATGATTCCAGAAATTCAATTATTTTCAAAAGTTATAAAAATTCTTCGCATAATTTCAATTATTTTTATAAATAATAAAATTCTTCATAGAAATTCAATTACTTATTTTTAAAAATTTTAATAATATTTTTGGCAAATTTTCACAGGAATTAAATTATTTACAAAATTTAAAAAAAATTTTTTCGAAATAATTCAATTATTTTCATAAGTAATAAAATTTTCACAGGAATTCAATTACATATTTAAAAAGATTTTTTATAAAATTCGTCGCAAGAATTCAATTATTTAAAAAAATTTAACAAAGTTCTTTTCAAGATTCAATTATTTTTATAAATAATAAAATTCTTCACCGAAATTCAATTATTTTTATAAACTTGAATAAAATTCGTTGCAAGAATTCAATTATTTATATAAATAATAAAATTCTTCACAGAAATTCAGTTATTTTTATAAACGTTATTCTTTGAGAGAATTAAATTATTTTCAAAAGTAATAAAATTCTTCGCAGAAATTCAATTAAAATTAATTAATTAATTAATTAATTCAATTCAATTATGTTCAAAAATTGAAAAAAATTCTTGTCAAAAATTTCAAGTATCTTTATGAATAATAAAATTCTTCTCCGAAATTCAATTATTTTAGAAAAATTTTAATAAAATTCTTGGGAAAATTTTAATTATTTTCATAAATAATAAAACTCATCACAGGATTTTAATTATTTTTGATACAATATTTTAATCGAATTCCTCGAAAAATGTAATTATTTTTAAAATTTTTATTAAAAGTCAAATGAATTCAATTATTTAAAAATTTGTTGATAAAGTTCTTTATACGAATTCAATTTTAACAAACATTCAATTATTCAATAAATTATTTATTTTTTAATTTAAATAATTGAATTCTTCTAGAATTTCCTAATAGAAATTGATTTAAAAATGAATTACCGAATAATTGATTTATTATTTATGAAAATAATTGAATTATTGCAACGAATTTTATTACATTTCTTTTAAATAATTCAATTTTTTTTAGAAATTTTACTACTTGTAATAATAATTGAATTCTTGCGATGAATTTTATTAGGATTTTTGTAAATAATTAACTTTTTTTTGAAAAATTTTATGGTAATTTAAATTATTACAAAATATGAAGAACGCGATCACTCCGAGTCGAGTGAATTAGAATATTCCTTAGTTTCAGAGAAAAAGTGAAAATTTTGTCTGGAAATCAGGGAAAAGTCAGGGAAAAATAAAATTAAATATTTGTGGCAATCCTGATATCATATATTTATAATTTTATAGTTTTGCTAATTAAAAAATGTATATTTATATTGAAAATGTTCTTTTAGCTTTCATTCCAAATAGAATGAAACACGGTGCCTCGATCGTAATTGGTCTTCTAATTCTTCGTCATTACGTTCCTGAAAGTTTACATTTATTGTCAATATTCGTCGTGATTTCCAATATTTATTTATATTTACCAAAAAAGTATCGACATGGATTTGGAGTCTTTATACCAAGTATTATTATCATTTTATATTGGTACAGTTTTCATAATTACACTCGACGTTTTTTTACTTTTCATACATTTTTTTTATTCCTTTAACTCTTTTTTTTACCTTTCAAAATTAAAATTACAATAAAATATAAAATGCACACCTATATCTTTTTTTTTATTTCACTTAAAAACTAATTTTTAGTGAATTATACTTGGATCCGGTTTCATGGCACAAAATTCGTAGCGTCTTGATGATCGCTGTGATGAAAGAAATTAGTGTAGCTATCGATCAAAATGAAAAGAATGAGAGACCAAGTTTTTTGGAATATATCGGTTATCTATTTTGTCCAATTACGTCTATATTCGGCCCCTGGACATCTTTTAAGGATTATGCAGAATTTGACAGACAACAATCTTGGGTGAGTTTTTTTTTAATACTGAAAACTTAAAATAATTAAATTTTCCAAGAGATGAATTAAAATTTTAATTAAAATCTTTTTTCCAGAATTTGAGATGGATACTAAAAAGTGTGGGATATTTTATTCTAAGTCTTGTTTTTCTAAACATGTCAAATTGTGGATGTAGTTGGATTATTTCCGATAATTCTGGCAAGTGAGTATAGAGTATAAATTATTATTGTAATATTACAGGCCTAAATTAAATAAACGATTTTTTCCGATACCTGATATTATGTTAAATTATAAATTAAATTTTCAAATTAATTAATTTACAGATGGCTTCTCGCTTATAGAGACGCATTATCGTTCAGAATGTCTCATTATTTCATCTCCAGTTTATCGTCTTCATTTCTACTCCTAGGAGGATTTTCGGAAAATTTAATTTCAATTACAAAACCAGTGGAAATTGAATTTCCCAGATCACTCGTACAAGTTGTTATTTCATGGAATATTCCAATGCACACCTGGCTGAAAATTTGTATGCTTCCCAATAATAATTACAGAAAAACTACAAAAGAAAATTGAAAATTATACTAATTATTTTCTTTTCCAGACATATTTCGACCAGGAAGAAGGGAATTCGGTAAATTTGGAGGAATTCTCTTGACGTATCTCGCAAGTTCCCTGCTGCATGGTTTAAACTTTCAACTAGCAGCCGTTTTATTGAGTTTAGGTTTCTACACTTATATTGAATTTCAATTGAGAGCTGTTCTCTCGACGACATTAAGTGCTTGCATATCGTCGAAAAAGTGCCCTAAAAATCAATGTCAACACGAGAAGAACTCGTCCAATTGTTGGTGGGTAACTGGAGTGAATATTGGATTCTCAACATTAGCAATGTTTCATTTGGCCTATTTGGGTCTCATGTTCGACACGTCGGAAACACAGGAAACCGGTTACAGTTATTTACATACTCTTGAAAAATGGTCTAAACTCGGATATTCCAGCCACTGGATTGCATTCGCTACTTATTGCGCCTACTTCTTAATCAGGTAAAATTGACACGACAGTATTTAATATTTTTATTTTAACGAAAGCAAATCTGTGATTCTCTCTATTAAAAAGACAATTTTTCCAAACAAACTTTTTGTACTTTTATAACAATATACTGACAATAACATTATTTTGAAAATTGTTTTCTTCATTTATTCATTTATTTATAAATTATTTTCTGCAGGGTTTCTACTATTTTCGTTTAACAAAATTCCCGATTATTTCCCGGTTTTTTTTCTCATCAAATTTAAATTTATTTGACTTCGAACATAAATAAATCTACAAATGGCTTCCAAAATTTTTATTAGAGTTTTTATGAACAATTAAATTCTTTTGACGAGTTTCTTTAAATTTTTCGAAAATGTTTTTTTAATAACTTTAATTGCAAAATTTGGAAAATAATTGAATTTAACAAAGAATTTTTTTTAATTTTTTAAAATAATCTTGTCTCTTCATAATTATAATTGAAAATTTGATTAATTCAATTTTATTAAAATGTATTTTTCCCGGTCAAATTAAATTCCTGGCTATTTAATTAAATAGATAATCTATTTAGGAAGTAGGGAAAATTAAATTCATATATTTATTAATTCGATTTCGATTAGTAATAAAAAATGAATTTACAAAATTATATTTATGACAAAATGAAAACTAAATATTATAGTTGAATACTATTTTATTATTTATTCATATTGCTAAACAAAAGGTAATTAATCCTAATTCTAATGAGTATAAATGGTTATTTATGCAAAAAATTAATTTTCGCATTTTTGATTGAAAGAATTTTCATTACATTAAAACGATATGCAATTTTTTTCTCTGTAAAAATTTTTTTTTCTCTCTTCACAAATCGTCGATGCTTTCTATCGAATAAATTCCATAAAAATTTTCTGTTAAAAATTTCATTTACAATCAAAATTTTTCTCTGTAACAAATCTTATCTAAATTTGATAATTTTCCAACCGATTTGACTTTTATTTGATTTCGAATTTTATAAAATTCTATGTTTTAAAATTATTTATCAAAAATTTTTCTGTTTCTTTATTTGTAAATGTTTTTAAATGAACGAGATTTTTGATAACTTTTTCAGTCTTGAATATATAGAAAACGGATAAGTTTTCTTTTCGTAAAGAAAGAGAGTCAAATCTGAGAGAAAATGATCAAATTTTGTTATTTAATATACAAATTAGTTTTTTTGAATTTAACATTTTAATTTATAATAATATTGGGAAGTCAAAATTATGTAAATTAAATTTTATAATTTCTTATATTCATATTGTATATAATTATTATAATCAGTGAGAAGTAAAATATTTTCATATCGCTTTGTCCGACCAGCAGAAGATGAATTAAAAATTGTAGTTTTTCTCGAATAAATTTTTTTATTATTGAGAAATTTATAATATTTTTTTCGTATACGCTTAATTTTCTTTTGGAGACATGACAATCGATTGTACAATCTTTTTTTTGTTTGTGAATTCCTTATATTTTACATAAATCATTCTATTTCGAAGCAAAGAAAAATACATATATGAATATTGAAGAAATAATTAGAAATTGAAAAAGTTTTTAGAAAATAGAGAAAATTAAACAAAAAAAGACAAAAAATAAAGAAACTTACTAACTACTAGAATCTGGTATTAAATTTCCATATATCGAAATTAATATTGCAATTTATAAGGCAAAAATCTTTTTTTTTATTTTCTTAAAGCGATGAATGCCTAATTCTAATAATAAATTTGAGTAATTTATATTTGAGTTGATAATTCAAAAAATATATCTACAATTATTTATAATTTTCATTGTGTCTTTGATTATCTATTATTTAAAACAAATAAAAAGAACACACCCATAAGCAATATTCTAAAATGCGATTTCTCATTGGATTTTGCCTTTCGTATTTGCATAATCTATAATACCTATATATATTTTTTGTCTTTATGATCAAAAACAAATTTTTTTTCTACATTATTTTTCATTTTTTTTTTTCATATTATTTACATAGTATAAGCCAAAAATGACTTTTATGGTGATTGTATAAAGCCTGTCACGTTATTGCAGATAATAATTATAATAATAGATATTAATAACTTCCTCCAACATGCGTACTGATTAGATTATTTAATTAACCGAAAGTTAATTGCAAAATGGGATTATCATATTAGTTCAATTGATTATTTAACATTTATGATCGTTCTAGTCTTTTAAAATTAATAATACTATTTTTCAATGTTAACAATGATGATGATAATTAAATACACCATTTTTTTTGTACTTTCGGAGGGAAATTAATTTTTACATTAATGATTTCATTGAAACATTAAATAAGTAAAGAATTTGAACTTTTTTTCCAATTTACTGTCTACTTTTAAATCAGTTCGAAAACAAAAGTATTTTAAATCACTTTCAATCAAGTGTATAAAAAAAAGAAAAAAAATGTGGTCTGTAAAAGATTTCGATGAATAAGAGCAAAAAATTTGTCATTGATAATTTAAAAAATTTTTCTAGCAAGTCAATGTAAAAAAACTAAAAATTATAGAAATTTCCTTCTTTTATTATTTGCTTTAAAGAAAATTTCTTTTCTTTACTAAAAAAAAGTTTTCTGCGGTGAAACTGAAAAATCCCAATTTGATCCACTTTATGTAAATTTGATAAAAAGAGATAAACGATTTTTTCATTCTACAAATATATAAAATTTCTATTTACTAAGAAAATTTCTATTAATTACAGGGTTGCCACGTTTTTTTTTTAATTTAAAATTCATTTTTAAATCAATATTTATTAGATAATTCTAGGAGAATTCAATTATTTAAATATAAAAATAAATATTTTATTCAACAATTGAATGTTTCTTAAAATTGAATTTTCATAAAGAATTTTATAAAGAATCGTAAGAACTCAATTATTTTCATAAATAATAACATTCTTCGTAAGAATTTAATTATTTTTATAAATTCTTTTTAATTTTATAAATTATTTTTATACATTTTTATAAATCAATTATTTTTAAACAAAATTTTAATAAAACTTCACGAATGAATTCAATTTTTTTCTTAATTCTTTATAAGATCTTTGCAAAAATTCAATTCTTTCCTAAAATTTTAAAAATTCTTCGAAACAATTCAATTATATTTATAAATAGTAAAATTCTTAGCAAAAATTCAATTATATTCAAAATAATTTCAATTCCTTTCTTAATTCAATTATATTTATAAATAATCAAATTCTTTACAAAAATTCAATTATTTTTAATACAATTTTAATAAATAAAATTTCATAACAGAATTCAATTTTAAAAAAATTTAATTATTTTCTAAAATTTTAATTAATTCTTGGAAACAATTCAATTATATTTATAAACAGTAAAATTCTTTGCAAAAATTCAATTATTTTCAATAAAATTTCACGAAAGAATTCAATTATTTTCCTAAATACTGAAATTCTTCGAAGGAATTGAATTGTTACAATGTATTTCATTAAAACTTTTGAAAATAATTTTATTCTTTAAAGAAATTTAATTAGAAATTTATTGAAAATAATACTTAAATTCTAATAAATAAATTGTAGCAAAGGTTATTAAAATAATTAAATTTCTTTGATAGGTAAATTTTAATAAAATTTTTAAGAATAATAACTTTTTTTGAGGAATTCCATTTAAATTGGATTAAAAATAATTGAAATTCAGCATTGATTTGAGTTTTATTATTTATGAAAATAATTGAATGTTTACGTAGAATATTATTAAAATTTTTTTTAACAAATTGAATTCTTTTAGGAATTTTTATTAAAGTAGTAGATATTGAAAATCATTGAATTGAGGAAAGTTTTTGAAAATTAAAATTTTGCCAAGAATTTTTTGTTGAAATTTTTGAAAATAATTGAATTTCCAAGAAGAATTTTATTACTTTTGAAAATAATTGAATTTTTCCAATCATTTGTAATTGCTTCAAAATTCAATTTTTTTTTTTAGTGTTTTTAACTAAAATTCTTTTATAAATCCATTATTTTTAATGAAACTGGTTAAATAAATATTAAAAAATTTAACTAATTTCAGAAGAATAGATTAAAAATTTTTTTTTTTAATTCAAAAAATTTTTTTTCATAAAAATTTTTTTTTTATTTCTAATTAAATTCATTTCAAATTGAAATTTTACAAAATGAAATGAAAATCTTTTAAAGTTCATCTATTTGTGAAAATTGTAAACGCAATTCTTTTAAAATTGAATTAATTTTGAAATATTTAAGTGAAATTAGATTTCGAGAATAAGCACAATTAGAAAATAATAATTTTTCAGAATTTCGATCAAAATTCCCTGATTTTTCCGGGGTTTTTTTAAAGTTTATAAAATTCCCTGACATTTCCAGGTTTTCTGATTGCGTAACAACCCTGTTATTACTGAGAGAAGAAAATTATTTCTTGTTAATAAAATATTTAAGCAAAACTAAAGAATTTGCTAAAGGCGTAAAAATTACTTTTTCTATTTTCTTTTCGCGTAAAATATTACAAACTATTTGTTAATACATGTACGTATATAATATAATATAATATACATGTATATATAATATATAAATCTGACCAGCACAATGTAATATCACTTATAGATCAGATAATAGTATATCTGCCTAATAAAAATCATGGTAGAAAGTGATCGTTACAGTTTTAAAACTACAGACACATTTTTCTTTTTTGCTTTTAATATTTCCACAAAAAATGAAGTGGTAAAATTTTTCCAGAATCCTAGAAACCATAATTATGTCATTTTAACTATGACGAGTGTGCAAAAATATATTTAAAAGAAAATGATTTTCTTTTTTTCTTTCTTGAAAAATTGTGGATTCCGATGATGATTGTGTTACTTTATTGAATGATGGGGTTGAAGCGATGAGATCTTCGACGCTGGCGAGATTGTCGAGGTGTAAGTTGTGTGCCCTCTTCAACGCCACTGAGAATATCGGTTAGTCATCTGATAAATGCTTTTTTGTAACTTTTTGTAGTGCGCGTACTGCAAAGTTAGAGAAAAAACAAACGGGGTCGGTACGTTAGCCACTTTCGTTTTTCGTTTCTTAATTTTCCTTGTTCTTTTGTTCTAAATATTAAGACTACAAAAAAAGCTATCAATATTCGAGCAGGGATGAGCGAAGTGTTATTTATGATCTTGTGAATTGTGTTTTCAAAAATTTATTAATTTTTCAAATAAAACGTTAATAAAAAAATAAATAAAGAAAAGTTAAAATAAAAGTAAAAATAAAATAAAAACGAAATAGTAGAAATAAAAATACAAACGTGATATTTAAATGGACATGAGAAGAAGACATTTATTGAAATTTGAAATTTGAAAAAAGTGAAAAGTGAAAAGATACTTAACGAACACTGAAGCAATGATAAAATTAAATTTCAAAAAATTGCAAGTAACTATATTGCGAATTAAAATAAAATTTATCCCCGTAAATTGTGTAGAAATTTTGTAATTATTTATAAAAATTTTTAAATAAATAAAATTGTTTTGAATATTTTAGTTTTTATCTCGATTCGAAATTACGAAGCAATTTCACTTTTTTTTACCTTTTTTTCTTTTGAAATCAATATTTAGTTGTTTCAATATTATTTTAATTGTTTTTTTTATTTGTTTTCAAGTAAATTTTTCGTTTTACGTTAAATTTTTCAAATAAAAAACTAAAAAGTATTTTTTTCGCCGCCCATCCCTACATTATAATAAAACGCACGATTATTTTTAAAAGGAAACAAAAAAAATCGCAAACACATGCGTTTTTAAACGTGCCGTCGGTACCTCACCCCGTAAATTTTAACTTCTATATAGGACTTGAAAATAATTCATCATATCTATCACAAAGTGGAATGAATCCGATTTTTTTTTCTCATAAAAATGAAACTTAAATTTTGCGAAACAATCACTATATATTTATAAAATTACAAAATTTAACATAACATTTCTTAAAAATGAAAATAAAAACTAGAGTCCTGCAAAGAAATGTTAAGCCAATCAAAGTTCACAAATTTCTGCATAAATATCAAATCTTTAATTGTTAATTAAGAGAGGAGATTTTTTTTCATTTTTAATTAATTAATTAATTAATTAATTTTAAGCTAATAATTAATAAAGCTAATACTTTTAAAACGTTTCAACACGTTAATTGAGGTATGTAATTATTGAAAGTTTCAATATAAGATATTTATGGCCTTCTTCTAAACTATTAAATTAATACTATCAAATCATAATTAGTGAACTCTGATCAAATCATAGCCCTCCCAATTTCAAGCGAAAAATTAGTAACTACACACAGAAAAAAATGTTTTAAAAAAAGTGCAGAATTTGTTCTCTTTTTTTTAATGGGAAAGCGAAAAGCTTAGCAAAACAAAAAAATAGGCGTATAAAAATGAAAAATAAAAAAAAATAGAATTAGTAAGAGCTAATGGTTTTTTTTGTGAAAAAAAATGCTTTAAGACTTACTGCTTGAGAGAATAATATCGGCTAATTCGATCAGAAGATCGGAGATTACGTTCGTTTAATGGAATTGCTGTTGGTGAGGCTGGAACAACGTTGCTTTCATCAACTCTCAATGTCCTCACACAACTTCTTGTCACTGGTTTCGTTGTGGAAGCAGATTTTATTACAGGAATTACTTTTGTTGTAGTTCTTTCATGAAATTGTGTGGTAGGTTTGGTTCTAATTCGTTGAGGTGGATTTTCACTGCTCATATTCACCAAACCGCCATTTCTAAAAAAAAAAGAAAATTATTTCCTATTTTGATAAATATTCCTTTTTATTTCATCTTTTTATTCTTTATTTCATTAATTATAAGGAAAATTTTCTCTTATTTGATAAAAATATACTTTACTTTTGAAAAAAAAGAATAAGAACGAAATAAAAATGAAAAGAACAAGAAAAAATAAAATAAATGAAAAATAAGTAAATAAACAGCAAAAATAAAATCTTACTGTCGCAGTGAATGATGACGTGCAATGCGTTCATCCAAATGATTCTTGTTTGACGAAAGTTGAACAGAATGATTCGTCGAGGAAATAGTCGACTGCATTTCAGCTTTTGGACTCTTTCTCGTCACTGGTTTTGATATTGAATTTGCGACAGGATGATTCGCGGTGGTATTGTTGTTGTTGTTGTGAATCTGTGCGGTTGGTTTGAGAATTTCTTGGCGATAATTGCTGTATTCCACAATCCGACTTGTTCTACAATTTGAAAGAAAACAAGATAAGAATTTAAAAAATAGATCAATTTTTTTAAATAAGATAAAGGCACACTTTAATTTAAATTTAAAAATTTTAAAAGAAATGTGTTTTTTTCTTCATCCAAAATAAATCTAATGTTAATTATTTACTATTGTATATTATAGGCTTCGTATTAATTTAAGTTTTATAATTTCTTAAAAACATTCAAAAATAGAATAATTTTTTATAATAAATATTTAAATACCTAATTCTTTCAAAATTCAATCATTTTTTTTGTTGAAATTTATAAATCAAATTATTCAAAATTTTAATAATTTTATTTTATTCAATTATAAATCATTTCTTATTAGAAAGTTCTACTAGAATGCAATTATTTAAATACAAAAATAAATAATTTATTGAATAATTGAATGTTTCTTAAATTTTATTTTTTATAATGAACTTGATCAACATTTTTTAAAATAAATGGATTTTTACGATGAATTGCATTAAAATTTTTGATAACAATTAAATTCATTCAAGAAATGTAATTCAAAATGAATTGAAAATAATTATTACACTCTAAAAAAAAATTATATCAAACTTTATTCCATTTATTATTGTTATGCAAATTACAACATTTTTTATTTTCAAATATAAATTTTTTAAATAATTTCATAATCAAAATTTTAAAAATTCACGTATTAAGTACAAAATTAATTATTACTGTTCATATTTTCAAAAATTTTAATAAAATTTCACGAAAGAATTCAATTATTTACTAAAATTTTAATAAATCCTTCTAAACAATTCAATTACTTTTTTAAATAGTAAATTCTTTAAAGAAATTCAATTATTTTCGAAACAACTTGAATTGAATTTCATTATTTTTAAATATTTCTATAAAATTCTTCATAACAATTTAATTATTTCTTAAAATTTTAATAAATTCTTCGAAACATTCCAATTATATTTATAAATAGTAAAATTCTTCGCAATAATTCAATTATTTTTATAAATAGTAAAATTCTTTGCAGAAATTCAATTCTTTTCAAGAAAATTTTAATAGAATTCTCCGAAAAATTAAAATTTTCAAATTGAATGTTTTCGAAGAATTTTATTCAAATTTTTAAAAATAATTGCGTTTTTAGCGGAATTAATTAAAAATTCTATTAAAAATAATTGAAACCCTGCGATGAGTTTTATTATTTATTTTTTTTTAATTTAATTATTATTAATTTAATTTATTTATTTTTTTATAAATATTGGGAAAATTCTGTTTCAAATAATTGAATTCTTGTGAAAATGTTTTTATTTATGAAAATAATTGAATGTTTGTGAAGAATTTTATAAACATTTTTTTTAAATTATTCAATTTTTTGGGAAATTTTTTTATTAAAATAGTAGATATTAAAAATCATTGAATTTCGAAAAATTTGTGAAAATAATTGAATCGTTTGAATGATTTCTATTAAAATTTTAAAATATAATTTCGTTATGTGTAACAAATAAAAAAAGTATCCAAATAATAGCAAATCGTAAAAAAATAGTAAATAGTAGGTTTTAGTAAATGAGTGTGAGGCCTAATATTAATTAATGTAGAAAATTAGAAAATATATATAATACTGAAATAATAATTACAACTAATATACATAATATAATATTTTGATATGAGAATATGTGAGATGTAATTAACTTTGAATAAATAAATACATAATATAATAAATGCAGTATGGTAACATTAATAACATATAATATTAATTATAGAAACAAGATTTTAACTACAACAATCAGCAATTGCGGTTGATTTGTATTATTTTAGTCGAAAGTGAAAATTATATTAATGATCCGAAAATTTCCTTATTGCTTCGCGTGTGAAACAATCGTGATTAAAATGAAAGAACTTTTGTCACGCAAAGAGAGATCTATCTCCAGATTGTTAAAATTAAAGGTTAATTAAATCAACAATTAAACGAGGTCAATATTAAATTGTCTGTAAATAAAAAAAAAAGATTTTCCTTCCCTACTATCTTCAAAAAAAAATTCTTCAGCTACAGTTCAAAAAAAAAAAAAAAAACGCAAGTAAATAAAAGGAAAAATAAAGCTACGAACCTTTTTTCAGGTCGAAATATACCCCTGCTGTGAAGTAGAAGTCCCATGTAAGGCCTAGAGAATAATGATTGTCAATTATTGATAAATTTCCGATTTTATTGAAAGCAAAAAAAAAAAGTAAAAAAGAAATACTTACTGTACGACACGTGTTGATCGGGTTGAATTATTAACAGGAGCACAATTTCCAGCGCGAACAGTGCGTCTTGCTTTGATTTGATTGAGTTTGTCACCTTGAGTCAAATAGGACAATCTGGGACCACTTGTACTCGCGATAGCTGTAGGTTCCTCTAGATTCATTGCATCAACACGATGGATTATTCCACTTATATTATCCTGCGGTGCTTTTACCAATCTCGAGTAAATTCCAAATTCATGAACGGGATTTCCATTTTTCGGTCGTAGTGGTTCCTTACACAATGAATGTAAATACGTTTCTTTTCTGAAATAAATTTCAAATTATAATTATTTAAAATTAATTATTTACAGGGTGGTCAGAATTTTCAGTTTATCAATTTTCCTGACAAATTTACTTACTCTTCTAGCCATTGTTGTTGAGGGCCAATAACCGAGCCAGGCCTACAAATTCGTATCCAAGCAATCGTCTCGTGTGCTGTTAAGTGATAGTGCTTCATAATATAACAGCCAATTAGTGTTCCTGTTCTTCCTAGGCCAGCTTTACAATGTATTGCAACAGCGCCACGTGCCTTCTCAGATATTTTCAAAAATTGCCGAACAATATCAACTGTCGGCGGTGAACCATCGACGAAAAATAATTCCTTATGATCGAAACCAGCTTCGATAAAACTTGCCGCATCATATCTTTTCTTATTTAATCGCACAATTGTCGATACATTGTGACTTTCAAAATAATTGAAATACGATTCCGGTGCATGTAAAAGATATCCTGGCAAAGAAACAAAAACAATTCGAATTTAATTAATTGAAAAAAATATTCTAAATTTAATTCTAAATTAATATAAATTTTATTAGCTAAAATTACCGTTTTCAATTTTGCATGTGGCATGAGGTCCGCAGAAGGCTATAAATTTTCCAGGTACAATCCAGTTTAAATCACCGTTTTCAACTTTCTCCAAATGTTCATATTCTTCAAGATTGAAATCATCGAAATTGAAGAAACCAAGTTGATGGCACTTATAAACAGCACTGAGGCATGCTTTTAATGTTATTCTATAACAAGGCTCTCGCAATGACGCATCACGAAACATTTCAAATGGCTGAAAATCTTGATTATTCGTAAGAAGTTCATAAGCTTCATTGGCTGTGCGCTTTAAATAAATCACCTAAAATTTTCATAGAAAACATTTTTAAATTTATATTTCGTCTCTTTTTTTTTTACTATAATAGACTTTTTTCAATAAAAAAACTCACTGCATAACTTCCAACGAGAAAAGCAGCATTCACTCTTTTTTCCGGGTCCGTTGATGTGTAATGAACAATTTTTTTCTTTCTAAAAGAAGCAGATTTCAGTTTTCCGTTCAATTTCTCACAATACTGGTACAACATGGCTAAATTCAAGGGACCAAAGTCCGCATAAAATTTTTCATAGACGAATTCCTCGTCTATATTAAAGCAATGAATACTTGGTGTATTTCTAAGTTTGTCTGGAACTGTTTTAAAATAAAATCGATCTGAAACAAAAACAAGTAATTTATTAAATTCGGATCTACTACCCAAGGATCGACTTTAACGAACAAGAAAAGTCGCTTTAGTCGATTAAAAGTAGAAAAAAAGTTGAAAAAGTCGTTTATTTAATTTAGTGTTGTCACAAAAATTTTATTTTTTATTTTCCTGATTCTTCACTGATTTCTAAATTCAATTAAACAAAACTTGCAAATTTTGCTAAATAAATATTTAAATATTTCTTATTTCTTTTTTCACAGGAAATAACATTTTAAAAATTTTAACTTCTTAAATTTAATAATTTCTAAAAATTAAAAATATAACCATTCCAAAAATTCAATTATTTAATTAAATTAATAATTGAATTTTCCAAAGAGTTTTATTAAATTTTTAAATGAATTAGAATTTTAATGAATTCCAAAATATAATTGAATTTTGTAAAGACTTTTATTAAAATTCATGAAAATAATTGAATTATGTAATAAATATTTAAAAAATTCCTGAAAATTGAATTTTTACAAAAATTTTATTAAAATTCCTGAAAATAATTGAATTTTGCAAAGAGTTTTATTAAAATTCCTGAAAATAATTGAATTTTGCAAAGAGTTTTATTAAAATTTATGAAAATAATTGAATTTTGCAAAGTGCTTTATTAAAATTCATGAAAATAATTGAATTTTAGAAAGTGTTTTGTTAAAATTCCTGAAAATTGAATTTTGCCAAAAATTATATTAAAATTCTTGAAAATAATTGAATTTTGAGAAGAGTTTTATTAAAATTCATGAAAATAATTTAAATTTGCAATGAATTTTAATAAAATTCCTTAAAATAATTAAATTTTGCAAAAAATTATATTAAAATTCCTGAAAATTGAATTTTTACAAAAATTTTATTAAAATTCCTGAAAATAATTGAATTTTGCAAAGAGTTTTATTAAAATTCCTGAAAATAATTGAATTTTGCAAAGAGTTTTATTAAAATTTATGAAAATAATTGAATTTTGCAAAGTGCTTTATTAAAACTCATGAAAATAATTGAATTTTAGAAAGTGTTTTGTTAAAATTCCTGAAAATTGAATTTTGCCAAAAATTATATTAAAATTCTTGAAAATAATTGAATTTTGAGAAGAGTTTTATTAAAATTCATGAAAATAATTTAAATTTGCAATGAATTTTAATAAAATTCCTTAAAATAATTAAATTTTACAAAAAATTATATTAAAATTCCTGAAAATTGAATTTTGCCAAAAATTTTATTAAAAATACAGAAAATAATTAGATTTTGCAAAGAGTTTTATTAGAATTCATGAAAATAATTGAATCTTCCAAAAAATTTTATTAAAATTCCTGAAAATAATTTAATTTTGCAATAAATTTTTTAAAAATTCATGAAAATAATTGAATTCTGCAATAAATTTTTTATAAATTCCTGAAAATTGAATTTTGCCAAAAATTTTATTAAAAATCCCGAAAATAATTTAATTTTGCAATAAATTTTTAAAAAATTCATGAAAATAATTGAACTCTACAATAAATTTTTTATAAATTCCTCAAAATTGAATTTTGCCAAAAATTTTATTAAAATTCATGAAAATAATTGAATTTTGCAATGAATTTTAATAGAATTGCTTAAAATAATTCAATTTTGCAAAAAATTTTATTAAAAAAATAAATAATTGAGTTTTTTAAAAATATAAACAAAATAATCAAATTTTTGAAGAATTTTAATTATAAATAATTTCTCAAAAATTCTAAAATACTAAATTTTTAAAAATTATAATTTACTTTCTACGAAGGTAATTAAATTATAAAAAAATATAATTAAACAATTCTAAGAATTAGTTTTTTATAAATATTGTAATTTTTCGAAAATAATTCAAGAATTTTTGTATAATTTAAAAAAAAATATTTTTTTGAAGAATTTTTGTATAATTTAAAAAAAAAATATTTTTTTGAAGAATTTTAAATTAAAATTTGGAATATGATTATTTTCTCCACAATATTAAAAAATATGGTATTTTGTCGCAAAATTTGGAGGAAAAGTAGAAAAGTCGCAATTTTTTAATATAAGTCGATAAAAGTCGTATTATTGGAAAATAGTAGAAAAAGCCTGTGCTTATTGTTTATTAACTGCACTGATTAGCATTAATATTAACATCAAAACAAGTTTACCTTTTATAATTTCTGCAGATCCCATTAAAATTTTATTTATTTCGTCCATGGTGATTGTGGATTTAAAAAACTGTCGTGATTATCTTATTTGGAAGAACGTAACTTTCCTGAAAACTAATTGATAATGCTTTTGTTTTTGTTTCTACGACAAAAAGAAAGAGTTTTTTTTAAAAAAGGAATTCTAAATTCGATTCTTGGTTTACTTGTCAACGGAGTGAAATCTAATCTTGATAAAAAGGTTGTTAATAAATAAATTTTTTTTAATCTAATCTTATAGAACTAAAAGTAAAGCATAACAGATATTGTACGCTAGAATTATCTACATAGGTATGTAAATCAAAGAACACGCGATCACGCACGAAAAACCTGTCAGTCAATATCGTAAATAATAAATTTTAGATACGAGGCACAAATCGACAATAATTCAAATTTAATAAAGAAACACGAAACAACAATTAAAACAAAAAATTGTTAATAATTCAGAACAAAAATAATTTTCTTTAAACAAACGAAACTATTCTTAACCTACTTTCGCAGGAAATTAGTATGAAATTATTTGTATTAAGAAAAAAGATACAGGAAGATTAGAAAATATTTTGAAGCCGCAATAGGTCCAGAATAATAACAACCTTAAAAAAAACGGACACTGCAAAAAATTCAAATTACTTCCCGTTGACTCGAAACCAAACAACCTTTCTCCTATGCTTGAAATCGCCATTGCAACTTTCACCAAGAATGAATGGAATGTTAAAATAATTAAAAAAGGAAAGAAAAGAGAATTTATTAAACATACCTGAAAGACTTTGTTTATGATAAATTGATAAAAAGTGAAATAACACTTAAAATTATCAAAATGAACGTCCGGCCCCGCTGAATAAAAGTTCGCTATCTATTATGCATTGCTCACGTAATTTGTTCGACTTAGTGGACTTAGTCAACTTGTTGTCATTATTGTGATGCATAAGTCAATCTGATTTTATGTTAATTTAATTCAACAAGGTCTGAAAGTCGTCATTATTCACCGCTGATGCGGAAAGTTGTTTGCTGCCATCTTGGGCAATCTTCTGCTTCACACCCACAGATTTGTGTAACACCACCAATTATAAAACTATATTAATACGTTATTTAACATAAATAATATTGATCTCATCCGTTTTCAACTGAATTCACTCAGTTAATAAACATTCCTCACTGAATTTTAATAAACTCCAAATATTATGCCTCAAAAATGTGAAAAAAAAATTTATTCACACACTGCCAAAAATTCCGTTAAAATCGTTACGAACTTGAACGATTTTTTGAAACGTAATCCCGCGATTTAACTGAAAACAAATAAATCATAGAAGTGCTAAAAATCACAAATTTACAGCGCTATTCGGATTGATTGGCAACTAGAGGCGCTTGCACAGAAAATATGAATGATATGAATCAACCTTTAGTTTGACATTTTTCGAACTGAGTTTCCATCTCTTAGTATAGTTCTTGTTTTCATGTCGCCGATGGAGCCGATGTAAACAATCAAGTGATAAATATGACAATTTAAGAATTTTTTTAATAAGAAATTAAATATCTCATTTAATGTTAGTTTAAAAAGACTGGTAAAGAATTATTTCCATGTTTTATAAAATAGAATATTTTAGTATATAGTAAAGATATTTTATATAGTATTCAAAGAAAAATGCAAATGTGATATTTATTTATAATTATAATTTTAAAATGTCAGACGCTTTTGAAGAAATTCAAGCTATTAAAATTAAGAGAAATTGTTTACGTGAAAAATTACAAAAGCGAAAAAGAGAGAGAAATGAATTATTCACTCTTACCTCAACTGCTTCGTTGTCATCTTCCCCGTCTTCGGAGTCACAGAATATTATTGGTAATTTAATTTTATTTAAGCATTCTTAATTTATAAATTATAACAAAAAAAAACGGAGATTTTTAATTTTTCGAGTACATTTCTAACCTGAGAAATCTTCTTCTTAACTGGAACAGAAACTGTCAAACAATTGCAATTTTTGTTTTCAGTCGAAACATCATCAGTACGCTCTGATCATTCCGAATATGAACAGGATGTTCTTTGCATATTACACGAGTCCACTTCAAATTTACCAATAACATCAGCCGATCTTCTGGATCAATTGAGAAAAAATTTAAGCGCCGACGTTTCTTACGCAGACATGAATAAAATATTGGAAAAATTCGCCGCCCAGGACGTTATAAAGTGAGAAATATTCCAATTTCCTTTTTTTGTAGTGGAAAATTATTTTTCTTTTCAAAAATAAAAATTTTCTTTTTTTCTCCCCCAGAATTAAGGAAGTAACCGAAGATGGTATTTTTGGATACACAATAATCTCTGTTATAGAAGCACAATCAGTTCAATCGCCTCTTGCTCAATCGCTCATTGTCGAGAGTCCCGATCGAACGGAATCTTCGGTATCAGAATCAAATGAAGACGCCCCACCTGAGAAACAATCGAAACAGGATAAAATCGAAGACATTATGTCATTGATCACAATGCCAACAATTAGGGAGAAAGAGAGTAAAAAAGTTGGCGAACAAATTCTCGATCTTCTATCGAAACAAACGTCAAAAGAAAAATCATTAGCCGAAAGATTTCGATCGCAAGGTGGTGCACAAGTGATGGAATTCTGTCCCCATGGGACGCGTATTGATTGCGCGAAAATTAATCATACCAGTGGACAGGGATTTGTTGGTAAATGTAAAAAATTGCATTTCAAGAAAATTATACAAACTCACACGGACGAATCTTTGGGTGATTGCAGTTTTCTTAATACTTGTTTTCATATGGATACCTGCAAGTGAGTTAACTTTTTTTACAAGATTTAAAAATACAGGGTAGTTACAAAAAATTTAATTTTCTTTTTCCATGATTTTCAGATAAAATTTTCATTTTTTTCCTGACCCTGAAGAATATTCCGATTCACTCTAAATATTTAATCACTATTATTTTTTCATACTCTCTAAATATGAATTAGTAATTTTCTACTAATGAAATAGTGCGAATTCGTTTACCAATTAAATTAGTAACAGTTTTTACTAATCTTTAGTAATTTTTTTACTAATTGCTAGTAGAAAACCACTAATTCATTAGTAAGCCGTTTACAAATTTGAAATAATAAAAAATACGTTCTTATAATTAAACTAGTAATTTTCTCCTAGCGATTAGTAAAAAAATTCTAAAGATTAGTAAAAACTGTTACTAATTCAAATTATTAAATAAATAAATTAAATCCGTACTAATTCAGATTTAGAGAGTAGGAATTAAAATTCTTCACAACATTCAAATTCAACTCTTCTTGAAATTCAACAACCTATAAGAATATTTTATTAGAAAAAACACGAAGAAATCGATAACTCCGAGTCTTCGACTCGGAATAATCGATTTCTTCATGTTTTCTAATTAATTATAGATGACCGAATGATAAAATCATTATTTTATAATATAAGAATTTTGTTACTCTGACTTCTTTGAAATTATTTTCATCATTTCAATTCAATTATTATTTTCTGAAATTTTAAACTAAAATTCTTCTTTCAATCAATTATTTTTAATAATTTTTGACAAAGTTTTTTGAGATTTTACAAAATCATTTGAATACAATTTAATTTCACGAAACTTCATCGATTATTCAGAAATTCTTCAATGAAATATTTATTAGAATGTAAAAACTTCAAATAACAATTTAAGCAAAAATTCAATTAAACTTTTTTAAAATAAATTAATTCTACAAACTTTTTAGATAAAAGTATGAAAAAATTCAGATTTTCAAAGATTTTACAAAAAATTTTTTTAAATAATTGAATCTATCGACGAATTGTAATAAAATTTTTAAGAATAATTGCATTTTTCGAGAAATTCGATTAAAATTGTATTAAAAATAATTAAAATTCTGCCATGAATTGTATTATTTCTAAAAATAATTGAATTATTGTGAAGAGAATATTTTCAAATAATTAACTTTTTATAAAAAAATTTATGCTACTTTTTTTTTAAATAATTCAATTTCTGTCAAATTTTTTTAATTATGAAAATAATTAAATGTTTGCATGAAATTATATCAACATTTTTATCAAATAATTGAATTTTTTGGGAAATTTTATTAAAATATTAGATAATAAAAATCGTTTAATTAGGAAATTTTTTTTTAAATTAACTTAAATTTTGACAACCATTTTATTAATAATTTTTGAAATAATTCGTTGAATTTCGAAGAAGAATTTTGCTATTTTTAATGATAATTAAAATCTTGACGATAATTTTTTTAGAAATTTTGAAAATAATTGAATTTTTACGAGAAATTTTATTACTTTTAAAAATAATTGAATTCTTGTGATAAATATTACTATTTACGAAAATAATTGAATTTTGCAAACAATTCTATTAAAATTTCTAAAAATAATTGAATTTTCCAAAAAGTTTTATTAAAATTTATGAAAGTCATTGAATTTGGCAAAGAGTTTTATCAAAATTTATGAAAATAATTGAATTTCTGCAATTTTAGTTAGAAATTTTACGAAGAATTTTTTTAAAATTCATGAAAATAATTAAATTTTGCAATGATTTTTAATAAAATTGCTAAAAATTGAATTTTGCAAAAAATGTTATTAAAATTCCTAAAAAAAATTGAATTTAGCAAAAACCTTTATATAAATTTATAAAAATAATTGAATTTTGTAGAGAGTTTTATTAAAATTCCTGAAAATAATTGAATTTTGTAAAGAGTTTTATTAAAATTTCTGAAAATATTTTATTTTTCCAAAAAGTTTTATTAAAATTTATGAAAGTCATTAAAATTCATGAGAATAATTGAATTTTATTTAAATTTATGAAAATAATTGAATTTTGCAAAGAGTTTTATCAAAATTTATGAAAATAATTGAATTTCTGCAATTTTAGTAAAATTCCTTAAAATAATTGAATTTTGCGAAGAATTTTTTTAAAATTCATGAAAATAATTGAATTTTGTAATGAATTTCAATACAATTGCTAAAAATTGAATTTTGCAAAAGATTTTATTAAAATTCCTGAAAATAATTGAATTTAGCAAAAAACTTTATCTAAATTTATAAAAATAATTTAATGTTGCAGAGATTTTTTAAAATCTCTGAAAATAATTGAATTTTGTAAAGATTTTTATTAAAATTCATGAGAATAATTGAATTTTGAAATGAATTTTAATAAAATTCCTGAAAATAATTGAATTTAGCAATGAATTTTAATCAAAATGCTGAAAATAATTGAATTTTGCAAAGATTTTTATTTAAATACCTAAAAATATTTGAATTATTTCGAACAAATTTGTAAACAATTGAATTATTGTAAAATTATTATTATTTTATGAATATAATAAATGGTTTGCGTAAAATTTTATTCAATTTTTGTTTAAATAATTGAATTCTTTTGGAAATTTTTATTAAAATTTAGTAGATATTGAAAATCATTGAATTGAGGTAGAATTTTGCTAATAATTGAATTATTATTAAACTTTTTGAAAATAATAGAATGTCGGAGAAGAATTGTATAATTTATAAAGATTATGATTGAAATTTTGACGAGAACTTTGTAGAATTCAAAACAGAAATTCAGAATTTTCATATGAATTCTAAAAATTTTTTTTTTCAGTAGTTTTAATAAAAACCCCTGATTTTTTCCCAGACCAATTCTACTTTTCCTGATTTTCTCTTGAATTCTCTGATTTCCCTAACCTGTGGTAACCCTGAAATAGAATAAAATAAATAAATAAGTAAAATAAATAGATAAGTAAAATAAAGAAATAAGTAAAATAAATAAGTAAAATAAATAAATAAGTAAAATAAATAAATAAAATAAAATAAATAGAACTAAAAGAATATTTTTCTCTGACAAATGTTTTTTTCTAGGTATGTTCACTACGAAGTAGACAGTCTGTCTCCTCAACAACAAAGGGAACAAAATCACGTACCACTAGACAACGATGGAAATAATTCAACGAACGCTGAGACAAGTACAACCAGCACAAGTACAAACTGCAGTACTGGCAGTGAATTAACACTCTATCCACCCCAATGGATTCAATGTGATCTTCGCTATTTGGACATGACAGTTTTGGGTAAATTCGCCGTGATAATGGCCGACCCACCCTGGGACATTCATATGGAACTTCCCTATGGGACAATGTCAGACGATGAAATGCGACAATTGGGAATTCCAGCACTTCAAGACGAGGGTCTATTGTTTCTCTGGGTCACTGGTCGTGCGATGGAATTGGGTCGTGAATGTCTGCAATTGTGGGGCTACGAGAGAGTCGACGAAATAATTTGGGTGAAAACAAATCAATTGCAGCGAATCATTCGCACTGGACGCACGGGTCACTGGCTAAATCACGGCAAGGAACATTGTCTCGTTGGAATGAAGGGAAATCCACGTATTAATCGTGGACTGGACAGTGACGTAATTGTCGCCGAAGTGAGAGCGACGAGTCATAAACCCGATGAAATTTACGGTATAATCGAACGCATGAGTCCTGGAACGAGGAAAATTGAATTATTCGGTCGTCCCCATAATGTACAACCAAATTGGATAACACTCGGCAATCAAGTGAATGGCATTCGTCTCATTGATCCACAACTTATAAAAGCATTTAAAAAACGTTATCCCGATGGAAATTACATGAAACCCTGCAAAGTTTAGAATTTTTATTCACTTTTTTTTATAATCAAAATAATTGTAAAGCATTCAAAATTATTTTTAATCTGTAAAAAAGACTAGAAATGTAAAAATTTGTAAGTAAACGCGAAAATTTTATTTTAAAAAAAAATCTTATAAAACTTTTGTTAAAAGTGAAATATATACTTTTATTAAAGTAGAAAAATTATTTTAAATACGAAATTAGATATTTAAAAATCCCTAGAAATCCTGAAAATAATTGAATTTTGTAAGGAGTCTTATTAAAATTCATGAAAATAATTAAATTTTGTTGAGGAATTTTCTTAAAATATTAGATATTAAAAATCGTTTGATTAAGAAAATTTTTAAAATTTAACTGAAATATTGACAAGAATTTTATTAATATTTTTGAAATAATTGAATTTCGGAGAAGAATTTTGCTATTTATAATAATAATTAAAATCTTAACGATGATATTTAAAAAAAATTTTAAAATATGTAATTGTATTTCTACGATGAATTTTATAACTTTTAAAAAAAATTAAATTCTTTTAATGAGTATTGCTATATGAAAATAATTAAATTTTGCAAAGAATTGTATTAAAATTTCTAAAAATAAATGAATTTTCCAAAAAGTTTTATTAAAATTTATGAAAATCATTGAATTTTGCAAAGAGTTTTATTAAAATTCATGACAATAATTAAGTTTTAGCAAATAATTGAATTTAGAAAAATTTTATTCAAATTCCTGATAACTGAATTTTGCAATGAATTTTAATAAAATTCCTGGAAATAATTAAATTTTGCAGAAAGTTTTAGTAAAATTTATGAAATTCATTGAATTTTGCAAAAAATTTTATTAAAATTTATGAAAATCATTGAATGTTGCAAAGAATTTCATTAAAATTCCTGAAAATTATTGAATTTTGCAATAAATTTTAACAAAATTCCTGAAAATTAAATTTTGCAAAAGATTGTATTAAAATTTCTAAAAATAATTGAATTTTGCAAAGAGTTTTATTAAAATTCCTAAAAATAATTAAATTTTGCAATGAATTTTATTGAAATTTCTGAAAATAATTGAATTTTGAGAAGAGTTTTATTAAAATTCATGAAAATAATTTAATTTTTAATTAATTTTAATACAATTCCTGAAAATAATTGAATTTTGTAAAAAGTATTATTAAAATTTCTTAAAATAATTGAATTTTGCAATGGATTTTAATGAAATTCCTGAAAATAATTGAATTTCTGCAATTTTAGTATAATTCCTTAAAATAATTGAATTTTGCAAAGAATTTTTTTTTAATTCATGAAAATAATTGAATTCTGCAATAAATTTTTTAACAATTCCTGAAAATTGAATTTTGCAATAAAATATTATTAAAATTTCTGAAAATAATTGAATTTTGTAAAAAGTATTATTATAAATCGTTAAAATAATTGAATTTGGCAATGAATTTTATTGAAATTTCTGAAAATAATTGAATTTTGAGAAGAGCTTTATTAAAATTTATGAGAATCATTGAATTTTACAAAGAATTTTATTAAATATCCTGAAAATAATTGAATTTTTGCAATTTCAGTTAAATTAATTTATGTAATTGAATTTTGCAAAGAATTTTAATACAATTCCTGAAAATTAAATGTTGCAAAAGATTTTATTCAAATTCCTTAAAATAATTGAATTTTGCGAAAAGTTTTATTAAAATTCATGAAAATAATTGAATTATGCAATGAATTTTAATAAAATTCCTAAAAATAATTGAATTTTCTGCAATTTTAGTATAATTCCTTAAAATAATTAACTTTTGCGAAGAATTTTCTTAAAATACTGGAAAATAATTGAATTTTGCAATGAATTTTAATACAATTGCTAAAAATTGAATTTTACAAAAAATTTTATTAAAATTCCTGAAAATAATTAAAATTTGCAAAGAATTTTATTAAAATTATAAAACTTTTGTTAAAAGTGAAATATATACTTTTATTAAAGTAGAAAAATTATTTTAAATACAAAGTTAGATATTTAAAAGTCCCTGGACTTTTAGGGATAATATACAATGGGAAGATTAAACGTAATTTTCAATACATACCTTTTTTTACTATAAAAATGTCCGTTAAAAAAGTTCTTGACAATTTATTGTCTCTTTTTACGAGTTACAAAACTTTTTAGATAAAAAAGTTGAATTCCTTACTCCTTAAAAGTAGTTATAAAAAATAATTTATCTATACTAGATAGTAATTTATAAAAAAAAATGAAAAATTACGAAGTATCGGTATTTAATTTTGGTCTCAGTAAATTTCTTCTTAACGTGAAAGAAAAGTTATTTTCCCTCACCATTTCTTTTGTTCGCTTTTTTAAATCAACTTTTTGAAAGTGATTTGCATTTTCCTTTTCAATTGCAATTTCCATTTCTTTCAATGAAAATCTAAAGACTCTTTTCAGTGCATCAATCCAATGTCTCTTTTGATGTTCATCGTCCACGTATAAATTATGTTTGCCCACTTTAAATCCTGATGAATTTTGACTCGTCGAGTCAATGTCTTGACAGAATTCTTTGCTCGTTACAATTGGAAAGGAGATATTATATTTTCTTACTGATCGTCTTATGGGTCTTGTCATTGCCAAACAAGTGTCAAACAAAAAGCAATGATATTTCTAAAAAAAAAATTTAATCAATTAGGTATAAACTAATTAGATTGGGAAGAAAAGAGGAAAATTGATTTTCTTTTACCATTCCGCGAGAATCGCGAAGTTGTCCCTCGGTTATTAATTGAGCAGCGTTTTCAACGCACTTGTCCGGATCGAATTCACCCTTTGGATTAATTTTCGTCTTTGCTAATTGACATTCGGCATCGCCCATTGCTTTATCAATTTCATTTAATAATTTCAATAAAATTTCACGCGATTCTTTTAGAGAAATTTCATCTGGATGACCGGACGGCGTGTGTTTGAGAATTTCTTTCACTAAAAGTGGATATTTAACGACACGTGATCTTGGTACATCCAAATACGTCCACAAATCAACAGCGTGTGATGTTTCTAATTTTTTCTTTATAAATTCCTGAAATCGTTTATTTGTAAGTTTCCTCGATTCAAGCAAATGTCTGGCCCAAATTTGCTTTCTGCATCTTTCAATATACAAAGTTTCCAATTGCAAAAACTGTAAAAAAAAAAAGAAATCGAATTAATTTTTACAATTAAGATTTAATTTGAGAAGAATAATATTTGAGAAAAATAATTTTTATACCCAATTGATTATTGTCGGTCCAACGATATCAGTAAAACCAGACTGATCGCGCAACTTAACCAAATTGTCCCTTAATTCGCTGTGCAATTCAATGAAACTGTCAATATTTCCGAAAAGTGTGTCAAGTTCGGAAGTATTAAAAATATCGAGAGAGAGAAGGGGATCGTAGTAGGATTCTCTCAGAGCTGAAAGATCATTTAAAAGGACATTCTCACCACAATATAATTCATAGATTGCCTCTTGTCTCTTTACTTCCCTGCGACTTAAGGTTGAACTCAAATCTTTTAGATTGCTTACTGCGATGTCAACCATCCAACTGCGAATTGCCACATTACCAGCCAATTCGTTTCTGTAAAACAATTAGGAAAATTAAATAATCAGAAAAAATCGAATAGAAGAATAGGCTTCGCACTCATCTACTAAAACCTATTTACTATTTACTACTTTTCTTACGATTAGTTACTATATGGATACTTTTTTTTAAATTTGTGACACTAAAAGCAACTTATTCCTATTTTTTTTTAATTTTCACGAGTTTAAATTCGCTAATAGTTGGAATAAAAAAAATTATTCTTGAAAATTTTAATAAAATTCTTCTTAGAAACAATTATTTTCAGGAATTTTAATAAAATTCATTGCAAAATTTAATTATTTTTAGGAACTTTCTCGAAAATCTTTTGCAAGAATTCAATTATTTTCACAAATAATGAAATTCTTTGATGAAATTCAAATATTTTCAAAATCTACTATTTTAATAAAATTTCTCAAAAGAATTCAATTATTTTGAAAAAATGTAATCAAAATTCGTTGCAAGAATTCAATTATTTTCATAAATAAATGAAAATCATTTATTTTTTTAAAAATTGAATAAAAATTCATTGCGAGACTTTAATTATTTTCTGAATATTAAAATTCTTTACAGAGTATCGATTATTTATAATACGATTTTAAGTAAATTCTTCAAAAAATGTAATTAATTTCAAAAATTTTATTAAAATTCTTCAGAAAGAAATAAATTAACAATTATTCATTATTTTTAATAATTTTTGCAAAAGTTTACAATTTAATTTTACAAAATTTAGATTATTCGAAAATTCTTCAATTAAATATGTAGAAAATAAAAAATTAAAATAATTTAAATAAAAAATTCATTTAAACTTTTTCAAAACTCAATTATTTGTAAAAATTCATGCTATCATGCTTTTAATATTTAATTATTATCTAAAATACAAACTGAACTTCATTTTTAAATCAATATTTATTAGAAAATTCTACGAGAATTCAATTATTTAATATTATAAAAATAAATATTTTATTATATCGAATGTTTCTTAAAAATGAATTTTCATAAAGAATTTTATCAACAAATTTTTAAATAATTTTGAATTCTCTTGACAAATTTTAATAAAATTTTTAAGAATAATTGCATTTTCCGAGAAATTTGATGAAAATTGTATTAATAAATTGAAACTGAAATTCTGCCAAGAATTTTATTAAAATTTTTAAAAATAATTGAGTTTCGGAGAAAAATTTTATTATTTATAAAGATAATTGAAAATCTGACGAGAATTTTTGTAAATTTTTTAACATAATTGAATTTCTGCGAAGAATTTCATTAAAATTTTTGAAAACAATTTAATTTTTTGAAGAAATTTAATTAAACCTGTATTAAAAATAATACTTAAATTCTAATAAATAAATTGTAGTAAAGGTTTTTAAAATAATTGAATTTTCTTTGATAAATTTTAACATAATTTTTAACAATAATTACATTTTTCGAGGAATTCCATTAAAATTGCATTAAAAATAATTGAAAGTCTGCGATGAGTTTTAATATTTATGAAAATAATGAAATGTTAGCGTAGAATTTTATTAAAAATTTTTTTATCTAATTGAATTTTTTTGGGGGATAAGAATTTTATTTTTGAAAATAATTGAATTTTTGCAATCATTTGTAATTGCTTCAAAATTCAATTTCTTTTAAATTTTCATAAAATGAAAAGGAGAATTGAATTATTTTTTCAAATTATAACATTTTTTCCCAGGAATTGAGTGATTTAAAAAAAAGTTCAAATTTCATCCTTCTTAACAGTTAACGTTAACCTTTCAGAAAAAATACTTTTTCCGAACAAAAGTCAAAGTGTTTCCAAATGTTAAAGGAAACCATAAATTGAAATATAACCTGACCAGATGTTTAAAGAACGGCCTTTTAAGGGTACGGTCGAGAGTGCAATATACACATTCTAAAATGTGTTCAAACAATAGCAACGTTAATTTTCATTTGCAAATGAATAATAAATAAAACAATAAATAAACATTATTAACAATTATAAATAATTAATATCTTAATATTATTATAATAAATATTAATTGTTTATAAAATAATTAATAACAAATAAATACCCACAAAAAATAAATAAAAGCAATAAACCAATAATAATTCACAAATTATTAATAACAATTTATCAAAAATAAATGATCATAAAATAGAAATAAATAATTAAAAAATGCGACAATTACGTTAAAAATAAAAATTCAAAAACCTACATACATTTAAAAATTACTACGCTATAAAAATTATTGTAAAATTATTATTAACTAGATTTATAATAATATTTTGTAAACTCTCAAGAACGTGAGATAATATCCCTACCAACTCGAAAACATAGAAATAATATCCCTACTATTTTAGAAAGAGACACTGACCTAGGATACAACCAAGAAGACTCAGCCTCTTTATGAGGGTTGGTTCAAGAAGAGCCAATCCCGAAACGACAGAATCAAATCTATTAACTTTTTACCAATCTGCTAATTAGTCAGCCTCTTATTTCCATTTCCCTAAAAATATTTTCCAAAATTCTGGAAATTCCCAAAAACCTTAGTGGGGACAATATCTTATAAATAGTGTCCTCACAATACAAGTCAGTTAAAAAATCAGTCACTTGTCACTTCTCAGTTTCAAGTTTGAAAAGTATCTCAAACATACATCCAATTCTAGAAAAAGTTTTAATTCCATTTGAAAAGTAGTGCGTGTTCTAAATATAGAAAATGTCAAGTCTTATTTACAAGTGTTAAAAATAAAATTCGAATTTAACAAAAATATTATTTCACGTTTTGGGAATAGAAACAAGTTTTACATAATTTAAAATAAAAAGTGAGTAAAATTCAAAATTATAATTATTCTTTAAAATCATCTTTCTCTTAAAAATACCTGATTCCTAAAATATTTTAACCCGTGTTACAGAAAACTGTTAGTTGCTATACTTAATTGGTGGTATTTTCTTGTTTTCATTCCTTTTAAACTCAAAATCCTAAAACCAACACTAAAACAAAATTAAACTTGAAGTTTAAATATTAATAATATTAATTTATTTAATAAATAGAATTTAAAATAATTATGTTTAGTCCATAGGACGTACCTAACAATTTAATAAAATTAGTTGCAGGAATTCAATTATTTTTTATAAATAATAAAATCTGTTGCGGGAATTGAATTAATTTTTATAAATAATAAAATTCGTTCCAAGAATTCAATTTCTTTTCTAAATAATAAAATTTTTTTTAGTCAGTTCAAATATTAGCTAATTTTTTAACTCCTTTTTTCAGTCCTAAAGCTACTTTTTTAAAATAAACTATTGAGTACAAAGCCTGGAAGAAGAAAAAAATTTAGTAATTATTACGCACTGTTTTAATGTGGTATTGTGAGTGTCCACATCAGTTCCAGGAAAAGACAAAAAAGAAGCATCTAATTGATTATTACTTGCTCTTTTACGCTTTTTTTCCGATCCGGAAACTGACGGCAGTGAGAAAAATATATTACTGGCAACTTCAGTAATTCTTCGTCGCTTCTTCTTTCCACACACGGAATCGATGGAAATGTCCATTGAACTAATACTGATAGCATCGCTTTTCGGACGCTTTCTGGATCTCTAATTAAAAAAAAAGTTGCTATTTTAAATTACTTTTTTCTTTAAAATCAAACATTATAATTCCATCTCGCTTTTCTTCGAATTAAGCAAAAAATAAGCATAAACGATACAAGAACTAGATTTATTTCCATATTGACTACATTGTCATTAGCATAATTTAATAACGAATTTTTAACATCTTAATTTGATGTTAAAAATTATATTAAGCAATAAAACGATTGCATTCTGACAAAAATGCGATTGTTATTAAAAAAAAAATGCTCACGTTTAAAAATCTTCATTGTTCCTTATTTACATTTCGAAACTTTGGAGCAACAATTTGTCTGGATGTATTCTTGCGAAATTTAAACACTCCACTTTATTTAATTTAATTTTAACACTTTAGTTTTCATCAATCATCTCAGTAACAAATATGTAGTTGGAACAATAAGAATTAAGATGTCAAAAGGTAAACTCAAATTCTGTTAAAAAGTTTCTACAAAAAATGGATATAAACAATGAAAGGTAAAGTTGAATTTACTTACCAGCCAAAAACGTTTTTTAGGCTCTTGGAATTTTTCCAAAATTGACACGTCCCCGGTTTCATTCATGATTTATATCCTATACTTAAAATACTTCAAATTTGTCAAATTTAACCAAAATTGGAATGTAAACCAACGCTATTTGTTGTTGACTAAAAATCCCTGTTTTGCCATTTTCTTTAGACAATTGTAATAGATATTCATATAGGTAAATAATAAAGGTAAATATTTTTACTTAAAATGAAAAATAAAGTATAGAATTGTAAACAAAAGCGTGCAAAATGCACCTCCTTTTGTTAACCGGTTTATCCAAACGATTCAAACTTTTTGAAGGTTATTGGCTTTTTTTCCTTTCACTCTCTCTCTCTCTCTCTTGAACGAGGCATGAATAAAGTAAACTAGACGAGAAACTACACTTTAAAAAACACAAAGGAAATCAAGTGAATGATACTTTAGAAATAGGCAAAAGGACCAATAGAAACACGCTATTTTCTGACGTGTACATATTACGCTATTTTTAGCAATTCTTAGCTTCCCAACCCTGGTGAATATTGCAACAAAAGCAACAAAATAAATGTAATAGTTAATTTATGCCAAATGTATTTTGCTTTTTTCCAATTTTCGAAGTGTATTTATTTATTTATTTTTTCTAATTGTTCAACAAGTGTTATCGTAGTTGATAATTTTCATTAAATTCAATTGCTAGATATGATAGTTCTGTAGATTTCTGGAAAACAGCCGGTGACCGTTAGACGGTTAGAAACACAACGCGTGGTTAAATGAGATTTGTTTATATTTATGTGATATTTTCAAAATGTTCATTTTCTCAGTGATATAATTCTATACTGCCTGAAATAGAAATATAATCGGAAATTTGTATTATTAATTATCATTACTATTAAGTAAGTAAATTTTGAAAATTTTTTCAAAATATCTAAAACTATTTTTGCAATATGGTTGGATGTCGTCAATTTTTTGTTTTATTTGAACTAATCAATAAATTATATATGTATTTTGCCTGGATTGGAAAAATATTAATTCTAAAAATCTAGAAAAAAATGGATATTTGTTTATTAATATATTTATGTTGCAATATTTCTTTTGTTTCATAAATTCAATTTCTTTTTTTCCTTTTTATAATTAATAATAATTACGAAAAAATGAACGTTATCGGTTGATAAGAATCCATTGTTCTTGAATCATTTGTTTTTTTAAAGAAAAATATCAACGATGACTAATTTTTATTTCTAGGTAATAAATTCTGCAAACATTTAGTGATAATAAAACTAGATGGTATGGAATACAATTATTTTGCTGGATGTCCACGATTCACATCTATGAATGATGATTATTCATATGATAGTGAAAGTGATATATCTTTAGACGATTCGGACAATACATGCGAATCAATTTCCGAATTTGATTCAATGGAGAAAGTGGAGAAAGTTTATGTTTGCGATTATGACAAAATTTATATTTCCATTTATGATGATATCGAAAAGTATAGAGCTTTAAAGCAATCAAAGAAAAAAAATACTTCTTCAAATTGGAACGATGTTAATGTTATTTTACCTGATGGAACAAAAACAAATATTAAAAATGCGCCAGAAATTCTTTATAAAAATTTTAATGGTACAATTAGACCTTCTGAGCAAGTAGAAAATGATGTTGATGATGTCATCCAAGCGAAACCAATTGTCGTTACAAATAATCATAATACTCCATCCGCGAAAGAAAAGAATGAAATTAATTCATCGAAAAAAGAAACTCTACCCAATAAAGAAATAAAAGTTGAAAAATTGTCCAAAAAGAAATTAAAGAAACAACGACAGAAAGAAAAGAAGGAGAAACAAAATCAAGTTGAAAAAACTAAAGATGTAAAAATTGAGAAATCAGAGGAAGTTAATAAAACAAATTCTAAAACAAATCATAAGTCGAAGGATAATTGTAAAAATGAAGACGATCACGATGGACCAATTAGCAATAACAACAACAACAACAACAATAATAATAATAATAAATCGAAAAATAACTCTAGTGTTGATAGTGAAAAAACTGTTACCGAAATGGAAGAAACTGACGATACTGGTGACGAACAAAATTTATTGGATGAAAATACGGCTTTTATTAGCAATGCATTGAAAAAATCGGAAAAAAAAGAATCTGCAAAGGGAAAGAAAAATGTTGATTCAAAGGCAGAGAAGAATAAAAAATCAACAATTAAACCAACTTTACCGAAGGAGAATAATACTGTTAAGAAAGATATTCCTAAACCTGTACCTTTACTTAGTCTACCGATGAACTTACCGAGCACAAGTGGACTTCAATCAAACTCATCAGGAATGGTAAATTAATCATTTATTTAAATTTTTTATTTTCTTTTTTAAAAATAAATTTTAATCTTTTAAATTTTTACAGAAGAAGTCAAAACTCACTGCAAATGATTATAAAGAATCGATAGCTCTAGGAAAAAAAGCAGTTGCTTTCCTTATGGCAAACGAAATTAAGAAAGCAATTCAATTTTTAAACGAATCCATAAATTTAAATGGTCACGAATTAAGACATTATCTAAACAGAAGTTTTTGCTTCTTACGATTAGGTGAATATAGAAAGTAAGTATTTTTTTAAACAAAATTTCGTCAAGTATTTAAAGTAAAAAAAATGTGATTACAAAACTTTCTTTTTTTTCTAGGTCTTTAAAAGATTCCGAATTTGTCATAATGACAACTAATGATAGTGAATTATTAGTAACAGCAAAATTTCGCGCTGGTCAAGCGTACTGTGGATTGCAAGTATGTTTTTTAAATTTTTTGTTCTCAAAATTGTCAACAATTAAGTAATTTGAAAATAATTTATTTGCAAAAGCAAAGGAATTTATTTTTATTTATTTATTACTATTGATTTTTGTTACAGAATTTTAAAGAGGCCGAAAAAAATCTAAATGAAGCTCATAATCTTCATCCAACGAATTCGGCTATTTTTGAGGAATTGCTGCGTGTTAAAGTGTTACAATTATTATCAATGGGTTTTCGAGAAAGAGATATATTAGAGATACTTTATCAATGTCCTTCTGTCGAGGTAAATATTTATCTTAATTTAAAAAGCAGACTTCATACTAATCTACTAAAACACCAACTATTTACTACTTTTTTTACGATTTGATACTACTTGAACACTTTTTTTTAGATTTGTGACACTAAAAGCTACATTTTTCATTATTTTTTTTCGAGAATTTGCACTACTTTAAATTTTCTAAAAGTTGAAATAAAAATTCAAAAATTTCAATAAAGTTCTTAGAAACGATTCAATTACAATTTTCAAACTCAATTATTTTCATTATCTACTATTTTAATAAAATTTTTCAATAGAATTCAATTATTTAAACAAAATTACAATAAAAATTTCACAGGCATTCAGTAACTTAACAATTTTTTATTTTCTTTGAACCAATTCAATTATTTTTAACTTTTTAATGAAGTTTCTCGAAAGAATTCAAATATATTCAGAGAATTGAAAAAAATAGTTCTGAGAAATTCAATAGTTTCAAAAAATTTTGATAAAATGCTTTATAAATTTGAAAAATTAGAATAAACCTGATCATAGAATACAATTATTTTTGTAAAATATAACATTCTTCCTAGGAATACAATTATTGTCAAAAAAGTTTATAATAATCTTCAAAACAATTCAATTATTTTCGTAAAAAATAAAATTCTTCGAAGAAATTCAGTTATTTAAGAAATTTTAATAAAATTCTTCCCAAGAATTCAATTCTTTTAAAAAAAATAAACATTCTCACAAGAATTCAATTATTAAAGAAAAATTTAATAAATTTCTTCGTCAGATTTCAATTATTTTCAATTTTTTAAATGAAATTTCTCGATGGAATTGAATTATTTTCAAAATGTTTTAAAAAATTCTGAAAAATTTAATTTTGTTTTAAAAAATTTGAATAAAATTCTTCACAAGAAATTAATTATTTTCATAAATAATAATATTTTTTTCCGGAATTAAATTATTTTCACAAATAAAATTCTTTACAGGAATTTAATTATTTTCATAAAAATAACAAAACTTATCGCAGAATTTAATTTATTTTTTATATAATTTTAAATAAAGTGATAGAAAATTGCATTTATTCTACAAAATTTCTTTTGAAATTCGCCGAAAGAATTCAATTATTTTTAAAAATTTTGATAAAATTCTTCATAAAAATTCAATTTTAAAAAATATTCAATTACTTATACTGTATTTTTGTATTCAAATAATTGAAATCTCGTAGAATTTTCTAATAGAAATTGATTAAAAAATAAATTTCACTTAAAATTTTAAATTACCTATATAATTGAATATTAAAATTTTTACACGAATTCAATTATTTAAAATACAATTTTTATTAAATTTTTTCATAAAAAAAGATTCAATTATTTAAAAGAACTTTTATAATATTTTTCATAGTAATTCAATTATTTTTAATACAATTTTCCAAAAGAATTCAATTATTTAAAAGAATTTTATTAAAATTCTTAGCAAACATTAAATGATTTTCAAGATTAATAAAATTTTCACACGAATTCAATTACATATTTAAAATACAATTTTATAAAAAAAAATTCAATTATTTAAAAGAATTTTTATAAAATTCTTCGCGAGAATTCCATTACTTTGAATATAATTTAAATACAATTTTTTGCAGAAATTCATTTTCACGAATAATAAAATTTTCACAGGTATTCAATTACTATTTAAAATACAATTTTCATAAAATTTTTCGAATTCAATTATTTTAAGAATTTTTTGATAAAATTCTTTATAAACATTCAATTTTCAGAAATATTCGATTATTCTATTAATTATTCAATTTTCTTCATTCAAATAATTGATTTCTTTTGAAAAATTGCAATTTAGTTTTAAAGATAGTTAATTCTCGTAAATAATTTAAAAAAATTAAATTATATTTTATTTGCAATTTTTGTCAAATGTAATTGAAATTTTTATATTTCAAAATTTTTTTTTTATTTTACTTTTCAAAATTATTTTTAAATATCGTATTTTTGAAGAATTTCAAATTAATATTTAGAAAATTGTTTGGAAAAATTTAGAATTGAAGTTATTAGCAGTATAAGAAGAAAGGTAAATATTTCTGATGAAAATTATAAAAGAATACAGAATAAAATTTTTGTGAATTTTATGAATTTTATGAATCGTTTAAAACGAGTTTTTTGTCGTCAAATTGAATTTTTTAATAGATACTTTTTTTTTACTATTTTTTTCGTTCTTAGAGCTATTTTTTTAATTATCGAGTGCGAAGCCTAAAAGTAATAAATTAACAAATGAATATTTCATTTTGTTCCATTGTAATTTAATTATAATATTGACAATAACTTTCTTTAATTTAAATTTGCAGGGTGCTGTTTCATTATTAGCTGAGAAAACACAAACGGAAGAATGTAATGATTTTATTATTAAAAACGAGGACGAGATTGATATATATAACTCAGATGACGAGGATAGTCCTTGTCTAACTCGAATGTTTCGTAAATTATCAAATTATCAGCAAAGTTTTATAAAAAAAGTGACTTTACCATCACCTAGGTAATATTTTCGTTTTTATTCTTTAAAGTATCATCTTTTCAAAAAAGAAATAATTAATTTAAAAAAGAAATAAGGTTTTTACAACTTGAGTAGGTATTTTTATTCTTTTCAAAATTATAATTGCAGTATTTCTGTTTTAGTCCTGCAAAAACTATTCCTCAGCCTCTGAAAGTTCCAATTATCAAAACAGTAGCTGCGATTCACCCAAAATTGCCTCCCTCTAAAGATGTGAATGACAAAGCAATTTGGATTGGAAATACAACTTCAAGTATAACTGATGCATCTATAAAGAAGGTTTTTTCCAGGTATGATTATCAAACTTTAGAATAATTTTTTTTTAATTTTCCTGCAATTATCAAAAAAAAAATAATACTACAATTTATTCTTTTCTTTTGAAAAAAAATATTTTATTTCATTTTACATAAAATCAGATTCTAATAAATAGAAAATTAGATTTTTTCCTAAAAATATAAAATTGAAAGTTTTTAACTTGTCAATAAAGAAATATTAATTATTTCAGGTTTGGAAAAATTGACTCAATATATAGAAAGCCGAATGAAAATTACACTTTTATAAATTTCAAAGATTCAACATCGGTGAGGGATTTATTATCAGCAAATCAATATGTTGAAGTTGATAATTTCAAATTGCCAATTAAATCTGCAACTCGCAAGTAAAGAGAAAAGAAAATTTTTCAGTTTTGCAAAACAAACAAAAAAATTTGCAAAATTCCAAACATTTTTCTTTTGCGTCTTTAAAATCGTTTTCTTTAAATTTACTACTAACATTAAAAGTTAATTTCTCTAACTTTAACAATTTATATGATGCAGTCGTTCTTGTTTATCAATAATTTAATGACTCTTCAATAACATTCATTGTGAGATTCATACAAATGATAAAACCTTTTTTCATTTGTCGATATTATTCAGTATTTGTTAATATTTCTCTTTTTCCATTTCTTCAGTATTGAATTAATTATATAAACAAACTGCCGAATTTTAATCATAAAACATGAGCAAGATAAAAATGATTATTGTAATGAGTACCAATTTATTCATATAAACACATATTTATAAATAATGCTCAAAAAAAAGAGGATGTTCGATTGTAAAACTTAATTCTGACTGACTAACTGAATAGTTTTCCATTACACATAATATTAAACATTTTTCTACGGGTTGTTATTAATATTTGCTCTTTTGCATAAAAAAAAAGTGTGCGTAAAATTTCTCTGCAGTTTTATTTTTTTAAACAAGCAAACCTCTTTGTAAACTTTCAAGAATGAAGTGAATTTATTTTCAATAAATAAGAATTTATAGAAGATAAGAAATAACACATAAGGGAGTAAAGAAAATGTATTCCAAGAGTTTTATACTTAAATAATAGTTAAGTTTAAGAAATTTTTTATATACCGATTAACAAGTGATAATAAATTTTACTTTTTCTTCAAAACTTATAAATTCTCTTTCTTTAAATTTCAAATAAAATGAAACTAGTCAGCAATAAAAGAAATGTTTCTTTTAAAAGAAAATTTCTTTCTGTAAAACTATAGTTTTAATTTTTTTTTTAAATTGTGAAAAAATATTTGTTTTATTATTAATATGTTAAAATTTCGTTAAAATTTTTTGCATTTGTAGTTTGACACATTCTATACCAATTTGGATCGCGAGTTAAACTTGAGGCATCACGCCTGTAAAATGAAGTTTGAATAATCGATCGAATTCCCACTTCGGATAAAGGAATTGGCGGATAATTCTTTAAATGCCATCCAATTTCCCAACTTGAACATTCTTGATAATTGAAACGTTCTACAGGTTTCTCTTTGTATCTGAGGAAAAATTTTTAATACAATTCATACCAAAAAAAAAGATCTTTTTGCCAAAAAATCAAAATATTAATTTTTTTTAACTCAGAAAATTAATTGCAATAATTTTTTGGAGGATTCATTTTACCTTTCTCGAAAGTAATTATTAGTGGCAGCATAAGACTCAACTCCAGATTCGTAGAGAATATTTTTCACTTTTAAATCAACTGGTTTCATGAAACTAAGATTAATTGTATCTTTTTCCTCGTGTTTATCAGATTTTTCTATTTTTCTTTTTATCTGCGGAAATAAAAAACGAGATAAAATTGAAATGTTTTTTTGTCCAAAGAGAAAGAAAAATATTAAGTACAAACAGTTTTCTTTTTTTTCTCAAAGTGCTTTTTCGATGAACATTTCTTTGATTGTTGTTTTAATTCTTCAAGTTTTTTATCTTCTAATTTTAAATTTTCCAATAGGAGATCTTGATTTTTTTTGTACCACCTTCTTCGCATATCGTCTTCATTTTTAATGACCGAAGTCCAAAAAGCTTGACAACGAATGTCACAGACTCCTCCTCTTTGAAGCATGATTATTTTTCTAAATTGCAGAATTTTTTTACGATTTTTGATTTTTTTATTTACACCATTTTAATTTTGAATTGAAAGAAAACGAAAAAAATTAGGTTAGAGAGACGACTGACAATTGCCAATCGATCTGGAAAAAATGTTTAACAATAAAAAAAATATTCTTTTTTTTAACTAAAACCTTTTAAAGTTCATCTACTTACTGAAAATTGTAAACGCAATTCTTTTAAAATTGAATTAATTTTGAAATATTTAAGTGAAATTAGATTTCAAGAATAAACACAATAACTTTTGAAAACAACAGTTTTACAGGATTTCGATCAAAATTCCCTGACTTTTCCAGGTTTTTCATGTTTCCAGGTTGCATAGCAACTCTGAGTAGTTACTATAATTATATTATTTAAATACATTTTATAAAATTTATTTATTTATTAAATTTATTTATCATACTCTTTTCTTAACTAAAAAAACAAAAAACAAAAAATAAAACTAAAAGTATTAACTAATAAATATACAAATCAAAGATTGTAAAAAGTTTTAAAAAAAAGTTTGTTTGATAGAAAAAATTCCTTTTTGACTTGATTAATAAATATTATGCTGGTAAACTTTCCAGTTGTACGAAATTATCATCATCCAAAATTTTGTATCTATCCCGTCGATAATTCACCAAATCGTCCAAAAATCGTTTACTGCTGTCATTATGAAGTTTCGTTAAAACAGAAGGCAAGGGTTTTATTTCTGCAGTCTCTGACAAATCTTGATAATATTCTCCCTGCTTTGGTCCCATCTGGTGAAACTGTTTAGTTTTGAATCCACGACTTATTTTTTCTTCTCTCTCACGATTTTCCTCAGCGAGCATTTCAGCCTTCGACGGTAATTGTTTCTCTTTTCTCCAATATTTCAAAGTGAAGCGCACCTTTTTTTCATTTCAAAAAATTAATTCATTTTCTTCATTCAAAATTTTTACAAGTTTCAAAAATAATTTTTTTTCATTCAAAATTTTTACAAATCTCAAAAATAATTTATGTTACAAATTAATTTATAGTAATTTAATTTATAAATTAATTAAAAATAATTTAATTTACAAATTAATTTAAAGTAATTTAATTTGTAAATTAATTGATAATAATTTAGTTTACAATTTAATTTATTAAACTAATTGAAAATAAATTGTAAAAATTGTTGTATTTTAATTATTTTGTCAATTTCTTGTAAATTACTTACTTGTAAATCAAACATGCTGAAAGCACAGACATAGAATGGAAGTCCAATAAATGCAAGACTTGGATTCTCTACTGCAATTAAATGTTTCCATAATGGTGTGACCATATTCGATTCAACTTTAACACCGCAAGATTTTGCCAGAAAAGGAAAGCTAAATTTGTAACCTGTTAAAAAATTACAATTTACAAGAGGTATGTAATCAAAATATTAATTCTAATATTTTTGTTTAATATTTATTTTATTTTTTTTTATTAATTTTTTACCAGTGCAATAGAATATAAAGTCGATTTTTTCCTCGGAATTGTCATTGAAAATCGCTTTGTCCCTTCCAAATTCCAAAACATCAGGTTTCTGAAAAACGATTTCTTAAAAATTAGAAAAAAATTAGTTATTAAAAGAATAATTCATTAGATTTTTTTTTGTTAAAAATGGAATAGAATAAAATTGTGTTGTATTATAAATACAATACCTGAATGACGTTATTTGGGAATTTCGTAAGAACGGGATCTTTCAAATGATGACTGAGTATCACTTTTTTTGCAACTGAAGATATTTCTAAAGCTAAATCCATTCCTGTATTGAAATATATTTTTTTATGTCATATTTTATAATAATTTAAATTTCCACAAAATTTTTCAATAAAAAAATTAAATTATTTACAAAAATTCTAATAATATCCTTCGCAAGAATTCAAAACAAGTAATACAATTTTAATAAAAAATTCAATTAAAATTTCAAAATTGAAATTGATCATGAAAAAGAATAAAAGAAAGAAAAATAACCTGATGGCCCAGCGCCCAAAATAACGACAGATTTTTCTTTAAATACGTCAGGAACTCGATAATCGTGACTGTGCATTTTCTCTCCAAAAAATGAATCATTGCCTTTGATTTTTGGAATACTCGGTTGAAAATAATGTCCATTGCAAACCATCACAGCGTCAAATATCTCCTCAATTACCACCTGATTTGATAGATTTTTCACTCTAACTCTCCATTTCTGATTATTGCCATTCTTCTCTTCATTAATTGGTTCCACTAATTCCACATTATGAAGAAACTAAAACCAAATTAAAAAATTTTATTAAAATATTATTTTCAAATTAAAAAATATTATTTTACTTATAAAAATAAATATGTCAGTAAAGCCGACAATTCATAATTTAAATATTTTTTTACTTTATAATGAGAAATTTATCTTGTTTTTATAATATATTTTCTGCTCTCGATTGTGGTTGCGGTTTATCTGATAGAAAAAAGCGACAAATAGATTTTCTTATTTACATATGCGAATTGCATCATACTTAGGTCATTTACCCTTTGAAGCTCTATAATTAATTTTCAATTAAAATCATCTACACTAATAATCGTAGTATTCCGGTAATCTGTTCGCAGTTTAAAGTTAGTTGTTTGTTTCCTAAATTTTTTAATAATTTTTCTTTTTAAATATTTTTTTCAATTTTAAAATAATTAATATATTGAAAATCATCGAATTCTTGCAAAGAATTTCATCAAAAAATTTGGGAATAATAGAATTTCTCCGAAGAATTTTATAATTTATGAAAATAATTGAATTCTTGACAAGAATTTTATTAAAATTTTTGAAAATGTTAATTTAATTCTTTTGAATTATAGAAAATAATTTAATTCTGTTGAATTATTTTATAACCAATTAAGAAAATTTTTACGAAAGAATGAATACTTTCGTAAAATTTTTTTTAAAAATAATTGAAATTTTGGAAAGGAATTTATTAATTATAAATATAATTAAATTGATTCAAAGTATTTATTCAAATTTTAGAAAATAATTGAATTTTCTCGAAAAATATTATTAAAAATTAAAAGGAAATTGAATGTTTGCGTAGAATTTTATTTAAATTCTTGAAAATAATAAACAAGAATAATTAATTAATAATTGAATTTTTTAAAAGTTAGAATCTCAAATTATTCAAAAATTCAATAAAGACGGATTTTTCAAATAAAACTTACAGAAATAAATTCCCTCAGTTGAAAATTATCACAATAAGAATTCAGAAAATCGACAATTTCCGAACGTGTCATGTAACTTTTTCCAATTTCCGGAATCGGGTAGTCCGGATATCCCATTACCTCCTTTGGAAGATTTGTTCTATTTCATTCAAAAACAGGCGAAGACAAATTAGTTTTTTTTTAATTTTACAAGTAAATTAATTAATTACCTAATAGCAATATTAAAAAATTAATTAATTATTTTTCTATTTAATAAAATTCATTCTACGGAATTCAACTATTGAAAAATACTTGATAAAATTCTTCAATTATTCTCATAAATACTATTCTTTGAAAGAATTCAATTATTTCCATAACTAATAAAAATTTTACGAGAATTCAATAAATAAATAAATTAATTAATAAGAAAATAAATAAATTAATTGATTAATAAGTAAATAAATAAATCATTTAATTAATTCAGTTAATTAATAATCATTCAATTAATTAATAATTCAGTTAATTATATTTGAGATAATTAAGAAAAATTTCTGAATATACAATACCTGAGATTTTTGTACATGCTTGAATGTATTGGCAATCCAAAACGATCTACACCTGTTTGTGGAGTATAAACCCAAGTGCCTCCGATTTTATCACTTTTTTCGAAACATTTTATTGTATATGATGAACCGTCTTCATTTTTTAATTCACTGCAATTTTTAAGCGCCGCAAGTCCTGCCGAACCTGCCCCAATTATTGCAATTCGCATTTTCTTTTCTTTCTGAAAAAAAATTTTTTTCTTAAAAATTAATTTTCTAAAGGAATTAAATTAAATAAAAACTTCTTACCATTTTAAATTGCTCCTTAGAAATTTTATTCAATTTTATTAATTTTATTAACAATTCAATAACATTAATAGCAATCGAATTAAATTTTGGTCAAAATTACTCAATTATATAAATTGATTCTTTTATTTTATTTAAACAATGTAGAACCAATTTTTTAAATGATTGTTAATATTTTATAGTATTTAAATTAAAAGAATTTGTAATTTGTAATTTTAAATTTATAATTTTTAATTTTAAATTCATAACTTTTAATTTATAATTTAAATATTGCCGAATTTTTTATTTTAATCCCATCGAATATTTTATCTAATTTATTAATTACTTCCACATAGAGGAAGTATTTATATTTAAAATAATTCAATTTGAGTTTGAAAAAAAATTACTGGTTTGATTTATTTTTCAATTTAATTAATTGTGAAAATTTGATGAACGAGAAAAGAAAATACAAAATACTTACAATATGCAAGAAATGTTAAGTGTCAAGATAAAGATGAACAAAAAAAAGAAATTTGGAAGAAACGCGTCCAGTGCAAGACTGATAGTGGATAATGTCGTACGAGATCCCATTTACAGAAAAGTCCCCTCCCCACGAATATAATCAAACTTAAATATTTTTCAAAGCATTCTGATTGCGAGTTGACCTTTACGCTCTCCCACTATATTCATCCACTTGATCCATTTCTGGAAATTGGAAAGTTAAATTTCCAAATAGTACACACGGAAATAGTTTTTCTCTAGGTCACAATTTTTCCATAAAAGGACAAAAAACACTGAACGATATTCTATCAAACAGTCTTTTTTTTATTCACATATGAAAAATAAAGGCATTTTCCACACCTGCGATACAATAAATTCACTCTTCTTTCTAAATCACTCGAATAATATTTTAAACAATATTTCATATTCCTCAACAAATTCTTTTCCACTCTTGAATAAATATAATTTTTTAAGTATTTAATTCTAAATTAACTAATAATTTGTTACAAACTTTCATTCAAACACGTACCAGAAGAGAAAATTGACAATTTTGTCAGAATTGAAACTTGAACAACGAAAGAAAAAAAAGTAACAATTAAATACAAAAAAATGTGATTTCCCTGAGACGAAGGATCTCGAGTCTAGATCAACAAGAATAGAACAAAGAATTTAATTTACTCGAAAAATGCAGTTTCTTTTTTCTTTTTTTTTGTAATTTTACCACTACCTGGTGGACTCCATCATCTCTTGGAACGAACTTCCATTTCCCATTTTTTCCTATAGAGCATATACAATTGCATTGCAGATCTAGCGTCCTCGACCGAATTATGCTCACCGGTTTGTATTTCAATGCCCAATAATTCGGAAGCAAGTTTCTTTAGACTCGGCGTATTTCCATTAACAACTTTTCTAAAGGGCTTATAACGAGAAGTGTCACGAATACGCCATCTCGGATGCGATAAATAGAGAACTTCAAGATCATGTTTGATCGCGTGGCCAATTAAAAAGCGACCTTTCAACATTTCCGCCACTTCATTTTGTACAATTTTAAATTCCTCGGCGTTTGTCAAATGATGCGGATATATTCCACTAACCGCCGAGCGATAATCTTGAATTGTCTCCGTTGGTTTCACATACTTATCATATATACAAATTCCATATTTATTTACTAATGAGACACGTGCAACCATATTCTCCGTACCATTGCCAATTCCCACCATTTCACAGTCCATTGCAATTTGTTTCGTTAGAACAGCCTCGCTCTGTGGCGCGTTCAATATTTGCTTCGCCGCTTTCGACTGCATTGGAATCTAAAATAAATAAATATAAACAAAATTGAAAATTTTATAATTTTTATACTAGAGAATGAAAAAAAAGAACTAAAACAGGGTTGTCAGAAAAAATTAATTTTGTGTTTCCCTGATTTCCAGACAAAATTTTGATGTTTTCCCTGACCCTGAAGAATATTCTGATTCACTCTAAAAATTATTAGATACTCCCAAAAAATGTTCTATTACATTTATTTACGAATTTCTTTAATTGTAAAATTATTCGAAAACATTAATAACTTCTTTTCTTATTAATTCTAAAAATTAAATTTTTTCCAGTACTTTTAATAAAAATCCCTGACTTTTCCCTGATTTCTCTGATCTGTGGCATCCCTGTAAAAGATACAAGTAAACAAACCTGTAAATCCTGTCGGTTATTAAATTTCTTCGTACGATGACGTTTTCTAGGCGATATATTAATTGAAGATTCTGTCGATTCCTTATTAGCCTTCGATTCTCCAAGAAGGCTTTTGAATTTTTCCCAATTAGAACCTGGTACACGCAATGCATTATTTGTCATCTCATCAACTTTCATTACTTTCTTTTCTTGTGTAATTTTTTCATTGGATTCATTGGCGGAATTTGTATTCTTTTTGTTAACGATACTACCATGTGGTTGAGAAACCATCATTTTTGAGAGCATTTAATGAACATTAATTTATATTATATTCTATATACATATATATTTGATTATTAACAAATAGGTATAATTAACCTACAATTAAACATGTGGATAAAGCCTTGAACCAAAACTTGTAAATAGATAAACAGTAAATTGAATTTTCCCAACATCGATGTTTCTGTAATAGAGATAAAAATTATTTGCAAATTTAATCGATTATTTTTATTCTAAATTGACGAATAGAATGAGAAAAATATGAAAATATGGACTTATTTTTGTGTATAAAGTTTCATGGAAAAACTAACCTCAAATTTGTTAACCAGGGTTGAAAATTGAAAGTACAGTTGCTTTAGGCCTTGAAGTTTTCTTTGGAAAAGAAGGCAGTAATTTGGCTCAAATTTCTTGTGTCAATTGAAGGTAATTTGTAATTTCTTTTGGAGAAATTGTTGTAATCATAATCAGAAAACTAAAAAATTATTTACGTTACACCGTTACACACCGAGAGTTTAAAACAATACGAGTAATTCGAATATTCCGCTGTAGATGTCGCTTTTATGAATTTCAGGAGCGGCACTAGAAATTAAATCACCCTGGGACACCCTGGACTTATTTGAGAAAAAAATTAATTTTATATTATAATTATTATATTATATTATAATTATTTAATTAATTAAATAATTTCATAATCAAAATTAAAAAAATAACTTATTAAGTACAAAATTATTTATTACTGTTCATATTTTCAAAAATTTTAATAAAATTTCACGAAAGAATTCAATTATTTTCTAAAATTTTAATAAATCCTTCTAAACAATTCAATTATTTTTTTAAATAGTAAAATTTTTCAATTAAATTATTTTCAAAACAATTTTAATTAAATTCCTCGGAAGAATTCAATTTTTTTTTTAAATTTTAACACATTTCGAAAAAATTCAATTCTTTTCTAAAATTTTAATAAATCCTTCAAAAAAATTCAATTATTTTTATAAATAGTAAAATTCTTCGCAAGAATTCAATTAATTTAATAAATAGTAAAATTCTTTGCAGGAATTCAATTATTTTCAAAACAATTTTAATTGAATTCCACGAATGAATTCAAATATTTTTAAATATTTCCATAAATTTCAATAATTATTTCCTAAAATTTTAATAAATCCATTTAAAAAAATTCAATTATATTTTTAAATAGTAAATTTTTTACAAAAATTCAATTATTTTCAAAACAATTTTAATTGAATTCATCGGAAGAATTAAATTTTTAAAAAAATTTTTAACATTTCGAAAAAATTCAATTTTTTTCTAAAATTTTAATAAATCCTTCGATAAAATTCAATTATTTTTATAAATTGTAAAATTCTTCGCAAGAATTCAATTAATTTTACAAATAGTAAAATTCTTTGCAGAAATTCAATTATTTTCAAAACAATTTTAATTGAATTCCCCGGATGAATTCAAATATTTTAAAATATTTCCATAAATTTCAATTATTTCCTAAAATTTTAATAAATTCTTTAAAACAATTCAACTATTTTTAAAATATACTAATTTTTTCTGCAGGAATTAAATTAGTTTTTAATCAAATTTAAATAAAATTACACGAAAGAATTTAATTATTTTTAAAAATTTCCATAAAATTCAATTTCAACAAGAATTTAAAATTCTCTAAAAATAATTCAATAATTATTCTCAAAATATTTGTAAAAAATTGTATATAAAAATTAAATTACTTTCAATGCAATTTTTAAATATATATTCGTCAAAAAAATTAAAGGAATTCAATTATTTTCAAAAAATAATAAAATTGTTGTTACGAATTCAATTATTTATAATTATTATAATTACCTATAATAAAATGACACGAAAGAATTTAATTATTTTTAAAAATTTCCATAAAATTCAATTTCAACAAGAATTTAAAATTCTCTAAAAATAATTCAATAATTATTCTCAAAATATTTTTAAAAAATTGTATATAAAAATTAAATTATTTTCAAAAATTCAAAAAAATTGAAGGAATTCAATTATTTTCAAAAAATAATAAAATTCTTGTGATGAATTCCATTTTTTTGAATATACTTAATTTTAATAAAATCCTTTAAAGAAATTCAACTATTTTCGAAACAACTTTAATTGAATTTCTCGAAAAAATTTCATTATTTTCAAATATTTCTATAAAATTCTTCATAACAATTCAATTATTTCTTAAAATTTTAATAAATTCTTCGAAACATTTCAATTATTATTTTTATAAATAGTAAAATTCTTCGTAATAATTCAATTATTTTTATAAATAGTAAAATCCTTTGCAGAAATTCAATTCTTTTCAAAAAAATTTTAATAGAATTCCTCGAAAGAATTATTTTCAAAATTTTTCTTCATAAAATTCAATTGCTTTCAAAATTTTCAATTAAAATTATTAAAAAAAACTCCATTGGTATAAAAAAAATTCAAAGAAATTCTTCAAAAGAATTTAATTAGGATGTTTAAAAATTTTAATAAAATTCTTCGCGAGAATTCAGTTATTTTCCTAAATAATAAAATTCTATGAAGAAATTCTATTATTATTATTATTATTATTATTTCTTTTGAAAAATAAGGAAAGAAATTATTTATAATTGCAAGAAAAAATTTTTCTTAATAGAAATTATTATTATTAATTTAATAATAATTGCAATGTTCCGCGAATTTTCCCATTGACTATTTTTATAATACAGGAGAATAATGCACACGAATATATTTTTAGACAATACTTGTTGGAGTTCGTAAAGAAGTATATAAAGATGTTCAAACTCAAGGCGATCGACAAATGAAAAATCTAAAATTAGAATCCATCAGATCTCAGTCGTCTATACGAGAAAATAAGCAAACGATCAATTGTCCAAAATGTCTCCTTTGAGGTGAGAATAATTAATTGTAAATCTATTAAAAAATAAAAGAAATCATATGTACACTAAAAATACTAATTTTGTAATTAATAAATCCTGTTTTCTTCAAATATTAATAAATAATAAAGTTTTTCCCCAAAAAAGAAAAAATTAAAAACCTGTCTTTGAATCAGAAAGAAATTTTTTTTTTTTTTCTCAAAAATAAAAATTATCAGAGAATATTTTTCTTTTTTTTCTCACAGGGATAAACTTTCAGAATTCTTCAAGTGCGTAAATAATTCCGCTTCAAATGAATCGTTTGGTAATGATTTTTGTAAATTATCCTTCAAAGGAAACAGACGTGAAATGATCGAAATGCTCATTGAATTACCTGAAATAAAAAATATGGAAATTGAAAAATTTTATAATAAAAAAGATGATAATTTAGCGTGCAGTCTTTATGAACGATTATTAACGCTCAACGATTTGGAGGCAATAAAAAAAATAAAAATCCTAATTAATGCTCTTTTTAAATCCTCCTATGCGAGTATGACATTCTTCCAAATATTGATGGAACTCACAAAAATTCACTACAAATCTGGAGATATTGCGAAATGTTTAAAATACTGTGAATATTTCCAAAAATTCCAAAATTCATCGGATGAAAAATTTTTTCAACAATTTGAAATTGAATTTCTTTTAATTGAATCAGAATGCTACAAAAAATTGGGATTAAACGAGAATTCAAAGTTCCATCTCAATGAAGCAATGAAAAGAGTCAATGAATTCATAATTAAAAAATACGGAAATGAGGGGGAAAATTTCAAAAATGAAAAAAACTTGTTCTTGAAACCAATTCTCGAGCGTTTAGATGCAATGAAATTGTGTCAATTATCAAAAAATGATAATTCATTACCGAAGGTACAATTTTTTTTTTGAATTTTTACTTTTAAACTAGCGCGGCATTCTATTTCTTATTATTTTGTAAATTTAAAAATTTTATAATTTTCACAAACAATTTCATTATTCTCATGAATAATAAAATTCTTTAGAGCTATTCAATTATTTTCACAACAATTTTAATAAAATTTCTCGACAGAATACAATTATTTTAAAGATATTATTTAGATTCAATTATTTTCAAGAGTATTAATAAAAATTCAATTATTTCCCAGAATTTTGATGAAATTGTTTTTAAAAAAATAATTATTTTCAAAATTTTTAATAAAACTCCTTAAAAAGATTCAATTATTTTCAAATATTCAGATAATATTCTTTAAAACAATTCAATTATTTTTATGAATTGTAAAATTCTTGTCAAGAATTCAATTATTTTTATAAATAAGAAAATTCTTCGCAAAATTAGAATATTTTCATAAATAATAAAATGTTTCGGAGGAATTCAATTATTTTCAAATGTTTTAATAAAAATTTAATTATTATTAACAATTCTGATAAAAAATTCTTCGAAATAATTCAATTAATTTTCTTAAATTGTAAAATCCTTGGCAAGAATTAAATTATTTTTGTAAATAATAAAATTCTACTGAGAAATTCTATTATTTTCTATACAATTTTAATTAAATTTTTTTAAGAAGTTCAATTATTTTTAAAAATAGTAATAGAATTTTTCTAAACAACTCAATTATTTTTATGAATTGTAAAATCCTGCTCAAGAATTTAATTATTTTCATAAATAAGAAAATTCTTCGCTAAAATTAAAATATTTCCATAAAAATAATAAAATTCTACAAATGAATTCAATTTCCCAATTATTTTCAAGAGTTTTAATAATAATTCAATTATTTTGAACAATTCTGATAAAAATTCTTCGAAAAAATTCAATTATTTTTATAAATTGTAAAATTCTTGTCAAGAATTCAATTATTTTTGTAAATAATAAAGAATTTTAAAAAATAAGTGATTTTTTGAGAAGAATTTTATTAAAATTGTATTTTAAGTAATTGAATTCCTGTGAAACATTTACTATTTATTGATATTATTGAATTCTTTCGAAGAATTAAAAAAAAAAGTTTTAAAATAATTGAATTTTCCCTGGAATCCAATTAAAATTGCATTTAAAATAATTCAATTCCAGCAAAAATTTCATTATTTATGAAAATAATTGAATTCTTGAATTGAATTTTATTGAAAGTTTTTTTTTAAATAATTGAACTCTTGTGAAAAATTAAATTATTTTTTAAAGTAATTAAATTTTCTCGGAATATTTTTACAAGATTTTTAAAAATAATTGAAAATTTTCCAAAAAAATCAATTAAAATTGCATTGAAAATAAGTGAAATTCTGTTAAGAATTTTATTATTTATAAAAATAATTGAATTCTTGAATAGAATTTTATTAAATTTTTTTTAAATAATTGAATCCCTACGAAAGAATTTATTATTTCTACAAATAATTGAATTTTTACAAAATTTTAAAAAATAAGTAAATTTTTCAGAAGAATTTTATTAAAATTGTATATAAAATAATTGAATTATGCAATATATTCGTATTATTGTAATAAATTTTGCAAAAATTTAATTATTTGTTGAAAAATTAAAAAAAAATGTTTAAATATAATTTAATTTTCTCTAGAATCCAATTAAAATTGTATTTAAAATAATTGAATTCCAGCGAAAATTATTAAAAATAATTGAGTTCTTCATAAAATTCAATTATATTCAAATTTTTTTATAAATATTTTTCTATAGAATTCACTGATTTTCGGTACATTAATTTTTCAATTTTAAACATTTAAAAAGAAAAATTATATACAATGTTAGGAAACAAAATTCAAACAGGAACTTACTTCAAACTGAGAACAAAGTACCGGAATACAACGATTATTAATATAGAAGATTTATTTTTTTTTTTTGACTTATTTTTAGGATAAAAAAATTCCCAAAGTCGAGGGAAAATTGAATGAAAAATTGAAATCGTGCTCGGATGCAATTTCACTTGGATTTAATGAGGCGAAAGGAAGATTTCTATTTGCGACCAGAAGAATAAAAACCGGAAGTGTTTTAATTGTCGATCGACCATTTGCTTTCAGTACCGATGAAAATGCTTTAGAAACAAATTGTCTGCATTGTCACACATCATTGAAATCGAACGAAAATATTCGAATACCCTGCAGGAATTGTCAAACGGTTAAAGAAAAAATTTTCTTCTACCAAAAATAATCTCCAAATTTTTAATTCCTTGTCCAAATTTTTAATTTCTTAAAATTCTTTTTTACAGGTTTCCTATTGTTCAGAACTCTGTCGTCAAGAATCATGGACGAATTATCACAAATACGAATGTGAAATTTTCAATTATTTTCCTAATTTACAAGAAAATTGTCAACATTCGTCACGATTTCTTCTGGCATACAGAACGACTCTAGCAAAAATTCTAACAAAAAATTCTAAAAATTCAAATTCATTGTTAAATGGCGAATTTTTCGATTATCATTCGACAAACATTGGGGAAAATAAATCAAATTCGAAATTGAAAATTTATGATTCTCTTGATTATGAGACTGTTTATCAATTAGAGACACATTGTTCACAAATTGAACCAAAGGAAAATTTTCACCTCGCTCTAACTTCTATTTTTCTTGCTAAATTATTTGAATTTGTATTAAAAAACGAGACAGAAATTTCGTCGCTGAAACAATCGGAAATTATTCTTTTAGCTGTGGGAAATTTTCGTCATTTACAGGCAATTGGCTGTAATGCTTATGAAATTGTCGAGAATGTTAGAAATCAAATGACAAAAGCAATCGAACCACGAAACGTCGGTGGTGCAATTTACACAACTGTCAGTCTCACAAATCACAGTTGTTATCCAAATGTTATTCGACATTCCTATCCTCAAGGTAAGTCTAATTTTTTACTTCTCAATTTTAAATTCAAACGAAATTTCAATTTAAAATTCATTTTCAATTATTTTGAATTGCATTTTGAATTTTAAATTGAAACTTAATTCAATTTTAACAATAGGCACTGTTGTCGTGACTGCATTGCGGCCAATTGAGAAGGGAACGGAAATTCTCGACTGCTATGGACCGCATTTTTTGAAAGACACAATAAACACTCGAAAGGACCAATTACTGAAGAAATTCTATTTTTATTGTCAATGTGAGGCGTGCACTTTCGACTGGAAATTACCATTGTCTGACAAATTGGAATTAAAATGCACTTTAAATTCAAAGAAAGAGAAATATTCGAAAAATGATAAAAAAGATGGGCGAAAAATTCGTCAACAATACGAGGAAAGTAAAAAGAAGAAGCAATCCGCAATTTCGAAAATGTACAACGACAACTACACTGAGGCTTTACCAATTCTTCTAGAACATTCAAATTTTATTGAAAATATTTTCAGTGAGCCTAATTTGGATATTATCCAAACGCAGCAATCGATAATTCAATGTTTAAATAGCATGTCCTGTAATTCAAATTAAAAATGTACATAACTGTTAAATTAATAAAAGAAAACTATAAAATAAAAAATGAATGAAATTAATAAAATTAATAAAATGAATGAAATTAATACAATTGATAAAATGAATGAAATTTATAAAATTGATAAAATGAATTAAATGAATGAAATGAATAAAATAAAAAAAATAATCTAAACTTGTAATTCTTTCGCTAAATGAAACTCTAGGGCGTAAATTTCATTTTTTTTTTTGCTTTAATCGATTTATACATTGACATAATAATAATATGATCGCCAAAGAAAAAACAAATTAGCAATCACGTTTTAAAACAAGTCAACATTGTGTTGTGACAAGTGCATTTGATGAAATTGATTTTCGGCTTGCTTTGAAAAGTAAGAATAATTATGTACACTGGTCAAATATACATAGGGTATAGATGTCGAATAACTTATCTAACGAAGAGTTGGTAAAGCCTAATTAAAACTAGCCTGACCGTTCCTTTTTCTTTCTTTTTTTTGTTTATTTTGAGCGCTGAACTGTGGCTAAGTTCCTCGCTTATCACCACATGTGTGTCTCGCGAATTTCACTGATAATATGACCGGCCTGCGTCAGCGCCTAGAAAGCAAAATATTCCATTAGACATCCTTCACAATAAAAAAATATTCATTTTTTTTAATTAATTAGTTAATTAATTAATTAACTAACTCACTCAGGGTGGTCACAAGTTTCAGTTTATCAATTTTCCTGACAATTTACTGACAGTAAAATTATTTTCCCGGACAAAATTCTTTTTACGCAGGAAAATATGAATGTTTACGGAAAATGAGTAAAATTTATGAAATTTAAAAATTTCTAAAAATTACAATTACGATTATTCATTTCTAGAATTTTCAACTAAAAATCTTCTTTAAGTTCATTTTTTTAAAATAATTTTTGAAAAAGTTCTTTGTAAATTTTCAAATTCTTTTGTTTACAATTTAATTTTACGAAATTTCGATTATTCTGACATTCTTTAATTAAATATATTACAACTTAAAAACTTCAAATAATTAAAAAAAAAATTCAATTAAAATTATTGAGAAAAATTAATTCTATAGAATTCTTACTAATTAAAAGTATGAAAAGTTCAAATTTTCAAATATTTTAATTTGGAATTCATTTTTAAATCAATATTTGTTAAAAAATTCCAAGAGAATTCAATTATTTAAATACAAAAATAAATAATTTATTGAATAATTGAATGTTTCTTAAAATTCAATTCCCATAAAGAATTTTAACAACAAATTTTTAAATTGAATTCTTTCGACGATTTTAATAAAAAATTTTTAAGAATAATTAAATTCATTTGAAGAATTCAATTAAAATTGCATTAAAAATAATTGAAATTCTGCGATAAGTTTTATTATTTACGAAAATAATTGAATTCCTGTAAAAATTTTATTATCTTTTGAAAATAATTGAATGATTGAGAAGAAATTTATTAAAAAAATTTGCAAATAATTGAATTCTTGTGAAGTTATTATTATTTTATGAAATAAATGAAAAGTTTGCATAGAATTTTATTAAATTTTCTTTTAAATAATTGAAATTCTGCCAAGAATTTGATTAAAAGTTTTAAAAATTATTGAATTCCGGAGAAAAATTGTATTATTTATAAACATAATTGAAATTTTGACGAGAATTTTTGTAAATTTTTAAACATAATTTGATTTCTGCGAAGAATTTTATTAAAATTATTTTCAAAAAATTGAATTGTTACGCAAAGAATTTCATTAAAAATTTTGAAAATAATTTTATTCTTTAAAGAAATTCAATAAAAAATGTATTGAAAATAATATTAAATTCTAATATATAAATTGTAACAAAGGTTATTAAAAAATAATTAAATTTCTTTTATAAATTTCAATAAAATTTTTAAGAATAATATCTTTTTTTGAGGAATTTGATTAAAATTGTATTAAAATAATTGAAATTCATCATTGAGTTTTATTATTTATAAAAATAATTGAATCTGTAAAAAATGTTATTATTTATGAAAATAATTGAATAATATATGAAAATATGTAATTTGTAAATAATTAAATTCGTGTGAAATTTTTATTATTTATGAAAATAATTCAATGTTTGCGTAGAATTTTATTAAAATTTTATTTAACAATAATTGAATTCTTTAGGAATTTTTATTAAAGTAGTAAGATATTAAAAATCATTGAATTGAGGGAAGTGTTTGAAAATAAATAAAATTTTGCCAACACTTTTATTAAAAATTTTTGAAAATAATTCAATTTCCAAGAAGAATTTTACTACTTTTGAAAATAATTGAATTTCTGCAATCATTTGTAATTGCTTCAAAATTCAATTTATTTTAGTGTTTTTAACTAAAATTTTTGAAAATAAGTCGAAAAAAATTTCAATTTTCTAAATTTCTCTGACAAAAAAATATTTTTTTTTCCTGACATTTTCCTGACTTTACTGACAAAAATTCTGTTTTACTGACATTTCCCTTACTTTACTGACATGTGACCACCCTGTAACTAATAATTGCCATAATACCTAATAATTAATAGTATTAATGAAAGATTCATTGTTAATATTGATCTTTGGTTTTTTCTTTCAATTTTCTCGTGGCTTACCTTAAGCATATTTGCAGTTTCCTTGCGTCTGACTGCGATGTGTTCACTTTCATTGAGAAGAGCTTCCGCTTGATCTGATTTATATAAATGCGTAACAAGTTCACTTTGAAGATTATCTTTCACATAATTTACTAGGAAATGCATAACAGCTTTTGGAATACTGTCTTGAATTGATTTGCGCACTATGTAGAAATAGGACTTGATTAATCTCTCTGAAAGGAAAAATTTTATTTTCAATATATAATTTCTGTAAACATTTTTGTGACTATGGTGAAAAGAAAAAGCAATCGATTTCTTCGTTTTTTTGATCAAAGAAAGTAGAAATATTACCAATAACGTCGCAGTCTCGCTGTTCTCGATCGTTAAGTTTGAAAGAAATATGCGTAGGCACTTCTGGCAATAAGTTGACAGGTTTTTGTTGAAGCACCATTTTCTGTCCGTCAGGGAACGAATTTGCTGGTGGATTTGGCGACGATATATTTCTAACTGGCGATCCGTCCGTTGAATTTGTCGTCGATTCGGATTTTCCTTGCGGCAAAAGTGTACTCAAAAGCCAATGATTCTGCTGTGGTTGATCCATAGACACACTGTCGCGATTATTCACCATTTTTGCGTTCTAAATGCAAAAAATGTTTTATTAATGTTTAAAATTGTATTAAAAATAATTGAAATACTGCAATGAGTTTTATTATCTGTGAAAATAATTGAATTCCTAAAAAGAATTTTATTATATTTGAAAATAATTGAATCTCTGTAAAAATTTTATTATTTAAGAAAATAATTGAATTCCTGTGAAATTATTATTTATTTTATGAAAATAATGAAAGGTTTACGATCCAACTCACTTTATCGAAGGGAACAATTGCATTAGATATCGAATTAGACGAATGATGTTTTCTCTTTTGCTCCATATCAACTTCTTTAAACATTACCGATGCAAAAGCAGCGTCCTTATTAAAATCCGGATGTTTTGTATTGATATAAGCCAGTTCAATAGCAACTAAATTCTCAATCTAAAAATGCAAAATTTACCAATGAAATAAAAGAAAAAGAAATGTGATGAGAAGGCAAAAAAAAAATTAAAATTCTCAAATTTCCATCTACCATTTGATTAGTGGTTGGTAAACGTGTTCGCAACAATTGCGTAACAACGTCAACAATTCTCTCGTGTAATTTGGGGAATCGCAACATTTCCTGTTGCACTTCAATGCCACAATGTTGTATAATACTTTGCATTTCCTCGTGTACAAGTTCAACGCAACGTAAAGATGGATCCTTAAGTCTTCGTATTTGTCGTTTCACTAATAATTCAAATGAAACTTCGGGCACAAAAAGTGCTGGTCTTGGTCCGGTTGCATTACGAATTGCAGTTAAAATATCACGTTTTGTCAGTCCATCGAGTGGATGTATTGAGTCAAGTGTTTTTGCAAAACTCTCTTGAAATATATAACAAATACGAGCACCACCGTACAATGCCGTTGTCTCAATATTTCTCGCAGTACCCTCAATTGTCGAACAATAACTGCTAGCAAATTTCGTGATTATTTGCAATAATGTTTGACTTTTGTCACCAACGTCCTCGCCATAGGAATTCAACAGTGCTTGATACTGCGATACCTGAACATTCACTCGTGACTGAAAATAAAATAAAAAATTAACTATAATAATCCTTCTAATAAAGGAAAAAAATGTTTAGAAATTCTATTTGTCAATTATAAATTATAATTGGAAATGAAATTGAAAATTTTTTAATTTTTAGAAAATAAAGGAAAAAATTTGACTCAAAAAAATGTTCTGTTACATTTATTTACGAATTTCTTTAATTGTAAAATTTATTCGAAAACATCAATAACTTATTTTTTAAATATAAAAAAAATATGAATATTATAGTCATAATAATAATTATTAAAACTGTATTCCAATTTATATTTTATTTTTGTGAAAAAAAATTTGAATTATAAATTTTTAAATTCTATTATTTTTAAAATTGCTAATTTTATTTTAAAAAGTGAGTAAGAAGATAATTAACATAGAAAATTTTCTATTTGTTGATATTTACCTTCAAATCAGGCAAGCAATCACGAATATGCTGCATTAAGAGTCGATTTAGTGTTTTTGCTAAATATGGAGTTCCATTGCGATGTGCGAGAGTTGGATATTTGCGTTGAAGAAACGTTGCTTCATCCTTTAGAGCATCTTGTATCGTTTTCTTATTATTTATATCCTGCTGCGAGCGATTCACCACGCCAATGATCCCAAGTTTCACAGGAATCACTCGACCGCAGAGAATGTCAATTGCATCGGTTCCTTGAAAAAAATAACGAATATAACAAAAAGAAAACCTTAATTACTCTCTTAATGATTCAAATAAATATAAATTACCAGCGTCCATAAGATCCATTTTTGTAACCACTGCCAGTGTACGTCTTCCATCAGGATCAACATCCTTACTCAGCTTTAAACTCTCACTCGTTGCCATGTCTGTATTTGCAGTGACAACTGCGAGAATTATCGAATTTGGATTACAAATGTACTTGAGTACAAGTTGACGAATTTGATTTTCAATATCTTCCGGTTGATCGCCAACTGGCACTTTTGTTATTCCTGGTAAATCAATTAATGTTAAATTCACCACCGACGATGAATAGATCTTTAAATTTATCGGTTCGGGACAAATTCCTTTATTTGCACCAGCCATTCGATCAGTTTCCGTTTCAATCTCCTGTCGAATCTCATCGAAATTCCTAAAGATCTGATTTTTCTTGTGCAAAAATGTGCCCCATTCGTTGAGATCCAAAGTCCCATCTTCAGCGCATCTGTATTCTCGATCATCCTTTGGTGTATAGACCAGTTGTAAAACTAGAGGACGACGTGTCACGATGCCAACTCCTCGCGGTAGAAAAGAACGTCCAACTAAACTTTCTATCACCGAGGACTTTCCTGAACTCTAAACAAAAAATTTAATTCAATTTTCTAATGATTCAATTCAACAATACTTATGGAAAATTCTTCAATTCTTCAATTTTCTTTAATCGAAATTTTATAATTTCAATTAAAGAAAATCAGGCATTACAGTACTTTTTTTCTCGAAAAAGACGAAAAGGGGAATTTTTTCCTCAAAAATTCAACAATTTATGAGAATATTATTATAGATGACCGAGTGATAAGATCATTATTTTCTACTATAAGAAATTTTTTACTGTAACTTCTTTTAAATTATTTTTATCATTTCAATTCAATTATTATTTTCTAGAATTTTTAATTAAAATTTTCATTAGAAAAAGGCGAAAAAGGAGACAAATCAGCAAAAAAAAAAGGGAAAAAGGTGACAAATCGTCAAAATAGGTGAAAAAGGTGATAAAATTGAAATAATGGGGACAAAAGGGAAAAAGGGGACCAACTGTGATGCCTGGAAAATTGAAGAATTTTCCATAAATTTCAATTAGTGACCCAAAGATCTAAATAAAACAAGGGCAAATAAAAAGGAGGTTAGGAAAATCGAAGACTATATAAAGCACCTAACACTTAATTAAAATGTTTCGCAAATACAATATGATTTTAAAAGTATAAAGAGTAGTTTTTAAATTAAAAAACTAACCTGTGTCCCTAGGACAACGATTTGTGGTAATTGAATAGCATCTGCTCCAACGGTGTTAAAAACATCTTGCAATTTGTTGATTACTGGAATTAGAGCTTCCATCGTAGAAAATCAGCAAATCGATTCTCTTTTTTCCCCTATGAAATAAATGCCGGCTGATGTATTATATAGAAAAAATCCGTGAGAAACAATTCTGAACACTTTGATGATTCTCTCGTGTTTCAACAATTACGATTATTACCAAGTAATTGTTTCAGAGCTCAAGATTTTAGCTCTGCTTTAAAATTTCCTTACACTTTTTCAACCCTTCTGGTTTTGTTTAGCAAAGACCTATATCTATACACTGGGGGTGGATTTCAATCATCCCCTTTACATATATATAACTTTTCGCAGCAATGACTCTAATTGCGCAAACGTAGAACCGCGCAAATTAAATTTTATAAATTTTATTTCTCTGTAACTAAAAAAAACAAGTTTTAAATTATTGAAAATAAAACAGCAGACTGCATTTCAATTGTATTAATAATTTATAGGTTATAATCGACAGATGTCATTTTTTTCGAAAAACCGTTAGAAAAATGAATTTGAAATTAGAAAATTAAGTAACAAGTTTTATGGATATTATTTCTTTAGTTTCTAAGAGAAGAGAATGAATTAAGTAGTAATAAATAATGTACCTACAATTATAAATTGTTATTTGTTTAATTTTGTTTTCAATTGAAACTGTTTTGGTTTGACATTTAATTTTTCTGACTAAACTTGTCCAGAAACTATACAACCAATTAGATGGAAGGAAATGAAAGGAGCTTTAGAGAAGCAATGATTCTGATTGGTGGATAACTTTTGGATACTGTTTTTTTCTATCTATTTTTTTTATCAATAAAAAAATAGATCATCTGGAAAATTCGCATCTACCTGCACTCTGCAGCAAAGCAAAGTTGAGCAGAGCGAGCAGAGTACACAGTACAGCAGAACAGAACGAAGCATTCAAGAAAAAATAGTTTTAAAAAGCTCGTGCACGCCATTTCCCCTCTAAATTTCTTTTTACAGGTATTCTTTATTTTCGTGAGCATTTGCGCTGAGAAAATGCTTATAGAATAAATTTTACTTGTGAAAAAAGCGTCAGGATAGAGTCGTGTGCTAGGTTATAATACCGATTCATTTCATTCATTTTTCTCTTCAAAAAAAAAAATTAATTTTCCAATTTTTGGATTACTTTTGGAATTATGGAAACGAATAATAAAGTTGTAGAAGAGGAAGGAATACGAGGGGTTAATGATGGTGATTGGATTTGTATCGATGCACAGTAAGTGTTGCTTTTCGATGTAAAGCTTCTATTTACAATTTTTTTTTTTTGCAAAATAGTTTTTTTTATTATTTACGATTTTTTCTGTCATTGTTTTTACAGGTGTGCTAATGTCAATTTTGCAAGGAGAAGTTCTTGTAACAGATGCGGTAAAGGTTAGTACATCTCAGGTATAGAATCTGCCTATTTTTATTACATATTTTTAATTCTCCGGGAAAAATGAATATTGATAATTAATTTTACTTTTAGATAGAGGTGAATGTGCAAAGAAAAAAAAGTTAGGTCAAGAAATTGGTAAAGCAGCCGCTGAAAAGAGTAGAGGTTTATTTAGGTATAATGAATAATTTAAAGTGTGGAAAAAGATGTTTTTTTTGGAAGAATGTAAATAAAATTGGAAATAAATTTTTTTGTTGATAGCGCGGACGACTGGCAGTGTAGTAAATGTGGAAATGTAAATTGGGCACGAAGGCAACAATGTAATATGTGTAATGCTCCGAAATTTGGGGAGGTGGAGGAAAGAACTGGATACGGTGGTGGTTATAATGATCGAGGTGTCGTTGAATATAAAGAGCGAAGGGAAGACGACGACGATGAATATGACGAGTTTGGTCGACGAAGGAAGAAGAGAAAAGTCGAGAATCGTTCTGATGATGATTCAAAAGATTCACGATATAATAGCCCACCTCGTGAGAAATCGAGAAAGGAAGAAGAGCCCGAGGACACAAAACGAGAACAGGAAGAAGAAGAAGAGGAAGAGAAAGAAGAGGACGAAGACCGAAATGTAAATATTTCTTAATGAAATATTTTTCACTTTAAAAAATTCACGGCTCGAACTAGGTCCGTAACTTTGCTTGAAGTCCGTTTTTTTTTTAAATAAAAAAGGTCCCTTAAGTCCGTAATTTGATTAATAAAAGTCGAAAAGTTCGTAAATTGTACGATATAATTTGGAATATTTTAGAGAAATTACAAATGATTGCAGAAATTGAATTGTTTTCAAAAGAAATTAAATTCTTCGCAAGAATTCAATTATGTTCAAAAATTTTTAAAAATTCTCGTCAAAATTGCAATTATCTTTAAAAATAATTAAATTCTTCTCCGAAATTTTCAATTATTTTCAAAAATTTTAATAAAATTCTAGGCAAAATTTCAATTATTTTTAAAAACTTTTCTTAATTCGATGATTTTCAATATCTACTAATTTAATAAAATTTTCCAAAATATTCAATTCTTTAAAAAAAAAATTTACTAATATTCTACGCAAAACATTAATTATTTTGATAAAATAATACAAATTTCACAGAAATTCAATTATTTCCAAATTTTTTATAAATTTCTTCGGCATCATTCAATTATTACAGGGATTTAATTACTTTCGTAAATAATAAAATTCTTTTTATGAATTCAATTATTTTCATAAATAATAAAACTCATTGGACAATTTCAATTATTTTTAATTCAATTTTAATCAAATTCCTCGAAAAATATAATTATTCTTAAAAATTTTACTAAAATTCGTCAAAAAATTTCAATTATTTAAAAATTCATGTATAAAATTCTTTAGGAGAATTCAATTTTAAGAAACATGCAATTATTCAAAAAATTTTTTTTTGTATTTAAATAATTGAATTCTAGTAGAATTTTCTAATAAAAATTGATGTAACAATGAATTTCAGGTAAAATTTTAGATAATTATTGAATAATAAAAGCATTATAGCGTGAATTTTTAAAAATAATTGAATTTTGAAAAGGTTTCAAATTAAAATCTTTGAAAATCTGATTTTTTCACTATTTTAACTAACAATTCTAACAATTCTCTGGAATTAATTTTTTTGAAAAAGTTTCATTGAATTTTAATTTTTAGAAATAATTGAATTTTGAAAAGGATTCAGATTAAAATCTTTGGAACTTAGAATTTTTCATATTTTAAATTGAAAATTGTGTAGATAGTTTTAATTTTTCTGAAAAAGTTTAATGGAACTTTTTTGAAATTATTTCAAGTTTTTATTTTCTGATATAATTAAAGAATTTACGATTGATTGAAATTTTGTAAAATTGAATAGTAAACAAATGAATTTGAAAATTCTCAAAGAACTTTTTCAAAAATTATTAAAAATATTGCTTATAGAAAAGAATTTTAGATAAAAAGAAGAAAAATAATTTAATTTTGGAAAAGTTACAAATTATTGTAGAAATTCAATTATTTTCAAGAGTAATAATATTTTTCGCAAAAATTAAATATTGTTAAAAAATAATATAATTCTTCTCAGGGAAACAATTATTTTCAAAAGTAATGAAACTCATCGCAGAATTTCAATTATTTTTAATACAATTGTAATCGAATTCTTCAAATGAATTCAATTATTCTTAAAAATTTTATTAAAATCGTCGAAAGAATTCAATTATTTAAACATTTGTTGATAAAATTCTTTATAGGATTTAAATTTTAAGAAACATTCAATTATTCAATAAATTATTTATTTTTTTATTTAAATAATTGAATTCTCGTCGAATTTTCTAATAAAAATTGATATTTTCAGAAATTTTAACAAAATTCTTAGCTAAATTCAATAATTTTCAGAGATTTTTAAAAATTTCTTTGATGAATTCAATTATTTTCAGAAATAACAATATTCATCAAAATAAATTATAATATTTATCAAATTAAATTATTTTCAAAAATTGTATTAATTGTTTTGCTAAATTCAATTATTTTTATAAATTTTAATGAAATTCTTTATGAAATTAAATTATTTTCAGGTATTTTTTTAAAATTCTATGCAAAATTCAATTATTCTAAGGAATTTTAATAAAATTCTTTGCAAAATTTAATTATTTTTAAAATTAATAAAATTCTTCGAAGAAAAATAATTATTTTCGAAATTTTTTAAAAATTATAGTCACGATTTTTAAGAATTCAATTATTTTCATGAATAATAAAACTCATCGCAGAAATTCAATTATTTTTAATACAATTTTAATCAAATTCCTCGAAAAATGTAATTAATTTGAAAAACTTTATTATAATTCGTCAAAAGAATTCAATTATTTAAACATTTGTTGATAAAAATCTTTATGAGAATTCAATTTTAAGAACTAATCAATTATTCAATACATTATTTATTTTTGTATTTAAATAATTGAATTCTCGTAGAATTTTCTAATAAAAATTGATTTAAAATTGAATTTAAGTTAAAATTTTAGATAATAATTGAATATTGAAAGCAATATAGCGTGAATTTTTAAAAATAATTGAATTTTGAAATTAATTTTTTTGAAAAAGTTTAATTGAATTTTTTTAAATATTATTTTAAGTTTTTATTTTCTAATATTTATTTATTTGAAAAATTTACAAATAATTGAAATTTCGTAAAATCGAATATAATAAACAAATGGATTTGAAAATTGTCAAAGAACTTTTTCGAAAATTATTAAAAATAATTGATTTAAAGAAGAATTTTAGTTTTCAATTCTTGAAAATAATAATTAAATTAATAATGATTTTATCAGTCGGTCATTAATTATTATAAAACATGAAGAAATCGATCACTCTGAGTCTTTGACTCGGAGCAATCAATATCTTCATGTTTTATAGTTATGAAAAAATTTAATTTATAGTTCGAGCCTGGAAATATTTTTCACTTTGAAAAATCGATAAAAATCTAGATCAAAATATTACCTAATATTTAAATGACTAATTACTAATTTTTAAATTTTTATTCAGGAAGAGGAGGAGGAAGACGAAGACGAAGACGACGATGGTGATTTATCAAAATACGATCTCAGCGAATGGGACGACTTAGCACCGGCAAAAAAAAGGTTTATTTTTTAAACTCTGCATGTTTTCCCGAGAATCATAAGTCGAGCATTATTTTTCTTTTCAGTTTAAACGGCTCTACCGCATCCACGGATGGAAAACGTACAAGGTAGGTGATTTGAAATTTTTCGATTTACATTTAGTGTTGAAAGATTGCACAATTGAATAAAATTTCCAGAAACGGAGATGATTGATGCGATTGTGACGATTCAACAAATTGAATTCAAAGCTACAGTACAGGTTTGATTATGGGTTCTGGGTATAAAGTTGATGAAAAATATTTTTTACGCATATTTTATAAATAGAAATTTCAAATATTGGATTTTTTACGCTCTTCGAACGAAATATAATTATTCGCTTGAGTGAGAAGAATAAAAAAGGCGATATTTGATTTATATTTAAGAAAGAAAAACAAGATAAAATATTCTCTTTATTTTTTCTTCTTTTCAGATGAGCCAAAAAAAAGACACACACACACACACAGAGACAGAGATGCATAGAAAGCAATCTGAACGGCACTGCTGCTACCGCTAATATTTAGCCAGCATGTTTCGATTTTTCCATTCTATGACCTTAATAAACTTGCGAGAAAATCTAGCTATATTTAGCCTTTACATTTGTTCGAGGAAAACAAAGTATACAATAGGACTTGTAAATGTCGAGAACAGAAGAAAAATGTCTTTTCTTCCAAATGATAATTCTCTCAGAAAAAAAAAATTCTTTTCATTGTCGTCCTAATCTCTTTATAATCATAATTAGTTGAAAATGTGATGAACTATACTTTGATTTTTTCACGACTATCGCGCATATACCATAGAAAAAAAACGGCCAATACAATTTTAGTCGCTAATAGAATTTTTTTAATACTAAACTTTTGTTTAGTAGTGAAATATTTTTTTGTGAAACATTTTTGAAAAGTTTGAGAATTTCACTGTAATTTCGATTTTTACTATTAAATACAACAATTCTCGACTGTTAAAATCCTTTTTGGTAAATTCACATTTTTTTTATAAGTATTTCATTTTTTCTTTTGCTAAAACGCGAACAATAAATTTTGATAAAGAAAAAATAAAATTGTATATGAAAAGATTATACTTTTTAGTAGTAATTTACTTACCGTGATTTTTTCGAAACAATTTTTTTTTAAACATTTCCGCCTACATTGTAATGTTTAAAAAAACGAGTGTAAATATTAATCGAAAGATTTGAAAAAAATAAATTAATTTCAAAATTATTATAATTATTAATTATTAAAGGAAAAGAAGTTGAAATTAATTAGGTTGTGAATAGTTTCGAATATAGACAAAAGATATTCTGGATTTAAATATTATTCTTTATTTTTATAAACAAAAAGTTTTCTTTGTTTAATTTATAATTAATTTCTTTTTATACATCCCAATTTTTTGTTTTTGCCTCTAAAGGAAAGTCAGGTTTTGTTCATAACGCTGTATTAAAATTATTCACTTTCTTTCTTTTTAAATATATATAAAAACTTTATACATAAATGAAGATATTAATTAATTCCAGAACATCCTAGTTTTTTTGTCTAAAAAAAAAAATTTTACGTAGAACACAATATCCACAATATTTAGAGAGAAAGATAGAGAAAGAGAAAGAGAAGTTTGGTAGAAATTGTGAAATTAATTTAAAAAAAAAACCAATTTTGTTGTACCCTCTTGTCGATTGGTTTTTTCACACGAAAATTCTTGTAAATATCTTTATTTTATTTTTCATTTATAATAAAAATCATTCGTCAACAACGTAATTGTTCTTATTCATTTATATCTTCTTATAGACTATTACACTCTACTTTTTTTAAGGGTCATGATTATGCACAGAGTTGGTCACGAAAAATTCGATGAAGGGGGCGATATTATAAGGATTTATGTTGCATTGGGTACATATTTATATATGTATAATATATATATTTATATATTTATATTTAGTATGTATATCGCATATATATTTACAATTGTGAGTTTGAGCTTGCTCGACTGAGTTCTGTTTACTTTTTAATTTTCTTTTTAAGTAAATTAGCAATAATAATTAAAAGGAAGGACAACAAAACTGCCGATCACGACTTTAAAAAAAAAAAAAATCTTAATTACCCTCGAATCGCAAATCTCGACGTCACCAAATCTCGACGATTACGAAAGTTCAGATTTTACAATTAATATATACACGTACTGTCATTCGTAATATTTTTTTTTTGTTTTAGAGAATTTACAATGTGTCTTAAAATCAATCTGTTTGTTTTCATCCAATTTTTTTTTTGGAAATAAATTTTTTTTTTATTAAAAATTCTTTACAAAAATTGGATATATTTAACAGTAACATTTTTTTTTCGTTCAACACTTATATAAAACATGAAAAATAATTATATAGTTATTTTTCTGTACAGAAAATTGTATCGAAATCATCCTATTTTTCTAATTCATTCTACTTCACTCTAATTCATTCTAATTTATAATTTTTGTAAATTATTCGTATTTTATTAATTTTTTTCTTAATAACAAACATAATTTACGATCTTAAAAATAAATATTTTAAGGTAAAATTTAATTTTTGAGCAAAAATGTAAATTTACGAATATTTTTTACAAGGAGAGAGATTATATATTAAATTTTGAAAAAGTATTTTGCAAAATTGGGAAAAAATGCGACAAAGCTAAATTTTTATATAAAAAGTACTAAACTTTAAAAAACCTCCGCGAAATTTAGTATAATTTATATTAAATATCAAGAATATTTATTAAATTCTAATAAAACTTTACTAAATTTCACATAATTTTTTTTTTAAATTTAGTATTTTTTATATCAAAATTTTGCAGTGTCGCATTTTTTCCCGAATTTAAAATTCTTTTACAAAAATTTATTATATATTCTCTCTCCGTGTAATTTAATTTTCGAATGTAGTGAGAAAAGAAAATTTCCTCTACGCTAAAATTATAACTAAAAATGCTTCTTTGTAAATTATTTTTAAAGAATAAAGGCGAGACTGCGACGCAATTTTCAGCTATACGAAGAAATTAACTTAAAAAATCACGAAAACTGTTCTTATAGTAATTTTTTGCGAGGAATTCAATGGTCATAAAATAAATTGGGTCAAAAATTTTTTTGGTCGAACGGTCCCAAAATTTTATTTTAAAAAATTTGTATTTTTCGTAAAAAATTAAATATTTTAAAACCCATTCGTAAATTTATAAAAAATATGTTTATTTATCTAAGAAAAAATGTTCATTCAAAAATTTTAATATTTACTATTCTTGAAGCATTTTTTTCGGAAAAAATTCATTTTTTATCGAATAAAAGGTGATTTTTGTTATTAAAATTGTAAACTCAAGTAATAAAAATCATTTAAATTTGTTAAGTTATTTTTGAAATTTATATCTTTCATGAAAGATAGAAGTTTTGTGTAATAGGACAGTTCACTGTTTTATTTACATTAGAAAAAAAATGCTTCAAAAATAGTAAATATTAAAATTTTGAGGTGTATATTTTTTTTAGATAAATAAACATATTTTCTATAAATTTAAGGATGGATTTTAAAATATTGAAAAGCAAATTTTTTGACCACTTGGGCAAAAAAAATTTTCACCCAATTTATTTTATGACAATTGAATTTCTCGCGAAAAATTACTATAAGAACTGTTTTGGTGGTTTTTTAAGTTGTCTTCGTAAAGCGATCGATTTTTGATAAATATATGTTAAAATCTCATATTAACTTTTCTGTATAAAGAGAGAAGAATTTTTAATTTCTGTTGAATTTCAGAAAGTATAAAAATTAATTAAAAGACTGTAAAATTTCTCTATCCGATAATTGGCACAAACTATAAATCCTAATATCTAATTATTAAATATTAAATATTAAAATCAAACATCAATTGAGCTATTAATTTAAAAAAAAAATTCCAATTTTCTTAACAGAAAAACAATTATCAAAGATCTTAAAACTTCTAAATATACACAAATCTTCTAATAAAAATTCTCTCTAAAGAAAAGCAAACAGAGTGATTTGATTCTAGACATTGACGATTGACAATTAGCAAACGTTTCAGCGTTGGGACGGCGAAATTTTTTTTTTTTTGTTGAAAAAAAAATAAAAACAAAATTTTCGACGCCATTGGCAAAGGCGACTCGAGAGATCACAGTCGTGACGGGCAGTGTTTTTTTCTTTTAATATCAAGAAGACCGAAAAAAAAGAAAAAAATTGGAGAAAATTTTGCCCAAAGTAAAAATAATTTATTTGGGCATGAAGAACTGTTGATGTGAATGTGAATTGGGTTGTGGATGCATATTAGGATGCGGAGGAGGTCCACTAGCCCTCGTGCCAGTAGCGTATAATTGTTGTTGAAAATTATGAAATTGCTGAGCATAAGTGGGATCGGACATACTTGGACCACCGCCAACGAAGGGACTATTCTTAAAATTACTCGAACCACCGCCCATACTGGGTGGTAGTGGTTGCGTCGCCTCCGGTGGCGGTCCAAGGCCCATGGGTCCCTTATTTGCCGCGCCGTACATTCCTGGATTATTATTTTGCCCCGGCATTTGACCGCCTGGCACCATGTCGGGGGGAAAGACTTTGTCCGGGTCCATGGGACTGCCAGGGAAGACACCGCCGCCCACCATGTGCTGCATTCTCATGATGGGCTGCTGCCGGACCATGCCGCCGACGGGCCTCATTGAGTGCATCGCCACTTGGGAATTCATTGGTTGTGCGTCCATTCGCGGTGATCCCATGCCTGGCGGAAGTCCTTGGGGTCCCGTGTGTGGCACCATGTTACCTGGCATGCCCTGATGAGGTCCCATATTATTGGGCACACAGCCATTTGGAAAATAGTGTATATTCGCGGAAGGTGATGACATTTTGTTGTCGAGGCCGGGAAGAGGATTTGTGAAACGCTGCAGAAAATCGAGACTCGGCGGTCCTCGTGGCGCGTGACTGACGTTTGGCCTCGCCGGTAAGTACTGTATTGTATTCGGTGCACTTGGTTTCACCTGGTGGCAGAGAAAGAAAAACGAACGAGGTTAATAAAAATGATAATTGAAAATAAAAAATATTTCTAATCTTCATCAATAAAAAAAATGATAAGAGAAAAAAGAAAGATAGAATCAGGGACAGAGAAAGAAAAACGAACGAGGTTAATAAAATGATAAGAGAAAAAAGAAAGATAGAATCAGAAACAGAGAAAGAAAAACGAACGAGGTTAATAAAATGATAATTGGAAATAAAAAATATTTCTAATCTTTATCAATAAAAAAAAATGATAAGGGAAAAAAGAAAGATAGAATCAGGGTTGCCACGCTTTTACTCATTTCAAATTCCCTAATTTTTCCAGTTTAAAAAACGGAATTTTTCCAGGTTTTTAAAACATCATTAATTACATTTTACCAATAAAGCTGTAAGAGATGTAAAAAAAATATTTGTAGCATCAAGAAAGAAATTCTATTCTATATTTTACCAAATTAAATAACTCCCTGATTTCCAAACAAAACTTTGACTTTTTCTCTAACTCTAAATAATATTCTGATTCACTCGCAAAATAATTAGATACACAAAAAATATTCATTTATTTACGAATTTCTTGAAAGAAATTCAATTCAATTGTTTAAAAACAATTTTAATAAAATTGTACGCAAACATTTCATTATTTTTATAAATAATAAAAATTTCACAGGAATTCAATTATTTACAAATTTTTTATAATTTCCTTTTAAATAATTAAATTATTCTCTGAAATAATAAAACTCATTGCAGAATTTCAATTATTTTTAATACAATTGTAATCGAATTCTTCGAAAAATGTAACTATTCTTAAAAATTTGATTAAAATTCGTCAAAAGAATTCAATTATTTAAAAATTTGTTAATAAAATTCTTTTTAAGAATTAAATTTTAAGAAACATTCAATTATTCAATAAATAATATTTACTTTTGTATTGGAATAATTAAATTCTCGTAGAATTTTCTAGTAAAAATTGATTTGAAAATGAATTTTAGTTTAAATTTTAGATAATAGTAATAGAATATGAACACAATTTTTAAGAAGTTACAGTAACAATATTCTTATAATATAAATTAATGATTTTAACACTCGATCCTCTTTAATTATTATAAAACATGAATAAATCGATCACTCCGAGTGGAAGACTCAGAGTTATCGATATCTTCATGTTTTTTAATAATATTTTTAAAGTTGATTCATTTCAGAAAGGTTTTTGTCGAAAATAATTGCATTTTGCAAAGAATTTTATTAAAATTCCTGAAAATTCAAATCTAAAAATTTTTTTTTTTAATTCTTGAAAATAATTGAATTTTGTAAAAAAAATTTTTTTAATTTTTGAAAATAATTGAATTTTGCAAAGAATTTTGCTAAAATTAATGAAAATTTAATTTTCCAAAGAATTCTTTTTAAATTCCTGAAAATAATTGAGTTTTGTAAATAATTTTATTAAAATTTCTGAAAATTCAATTTTGCAAAGAATTTTTTTTTTAATTCTTGATAATAATTGAATTTCGCAAAGAATTTAATTAAAATTTTTGAAAATAATTGAATTATTCAAAGAATTTGTTTTTAAATTTCTGAAAATTGAATTTTTCAAAGAATTTTTTTTAAATTCCTGAAAATAATTGAATTTTGCAAAGAATTTTATTAAAATCCCTGAAAGTAATTGAATTTTGCAAAGAATTTTATTAAAATTTCTTAGAATAATTCAATTTTGGTATGAATATTGTTATTTAAGAAAATAATTGAATTTTGCAAAAAATTTTATTTAAATTCCTTAGAATAATTGAATTTTGCATAGAATTTTATAAAAAATACCAGAAAATAATTTAATTTCATAAAGAATTTAATTAAAATTTTTGAAAATAATTGAATCTTCCCAAAATAATTATTAAAATTCCTAAAAACAATTTAATTTCTGGCAAGAATTTTATTACGTTTAAAAATAACTGAATTTTTATGATGAATATTGTTATTCCTGAAAATAATTAAATTTCGCTAAGAATTTGATTAAAATTTCTGAAAATATCTGAATTTTGACAAAATGATCATTAAAATTCCTGAAAACAATTTAATTTCTGGCAAGAATTTTACGTTTAAAAATAGGCTGAATTTTTATGATAAAAATATTGTTAATTTTGAAAATAATTGAATTTTACAAACAAATTTTTAAAAATCCCTGAAAATAATTAAATTTTGCAAAGAATTTGATTAAAATTCCTGAGAATAATTTATATTTATGAAAATAATTGAATTCTTTGGAAGATACGTCATTAAATTTTTGAAATTCCTAAAAGAAATTTATTATTTATGAAAATAATGGAATTGTTGTGAAGAAATTTATAAAAAAAATTTGTAAATAATTGAATTCTTGTAAAATTTTTATTATTTTGAAAAATAATTAAATGTTTTTTAAGATTTCAAATTAAAATTCATTCAAAAATTGAAATTTTCTAAAATTCTAAATTGAAACCTTTTAAAGTTCATGTTTTTATGAAAATTGTAAACGCAATTCTTTTAAAATTGAATTAATTTTGAAATATTTAACTAAAATTAGATTTTAAGAATAAACACAGTATCTTTAGAAAACAACAGTTTTCCAAGATTTCGATAAGAATTTCCAGACTTTTCCAAGGTTTATAAAATTCCCTAATATTTCCAGGTTGAGTGGCAATGCTGTAGAAAAATGCTAAGTGGGAAAAATAGAAAAATACAGAGTGGGAGGAAAGATAAAAAAATGCTGAGTATGGAAAAAAGAAAAATAGAAAAATACAGAATGGGAGGAAAAATAAAAAAATGCTGAGTATGGAAAAAAGAAAAATAGAAAAATACAGAATGGGAGGAAAAATAAAAAAATGCTGAGTATGGAAAAAAAGAAAAATACAGATTGGGAGGAAAAAGAAAAAAGTGCCGAGTATAGGAAAAAAAGTACTGAGTTCGGGGAAAATAAAAACAAAAGTACCTGAATATTTGCTCCATTATAAGGACTTGGCCCAGAGACATGAACATGTGGATGACCATGTGGATGTGGTGCGTGGGGATGCGGATGATTGTGCCCACCGGGCATGAGTCTAGACGGTGGTCCATGAGGATTTTCGCCAACCCCACCGCCACCACCAGGATAAGGACTGCCTTGTGGACCGACATTTGGATTCGGATGCGGACCACCGCCGGGATTATTGCCTCCTCCACCCATCATTCCATGCGGCATCATTCCGTGATGATGTTGCATTTTATTCGGCACGCCAGGACTGCCCGTGTGGGGTGTTGGACTGTAACTCGTTGGCGGTCCCCCGAGACCCATACACATCCCAGTGACGTCGCCCGGTTCATTGGTGGGTGGCATGTGGCAACCGCCGTTCAATTCACCGCCGCCTTGCATTTGCATCATGTGCATATTATGGGGATTTCCAAATGGCATCATTCCCGGATTGCCCGGATGCATTGGACCACCCTCGTTGCCAAGTGCATTGCTCGCCGCTGTGTTTGTCAATTGTTGACTCATTTGTGCTAACGATGTAATTGGATCGAAGTGATTTGTATTCATTGAGCCCAAACCTCCGAGGCGAACGCCCATATTGTTTGGATTCAGTGGAACGTTGTCCGACGTTTGACTAACGGGAGGTCTACTGCAGGGGAAAGGTCCTCCTGGACCAACCATGGAAGGTACTAGGCCGGGATTGTTAGGATTGACGGGATTTTGTTGTTGTTGCTGCTGTTGTTGCTGTTGTTGTTGCTGCTGCTGTTGTTGGATTTGTTGCTGTTGTAAGTCTTTTGCAGAGGGGGGTGATGTTTCGGCTTTAGTGTTCGGTGATGCTGGGACTCTTGGTGGTCCCATTGCATCCTGAAGACTTGAATTATGCGGTGCTGGACTACTTTGAGCGCTTGCTGTCGTTTTATTGCTTGGCTTGTTTGAATCGACGGGCGTGTGTGGCGTGACACTTCCCGGTGTATGGGGAGTGTGAGGCGTGTGAGGACTGTGGAGTGAACCAGTGAATCCTCTACTCGTACTCTCCATCGATGGACTCGGTGCTTCAGATCTTGAGAATTGATTGCTGTTCTCCATGTTCCCCGTGAGCATTCGATTCGGCATTTCTGCACTATTACTGGTTGTACTTCTGTAATAAATCAAAATTTTTATAAGGTAAATAAAAACGAAGTTAAAAACATTCAACATTAATAATATCTAAAATTATTCAAAATTTTTATTTTAATTTTATTTAAATCAAAATTTCTAATGTATTAAAGAAATTTTTCAAAAATATAATTTTACGTGCGCACGATTGCCACGCTTTTGCTCAATTCAAATTTCCTGACTTTTCCAGATCAAAAAGCGTAATTTTTCCAGGTTTCTAAAACTATATTTGTTGGCAACGAAAATTTAATTTTCTTTTTCCTGACTTTCCATTGAATTCCAGACAAAATTCTTACTTCTCTTTGACTCGAAAGAATGTTCTCATTCAGTTTAAAAATTATTACTCTATTGCTTCTTTTTTAAATAAATATTTAATTATTATTTTTTCATAAGATTTAAAATTATTCAAAACATTAAAATTCAAACCTTTTTGAAATTAAAAAATTTGTTAAAAAAATTGTTATAAAACATGAAGAATGACCGACTGATAAAATCATTATTTTATATTATAAGAATATTGTTACTGTAACTTCTTCAAAATTATTTTCATCAATTCAATTCAAATATTATTTTCAAGAATTTTTAATCGATTATTTTTAAAAAATTTCGAAAAATTTCTTTCAAAATTTCCAAATCTATTTGTTTACAATTTATTCAATTTTACGAAATTTCATCAATTATTCAAATATTTATTTAAATATTTATTAAAATATTATTCAAATATTTATTTATTAGAAAATAAAAACTTAAAATAATTTCAAAAAAGTTCCATTAAAATTTTTCAAATAAAAATTAAAACTACACAATTTTTAGTTTAAAGTATAAAAAATTCAAACTTTCAAAGATTAGGTATAATTTGAAACCTTTTCAAAATTTTACTTGTTGGAATTCAAAATATTACTTATTGGAATTAGTGACTGACTTTTTGCTTTTAAATTAGTAAAAACGACTATTCACTAATTCAAATTAGAAACCATTTTTATTAATTCAAATTTAGAGTTTAATAATTCAATTATTATCTAAAATTTTAACTGAAATTCATATTTAAATCAATATTTATTAGAAAATTCTACAAGAATTGAATTATTTAAATACAAAAATAAATAATTTATTGAATAATTGAATGTTCGTTAAAATTTAACTGCTATAAAGAATTTTATCAAGAAATTTTTAAATAATTAAAATTCTTTTGACGAATTTTAATAAAATTTTTTAAGAATAATTTCATTTTTCCAGAAATTAGATTAAAATTGTAGATTAAAAATAATTAAATCTCTGTAAAAAAATTTTAAGAATAATTTCATTTTTGGAGAAATTAGATTAAAATTGTATTAAAAATAATTGAATCTCTGTAACAAAAAATTTGATTGAATTGAGAAAAGTTTTTGAAAATAACTGAATTTTGAAGAATTTTATTATACTTTTGAAAAGAATTGAATTCTTGAGACAAATTTCATTAAAATTTGGAAATTCTTTAAGAGTTCTTAAAGTTTTGAATAATTTAATTCAAAAATTCTAAAAAAAGAATTGAATTTTGAAAGAATTACAGTTGCAATTTTTACAATAGTATATTGTGCAACAAGTACAGAAAGAAGCTGTTTTCCGACGAGTGCAAAGTTTGCTGTCCCGAGCGAAGCGAGAGCGGCAATTTGCACGAAGTTGGAAAATCTTCTTTCGTACGTGTTGCACACAGTACTTTGTGCAACACCTTTTGGTTTTGATAAAAAAGCTGTTTGGAAACGCTAGTTGACGCCAACATACGTACTGTTTAGCAGGGTTTGGAACGTATGTTACCGCACGTAATATTCATGGTTTTTTACGCGTATATTACTGTAAAAAACAGGTCTTCTACAAATAGAAAACAAATACCTATGTATATCACCAAAAAAACCCAAAAGTTTAAGAACTTTGCCGCACTAGTGCAGCAAAGTAAGCACTTTGCCGCACTAGTGCAGCAAAATAAGCACTTTGCCGCACTAGTGCAGCAAAGTAAGCTCTTTGCCGCACTAGTGCAGCAAAGTACTGTTTTGCGCCTACTTTACAGGCATGCAAAGTATTACTTTCCTTACAGGTGTTGCACAAATAATTTTTCATTGAAATTATAAGAAATTTTAATTCCTGTGAAAAAATAAATAAGAATAAGTTTTTAATTTTGAAGTTTTGAATAATTTAATTAAAAAATTTCGAAAAATCGTTTCTTAATTTTTTTTGAGGAGGTACTTGAAATTTTTAAAAAATAATTGTATTTCCGAAAATAATTTAAAAAAATTGAAACAATTGAAAATTTTGTCAAATCTCATTGAAATAAATTTTATATTTTAATGAATTTTATTTGTTTACTTTTAAAAATTATTTTGAAATATAATCGTATTTTTGAGGAATTCTAATTGCTAATTTGGAAAATAATTGAATTTACAAAAAATTTAGAATAAACTTATTACCAGGAGTGTACAGTGGTACTCAAAAGTTCAATTATTTAATCAAAAATATCTTACATTCAAGTTGCTGTTAGAAATATCTTTGCGATTTCAATAAAAGTTGTTCAAATAATTAAATTTAAAAAAAAACTGTTAGAAAAATTATGTTTTTTAAAAAATGAAGAATTTTCAATAAATTTCAAAAAGCAAATTTTTTAAAGTAACAATGGTAATGAAAATAATTTCACGTACAGTTTTGCAAGTTTTGGAATATTTAAGTAAAATTAGATTTCAAGATTAAACACAATAACTTTAGAAAACAATAATTTTCCATGGACTCCGATAAAAATTCCCTGACATTTCCAGGTTTTTCAGATTGCGTGAGAGGAAGATTTGTGTTTTTTTTAGTGGGTAAATAGAAAATACTCACGAGGGTAAGCTGCCGTCTTTGAGACTCGTGTTAGGCTGCTTTTGTATTGTAAGTTCTTGGCCTTCGAAAGTATTCAGATACTGTATTTGCTGTGGACTTGGTACCGGCATAAGATTCGCTTCCTTAACTCCGGCTGCATTCACCGCTCCTCCGAGTTGCTGCTTTTGTTGAGCTAAAGATTGCAGCGTCCGACAGAACATACCATCCACTAAAAACACATCACAGTATTTCTAACGCTCTTACAAGGAAAACCAAAAATCAAAAAATCCTTTTGCCAAGACAATTTATAAATCAAAATTCTAGTCTAAAAATTATATTAAAAATATTAAAGTCTCGTAGCGAAAGGGATGCTAAGATTATAAATACCGTTCGGTGGTTGATTGTTGGGGAAATCGAGTGAAGAATCCTTTTGCGGTGTCGCTCCACTGGGACTCAGAGCGGCAAGATGAGCATGCGAAACCGGTGTACCTGGATTACTGTGATTTAATTTCGTTGATGAAGCCGTATTCACTGAGCCAACAGTCGGAGTCGGCGAGTCCTGACTGGTGGGACTTTGTCCTGGCAAATGACTCGACCTCTGATTACCGAGTTGAAATTGTCTATTGCAATCGGCTGGCGAATTCAGAGCTGAACTTGCTCGAGGCGAAGGTAATGAGAGATTACTAGTGGGATTATTCGGTGAGGATGGATTTGGACTTTGAATGGCAATTGGTACACTTGCAGATCTTGTTGTCTGATGATAAGGAGGTGGTGGTCCTTGACTGCGAGGCATTCCTCCAACAATTCCCGATCCACGAAGAGATCCGCCGGGACTTCCTACGCCAACCTGTGGAGATTTTTTTTATTTTAATCAAAAATTTATTTTAATAACAGGGCTCGAATCAGTGAAAGTATTTAAAGATACGGACTTTACGGACCAAAAATGAAAAATTTTACTTAAAACTACAAATTGAATTTTTCATAACTATAAAACATGAAGATATCGATAACTCCGAGTCTTCGACTCGAAGTCATCGATTTCTTCATGTTTTATAATAATTAAAGATTATTCAAGCATTTTTAACTAAAATTCTTCTTTAAATCGATTATTTTAAACAATTTTGGAAAAAGTTCTACGAGAATTCAATTATTTAAATAGAAACAGACAATTTATAGAATAATTGAATGAATGAATGATAATTATTTGAATTATTTTAATAAAACTTTTAAGAATAATTACTACATTTTTCGAGGAATTCGATTAAAATTGCATTAAAAATAATTAAAATTCTGCGATGATTATTTATGAAAATAATTGAATACCTTTCCCTTTCCATCCAGAAATGGATGCTGAAGTTTGTGCCAATCCATTGTGGGTGGACACTGATTCGGCAAAGATACTGGCGGAACGTTAGGTGGGCAAGAGGATGTAGAAGTTGCTCCTGGCAGAGCATCCAAAGACCCAGTGGGATCTTCTTTCTGCTGTGGAAAGAGTATCATCTGCATCTTCCTTATAGTCGCCAATTGGACCTCTCTATGCTGCCTTTGTTGCGGAGTGAGATTCTCGTCGGGAACCTTGACACCCTGCAAAGAAGGTTGTAATCCACCGGGACCTGGACTTGTTGTGCTACCCAGTAAATTCGGACTGTGACCCATAGCCGCATTTGTTGGCGCTTGAGTATTTGCTGTTCAAAGAGGGGAAAAGAAAAAAATCAGTCCCGTACATTCTAAATTTGCTCATTTTAATTAAATTCCCTTTCTTTAATTCATCAACATTAACATACCTGGATTACTGGGTGAGGTGGGCACGAGGCAAGGCACATCCATATTCGGCTCGTCTAACGACGTCTCCGGATTACCCAAGGAATTATTGCCATTTAAATTCCTAATATTGGGCTGCTCATTCCAAAATGATGGCGCATTTGGATCGAGAGCCGGCAATTCAGGCGGTTGTTCAGTTGGAAAACCACTGTTTGCACCTCCCTGATGACCCTTTTGCTTCAAATTCGTGAGATTATTCAGCCAATTTGCTGGATTCTGACGAAATTGATTTATTTTGTTCGGATGTTTCTGTAAAAATAGAGAAATTACTTTACACAGTTTTCCAGGTTAAAAGACGTAAATTTTCCAGGTTTTTAAAACTACATTTATATTTTACAAAACTTTATTTTTAATTTTAATTTAATTTTTAATTTTATTCTTAATTTTGCCAAACTCCCTGATTTCCAGACAAAACAACTTTTTTCCTGTTCTATTACATTTATTTACGAATTCCTTTAATTGTCAAATTACACAAAAACATCAATAACTTCGTTTTTAAATGAATATTTAATCATTATTATTTTTTTACAGAAATTAAAATTTTCAAAAATTTTAAATTCAATTACATATAATAATTAAAACTTGATACTATCATTATTTTATATTATAAAAATATTGTTACAGTAATTTCTTCAAAATTATTTTCATTTCAATTCAATTCTTCCTTTCTAGAATTTTAAACTAAAATTCTTTTTTAAAACAACTTTTTTAAAAATAATTTTGGAAAAACTTCTTTTTGGAGAATTTTTAAATCCATTTGATACAATTCAATTTTACCTAAACTTTCGATTATTCTGACATTCTTCAATTAAATAAATTAGAAATTAAAAACTTTAAACAATTAAAAAAAAAAATTCCATTAAACTTTTTGAGAAAAATTAATTCTAAATTTCCTTAAAAATCTTGTCAAGAATTTAATTATTTTTATAGATATTAAAATTATTCCCAGGAATTCAATTATTCTCAAACAAAATTTGAATAAAATTCTTCGAAATAATTCAATTATTTTTAAAATTGACAAAATTCTTCGCAAGAATTCAATTATTTTCAAAATTGATAAAATTCTCCGCGCAAGAATTCAATTATTTTCAAAAATGATAAAATTCTTCGTAAATATTCAATTATTTTCAAGTAATTTTGATTATTCTGACATTCTTCAATTAAATATATATTAGAAAATAAAAACTTTAAGAATTAAAGAAAAATTCAATTAAACTTTTATAAAAAATAAATTCTTCAGAATTGTTAATTAAAAGTATGAAAAGTTCAAATTTTCTAAAATATTTTAATTTGAAACATTTTCAAAATTCAATTATTTCTAAAAATTTACGCTATATTGCTTTCAATATTCAGATAATAATTTAAAATTTTAACTAAAATTCATTTTTAAATCAATATTTACTAGAAAAATCCACGAGAATTCAATTATTTAAATACAAAAACAAATATTTTATTAAATAATTGAATTCTCTTTACAAATTTTATTAAAATTTTTAAGAATAAGTTTGTTTTTCGGAAAGTTGATTAAAATTTTATTAAAAATAATTGGATTTCTCCAAAGAGAAAAGAGTATTTGAAACTTTTTTTTTATAAGAGTTTTTGAAAACAATTGAAATTTTGCCAAGAATTTTATTAAAGTTTTTCAAAATATTTGAATTTCGGAGAAAAAATTATAAAGATTATTGAAATTTTGACGAGAATTTTTGTAAATTGTTGAACACAATTAAATTTCTGCGAAGAATATTATATTACTCTTGAAAATACTACTTACTACTTAAATAAATAAATAAAAAAAATAATTGAATTCTTGAGACGAATTTTATTAAAATGTCTTTTTAAACAATTGAATTTCTTTGATAAATTTTAATAAAATTTTTAAGAATAATTTCATTTTTCGAGGAATTTCATTAAAATTGTATTAAAAATAATTGAAAGTCTGAGATAAGTTTTTATTATATTTATAAAAATAATGAAATGTTTGCGTAGAATTAAAAATTTTTTTTTAAATAATTGAATTCTTTTGAAAATTTTTTCTAAAGTACGTAGATTTATTAAAAATTATTGAATTGAGGAAAGTTTTTGGAAAATATTTGAAATTTTGCCATGAATTTTATTAAAATTGTTGGAAATAATTGAATTTCTAAGAAGAATTTTTACTAATTTGGAAAATAATTGAATTTCTGCAATCATTTGTAATTGCTTCAAAATTCAATTTCTTTTAGTTTTTTTAATTAAAATTCTTCTATAAATCCGATTATTTTTAATAATCAATTAATAAAATATATTAAAAAATTTAACTAATTTCAGAAGAATTGGAATAATTAAAATTTCTCAAAAATTTACGTTCTTTAAGACGATTTCTAGTTAAATTAATTGAAAATTGAAATTTTACAAAATTTCAAATTAAAATCTTTTGAAATTCATCTGTACTTATGAAAATTGTAAACGCAACTTTTTTCGAAAATTTAATTAATTTTGAAATATTTATGTAAAATTAGATTTCAAGAATGAACTTTAGAAGATAACAATTTTCCAGGATTTCGATCGAAATTCCCTGACTTTTCAAGGTTTTTTCAAGGTTTCTAAAATTCCCTGACATTTCCAAGTGTTCCAGGTTTCCAGGTTGCGTGGCAACCCTGATATGGAAATTAATGACTTATTAAAAATAAAATTACTATTTTTAAATTTTGTCCAAAAAAATTTACCTCCAGATATTTTTTAGTGCCCGGTTGCGCACAATGATAAGCAATAATCGAGGGATATTGACCAGCCATAATTGCTTCCGCCCCCTTGTTTGCCAAAGCCGTTGAAAACACGAAAATTTGACTCTGCTGTTGCATATATTGAGCTTCTCCGCTACTCGCACCACTGCCCATTTGTTTTGCCAGAACATTACTCACTAGTGGTTGAACACCTTCAGGTGGAATTCCAACGTTTGTGGGGCAATCCGCTTTAAAGAAAAAAAATGTTTCCCCATTAACAAATGATTAAAGGAAATTAAGTAAATTATTTACTTCAAAAATAGAAACCAGATTGGAATTAAATTAAAAAAAAAAAGAAAATCTTTTTTTTTTAAGAAAATAATTACCTCCTGAGAGTTCGTCCGTTGGATTATTATCCTCTTGTTTAACGGAATTAAGTATCGGTTGATTGTTATTGCCGTTTTGGTTGTCTGATGACATTGTGTTTTCTCCATTTGCCGGGTCTAGTGAAGGATCTCTGGGACATTCGGTTGTGTCCTCGGTTGTTGGGTCTTCGTTATTTCCAGAGCCAGATTCTTCTTTGATTTTAACACGATCCGCATCAGGCTCCTCCTTCACCACTGCGGTGGGTACACAACTAGGTTCACTTGTTTTCTTTTCCGTCTTCATATTTGCAGGCTCAAATAGGAGCTTCTCTCTCATTAGATTATCAAGCAATTTAAACTGACAATAATCATTGTCAAGTTTTATCTATAATATTAAGAAAATCAAAACAAATCCATCAACACAAATATAATAATTACTAAATGTATATTTGTAAACATATTTATCGCTTTCATTTAAACGTTTTACAATAATTTGACAAGAATTTGTAAAATTTATCATTTTAATTATTAACGAACTTGTCAATTTTTTTTAATTACTTTTCAGTGTTATGTTTTGCTATGTAAAAAATTATTTATTCGAAAAATTGCAGGGTATACAACTCTACTGATTATATTACAATATTGTTAAGTGATAAATTTTTCAATAATATATTTTGTTATAGATATTATTTAAAGTAATAGATGTTTTAATAAATAGTATTACTTAAACATAATGATATGCAGTTTGCTGATAAAAATGTGCTTACTGATAAAAAGAATTGTATTTCAACGTCAAACAATATTTGTTATACATACGTTGAAAATTTCAGATATAGGTAAGAGGTAAACAAATTCTATGCAAATGTTTAAAGCCATAGAAATATTTATAAAAACGTTTTCATATTATCGGGAAAAAGTGTAATATTTTAACAAGCTACATGTGAATACTACTTACTTTTTAAAAAAACTAATTCAAGGAAATATAGTTCATTTTCTATTTATAAAACGAAAAATCAGGCCAATATTTTTTTTTCTATGGTGAAAGATTAAAAAAATATGAATTATTAAAAATATCGAAAATATACAAATCTACTTTTAGAAATTTACAAATCTAAATCAAGTTCTTAAAACCAAAGGTAAAACTGATAAAAACAAATTTCTAACAAAATATTTTCTCATGATTTTGACATTACTGATAAAACTTTGCAATTTCGCTTCTAATCAGCAGACTAATTTTTTGGTAACTTTTGTTTACCCTGTGGAAATCTATTCATAACCGAAAGTATCTGACAATTCTAAAAGATCTAGTTGTTCTAAAAACAGATTCAAATAGCTACGTTATCATTAACCTAAAAATTAATACATCTCAATTTCCTCCCACATTAAGAAAAACATTCAATTTCCCATCATGTTCATCTCCCTCATCATAATGTTTATTTAACTCTACTTGTTAATGTTATTAAGAGTTGTTAAAATATCGGAAAAAAAAACTACTTTTTTTACTGACACTTGATCGCATATATACGCTTATGAACGTTTTGGCTTACCCTTTAGAAAACAGAGCTAATAAACTTGCTGGACCCCAAAAGACAGGTTAATCCAGAACAACTTTTAACACCAAGTTTTCAAATATGCGTTTCTCGTGAGAAGAAACGCGGGAGCATTCTTATATGGAAGTTTTGCACTATGTTATAAAGGAGGACTGTGATTTTCCAATGTGCACTAGGAGTCAGCGTGACCCCGGTTTTAATTAGCCCAAGAGATATTTTCCAGTTAATCTCACATTGAATTCATAAACTTGAGAGGAAGATCACACTGAATTTCACGAGGATCGGAGAACGCCTCCGAAATCGGGTAAAAGGAAGACTGCAAAAAGTGCGTTCGAAGATCTTGGGAGAGTTGGAAACTGGCGAAATAGCAAAGTGTCACCCCCGGGTCCACGATAAGTAGGCAGCGCGCATCTCGAAGTAGCTTGTTTCCTGGGTGCAACTGAACTCGTTTCACAAACACTTATGCACCCAAAACATCGGGAACTGGGGCCAACGCACGCCGCAACTTAAATCTTTCGACCTCTCGCGATCATTGTTCTTCAACTTTATTTGTCACTTCATGGTCGCTTTGATTATTTATTTCTTTTACACACTGCTACCAACCGCTAGTCGAAAGTTGAACACTGTTTTAATGCGCCGCGTGAAATAAAGAGGGCGTTATTGAATCATCATCAGTGTGAGAAGGATGAAAAACAGGAGCAAGAGAAGGCGCCGTATCTTGCATCTCATTCCCCTATGATGCTTGATCATACTATTTTGGTAGTTCTTTTCTCAAATTTACACTCCCCCGTACCCCTCCGTTTATTCATTGAAGTTCATCCCAAGCATTCTTCATCCATTAGATTGGGAATTTTTATGGCGATTCTCTCAATTATTGTTCAATAAGGAAGTCTTGTGGTGCATTTTACTCCGAAAAATCAGTTGTGATTTGTGCTAAACATGTCATGAAGCACGAAAGTGCACGAAAGTCTATGGGGAAATAGGGTGGAATTCGTTTATAAAAGTTACTAGATCGACGCCATTTTGAATGTCGGAAAAAGGAGGGAAATTCAAATAAATGAATAAATTATTCTTCTCTTGTATCGAATTTTCAATTTTTGTCTAAACAGTTCTTTTGAAATTTATACTTTTCGTTATCAATTACTTTTCAGGCTTTTCAGTATTAAGAATACTGTTTGAAAATAAGAAAGAAATAGTAATTCCTTATCGACAGAGTTGGCTCGAGTTTTGGATCGACAAAATAGACTTTTATTTTATCTAAGTTTTATCGTCCCCTAGCAACTACAATTCTAACTACATTTGAATTTAGAACTTGCTCCTCGGATATTTTCCCAATTTTCCAAATTACATAAAGGTGCTTGCACACTTCCAAATTTAATTTCACAGACAAATCTCACTCCTGCCATCTGTCCTGCAAAGTGCGTGGCTGCATGTCAACTGTTTATTATATTATCGATTTTACACTTTGATGTTAATTGAGAAACTTGAGAAAATAGACGCGTGAAAAAGAAAAAAAATAGTTTATTTTGGACATTAATCAGCTGATTTGAAGACCTGTATAGAGAGTTAAAGAAAGAGAAAACCAAAAACTTAAGAGAATATTATTACAATTAGAAACCTATTATTGTCATTGAAATAGTAACACTAATATTTCAATTGTTTTTATTCTTGCAAATCACCACAAGTAAGTGCATTATTTCTGTTTATAATGTATATTAATAATCGTTGAATTCCGGTAATCTGTTTGCAATTTGAAGTTAGTTTTTGTTTGCTTCTTTGTTTCTTAACTTAATTTCTTTTTATAAATGTTTTCAATTTTAAAATTAATGTACTGAAATTCATTGAATTCTTGCGAAGTATTTATCTATATATTTATCCAAAAATTTGAAAATAATTGAATTCTTTCGAGAAATTTCATTAAAATTGTATTGAAAGTCATTGAATTTCAGCAAAAATAAATTTATTATTTATGAAAAGAATCGAATTCTTCCAAAGAATGTAATTAACATTGTAATGAAAATAATTTATTAATTTTAAAATTTCGTAAAAATAATGTTATTTTTTTAAATAATTTTCACTGGAAGTTTTGAAAAATAATTTAAATTTACAAGGAATTTTACATAAAAACTTTTGAGATTAATTGAATTTTTTAGAAAAATTTTATTACAATTTATAAAAATAATTGAATTTTTGGGAAGAATTTTACAATTTGTAAAAATAATTCAATTTTGTTTTGCAGATTTTTATCAAAATTTTTGAAAATAATTTAATGTTTTGAAAGTATTTTATTAAAAATTTTGAAAATAATTTAATTCAATCGAAAAATGTTATTAAAAGATATAAAAATAATTAATTTTTCTTAAGAATTTTATAAAAACTATTGAAAATAATTGCATTCTTTTGAAAAATTTTATTAAAAGTTGTATTAAAAATAATTTAATTCCTGTGAAGAATTTTATTATTTATGAAAATAATTGAATTCCTCCAAAGAATTTTTGAAAATAATTAAATTTTTTGAAAGAATTTTCTGAATAATTTTGAAAATAATTGAAATTCAATCGAATAATGTTATTAAAACGTTTAAAAATAATTTTTAAAGAATTTTATCAAAATTGTTGAAAATAATCGAATTTAATTAATATTTTTAAAAATAATTTTTTTTATAGAAATTTTATTAAAATTGTACATTGAAAATAATCGAATTCCTTCGAGAAATTATACGTTTTATAAAAATAAATTAATTCTTCTAAAAAATGTTATTATTTATGAGAAGAATTTTTGAAGAATTTTTAAAAATAATTGAATGTTTTGAAAGAATTTCATTCAAAATGTTGAAAATAATTGAATTCAATCGAAAAATGTTATTAAAACGTATAAAAATAATTAATTTTTCTTAAGAATTTTATAAAATCTGTTGAAAATAATTTATGATGTCTTAAAATATAAAGTTTTTTAATTTACAAAATAATAATAAATGGAATATCGCGTTCACATTTTTTTTCTAGTTACTTATAAAGTAGTTTAAATATTATCTGTATTTTGTATAATTATGTTGAATTTTTAAATTAAAATAATTAAAATTCTAGATTGTTCAAGAATGGCTCAATTGGAATTAGATCCACATTTTATACAGGGTTTACGATTATTGCATTCAATAAATAAGGATTCGGCTGATCAACTAAGAACCCTTTTGGATGAGGCAATAAGACAAAAACATGGTCCAGTCAAAATGTTGTGCAATGTTTTACATAAAAAGGTAATGAATTTTAATTAAAAATTTTGAACATTATTGTTTTCTCCAAAATGTTAAAAATAATTCTAAAATGTTATTACTTTTGGAAATATGTAATTGAAAATATTAAAAATATTGTATTTTAAAAAATTAGAAGCTAAATTTTCATTTTTAAGTTTACCTTTAAAGATTTTTCGTTAAAATTTTCGATAATTTAATTATTTTCAAAATTTGCAATTAAATTTCTTCAAAAATTGATTTTTAAAAATTGTAACAAAATACTTGTAATAAATTAATTATTTTCAATTAAATTTTACAAAATTTTAACTATTCAAAAACAATTTTTGAAAGATTTGTCTGTAATTATTTTTCGCATTATAAAAATCAAAATAAGTTGCACTTTTTTTTACTAAAAATTGTGGTATTTTTTTGCAATGTTTGGATAAAAATTGGAAAAAGTCGCAATTTTTAAAAATAAGTCAAAAAAGTCACAATTTTCTTAATTTTCCTGACAATAAACTTTTTTCACGATATTTACCTGACTTAAGTAACAAAAATTTTGTTTTAATGTGTCATGAAAATTTTATTATTTATCACCTGGAAATCATGGAATTTTATAAGGAGAAATTTGTAGAATCCCTGTTATTAATAATTGCAAAAAAAAATTTCAGTACACTATGGAGGAGCCAGTTTTAAGTGATCACAGTAGTGGAAGTAGTAAAAAAAGTAAAAGTTCATCATCTAAACATTCGAGTAAATCAAGTAAAAATAGTTCACCAGTAAATGTGCCAGCTCGTGATACACCTCCGGATGTAATGCAATCTGATGATAATTTGGCACTGGAAATTTTGGAGGACGACTTGACATGTGTTGTGTGTAAGGGAATGGATGTTGGCGCAAGGAACAGACTCGTCGAATGTGCAGTTTGTCATTTTCTCTATCATCAAGAATGTCACGTGTCGCCAATTCTGGATTCTCAAATCGATGGACCAGGAGTTGTTTGGCACTGCTTTTTGTGCACCAACAGTCAACAGGTAGCATCACATACAAAATTTGTACCCATCTCATTTGTATATCAAAATAATCAGCTAATTATCAATTTTTGCTCTGAGAAGAAAAATTAAATTTCTGAAAATTATGTATAGAAAAGAAAAAATAAATAATTAGTTTTTATACTAAAGTATTTTTTACTTTATTCAGACCTCGAAGGAGGGCACATCACCAAAAGCTGTAACAGAATCGAAATCTAAAAAAGAGAAAAGCAGATCATCGAGTGAGTAGTTTAAAAATTATTAGGTTTTTACTTTTTTTTTAAAGAATATAAAAAGCACACACCAAAAGAAGTTTGGCCTTCGAAAACGTTTTCATCGTAAGTAAGTGGAAAATTTCATCTTTTTTGTTTTTGAGTATGTTCCAGGCATGCTTTATCCTCTTAATCTCAGAAGAGAAAGTCGATCGTGATTCTATTATCCAACTGCATGTGACGCTTCTTTTGATGTGTGTAAAATGCATAGTAATCTGCAAGTATCTAGTTTGAAAATTAATCAAAGCATTTTCATCACATCCAAATTGTTCTTATCATTGTAGTTTCATTTCGAATTTAATTTTCAATTCTTAATTTTAAAAAATCAATTTTTTATTCATAAAAAGTAATTTTTCCTGTAAAATTTAAAAACTGAATTTGAATTTAAATTTGGCAAATAAATAAAGAATAAAAACTAATGAATAAAAAAGTCGATCGAAAACATTGTCCTTAACATACATTAAAAATACACACATTTTGCATTAACCCTGGGTGCTTATTTTCGAAAGAAAAAATAAAAATTACCCCTTTCTCCGAATAAGAAACTCATAATTTTTCCATTTTTCCAGGTTCGAAGCACGATAAATATAAATCTTCAAGTGGCCTTAGTCAATCGCAATCGATAAATGTCAGTAGTAGTGGTAGTTCATCAAATTCAAGTAGTTCATCATCGAAAAATGTACCAATGCCCAATATTCAAATAATTAGCGGTGATAAACGACTGCGTGACATGATGAAAAAAGCGAAAAATGATAAACGAAGTTCATCCAGCAGCAGTAAGCATTCTTCAAGTTCTTCCTCAAAATCTTCACACGAAAAATCACTACTTTATAAAATGAAATCAGGTTCTGAATGAAATTGAATTTCATTCTTATACATATATAGAGTTATTAATATTTACAATCAATTTATTTAATTATATATTGCATAATTTTTTTTTGAGAAAGTACTTGTATTCAAGTACTTTTATATTTAGATCGTAAGTTTTTTTTAACTGTGAATTAAAACAAAATTAGGTTCAACTTCACTCTGCGAATTTGAATTTAAGTGAAAATTCACTTTGAATGTGAAGTCGTCGACGAGAGGAAAGCAGGGTTTCTACTATTCAGGGTGATCACAAGTTTCAATTTATCAACTTCCCTGACAATTTAGACATTTAAATTACTTTCCCTAAAAAAATTCTTTTTACAGAGGAAAATATTAATGTTTATGGAAAATGAGTAAACTTTATGAATTTTAATAATTTCTAAAACTTAGAATTATAACTCTTCCTGACTTTAATTATTTTCTACAATTTTCAACTAAACTTCATCTCGGAATCAATTAATTTAAATAATTTTCCAAAAATTCTTCTAGAATTCAATTATTTAAATACATAAACTCAATTTTTTATAATCATTCTGACTCTTCATAGTTTTTTCTTAAGTTATTAAGGTATAATATTTTCAAAAAATTATGATAAGGAAATTCATACAATTAGTATTTTAAAAATATTTAAAAATAATTTTTGAACGATAAAAATCTTTTAAAAATAATTGATTATCAAATTTTTGAAGAATTTTAATTATAAACATGACCATGATTTCTCAAAAATTTTAATAAGTCAAAAAAGTTAATTTTGAATCTTAAAAAATTATTAGAAAACAATTCTAATAATTACTTTTTAAAAATATTTTATTAATGCCATTTTACGAAAATAATTGTATTTCTTAAAAGAATTTTTGTATAATTTAAAAAACTAATGAATTTTAATTAAAAATTTTGAACATTATTGTTTTCTCCAATATGTTAAAAATAATTCTAAAATGTTATTATTTTTGGAAATATGTAATTGAAAATATTAAAAATATTGAATTTTAAAAAATTAGAAGCTTATTTTCATTTTTAAATTTACCTTTAAAGATTTTTTATTAAAATTTTTGATAATTCAATTATATTCAAAATTTGCAATTAAAATTCTTCAAAAGTTAATTTTCAGAAATTGTAACAAAATACTTGAAATAAATAAATTATTTTCAATTAAATTTTACAAAATTTTAACTATTCAAAAACAATTTTTGAAAGATTTGTTTAGTTATTTTTTTTGGGGAAAAATTTGTAGAAACCCTGGAAAGTGCTTTTCACTCAAAAAGTTAGTGGGAAAAAAAAAAGTTTTCTTACGTTGACGTGTTTTAACGTATACTCAGTGAATTTTCACTTATTCAGATTTGGAGAGCACATTTTAGTTTTTTTCAAATAAAAGATGTTACTATAACAAAATTTAAATTCAAATGCAATTTTTAACAATTTAAAGTAACAGAATGAAGAATTTTATTTAAAAAATATTTTTAATTAATTAAAGATTATTCTTTTGTTTTTAAAAACACGAAAATTCGAAGTTAGAACAACTTTTATGTAAATCAAATTCTTCCTTAAGGTAGTTTACTTACTTACTGATTTTACTTTCCTAATTTGGAAATTAAAAAAAAACTGAAAAGCAAATAATTTCTTTTATTTAATTAATTATTGAAAATAATGAATTTATAGAAGAATTTTAGTTAAAAACACCTTAAAGAAATTGAATTCTGAAGAAGTTACAAATGATTGGAGAAATTCAATTATTTTCAAAAGAAAATAAAATTCTTCGCAAAAATTCAATTCTTTTCAAAAATTAAAAAAAATTCTTGTCAAAATTTCAATTGTCTTTATATAAATAATAAAATTCTTCTACGAAATTCAATTATTTTGAACAATTTAAATAAAATTCTTCTACGAAATTCAATTATTTTGAATAATTTAAATAAAATTGTTGTCAAAATTTCAATTATTTACGAAATTTTTCCTCAATTCAATGATTTTCAATACATATTTACTATTTTAATAAAATTTCCCAAAAGTATTCAATTGTTTAAAAAAATTTTTGATAAAATTCTACGGAAGCATTTAATTTTTTTTCATAAATAATTGAAATTTTCCAGGAATTCAAATATTTACAAAATTTTTTATAAATTTCTACATAATGATTTCCTTATTTTCATAAATAATAATATTCGTTTAGGAATTCAATTATTTTCATAAATAATAAAATTGTTATAGAAATTCAATTGTTTTCATAAATAATAAAATTATTCACACGAAATTCAATTATTTTCATAAATAATAAAATTCTTCACATGAAATTCAATTATTTTCATAAATAATAAAATTTTACAAACGAAATTCAATTATTTTAATAAAATTCGTTGCAAGAATTCAATTATTCAATAAACTATTAATTTCTTTATTTAAATAATTGAATTCTCGTAGAATTTTCTAATAAAAATTGATTTAAAACTGAATTTCAGTTGAAATTTTAGATAATAATTGAATTTTCCGAATAATCGATGAAATTTCATAAAATTGAATATTGAAAACAAATGGATTTGAAAATTCTCAAAGAACATTGTTAAAAAATTATTAAAAATAATTAATTTAAAGAATAATTTTGTTTGAAAATTCTAGAAAATAATAATTCAATTTATTGAAATGATGAAAATAATTTTGAACAAGTATGTTTAAAAATCTCAATTCCAATGGAAAAATTATGATTAAATATTTATTTTAATTAAAACTATTAATGTTTTCGAATAATATTGCAATTGAAGAAATTCGTAAATTAAAAATCAATTATTTTTCCTTGACAAACTGTAACAAACTACTTTAAGATATTATTGTTCTTTTTTCATAAAGTACTCTCATAGAATTATTTAGGTCATAATTTTTATACAAATCTACTTTTACAATAATGCAGAACAAATATTTTTGATTTTATCCTTTTCATCGATTCTTGTTTCTTTTCTGCAAAATCAGACTTCTATACTGCGTAATTTTGTACATATTTAGATAAACTGCCACAATTAATTGTTATAAAACTTATAAAGCTGAAAGAAGGCGTATTTGAAGAACAAAAAAAATCCAAGACATCAAAAAAGTTAATATACAAAATTGTGTAAATTTAATTCATTAAACTGAAATTGAATTATTCAGATAATTAATTACTAGTTTCATTAATTATTATTTAGTTTTATCGATTATTGCTTCCTCATAGAGGAAGTATTTAAATAATAAATTAATAAAAATAATAAATTAATTAAATTAATCAAATTAATCTAATTAATTAAATTAATTAAATAATTAATTATTTTTATTATTAAAAAGTTAATTTATCAAATTAATACTTTTCATGATAGATAAAAATGATTTGAAAATAGATTCCGTATCGGGATAATTAAACGAAGAAATTATGGGCGAATGAGGAAAATTTTACGGTTCATTTATAATACCAATATATTTTTGCGATTTTTAATTTCAAGTTTTTTAATCCCTACGTCCCATTGAAAATTTGGCAAGAGTCATTTCGTTTCTCGAGTGTAACTTATTAGCTAAGTTTCATTTTTTTTTTCTTTTCGGGTGAAGGGTACGAGGGTGGGAACATATTTACAACGGGTCATGTGGATTACATTAGCATTCGCAACATACATTCGTACACACATACAAACACTCATGTTTCTTTACTCTACATATCTATATATATGTATATGTTAAACACAGTTTCGCGTGTATTAATAAATACACACACATATATACATAGGTATATAAATCTCGTAACTTGTAAACCATGCATACGCGCTCAATTTTACATATATACGCCACTTGTGTTTATTTATAAGTAGTAGAGTACATTCACCTCCATTCGGCCAATAGAACACTATTATTTCACTCTTTAAAGTGCAAAAAAGTTTTCTCCGCTCGATAATCCAGAAGGAAAATGAAAAAAAGAAACTTTAGTCAATCCGAAACAATTCTGTTTTTTTTTAAATTATTCAAAATTTTCTACTAATTACTTGAATTCTCAAAATTAATAAATTTCTGAATAACAAAATGCTCCACATTTTAAATGATTAAAAAATTCCCAAATCAAAAATTTGAAATTTCCAAAAAAAATTTCCATGAGGAAAAAATACAATATCTAGATTGACTAAAGTTTTACACAGAATTAGAAAAATCGGAAAAAATCGTTTTAACAGAATAAATATTAGAAATTCTACATAAGTTTTTTTTTTCTCTTTTCAATAAATGTAAAATTTTTGCATAAATGCGAGCGTAAATGTTAAACCGAAAATCGATAAAGAGACGAAATGAAAACATAATTAATTAACGTCGATTCTTTTTTTTAGTCTGTTTTAACTCTCCCTTAATCTAGAGAAATGTATAATCCTACTTTTAATCACGGTCCTGCGAGCGACCGTTCTTACACTTCGAATTGTATTTACGTTACACGCACAATTGACAATCTTCAAATTATTTTTCCTCAAACTTGGATGGACTTAAAAAACGGTCAATGGGCTTATTAAATTACATCGAAGTATAATCCGGACGTTTTCGAACATTTCGATGCGAACTTTCCGCCGCAATATTCACTTTTTTCTCTCCCATCTTTCTTTATATCCTTTTTTTTTTTAATTACAGCTATTAGCGTGAGAAAAGTCAATCTGTGCGTTGCAACAAAAAATTATGTTAACAAACGAGTCTTTACATCTTTTACATGTACGGAAACAGTTTTTTTTTTATAAAAAAATAATCGTCCATTGCTTCTGAGGTTTAAAAAGTCTATTTTCATTTATTTCCATTCTTAAGAATGAAACTTGTGGAAAATTATTGTAAATATAAATTTTCTTTCATAAATAAAATACATTCTCAATTTTTTATGAGAAGGTAGAAAAAAATAGTGAAAAATTGTAAAGTTTACTTTTATAAGTAAAAAAAAAATTTGAAAAAGAATGCAATTAATATTGAGTCTATTTTTTGATCGATTACAAGTGTGTATAAAAATCTACTGTTCATTTAATCGGGAAATTTAGCTATTTTTCTAGAGTAGAAAATTCTTTAAATCTGACAATTCCATTTTTTTGTTCTGTACAGTCAACGCTTATCACCGTCAGAAGCCTGAACCGGATTGCACAATTTTTTTTCTTTTTAATTTCAAAAACACAATCTACGTTTTCCATTTTCCAGATTCTCAGTCCATTAGCTTTTTTCTAATAAAATTCAATTGTTTTTGAAAAGAACAAAAAAATTATGATACTTCGGGTGAAAATTTGTTTGAATTTCTATTGACAAATATAAACAGTGGAGAAATTAAATATTTCTTTTCACTATTTTTCTGCAGATATCAAATTTTTGCAAAATTCAATTATTATTAAGAATTTAATAAATTCCTGAAAATAATTAAATTTTGCAAAGAATTTTAATAAAATTTCTGAAAATTCAATTTTGCAAAGAAATTTTATTTAAATTCTTAAGAATAATTGAATTTCGCAAAGAATTTTATTAAAATTTTTGACAATAATTGAATTATTCAAAGAATTTGTTTTTAAATTCCTGAAAATAATTGAATTTTGCAAAGAATTTTACTAAGATTTCTGAAAGTTTAATTTTCCAAAGAATTTTTTTTAAATTCTTGAAAATAATTGAATTTTGCAAAGAATTTTATTAAAATTTTTGAAAATTCAATGTTGCATAGAATTTTTTTTAAATTCTTAATAATAATTAAATTTTGCAAAGAATTTTTGTTAAATTCTTTGAAAAATATAATTTTGCAAAGAATTTTTTTAAAATTCTTGAAAATAATTGAATTTAAATAAAATTCTTTGCAAAATTAAATTTTCAGGAATTTTAATAAAATTCTTTGCAAAATTAAATTATTTTCAAGAATTTAAAAAAAATTCTTTGCAAAATTCAATTATTTTCAGGAATTTAAAAAAAATTGTTTGAAAAATTAAATTCTCAGGAATTTTAGTTTTGCAAAAAATTTTAATTCTTTGCAAAATTCAATTATTTTCAAGAATTTAACAAAAATTATTTGCAAAATTCAATTATTTTCAAGGATTTAAAAAAAATTCTTTGCAAAATTCAAATATTTTCAAAAATTTAACAAAAAATTTTTTCAAAATTGAATTTTCATGAATTTTAATGAAATTCTTTGCAAAATACAATTAATTTCGACAAAAGAACGAACGTTTTTTGTCTCAATTTGATATCCACAGAAAAATAGTGAAAACTAAGTACAAAAAATATAATTATTCTTTTTCATAACGCGGTGCAAAAAAGGGCACTTTTTTGCACCTTGTTATGAAAAATATCGTTCGTAACTAGTGCTAGCAGTTGCCAATTTTTAAACGAGCACTTTTTCTGGAACAAACTGTAGGCGAAGCTTCGCTTCGCCTACAGTTTGTTCCAAAAAAAGTGCTCATTCAAAAATTGACAACTGCTCGCACTCGTTACGAAATATACTATTAAAGTATCATAATTTTTTTGCACCAATTTTCATAAATTGCGATATAAATTTCCTATGATCGAAATATAATAATCGAATGACCCTTTTTCTTTTTCTCTCTCTCTTATTTTTCGAGACTCGGAGATGCTTTCAGAGAAGGCGATTCCGAGCCCGGAAGACCGTATTAAAAATTACAATCAACGCAGATTGACGTACGAACCGCGACACATTTTTAGAGATCGTACCGATCGCCGTACACAAGACGTGGGTTTTTTTTTTTTTTTTATAAAGCTAGTTTGTTCGTAATATTACCTAAATAAATACAGTACATATAGAGAGATACATAGGGTCCTTGATTCCTGGAAACCAAAAAATTGAGAAACTAATGAGTATTTAAGTACAAGAGAGAAAGAGTGATTTTTCCATATTTGAATATTTTTTTTAAAAAAATTTTTCTTTCAAATTTCTGATTACCAGGGATCAACACAAACACTTCACGTCCGTACATCGCTCGGATCTTGGCAGATATAACATAGCATCGACTTATACATTACAATAATATTAATAATAATATTAATAATAATAATAATAAGAATAATAATTATAATTATCAATAATAATTATAATTATCAATTATAATAATTAATCATAAACATTTGTTCATTGCGCATAGAGAGCCTTGGCAGTGCGCGCGCTGAGTCTTACAAAATAACGCATTTTCTGCCCGAGACACGAAAAATGCAAAAAATTATTAAAAAAAAAAACACAGTCAAGTGTAAATGCACTGGAAGGAGTATTATTTTTATCATCGTCATCGATCCGATATGATCCATTTCATGAATGACGAAAAGAACCCACTTTTGTTTCTCGTCCTTTTTTGCAAAATTCACTTTGAGATTTTTCCCTAATATTATATTTTACTAAGTTTTCAATTAAAATTTAAATTTAAATTCTTCTTTGTATTTAATTTTGATATTTTCTATTTTATAAACATTTGTCGATTTTTTTTCTACTTTGATCAAAGTTTAATAAAAATAGGACGAGAAACAAAAGAAAAGTTCGAAGGGCGAAAAAGAGCGGAATGGTTGGCGCACTCGTGATTTAACATTAAATCTTGTCACATTATTAAACCTATGGATACCGAATGGCCTCGGGCACTGGTATAAAAAGTTTTTTTTTTAAAGACCTACGCTTACGACAATTTACAATTATAATAATCAAAGTTTTGGGAATGACAGTGATGACAATGAGAGATTGATTGATGATCGTTTTTTTTTTGTTTTATGACAATGATGACTTTTTTTTTAAAGAGAAACATGATGTTATAAACATGATAGCAGTATACGTTCCTTGAGGATAAAAAAAATATGTTCCTCTAAATGTATAATAAAATTGATTAGTACAAGTAAATATTACAAAACAAAAGTAAGTCTTTGTACAAAAAAAAAAAGGAAAAAAGTAGTCGAAATTTTTTCGACAATTTCATCAAAGAAAACGGAATATTAATATTATTAATATATTTTGTTTTCATTTTATACTTAAACGTAATTTTCAGAAACAAAATTAGTAATTATCAATAACCATTGTCTAATAATAGTATTGATAAATACACTAATGGGAATTGTGGCAAACTTTTTTCTCATGAGAAAATAAATTCGGTTTTGTAAAAAATCTTTTTTTTTCTCGTTTTAAATCTGTTTTATTTTATAGTTTTTTTTTAATTTCCATAAGTTTTTATTTTATTTTTCAAAAAGAGAGAATTTAGCTATATTTTTAACGATTTAAAAAAAATGATGGATGCAAATCTTCAATGCAAATCATTTTTATAGTATTTTTTTGAGAGGAAATAAAAAGTTCGGAAAATATTTCCACAATTTTGAATTTTTTTTCAATTCACAGATTTTAAAATCCATCCGCAACTTTTTCGAAAATGTTTTTGTAACCACAAAAAAATTGACGAAAATAATTGAATTTTGGAAAGAATTTTATTAAAATTCCTGAAAATTCAATTTTGCAAAGAATTTTTTTTAAATTCTTGAAAATTCAATTTTGCAAAGATTTTTTTTTTAAATTCTTGAAAAAAATTAAATTTTTCAAAGAATTTTATTAAAATTCCTGAAAATTGAATTTTGCAAAGAATTTTTTTAAAATTCCTGAAAATAATTGAATTTTTCAAAGAATTTTATTAAAAATCCTGAAAATTTAATTTTCTAAAGAATTTTTTTTAAATCCCTGAAAATAATTGAATTTCTACAAAGAATTTTCATATTCATCAAAATAATTGAATTCTTTGGAAGAATTGCATTGAATTTTTAAATATTAATAATTCGTAATAATTTGATCATTTATTTTTATTTTTACTCCAAAAAAAACTGCCGCAGAGCGTTAAATATAAATTTTTATTAATTTTGTTGATTAGAGAAAATTTTTTCTTGCAAAATAAGAAATTTCTTGAATTTTTTTTCAATTCACAGATTTTAAAATCCATTCGCAATTTTGTAGAAAATGTTTTTGTATCCACAAAAAAATTGCTAAACGAAAAAATTGATCTTTACTTATTTTCGAAGCATTTTTTAAAAATAGTTTTTAGGTTGAAAATGCCAAAAAATAGTATTTTTTCAATTTTTTATGCGGAAATTCATTTATTGATTTTTAATTTTAATTCATAATTTTTAAAAATATAAATGTAGAAAATGATAAAATTGACTTGAAATGTAGTTAGAGACATAAACAAATGAATTTCATCATAAAAAATCGAAAAAAAAATATTATTTTTGATCATTTTTGACCTAAAAACGTTTTAAAAAAAAATTTTCAAAATAAAAATCTATTTTTCATTTGAAAATTTTTTTTATACAAAAACACATTTTCTACAAAAGTAGGGATGAATTCAAAAAATTCAATTTTTGTGAAAAATGAACATTCAAAAAGGGTCTGAAATTATTTTCCGCCTATTGAATTTTTCTCCATATAGTTAAAAATGTAGCCGAACCCTCTCCTGAAATTAATTTATTAACAATAGCAACCGAATTTTTTTTTCCATTAAAAATTATCTAAATTTTTTAACTTTTTATTTTTCTCGGCGAGTGTAATTCACCAAATGTCAAATTTTAAAATCAAATTTGAATCAAACTGTCAGTTTGACTTTCAGTTTGACTTTCAGTTTTACTTTTAGTTTCACTTTCAGTTACACTTTCAGTTTCAATAACCGAAAATTTTTATTTTTTCAGTTTCAATAACTGAGTTTTAATTTTTTCAATTATAATAATTGAATATTTTTTTTTTTTTAACAAATTCATTTTTAATGAGAAAACAGATGATCGAATTCCCAACGAGAGTGTACTATTGTATAACAATAATATTGACAAACAATCAATTACTATTTGTGCAAAAATAGCATTATTTTATGAATGTCAATAATTGATTATTTAATCAGAGTTTAAAAAAAAGTGTTAAAATAAAAAATTAAAAACAAAGCAAAAATAAGAAATTTACGTACTTGGAAATACGTAGCTAGGCCTAGAGTAGACTGAGCTGCTCTCTTGACTTCATTATTCCCCCCGACCCTAATTCATTTTGTTTTGTTTTTTTTTATTTTCCCTTTAACCTTAGTTACCATTTATAGAAATTTAATATCTTTTGTTTTCTTTCGTGCTCTTCCTTCATCCCTTTATTTTACACATATATAGTCCCTCTCTAGCTAGCTCACTACAATCCGCGTCTGTTGAGTGATTTCTTGCTTCTCATATATATATTTATTTATATATATGTATATTTTTATATATATCTTATGTAATTTTTTTTTAATTATATAACATATCATCAATAATAATAATAATGAAGATAATAGGCATAGCCACTCGTGTGCTCGGATCACAGACTACTCGCTGCTGTATACAAAAGAATTATGTATACAAACAGTCTGGTGGACACTATGGCTTTCTCACTTGCATTTTTTTTTTGTTATCCCTTTAACAAAGTCTATTTTAAAAATCTTGTTAGTTACCTTACACGAACTTTGACAGAAGAAGGTGTCGATGTTTTAGTGAGGGATTTTTCTTTTTCGTCATCATTTAATGGACGGTAAGGGTAGTTTTCTCTCCTCTCCTCTCTTCAATATAGTTTTTTTTTCTTTCTTTCTTTTTTGGATTAATTCTGTGAGAGTTCGTGCGAGGGTGTTTTTCTTTTTTTGAAAATCGCTTAAAAGAAAACTGTTGTGTGCCGGGCGATAATTGGGGGGGAGAAACCGCAAATATTGTCGAATTAAAAATTGTGAAAAAGTTTAATCCGTTGAACAAATTTGTGTGGAGTTCCTCTCTCGTCAAGTCGCGTGGGCTTGGTAAATTTGTACATATGTAACGAGGTGTATCCTGATGCTTTCAAGTGGAGGCACTAATCAGTATTTCTGGAGAAATCGACGGGTTCCACAATAATTGATGAAAGGTTGTGTCAGCAGGCACTAGTCTCTTCTCCCTCGAGTGTGCACGCCACATTTTCCAATCTATGTGCTAGATGTAACTTGCGACAGCCAGCATCTGTCTCCAAGGCCTCGAGAATCTGAATTAAAAAAATTATTATTTTTTATATATTTATTTATTTAAACTGTGACGCTCCGCGACAAAAAAAATCTTAGCTTTCAAGATTTTTAGGTAATAGGTATTTGTTATAATTTCAATTTAATTATGATTTTTCTTTGATTTAGCAAAGAATATTTTTTAAATTCGTGAAAATAATTGAATTTTGTAAATAATATTATTAAAATTCCTTAAAATTGAATTTTGCAAAGAATTTTCTTAAAATTCCTTAAAATAATTGAATTTTTCCAAAAATTTTATGAAAATTTCTAAAAATTGAATTTTGCATTGAATTTTTTTAAAATTCCTGAAAATAATTAAATTTTGAAAAGAATTTTATTAAAATCCCTGAAAACAATTGAATTTTGTAAAACATTTTATTAAAATTCTTAAAAATTCAATTTTGCAAAGAATTCTAATAAAATTTCTGAAAATAATTGAATTTTGTAAATAATTTTATTAAAATTCCTTAAAATTGAATTTGGCAAAGAATTTTTTTAAATTCTTTTAAATAATTGAATATTGTTATTATGAAAATAATTGAATTTCGTAAAGAATTTTATTAAAATTTTTAAAAATAATTGAATTTTTTAAAGAATATTTTTTAAATTCGTGAAAATAATTGAATTTCTACAAAGAATTTTTATTTTCAGCAAGATAATTGAATTCTTGTAAAGAATTGCGTTAAACTTTAAAATACTCTAATAATTCGTAACAAGTGATCTTGTTTTTTTTATTTTTACTCCAAAAAACTGTCTTGGAGCTCACATATAATTTTTCATTAAATTTATTGATTAGAGAAACTTTGCTCTGCAAAATAAGAAATTTCCACTCAATTAAAGTAGAGGAAAAAAAAGAAATTTAAATTCCGGACGACATACTTAAAATTGTTATATTATTAATTTTCCACAATAGAAAATTTCATTAGTGCTTTTGCACTTAAGCCTTATTTTCAAGCAGACGATGGAAATGAATAATAAATAAGAGGATATGTGAGAGTAAAGTGGCTAAAGTGTTGCACTCCAAAGACCCTTTTCTCTCTAAATTGTTTCGTGAAATTTATATACGTTCTTACTTTGCATCACACACAGAATTTCCGAGAGGAGTAATTTCGATTTTATTAGAGTTTAGAATGCTATAAATTCAACAATACTCCTAATTAAGAAAAAAGAAACAACAATCAAAATCTGCAAATCAAGAAAAATTTAATTTACATTCAGATTCAAAAATTCTTTACACTGAAAAAAAATGTTATTTGAATTCAAATAACTCATCACTTGAATATTATCAAATTAATATTTACTTGAATCAAATCATTTTTATTTGAATCAATTATTTCAGTACTTTAAGTAAATATGAATTGAACCATTTAATTGATTCAATTAAAAATTATTTTATTCAAATAAATATTTATTTGATAATAGACAAATAACCGGCTATTTGAATTGAATTCAATTTTTTTTCAGTGTGCATTTTACTATTTGGAAAAAATCTGTTTGTTTTCAGAAAATTATCCTCATGTTTCGAACGTTCAAATGAACAAAATTTACTCATTTCTTCTTCAAATAAAATTTTTCTTACTTTAATTTTGCGTGTCACTATCAAACAAATTAATTATATAAAGTTTCTAAACGTAAAATTTGAGTTTTTAATTTTAATTCTAAACAGTAATTTATGAAAATATTTTTCTAAACGTTTAAAACTTTTTGTTTATTTCAGAAAAATGAAAACACAGGCCTCGATTAAAAACTGAAAAAAAGTCGAAAAAGTCGTTTATTTAATTTAGTGTTGTCACAAAAATTTTATTTTGTATTTCCTTGATTTTTAAATTCAATTAATCAAAACTTGTATAATTTTGCTAAATAAATATTTAAATACTTATTATTTTTGTTTTCAAAGGAAATAAAATATTTAAAAATTTCAATTTCTGAAATTTGATCATTTCTAAAAATTATAATCTACAACCCTTCCAAAAATAATCAAATTTTTCGAAGAATTTTAATTATAAATGATTTCTCAAAGATTCTAAAATAGTACATTTTTAAAAATTTTAATCTACTTTGTTCGAAGGTTATTCAATCTTAAAAAAATATTATAAAACAATTCTGAGAATTAGATTTTTATAAATATTGTAATGTAATTTTTCGAAAATAATTGAAGAATTTTTGTAATTTTAATTTAAAAAAAAAATAATTTATTAATTTAATAATTTTTAGAACCTAATTTTCATTAATTTTCATTTTTATTGAATTTACACTTGAAGATTATTCATTAAAATTTTTGAGAATTCAATTATTTCCAAAAGTTTTAATTAAAATTGTTTAAAAGTAAATTTTCGAAAATTGTAATAAAATACTTGTAGAAAATAAATAATTATTTTCAATTAAATTTTACAAACAGACTTCGCACTCGGTAATTAATTTTAAAAAAGTAGCAAAAAGTAGCTTTCAAACTAAAAAAAAATTGTAAAAAAGTAGCTATCGAAAAATTAAACTTGACGACCAAAAAAACTCGTTTTAAAAACTTTACAAAACAAAATGCCTCAAAATAATTGAATTTTCGGGAATAATTTTGTTTTAATTTATCTAAAAGAATAATTAAATTATTTTAAGAAAAAAATTTAATTAAAATTGAATTTAAAATAATTGATTTCTTTCGAACAATTTTATTATAATATTTTTAAATAATTGAATTTTTGTAAATAATTGAATTCTTTCAAAGAATTTAAAACAAACATTCTTTTAAATAATTGATTTTTTCGAGGAATTGAAATTAAATTTTAAGAATAATTACATTTCTCGATCAATTCCTTTAAAATTGTATTAAAAATAATTGAAATCCTGCGATGAATTTTATTATTAAAATGTTTGAAAAGAATTGAATTTCTGTGGGAAATTTTGTTATTTTTTAAAATAATTGAATTCTTGTGGAAAACTTTATTTAGAAAAATATATTCGAATTTTTCGTTTAATTAATTTAAAATAGTATTAAAATAGTAGGTTTTAGTAGATGAGTGCGAAGCCTGTAACAAAATTTCAATTATTCAAAATCTTTTTAATTGTATATTTCAAAAATTTAATTAGAAAAATTATTCAAAAATAATTTTTGAAACTATTTATCTACAGCCATTTTTTATACTGTAAAAATTGAAAAAAAGTTGCATTTTATACTAAAAATATGGTATTTTGTCGCAAAATTTAGAAGAAAAGTCGAAAAAGTCGCATTATTTGAAAATAGTGGAAGAAAAGTCGAAAAAGTCATAATATCCGAGGCCTGAAATAATGTTTCGATTTTTAATGAATAAGAAAAATAATATTTCTCTGAAATAAGAATAAAGTAATTGAATAAAGAGTACTCACTTGTTCGTAGTATTTACTGACATAGATATACAACTCCTTAAGTGCTGCGATCACATCAAACTCATTAGCATGTGACGCACTGAGTTGTTGCATGGCACTCGACATTTCCTGATCAGTGATTTGCGGTAGTCTCTGTACATCCAAATAAAAGCGTCCGACCTTTTCTCTATAGTGAGGTATATCCTTGGCGAATAACAATTTATTCGATGGCGAATCCTTGCCGAGTCGATGTTCAGTCGTTGAACACGCGTCCATGAATGTTTGCGCAATCACCGACAGACTTGAATCAACAGTTGTTGTTTTATTAATATCAAACATAAAATCAGGATTTTTGATAAAATTCACCCAAAATCTCAATGGTAAACTATTCGATTTCCATGCATGAGGTACTTCGGGATCAACAATTCCATGCCTCTTGGCAGCCTCATCCAATAGATCAAATAACCATTTGACAGCACTCGGCAATGCGTCATTTGCCGTGAGAATTGTATTCAAGAAATCGTCAACAAATTTCTGTACAGTTCCCTTCGTTGATAATAAACGAGTGAGGAATATCTCAGGTATTGCTTTATGTGTTCGTTCCGGATTGTGATGTTGCTTACTACTTGCGTAGCCCATTCCCGGGCCGTAGTGAACTTCATCCAATGGCCTCACGAGATGATAAAGTCTCTGATTGCCACCGTGACCACTTTCAATATCGCCATTCGCCGTGATCATCGGCGGCGAATGTTGAGGATCGAAATAAATACCACCACCTGGCGGATGTGAGTACAATGTGGGACTGATCAATCCATGATTTGGCGTTGTTGGTAAGTGCAATGTTGAACAATGATTAATGTGTCTATTGTAGTGCTGTTGATGAAGATGCTGCTGGGGTAGAAGATGTTGATGGGATGGTTTGCAATTGTGACAGGGTTGTTTACAAGCAACTGAGAAGCCGTCATTCTGTCTGGGAATTAACGACATGACAGCAGATTCTTTCACTCCATAGTGAGCGAGAGTGTTGATCTTCTTCCAATCGCCATTGCACTTTGTGGTTAAATCCTCGTCCTGGAGAGTGAGATGACCACCGCGTCCATGCCTCCATTCGAGATCAACCTCATGGACGGAGGGTCGGAGAGAAAAGGGTGTATTTTTATACAACGCGTCCAGAATTTTCGACTTCACTTGACTTATCGTGTCGCAATCGAGCACTTTGCATTGAATCTTCTCGTCGAGATCGTCCTGCACGACGTGGAGTGTGACAACCGAGTGATCGATTTGCTCCCGAAGGAGACGCTCCTCAGACAGGGAGTACCTTGCATCGTGTGTTATAACATCGACCGGTCCTTTCTCAATCTGATGCTTAATTGCCTTGAAGAGGAGAAAGAGCGACGAACCCGCGTAGTCCTTCAAGTAGTTGTACATACACAACGCCATCCAATTTGTCAGCATTTTCTCCACAACCGATTCTGTTCGTCTCAACATTAATTGCGGATGTTTCGTATCCACTGATTTGTCAATGAGTCGCAATAGAAGATTCATCAAAATATCGGTGGCGTATTCCATTTTACTCATGAGAACGATCATAAGAAGAGAAGCAACGTTCACCTTGTCCCTGATATTAAAGTCCTTCTGTGCTTCCAAAGTTTCAATGAATGTCAGAATAAAACACTTGTTATTAACCAATTGATCAAACTGCACCATCGCCGCATCGTAATTTGTCCTTGTCAATGTCGATTTACTCCTCGGATCGTTCAAAATCGGATGATCTATAACCCCGGGAAAGAAGACTTTCATTATATAATTCTTATGATCCAATGTCGGTATCCCCGACGACTCCAAATCAGCCGTCAGGTCCGTCATATCAGTTTGCAATTCAGCAAACGCCTGCTTACATTCCATTCTCACGTTACTCTCCAAAGTGTCCATTTGAATCTGAATTCTCTTATACTCCCTCTCGGCCTGTGTACTCTTCCTTCTGTAAATCACCAAGACTAGTGCGAAGAGAAACACGAGTCCAAGAGTGCCAGCGGCGATGCCCGCTATTGCTTCCGGTGGAATTGGATACGACTTAATCACGTCATAATGTAGATAGCCAATTGGAAAACGAAGACTACGACCGATTCGAACGACAACAAGAGGTAAACCACGATCTGTCTTTGCTCCAAGTTCGTCTGTATCGGCAGGTTGCTGATCCGGTGGTATGCAGACCAATTGTGTCAAAGCAAGTGAAGTGACGTTACAGGGCAAAGTACCGACAGTTACATTCACATCGGACTCATCACTTGCGTAAATTAAATTCTCACCCTCAATGACAAGTGTATCACCTTTGTAAAGTTTCACATCACGTGGGAATGGAAAGAATTTCGGATCTTCAACGTACAGAAGACGATTTCTCATATTTTGAAAGTGTTTCTCTAAATCGCGAACCGTTTCTACATTGTCCATGATAAAGCCAATTTTTAGGGCCAATTGCGTTTCCTTTCTCTGCGTTGTTCTCTTATTCCGTTTCCTAATCATGCTCAACTGTAACAAAAATAAAATGTTAATCAGATTTTGCATCAAAATATTACTATAATTAGAATAGTTTTACTTAAAATAAATATTTCATTATTATTATTATTATTTTTCCTTAAAAATTAAGATTTTCAAAAAAATTCAAAATCTTTTTGAAATTCAACAACTTGTAGAAATATTATTAAAAAACATGAAGATATCGATAACTCGGAGTGATCGATTTCTTCATGTTTTATAATAAATTTAAGATAACAGAATGATAAAATCATTATTTTATATTATAAGAATATTGTTACTGTAACTTAAAAAATAAATTAAAAAAATTAAATTAAAAATAAATTAAATTAAATTAAAATAATTAAAAATTACTTTCATATTCAATTATTATCTAAAATTTAAACTAAAATTCATTTTTAAATCAATTTTTATTAGAAAATTCTACAAGAATTCAATTATTTAAATACAAAAGTAAATTATTTATTGAATAATTGAATGTTTCTTAAAATTTAATTCTCATAAAGAATTTTATTAACAAATTTTTAAATAATTGAATTCTTTTGACGAAATTTTAATAAAATTTTTTAGAATAGTTACATTTTTTAAGGAATTTGATTAAAATTGTATTCAAAATAATTGAAATTCTGAGGTGAGTTTTATTATTTCTGAATATAATATAATTACTCAGAAGAAACTTATAAAAAATTTGTAAATATTTGAATTCCTGTGAAATTTTTATTAATCATGAAAATAATGAATTGTTTGCGTACAATTTTATTTAAATTGTTTTTAAAAAATTGAATTCTTTTAGGTAATTTTATTAAAATAGTAGATATTCAAAGTCATTAAAATGAGGAAATTTTTTTAAATAATTGGAATTTTGACAAGAATTTTATTAAAATTTATTGAAAATAATTATTTTTCTAAAGTTTAGAACATTCAAATGAATTAAATTTGTTTCTGTTTGAATATTTTCTCAACAATTACTATAAAAAAAAAGAAAAATAGTTCAAATTAAATATTAACTTAGTTATTTAAAACAATTTCTCAATTATACAAAATAATTTTTATATAAAAAAAGACAAATTAAAATAATTAAAACAAAATTATCGTCTATTTAAACGTCTAAAACTTTAGTGACGTAAATAATTGTATTTCTCCAAAGAATTTCATTATTTTTAAAAATAATTAAATTCTTATGATGAATATTGTTATTTATGAAAATAATTTAATTTTGCAAAGAATTTTAATAAAATTCGTAAAAAATAATTGATATTTGCAATCAATTTCATTAAAATTCTTGTAAATAATTGAATTCTTGTAATTAATATTGTTTTATAAAAATAATTGAATTTTGCTGAGAATTTTATTAAAATTCCAGAAAATAAATGAATTTTGCAAAAAAATTCTATTAAAATTCCTGAAAATAATCGAATTTGGAAAAGCAATTTATTAAAATTATTAAAAATAATTTAATTATGCAAAGAGTTGTAAAAAAATTCATGAAATTATTGAATTTTGCAATGAATTTTAATAAAATTCCTGAAAATAATTGAATAATGCGAAGATTTGGATTAAAATTCATAAGAATAATTGAATTTTGCAAAAAATTTGATCAGAATTCCTGAAAATTAAATTTTGCAAAAGATTTTATGAAAATTCCTAAAATCAATTGAATTGTGAAATAAATTTTTTAATAAAATTCCTGAAAATTAAATGTTTCAAAAGATTTTATTAAAATTCCTGAAATTAATTGAATTTTGCAAAGCATTTTATTAAAATTCCTGAAATTAATTGAATTTTGCAATGAATTCTAATAAAATTTCTGAAAATAATTGAATTTTATTAAAATTCATAAAGATGATTGAATTTTGCAAAGACTTTTAATGAAATTTCTGAAAATAATTAAATTTTGCAATGAATTTCATTAAAATTCCTAAAAATAATTGAATTTTGCAATGAATGTTATTCAAATTCTTGAAAATGATTGAATTTTGCAAAGAATTTTAATGAAATTTTTGAAAATAATTGAATTTTTTAATGGATTTTATTAAAATCTCTAAAAATAATTGAATTCTTGTAATTAATATTGTTTTATGAAAATAATTGAATTTTGCAATGAATTATATTAAAATTCCTGAAAATTGAATTTTGCAAAAGATTTTATTAAAATTCCTGAAATTAATTGAATTTTGGAAAGAATTCTAATAAAATTTCTGATAATAATTGAATTTTTCAATGGATTTTATTAAAATTTCTAAAAATAATTTAATTCTTGTAATTAATATTGTTTTATGAAAATAATTGAATTTTGCAAAGAATTTTATTAAAATTCCTAAAAATAATTGAATTTTGAAATGAATTTTTTAATAAAATTCCTGAAAATAATTGAATTTTGCAATAAATTTCATTAAAATTCCTAAAAATAATTGAATTCTCGTAATTAATATGGTTTCAGAAAAATAATTGAATTTTGCAAAGAATTTTATTAAAATGCCAGAAAATAATTAAATTTTTCATAGAATTTTATTAAAATCTTTGAAAATGATTAAAATTTTCAATAAAAAAATTAAATCTACAGAATTATTGTTTAAAATGATTGGAAATTTATTTTTTCCAAAGATTTGAATTTGAAACCTTTTTAAAATTAAAGTATTTCTAAAAATTGCTATTATATTATTTTTAACTTCTTCAAAACTTAATATATTTAAAAAAAACTCACCGCTCTAAATCTACCAGCGACACTTGGACTCGGACATTCCATTTGTGTTGGATTCAAAACAGTGCAGACAGTTCTATTGACAGCTTTCGATTCATTTTCCACGTAAACTTCCATTTCAGGTTTCTGAATTGTGTCCAAATTTGTACCGTGAACAGTGATCATTCGTCCACCGGATGCAAAACTTCTCAATGGTTTTATTTCCATGATTGTTGGATCGTGAGTGTAATTATAAGGATTTCCCTCGAGTGTTCTATTCGCGCCGTCAATGCTCAGCGTGAGTCGACGTATTTTCCTGACGTGACTCGCCTTACTCGAGATACAAGTGAGTCGTGTGCTACTCGCCTGTGTCGCGTTCACATGACAAGGCAGTTCATCCAAATAGGCGGCAATTTTGCTTCCAATGTTCAGATAAGATCCAGTGATGGCAAGTCTCGTTCCTCCGCTCTGTGGTCCCACCGATGGATAGACACCGGTGAGTCTTATGTCCTTGTAGTTGAACAGCACTGCACTCTCGGTGTAACCAGCGACATTGCCCACGACAACGGTCGCCGTGTCCGTCGCCTCATGACGACCCGTTCGACAAACAATCCTCACCGACACTTCATAGTCAACCAAAACACACGGAGTATTGCCAATGTGAATTTTACCCTCGACATCCGTCTCCTTCAAACCAAGATTACTACCCTCGATGGTGACTAAAGTTCCGCCCTCAATTGGCCCACTCAGCGGTTTAATCATGTCAATTCTTGGCTTTGGACATTCGGAAAATGGCGAATGAAGACACGAGTGTCGGTAGACGCAACTATTTCCACACCAAGTGCATTCGTAACGTTTATCCCTCGTGACACATAGAGAACAATCAGCGTGCTCACGATGTGATCCAAGCACTTCGCATTTGTAAAGAACAATCGTCGTCTGATCCACGTGATGATTCGTATTCCAAACAACTGTCACTGCCGCTTCATATTCACCGGAAAGTGCCTCGTACGAGTAGATTGTTTTATCACAAACGATGAATCGACTACTGTCAACGCGCGCTTGTACACGTAAATTTGCTCCCTCAATTGTCACAATGCACTGGAAACCCGTGTGTCCAACTTGTGGATGCGGTAAATTCTCCACTTCGAGTGCAATTTCTTTCGGCACATTATTCGGCAACATGAGACGTGAATCTCGATGAACGAAACGAGGACAGTATTGCACTCCATGGGCGGCAAGATTCGCTTGATTCTGAAACAAAGGTTTTCCATTAATTCCTCTTCTTTCAGGATTGTCACAAAAATTCAATTTTCTTTTTCCCTCACTTTTCCCTGTCTCAGGGTTTCAACAAATTTCTCCTTATAAAATTCCATTTTTTTTCCATGACTTCCAGGTCATTGAATTTTATTAAAATTTTAAAAAAATTATTAAATTCCTCCCAGAATTTTATTACAATTTTTAAAAATAATTTAATTCATTCAAAGTTCAAATGAATAAAATTTTGTTTTCGTTTGAATATTTTCTCAACAATTACTATAAAAAAAGAAAAATAGTTAAAATTAAATATTAACTCAGTTAAGAAACAATTTCTCAATTATACAAAATAATTTTTTTTATAAAAAAAAAACAAATTAAAATAAGTAAAACAAAATTATCGTTCATTTGAGCGTCTAAAACTTTAGTGACGTAAATAATTGTATTTCTTCAAAGAATGTTAATACTTTTAAAATTAATTGAATTCTTGTGATGAATATTGATATTTATGAAAATAATTGAATTTTGCAAAGAATTTTAATAAAATTCCTAAAAATAATTTATATTTGCAATCAATTTCATTAAAATTCTTGTAAATAATTGAATTCTTGAAATTAATATTGTTTTATAAAAATAATTGAATTTTGCTGAGAATTTTATTAAAATTCCAAAAAATAAATGAATTTTGCAAAAAAATTCTATTGAAATTCCTGAAAATAATCGAATTTTGCAATTAATTTCTTTAAAATTCATAATAATTATATAATTTTGAAGAGTTTTATTAAAATTCATAAAAATAATTGAATTTAAATAAGCATTTAATTAAAATTCTTGAAAATAATTTAATTTTTCAAAGAGTTTGATTAAAATTCATGAAAATCATTCAATTTTGCAGAGTTTTAATAAAATTTCTTAAAATAATTGAATTTTGCAAAAAGTTGTATTAAAATTCATGAAAATAATTGAATTTTGAAATGAATTCTAATGAAATTCCTGAAAAAAAATGAATTTTTGTAATTTTAGTATAATTCCTTAAAATAATTGAATTTTTCGAAGATTTTTATTAAAATTTATGAAAATAATTGAATTTTGCAAAAGATTTTATTAAAATTCGTTTATTTCTGTGAGATTTTTATTTATGAAAATAATTAAATGTTTGCATAGAATTTAATTAATTTTTGCTTCCTCATAAAGGAAGCCTTATAGTGATGTCGATTTCCGAATTTTTTTGAGTCAATTATTTTTACAAATTTTCAAGTGTAGTATATATAATTCGTCGAGAGGAACAAATGTCCGGATGTATGTGTGTATGTATGTGTGTGTGTGTGTGTGTATGTCACCGATTCTTGTGGACAAATTTTCTCTTACACGTCTTGATGGATTTTGATAAAATTTTGTAGGTGTATTACGGTCATGAATACCAAAAATCAGACAGAAGGATTTTCAAAAATATCTAAAAAAAAATTTTTTTTCAACAATTTTTTAATTTTTGAAAAAATTAATTTTTGGATTTTTTGAAATAACTTTCTTCTATATTAAAATTTTTATTAATTGTTGTCAAAATTGCATTCCTGACATAAAAACGAATCGATTCATGTATATAAAGTATATATTTTATCAAAATTTATAGAATTAATAAATATTTTAATTTTTCACAAAAAATTGAAATTTTGTATTTTTTGACATTTTATCATAACACTTTAAAATAATTATTCTAAAATAAAAAATTAAACAATTGGTATATATTATATTGAGGAAGCTTAATGATCATGAAATGAACAACTTGTTTTTTAAATAACTGAAATCTTTTGGAAAATTTTATTAAAATAGTATAATGCAAAAAATAACTATAAACAAATCTTTCAAAAATTGTTTTTGAATAGTTGAAATTTTGTAAAATTTAATTGAAAATAATTAATTTATTTCAAGTATTTTGTTACAATTTTTAAAAATCAACTTTTGAAGAATTTTAATTGCAAATTTTGTAAATAATTGAATTATCAAAATTTTTAATGAAAAATCTTAAAAGGTAAGCATGAAAATGAAAATTAGCTTCTAACTTTTTAAAATTCAATATTTTTAATATTTTCAATTACATATTTCCAAAAATAACATTTTAGAATTATTTTTAACAATTTAGAGAAAACAATAATGTTCAAAATTTTTAATTAAAATTCATCAACAAATTCTTTAATTTTTTTAAATTATACAAAAATTCTCTTAAGAAATACAATTATTTTCGAAAAATTACATTAATAAATAAAATATTTTTAAAAACTAATTATTAGAATTGTTTTGTAATAATTTTTTAAGATTCAAAATTTACTTTTTGGACTTATTAAAATTTTTGAGAAATCATGGACCTGTTTATAATTAAAATTCTTCAAAAATTTGATCATTTTTATTTATACTTTTCAAAAATTCAATTATTTTAAAAAGATTTTACCAAATTTTAATTGTTTGGAAATTTTTCAAAATTAAAAAACTATTATCGTTGAAAAATTATTTTAAAATATTTTCAAAAAATTAACTGTAAGAATTTCTCATTTTCCGTAAACATTAATATTTTCCTACTGTAAAAATAATTTTGTTAGGGAAAGTTATTTTAATGTCAGTAAATTGTCAGGGAAATTGATAAACTGAAACTTGTGACCACCCTGAGTAATAAAGGAGCTCGAATTTCCATCACACGGGTTTACAAAAAAAACTAAAAAAAATTCCATGATCAGATTAGAAATTCCATGAGATTTCGATGATTCAATGAATCAAAATGAAATCTCATGATAATTCCATGATTTCCATGACTTGTAGAAACCCTGAATTTATAATGCAAACAAAGAACACACAAAAATTCAGAATTTTCTTATAAATTCTAAAAATTTAATTTTTTCACTCTAGTTATTGTTAAAAATAGAAAAAGTTATTATTGAGAAAATACAATTGTCATTTATAGGATCTTGTGCCAGAATATTTATTAGTTGGTTCAGAAGAAAATAAATTCTCCTTAATTAACAGTCAATACGTTGTAATTTTAGAAAAAGTGCTAAAAATGTACTTTCTCAAATTGATTATACCTACGTATGAAAAAGTTAATTAAAATTGCTTTAAAAAACCCTCATTATTAATTCAAAATCAATAAAAAATTCTATTACATTACCACCAATTTTTAAAATTGAAATAAAAATTCTTACTTCAATTAGACATAAAAGTCATATTCAATACTCTATAAATATAAGTAGCATTCAATTATTCAATTGCGTTAAATACAAAAATAAACGAAAATAAAAAAAAAATCGTTGAATTTATTTTTTATTGTCAAAAATAACCTGACGACAAATTGAGATGAAAGTAAACTTACATTCTCGCCAGAAATGATGTTTCCCTGACATCCACTGGTATTATGTGTGCATTTGTTGTCATAGACACACCAGCTGCAAGCCCATTGAGATTTAACGCAATCTGAGCAAACAGTATGCCTGGAACAATCAAAGTAGGCAAAGTTCCGCGACACAAAGTCCTTGTTGGTTTCACTGGATCGCACTGAGAGTGGAACTAAAATATGATCAGTGCCTTCGGGAATATTTGGTCTCGATGATGTCATTGGAGTTGGACAAGAGAGTCCAAAGCCTGTCATTGATGCATCAATTGGCTCGGCAATGCCAAATACACATTTATATGTTGTGCCAGTTGGCAATTCAGGCAGTGTTCTAATCGTTAATTGAACCGTTGTCATTTGATTAATTGGAATTCTATCGGGAAGCACTTGTTCAAAGTCAATGCACTGTTGTCCTGTTCCCAACGACAGCCATCTCGGACTGCTTCGACTTGCTTTTTGACAAGCTTTCCTCACGGTGCATCTAAAAAAAATATCTCATTCAAATTAAATGTATACAATCAGGGTGTTTACTATTTTGGTTCAATAAAATTTCTGCGAAGAATATTATATTACTTTTGAAAATAATATTGAATTCTTGAGACGAATTTTCTTAAAATGTTTTTTAAACAATTTAATTTCTTTGATGAATTTTAATAAAATTTTTAAGAATAATTTCATTTTTCGAGGAATTTCATTAAAATTGTATTAAAATTAATTGAAAGTCTGAGATGAGAGTTTTATTATTTATAAAAATAATGAAATGTTTGCGTAGAATTAAAAAAATTTTTTTTAAATAATTGAATTCTTTTGACAAATTGTATTACAGTATAGTAGATTTATTAAAAATCATTTAATTGAGAAAAGTTTTTGAAAATAATTGGAATTTTACTAATTTTGAAAATAATTGAATTTATGCAATCATTTGTAATTGCTTCAAAATTCAATTTCTTTTTAGTGTTTTTAATTAAAATTCTTCTATAAATCCATTATTTTTAATAATGAAGATTTTTTTTCAGTTTCTGGAAATAATTTAATTATTTTGACGAATTTTAATAAAATTGTTAAGAATAATTACATTTTTCGAGGAATTCGATTAAAATTGTATTAAAAATAATCGATTATTAATATAGATTTATTCTTTGAAATAAAGTTATAAAAAATATACGTTACCTTTTCTCCAGTGAACACCAACCACAGTAAGGATCTCTCGCTTCTAAACAGCTAGTGCAATTCGTATAACTACTGCAGTGCTCCACTTTGACTTTCGAAATTTTCGACAGTGATAAAACGTATAAATGTTCACCACTAGGTGCAATGGCAGTGTCCGCCAATATTTTCTGTCCCTTATCAACGACAATTGTCTCGTAGACCGACGCATCCATTCCTGACAGTAAAACTTTCTTCAATGTTCCTTCGCTGGTTCCTAAGAAGGCCACTGTATGACTTTCAGTTGTTGCTATACTAATAGACGTCACGTAAGTATCAGGAAAATTAACAATATTTTGCCCAACAATTGGCGAGACACCGGAAATTTTCAGGCCCACTTCACAGAAATTCAATATATTCCCAGTGGTCTGCAAATTATGAAATAAAGCATTTAGTAAACATACATAAAAAATAGAATCCTTTCTCTAATCGGAAGCAATATAAAATCAGGGTTACCACAAAACATGGATTTTAAAATTCCATAACCAAAAATCCAGGTATTTCAACAAAATTATTATTTTCTCGCCTCATAAGCAATTTTGGTCTTTTACTAATTATTTATTTTAATGTCAGAAGTCATTTAAAAAAATTAATTGTAAGAGGATTCAAAGGCGGGGAAATCAGTGATTTTTAATTTTTTTGTCATGGATTTTCCAAATATCCCGAAATTTCAACTAAATTATTATTTCCTCACTTCGGAAAAAATTTTTTTTCTTTTCTTAATTGTTTATTTCTTAATACCCCGACATGGATACTCTTGCAATTTTTTTAAAGGGCTTCTTACATTAAAAAACAAAAAGCAAAAAAAAAAAATTTTTATTGAATAAATGTTGGTAACTTCAGTTTCGTAACATTTTTTTATTTTTCTAAAATAAATTTTAATGTATTAATTTTAAAATTATGCAAAGGAAGAAAATGCAAAAGAAAATAAAATTTAGAAATGTATAATGTCAACTTGAAAACTTGAAATTTTTAGGATTCAAATAGTAAAAAAATAATAATGCTAATAAATTTTGAATTCCTGCAACGAATTTTATTATTCATGAAAGAATTTAACTATTTATAAAAATAATTTAATTCTTGCGAAGAATTTTATAAAAATGTTTAAATAATTGATTTCTCTCGACTTATTTTTATGCAAATTCTAATTTAAATAATTGAATTCCTGAGAAATTTTTAATATTCATAAAAAAAAATTATTGAATTTCTAAAAAGCATTTTATTATTTATGAAAATAATTGAATTCTTGCGAACGATTTTATTAGAATTTTTTCAAATAATTTAATTTCCAAGAAGAAATTTAATACTTTTCAAAATAATTGAATTTTGCAAAGAATTTTATTAAAATGCCTCAAAATAATTGAATTTTCAGGAATAATTTTGCTATTTATTCACATAATTGAATTCTTGAGAAGAATTACTTTTAAAAATAATTGAATTCAGGAAACAATTTTTATTAAAATCTAAAAGAATAATTGATTTCTTTCGAACAATTTTATTAAAATATTTGAAAATAATTAAATTCCTGTGAAAAATTCTAATATTTTTGTAAATAATTGAATTCTTTCAAACAATTTTAAAAAAATATTTTTTTAATAATAATTGATTTTTTCGAGGATTTGAAACTAAATTTTTAAAAAGTAATTACATTTTTTGAGAAATTCCTGTAAAATTTTATTAAAAATAATTGAAATCTTGCGATGAATTTTATTATTTATGGAAATAATTTTGAATAGTTGCTTAGAATTTTATTAAAATTTTTAAAAATATTTGAATTTCTGAGAAGAATTTTAGTATATTTATGAAAATAATTTAATTATTGCGATAAAATTGTATTAAAATTGTATTTAAAATAATTGTTTCTTTTGAACAATTTTATTAAAATGTTTAAAAATAATTGAATTCTTGTGAAAAATTCTAATATTTTTGTAAATAATTGAATTCTTCCAAAGGATTTAAAAAAAACATTTTTTTAAATAATTGATTTTTCGAGGAATTGAAATTAAATTTTTAAAAATATTTTCAGTGTGAGCAGACATTATTTAAGCAATTCCTGTTAAATATTTGTAAAAATAATTGAAATCCTGCTATGAATTTTATTATTTATGAAAATAATTGAACCTAGTTGTAAAGAATTTTATTAAAAATATTTGAATTCCTAATTATATTCTTCATAAGAATTTTATAAACGTTGTTTTAAATAATTAATTTTCTCGAAATATAATAAATATTATAAAAATGTTATTTTAAATAATTGAATTCTTGTGGAAAACTATATTTGTGAAAGTAATTGAATTTTTCGATTAATTAATTTAAAATAGTATTAAAAATAATTGAAATTCTTCGTTGAGTTTTATTATTTCTGAGAAAATAATTGAATTATTCTTGCTTAGAATTTTATCAAAAAATTATTTAAATAATTGAATTTCCATGAAAAATGTTATTATTAGTGAAAGTAATTGAATTATTGTGAAAAATTGTATACAAATTTTGTTAAATAATTGGTTTTTTCGATATTTTTTTCGAAAATGCTAATTCTAATTTAATTGAATTCTTGTGGAAATTTTTTATTTATGAAAATAATTGAATTTTGGATGAATTTTATCAATTTTTTTTTTCAATAATTGAATTCTTTTGTGAAATTTTATGAAAATACTAAATATTGAAAATAATTGAATTTCGATTATTTTTTCGAAAATAATTGAATCGTTTTAAAGAATTTGATTACACTGAGAAAACATTATACTTCATTCAAATAGAAAAATAATTTTAATAGTGATTTTGTTTAATTGAAATTAGTTTGTAAGCTTAATGCCAATATATATAGAAAATTTCTACTGCTTTGATTTAAAAAATATTATTTGTTTCAATAATTATGTTTAATTTAAATATATATTTTCTATTTTGATATAAATAAAACTTATGAACAAAATTATATTAATTATTATATTAAATTATATTTATAGTTAACAAAAATTTTATCTTTAATTCAAACTTAAAAGTTGATTATAAATAATTTAAAATCAACCATAACTTATGTTTGAATTAAATATATTATTTCTTTAAATGAACCAAAAAATATGTTTCAATTAAACTTAAAATATGTTTGACTGTATAGCAAAGATATTTTAAGTTAGATTTAAATAAAATATGTTTGAATCAAATAAATCGTTTTCTCAGTGTATAATTTTTGAGAATAGTTTTTTGATTCCTAGTATAATTAAGTAATAATTTATTTATATTTAAAGTAGTGGAAATTCCAAAAGAAAAAAAAACAAAAATAGTAGCTTTTAGTAGCTGAAATCTAAAAAAAGTAGCCAAATAGTAGTAAAAGTTAGAAAAAGTAGTAAATAGTAGGTTTTAGTAGATGAGTGTGAAGGCTGCTTTTAGAATCAGACTATAAAATTCCCTGACAATTCCAGGTTTTCCAAGACTGAAAAAAACTTCTATGACAATTCCAGATTGTCCAGGTCTGTGGCAACCCTGTAAAAAGAAAGAAAGAAGAAGAAATTCTCACCCCAGCCGCAGGACACTTTCCATCCTGAATAGGTCCACTGACATATCCCATATTTCTATACTTGATACTTCCATTAAAACACATGTGAATGTTTTCGTTGAATTTTGTTTCGATGTCCTGTAGACTATAAACGCATAGTGCAGATTTTGGCAGTGCGTCATTCGTAATTCCTTTACTTGGCGAGAAGACGGCAACAAAAATAGGATCACCAATCGATATTCCCAATTGCATTGCCAAATCACTTCCAGCAGCAGCGACTTTTGCATCTTGTACCAAATTAAAAACATCAGCTCGTCCATCGACGCTACATTGAAGTGTCACTTCCGTATAACTATCGTAATTTGCATCGCTTATACAGCTGCGTGCTAGACGCGAGACATAACCCAATTCCTCTTGTTCAGGTAGATAGGATTGCTTTTGTACAAGTACAAAATAAGCATAATCGCTTGCATTAAAACCATAGACATATTTCACCAAAAAATGATCACGATACTTGACGTCAATATGTAAAATTGATTGCTTATTAAATGTGTACTCGGCAAATTCAAGTGAATAAAGATTTCTACTCGATATCGCTGGTACATCGTGACGATATTCGCCATTATTTGTGAATGTTGTGCCAACGTAGAGGATATTTGTCCGGCCCCAAGGATTATAACGCTCAGGACCAATGAAGGCGTAGGTCGATGAATTTTCGTCGTTCGCTGCAACACTGTGGGGAATGAACTCGGGTTTCAGGGATATGTTCGACATTTTGTACTTTTCACAGGCGCCTTGAAGCAGAGAGCCACAAACGATCAGTGTCTTTGATTCGAGGTCGGCCACGAGCAGTTTATTGATGTTGTTCATCAGTGATGTGGTCATGTCACTGGAAGTACATCCCGTCGCATGGCACTGTGGATTATCTAATCTAGGTCCTGAAAATTAAAAAAAAAAGGTATTAAGGATCTCATAGTTTGTATTTTCGATTAGATACAAATTTTTTCTTACCAGTTGCGACAAATTCTTCGAGACGTAAATTTGAGTCCAATTGGAATAATCGGTTAACAGCGCCAGCGTAGAGACGTCCACTATTCGGATCGAATGTAAAATGATTGAAAATGAGAGAATTCTCTCTGGATGCATTGAGATGTGTGGGAATGAGACCTTGGCGTTGATCGCCTACTACGGGGAATTGTACTACGACGTGGGGCGATTGTGCCTCGTGATTGGGTAGATTTGCGGGTGTATCGATGGCCACGGTCGTCATTATCAAGAGGAACCAAATGGCAATGCACGTGAAGGACGATGACGACGAGAACGACGACAAGGGATCCAATGATGGACGTGATGATGGCAATCGGGGTGGTGGCGGCACGAGAGGACGAACGGGAAAGGACGATTGTCCTGAGAATCTCATGGTGCGTGGACGATGATAGCAAGGCTGAGAGACGCACTCGCGAACGGGCGAGCGCACACAGGATTGGACAGGAGAATTTAAAGGTTTCAACTGGAGGAACACACGTGCCCAGCTGGTAGTTGGCCAGCTTCAAGTTGGCACTACCAGCAACATATATGTCCAGGTATCTGCATCACGTTCATTCATCCACACCTCTGAAACAAATACAAATTTTTTCACATTATTCACTGCATTTTTTCAAAAATCAATAAATTAATTAGCAAAAAACAAATTAAGGAATCTGACCGACAGTCAAAACAAAAGTTACTCCAATGTCATTATTTCCCAATTTAAAAGAAAAAGACAAAATAAATTTTAAATTCCCTTTTAGTGGAAAGGTCAAGAAATTTATTTTGAACATTTAAATCGAATCCAAAGTTCTGAACATTCAATTGAACGAAATTTATTTATTTCTTCTACAAATTAAATTTTTATATAAATTATTTTGCTCCACTATCCAAAAAATTTATTACTGAGTATCTAAAAGTAAAATTTCAGTTTTTTCAATTTTTTGAAAGTTCAAAACTTGGGGATAATTTAAAAATTGCATTTTGAACAAAAATTACAAGTCAATAAAGAACATTTGTTAAATTTTCGTTTATGTTACTTAAATCATTTATTATTGACAAAAAAATTGTAATTTTTTTTACAAATATAACTTTAAATTATTGTTCAAAATCATAATTGCCAGAAAAATTTAATTTCGTTTTCCCGATTTCCAGAGAAAATTTTCACTTTTTCCCTGACCCGAAAAGAAAATTCTCTGCTTATTAGATACTCAAAAAAATGTTCTAATACTAAATTTTATTTGCAAATTTCTCTAAAAGTAAAATTATTCGAAAACATTAACAACTTCTTTTTTAAATAAAAATATTTAATCATTATTATTTTTTCATAGAAATTAAAATTCTTCAAAAGATTCAAAATCAAACATTTTTGAAATTCAACAATTTAAAAGAATATTTATTATAAAACATGAAGAAATCGATCACTCCGAGTCTTCGACTCGGAGCAATCGATTTCTTCATGTTTTTAAAATAATTAACAATAACTCAGTGAATTAATAATAAAATAAAATTAATTCTACGCAGAATTATTAGTTAAAAGTACGAAAAATTCTAATTTTCAAAGATTTGGATTCGAAACCTTTTTAAAATTTAATTATTTCTAAATATTCCCCCCTAATGCTTTTAATATTCAATTATCTAAAATTTTAATTGAAATCCATTTTTAAATCAATTTTTATTAGAAAATTCTACGAAAATTAAATTATTTAAATAAAAAAAAAAATAATTTATGTTGAATAATTGAATGTTTCTCAATATTGAATTCTCATAAAGAATTTTATCAACAAATTTTTAAATAATTAAATTCTTTCGACGATTTTAATAAAAAATTTTAAGAATAATTGAATTGAAGAATTCGATTAAAATTGTATTAAAAATAATTGAAATTCTGCGATGAGTTTTATTATTTGTAAAAATAATTAAATCCCTATAAGAAGAATTTCCTGTGAAGAATTTTATTTGTGAAAATAATTGAATTCCGGAGATAAATATTATTGTTTATGAAAATATTTGAATTCCGGAGAAAAATATTATTATTTATGAAAATAATTGAATTCCGGAGAAAAATATTATTATTTATGAAAATAATTGAATTCATGCGAAAAATTTTGATTAAATTTCGTTTAAATAATTGAAATTTTGCCAAGAATGTTATTAAAATTTTTGACAATAATTTCATTCTTGAGAAGAATTTCGCTATCTATTTATAAAGATAATTTCATTCTTAATGGTAAGTTTTTTAAAAAAATTTTAAATAATTTAATTTTTGCAAAGTATTTTATTAGTTTTCAAAAGAATTGAATTCTTCTGATGAACTTTGATATTTATCGAAATAATTGAATTTTGGAAAAGAATTTTATTAAAATTCCTTAAAATAATTTATTTTATGGGGGAAACTTTGTTGTTTATCAAGATAATTGAATTCTTTTGCAGAATTACTTAGAAAGTTTTGAAAATAATTAATTTCCAGTTATTTATGAAAATAATTGAATTATTGCAACGAATTTTATTATTTATAGTGAATAATGGAATGTTACTAAAAATTGAATTCTTTCATCAAGTTTAAATAAAATTTTTAAGAATAATTTTATTTTTCGAGGAATTTATTTAAAATTTTATTAAAAATATTGGAAATTCTGCGATGAAAATAATTGAATTCCTAAATATGAAATTTTATCATTTATGAAAATAATTCAATGTTTACGTAGAATTGCATAAAAAATTATTTGATAAATTTTATGAAAATAGTAAATATTGAAAATCATTGAATTGCGAAAAACTTTTCAAAATAATTGAAATTTTGCAAAGGATTTTATTTAAAATTTTGAAAATAATTGAATTTTTGGAGAAGAATTTTTGTATTTATCAAGATAATTGAATTCTTGAAGACATATTCTTTAAAATTTTCAATAACAATTGAATTTCTTTGAAGAATTTTATTACTTTTGAAAATAATTGAATTCTTGTGATAAATATTGCTATTTATGCGAAAATAATTGAATTTTGCAAAAATTTTTTTTAAATTCCTAAAAATAATTAAAATACCTGAAAATACAAAAAGGAATTTAAAATTTTATTTGACCTTTTCTTTTAAAATTCGAAATTATGATGATCCACAAGTTTTGAACGTTCAAATGAACGAAACCTTTTTTATTAGAAATATTTTTATAAATTACTGTTCGCAATAAAAATTAAAAGCTTAGATTTTACACTTAAAACTTTATAAATAATTTTTTTTATAATAAAATTCCGTTTGGGAATAAAAATATTAAATATCTTAACAAAATTACAAAATCTTGTTTAAAAAAAAATTATTCTGATAAATAAAGGGTCAATGAAATGTTTATGTAATTTTCATCATTTATCGTGAAAAAAAACAATTACCACCGACTATTGAATTTTTAATTGTTTCTTATATCAGTAAAACAGATAATTTTCCCCACAATTGAACATTCATGTGAAGCGCAATTCTGTATTTTATCATTTTGAATTGTAACATTTTCAGACGAAAAAAAAAATCTCTTCCAAATATATAAGTATAAAAATAGAGAATAAGAAAAATTATAATAGAAGAAGAAAATTATATTTGTTTATAAAAGACTAAAATTATTTTATAGAGACTAAAATAGTTATATTATATATTGATAAAAATCTAAAAATAAAGACAAGATTTTATATAAAGTAAAAAGGTCCAATTATCAGATTAAAAAATACTTTGTTACACTTGAGAGTAATTTTTTGACAAGAGCATGATTATCAGGTATTATACAGCTTTAGTTGAATAAAATTAAAAACAATCAAGTGTGTCACATTATTATTTTAAACGGATGTTGACCTCTAATAGTAACATGACCCGTGCACAAACAGCTCGACAAGAGGGGCGCATGATTATTCCCCAAATGTCATTTTTGCGAAATGTCATTTTTGCGAACTGCACTTTTGCGAAATGTCATTTTTCCGAAATGTCATTTTTGCGAAAAGTCAATTTTGCGAAATGTCATTTTTACGAATTGTCATTTTTGCGAAAAGTCATTTTTGCGAAAAGTCATTTTAGCGAAAAGTCAATTTTGCGAAATGTCATTTTTACGAATTGTCATTTTTGCGAAAAGTCATTTTTACGAAATGTCATTTTTGCGAAAAGTCAATTTTGCGAAATGTCATTTTTACGAATTGTCATTTTTGCGAAAAGTCATTTTTACGAAATGTCATTTTTGCGAAATGTCATTTTTACGAATTGTCATTTTTGCGAAAAGTCATTTTTGCGAAATGTCATTTTTACGAAAAGTTATTTTTGCGAAAAGTCATTTTTACGAATTGTCATTTTTGCGAAAAGTCATTTTTACGAAATGTCATTTTTGCGAAATGTCATTTTTGCGAAAAGTCATTTTTGCGAAATATCATTTTTGCGAAAAGTCATTTTTACGAAATGTCATTTTTGCGAAATGTCATTTTTACGAATTGTCATTTTTGCGAAAAGTCATTTTTGCGAAATCTCATTTTTACGAAAAGTTATTTTTGCGAAAAGTCATTTTTGCGAAATGTCATTTTTACGAATTGTCATTGTTGCGAAAAGCCGTTTTTGCGAAATGTCATTTTTGCGAAATGTCATTTTTACGAAAAGTCATTTTAGCGAAAAGTCAATTTTGCGAAATGTCATTTTTACGAATTGTCATTTTTGCGAAAAGTCATTTTTACGAAATGTCATTTTTGCGAAAAGTCAATTTTGCGAAATGTCATTTTTACGAAAAGTCATTTTTGCGAAAAGTCACTTTTGCGAATCGCCATTTTTACGAATTGTCACTTTTGCGAATCGACATTTTTACGAAATGTCATTTTTACGAATTGTCATTTTTTGCGAAATATCATTTTTCCGAAATATCATTTTTGCGAAAAGTCATTTTTACGAAAAGTCATTTTTGCGAATAGTCATTTTTGCGAAAAGTCAATTTTGCGAAATGTCATTTTTGCGAATTGTCATTTTTGCGAAATGTCATTTTTGCGAAAAGTCAATTTTGCGAAATGTCATTTTTGCGAAAAGCCATTCTTGCGAATAGCCATTTTTGCGAAATGTTATTTTTGCGAATTGTCATTTTTGCGAAATGACATTTTTCCGAAATGTCATTTTTGCGAAAAGTCATTTTTACGAAAAGTCATTTTTGCGAAAAGTCAATTTTGCGAAATGTCATTTTTACGAATTGTCATTTTTGCGAAAAGTCATTTTTACGAAATGTCATTTTTGCGAAAAGTCAATTTTGCGAATCGACATTTTTACGAATTGTCATTTTTGCGAAATGTCATTTTTCCGAAATGTCATTTTTGCGAAAAGTCATTTTTCCGAAAAGTCATTTTTTCGAAAAGTCATTTTTACGAAAAGTCAATTTTGCGAAATGTCAATTTTGCGAAATGTCATTTTTACGAATTGTCATTTTTGCGAAAAGTCATTTTTGCGAAATGTCATTTTTGCGAAAAGTCATTTTTGCGAAATGTCATTTTTACGAAAAGTTATTTTTGCGAAAAGTCATTTTTGCGAAATGTCATTTTTACGAATTGTCATTGTTGCGAAAAGCCGTTTTTGCGAAATGTCATTTTTGCGAAATGTCATTTTTACGAAAAGTCATTTTAGCGAAAAGTCAATTTTGCGAAATGTCATTTTTACGAATTGTCATTTTTGCGAAAAGTCATTTTTACGAAATGTCATTTTTGCGAAAAGTCAATTTTGCGAAATGTCATTTTTACGAATTGTCATTTTTGCGAAATGTCATTTTTGCGAAATGTCATTTTTGCGAAATGTCATTTTTCCGAAAAGTCATTTTTGCGAAAAGTCATTTTTACGAAAAGTCATTTTTGCGAAAAGTCATTTTTGCGAAAAGTCAATTTTGCGAAATGTCAATTTTGCGAAATGTCATTTTTACGAATTGTCATTTTTTCGAAAAGACATTTTTGCGAAATGTCATTTTTACGAATTGTCATTTTTCCGAAAATTCATTCTTGCGAATTTTCAATTTTGCGAAATGTCATTTTTGCGAAAAGGCATTTTTACGAAAAAATTTTTATAATATTTTATGAGTGAGTGTACACTCTATATGGATATAGTTGATGACATAGATGGCATTCAATACAATTCTTAGTTGTTTTGTGCGCGAAATTCAAATCCTTTTTTTGATATTTTAAGCTGTTAATAAGTTTGTGGTGCTAAATTCAACATTTTTTTTCTCGAGTTCTACTTGACGGATTTAAAAATCGAAAAATGCGTTTTTTTCGTCTTTTATTACACAATTTGGAAATATTTTTTGTTTTTTAATTTTTTATATTATGTGTTTATTAAATGTTAATAAACAAATTTATTTTTTACAATTTTCTGTTCAAAATGGTCTAGAGCCTACAAATTTTATCGGATTTGAATATTGTTGGTTTTAAATTAAAAGGAATAAAATTTCTAAGGGATTCCTTTGATACCGTTTTTAAATTTTTAATTGTTAATATTTTTTTTTACTTCAGGATAACAATTTACAATATATTTGTAATGAATCATGTTTATTTCTTTATGTTTCCATTGCACATAATTAAAATGAATGTAAATTACTCCAATATAATAATAATACAACCAGATAAATAATAATGCATAATACAACTTATTTAAATTATTTCAAACAATGTTAATTAATAATTAGATAGCTTTGATCAGTCTTAATAAGAAAAAATTGTTTTTACAGACAAATTTATGTTCATTTAAATACTCTATATTTTTTTAGTAGAAAATGGTTTTAAAGTTAATAATCATCATTGTTATTTTATTAGCAATAATTATTTATTATTTCTGAAAAAAATTATATTGTAAATTGTTAACATTGAGTAACAAAAAAATATAAACAATTAAATATTAAAACAATGGTTTCAAGGGATCTCTTAGAAATTTTATTCCCTTTAATTTAAAATTAAGAATATGTCAATCCGATAAAATTTTTAGGCTCTAAACAATTTTAAATAGTACCACGCTTTTGCTCTTTTCAAATCCCCTGACTTTTACAGGTTTCCCAAGTTAAAAAACGGAATTTTTCCAGGTTTTTAATACGAAAATTATTCGAAAATATCAATAACTTCATTTTTAAATAAATATTTAATCATTATTTTTTTTTATAGAAATTAAGATATTCAAAAATTTGAAATTCAATCACTTATAATAATTCAAACTTACTACTTTGTTACTTCAAAAATTATTTTCAATCATTACCATGATTCATTTCTAGAATTTTTAACTAAAATTCTTCTTTAGGTCAATTTTTTAAAATAATTTTTGAAAAAGTTCTTTAAGAATTTTCAAATTCTCGTTTTTACAATTTAATTTTATGAAATTTCAATTATTCTGACATTCCTCAATTAAATGTATATTAGAAATTAAAAACCATAGATAGTTAAAAAAATTCCATTAAACATTTTGAAAAAAATTAATTCTACAGAATTCTTAATTAAAAGTATGAAAAGTTCAAATTTTCAAAGATTTAAATTTGAAATTATTCAAATTAAATTATTTATAAAAATCCACGTTATAATAATGCTTTCAATATTCAATTATAATTTTAAATTTTAACTGAAATTCATTTTTAAAACAATATATATTAGAAAATTCTACGAGATTTTCAAAATGGAATTTTTATAAGGAAAATTATAAAAAAATTTGTAAATAGTTGAATTCTTGTGAAATTTTTATTATTCATAAAAATAATTACTTAAATGTTTGCATAGAATTTTATCAAAACTTTTTTTAAATAATTCTATTCTTTTAAAAATTTTTATTAAAATTATATTAAAAATCATTAAAATAAGGAAATTTTTTTAAAAATAATTGAATTTCTGAGACGAATTTTATTAAAATTTCTTTTTAAATAATTGAATTATTTTGTAAAATTTTATTGAAATAGTAGACATTGAAAATAATTGAATTTTGACCATTTTTTTAAATTAATTAAATTTCTACGAAGTATTTTATGAAGATTATTTTGAAAAAAATGTTATTGTTACAAAGAATTTCATTATTTATGAAAATAATCCAATTTTTTTAAGAAATTTAATTAAAAATTTATTAAAAATTAAAAATAATTGAAAGTCTGCGATGATTTTTTTATTATATACTCATATAAATTATTTGGATCCCTGTAAAAAAATGTTATTATTTATAAAAATCATTGAATAATAATTTTAAATTAAAATTTTGTTAAAAATTTTTAAAAACAGGTAAAATTCCAGAAATTTTTTTAAATACTATTCTATTTTCAGTTTTTCCATAGTTATCCTTTTCTAAATTCCATACTTTTTCCAGGATAACCATGTATAAACCATGTATAAACATATAATATAAAAAGTTAGAAAAATTTTAAAACAAATTTGTTTTCCAATACTACTATTCAAGACGAAAAAAACAATTTGGATTTAATTTTTAAATCCGTTAACTGGAACAAAAAAAATAATTTTTCTTAATTTAGCACTATTAAAAAATTCAATTTGTTAATTTATTAAGTTTTACAAAAAAAAAATTTTTTTATTTATTTTTTTCTAGGATTTTTTAGAACCACATTGAGAAACAAAAAGTTATTTTTTTTATAAAAATTTATTCAGTTTAACCTGATCCGTTTGGAAAATTCTGACCCATTTTCTTATATCATTATATATTATTAAAGTTTAGGTATATTGCGTTTTAAAATTTTTTTTCTCCTAAATCTGAAGTGTTTGTAAATTTCTAATTTAGCTTAAATTAAAACTTAAATCCTACACTACAAAACCCACATCCGTAAGACTCTAAGAGAATTACATTTTTTTTTCAAAAAATGGACTTCAAGTGACCAAAAAACTTTTTTCTTCGGCACTTTCAAAAAAAACTTTTCAAAAGGTTTTGAAATTTAATTTAAAGTATTACGGATATGGGTATTGTAGTGTGTGATTGAAGTTTTAAATTAAGCTTATTTAGAAGTTTCTAGCACGTCAGATTTAGAAGAAAAAAATTATTGGAAACCCCTAAAAACTTGTTTTTTGGTGGCTTTAACTGCTTTAAGTCTGTTTTTTGACTGTAATTTTTTTCAGTTTTACGGATATGAGTTCTGTAGTGTACAATTTAAGCTTTAAATTATGCCTAATTAGAAGTCTCCAGCACGTCAGGTTTAGGAGAACAAAAATAATGATAACCCTGAAAAACACGTTTTTTGAAACGTGTTTGAAACCAAACTTTTCTCAAAATTCTCACGTGATACGCAATTTTGGAACCCCGGATCATATTCAGCGCACACAAATACATCGGAAACTACTCCGATATCATATAAAAAAATCTTGTATACCTGTATTAGTCTTGTTTCTAAACAAGATTTTGCGGACGCCATGGTTAAGTTTATCAAGTCCTTTTTTATTTTAAACATTTAGGTTTATTAACAAAAATTTTTAATATTATTATAAATGAATAAAAAAAAAAGTATTGAAGGACATAAATGGTATAATATGTACTTGATGACAACCTTTTCTCTTATTTTAATTTTTAAACAATTTATTACACATGGAAACTGTTGAAGTATTCCAATACGGGATTAATGCAAATTGCAATAACTTCATTCAAAAATTCAAATGATGTAGGATGATTCTCTTTACTGAGTTTGTCCCAAGCGTTTACGACGTGAAGGACATATTTGTTTATTAACATTTTATAAACATATATTATAAAAATTATAAAAATTTAAAAAATTTGTTTTCAAATGGTACAATTCAAGACGAAAAAAAATCCGTCTAATTAATTGCTTGCATCAGAACTTGTGTTCCTCGAGTTATTAAGAAACTAATCGTTGTTATTGTTGTTGTTTTCGTCGTTTTCAGGAGCAACTGCAACATTTAGTGGGTCGACAGCATCATCAGGTGGAGGAGCATCCACCATTATATCTTCATTTCCTAAACAATTAAATATATTTTAACTAAGATTATTTAAACAATTATTAATGACAAATTTTAAACCGTCTAAATTATTGTGACGTGTTTCTGCTACATTTTTACCACCACCAAAAGATTAAAATTTCTAAAATAAAATTACCATCCTCATCCAAGAAGCCTTGTTCCTGTTGAACAATACGAGCTCGAACCAGTCTTGTTAAATCAGCTGCCCCTCTTCTGTATTCTAAACTAACTGATAAATAATTAATCGTTGAGATGACACAAATGTGAGCAACATTCAACAAAAATTCAGGCACTGACAAGTATTGATCGTCATAATCATTCCAAATTCTTCTAATGCTGGCTGACATGCTTTTTGTAACAATCCTGGGGGTTTGAATATTACTTGATAAACCCTCATTCCTTCGAGAATGATCATTATAGATTTGTTTTTGAAGCTTAACGATGGATTCTGTAAATAATAATGTTATAGTAGAAACGGGTGTTGTCACCATATGGATAGGGATAAATTATTTATTTATAAAATGTATTATTTGATAAAATTATAAAATCACTAAATTGTTTAAAATAATTGAATTATTATTAAAAATATTAGAAACAATTGAATTTCTCAAAAGAATTTCATTTTTTACAAACATGATTAAATTTTTAAAGAGAATGTTGTTTTTTATAAAAGTAATTGAGTTTTTGCCAAGAATTTTGATTTTTACAAAGTAATTTTAATTTTTCTATGAATTTTATTACTGAATTGTTGAAAATAACTGAATTTTAATTAAAACTCTTGAAAAAATTAAATTTAATAATATTTATAAAAACAATTGTATTTTATCGAGAAATTTAATTAAAATTGTATTAAAAATAATTGAATTGCTCAAAAGATATTTATTGCTTATAAAAATAATTTAATTTCTAACAAGAATTTTAAATTTTACAAAAACACATTAGTTTTTGCTAAAAATTTTGATCATTACAAATTGTTGACAATAATTGAATTTTTATTAAAACTCTTGGAAATAATTAAATTTAAATAATATTTTTAAGAATAATTGTACTTTTTCGAAAAATTTAATCAAAATTGTACTAAAAATATTTGAATTGCTCAAAAGATTATTATTGCTTATAAAAATAATTAAATTTTTGCCAAACATTTAAAATTTTACAAAAATACATCAGTTTTTGCCAAGAATTTTACTCTTTACAAAGTAATTTTAATTTTTCTATGCATTATATTACTGAATTGTTAAAAATAATTGAATTTTTATTAAAACTCTTTAAAATAATTAAATTTAAATAATACTTTTAAAAACATTTGTATTTTTTCGAGAAATTTAACTAAAATTGTATTGTTAATAATTAATATTGTTAATAATTAAATTTCTCAGAAACATTGTATTGTTTATGGAAATAATTCAATTTTTGACAAGAATTTTAAATTTTATGAAAATACATCAGTTTTTGTCAAGAATTTTGTTCTTAATAAAAATAATTTAATTTTTTCCAAGAATTTTATTCTTTACAAAGAAATTTAAATTTTTCTATGAATTCTATTAATACTGTTAAAAATAATTGAATTTTTATTAAAACTCTTGAAAATAATTAAATTTAAATAATTTTAATTAAAGAGTATTTTTTTCTTCCATATATATTTATATCATTTGTTAATTAGTCGATTTTTGGAAGAAAGGTGAATAAAACACATTCACTTTTTTAACGACGACGTTTCGGAGGCACGGTTAGCCACCATTATCAGGTCACTTTATTAAAATTTGAACAAATTCTAAACAAATACGAAATAAACAAAAAAAACTACAGAGAATATTTTTAAAAAATTAACAAATTATAAATAATTAAATTTTAATATCTACCTAATTAAAAGTGGTTGCACTAAACATTAGGAAAATGTTCATATAAAAAAAGATTAATTTCAGAAATGATTCATATTAAAAGCAATGAATTTACTATTAACAAATAACAAGAAGGAAGATGTACAATTCCTCAGTAATGCGTATTTTCCTTTACTAAATAAATTGAAACAATGATTATATTCATAATATTTCGATGAAAGTTCATTCACCTGCGTTTCTGTATATAATACGAAAATTGTCACCGCGACATTCAGTTTGACTAATCACTTACAATTACCATGTTCGTGATTTTTAATTTTAATTTTAAAAATTCAAAATTAATTTTTTTAATTTTCAGTCTTTGACGTAATGTTTAGTGCAATCACTTTTAATTAGGTAGATATTAAAATTTAATTTTTTATAATTTGTTAATTTTTTTAAAAATTTTCTGTAGTTTTTTCTGTTTTTTTTTATTTGTTTTGAATTGGTTCAGATTTTAATAAAGTGACCTGATGATGGTGGCTAACCGTGCCTCCGACACATCGTCGTTAAAAAAGTGAATGTGTTTTATTCACCTTTCTTCCAAAAATCGACTAATTAGCAAAATTTAAATAATATTTTTAAAAACAATTGTATTTTTTCGAGAAATTTAACTAAAATTGTATTGTTAATAATTGAATTTCTCCGAAACATTGTATTGTTTATGAAAATAATTCAATTTTTGACAAGAATTTTTATTAAAACTCTTGAAAATAATTAAATTTAAATAATATTTTTAAAAATAATTGTTTTTTTTGCGAAAAATTTAATGAAATTGAGAATTATTAATTTGCTCGGAAACTTTTTATTATTTATGAAAATGTTTTAATTATTTCAATGAATTTTAATATATGTGATGCTCTACGAGAAATGGGACCTTATTACTAGAGTAAATAAGGCTCCTTTTCTAGGGGAGCGTCACATATAACGTTCATTTAATTAAAATTTTTTTAAAGGTTATCAAACTAAAAGAAGTTACTTACTGGTGAAAGCCCAAACATTGGTGTTACCGCCAATTTTTGTGTTTATTCTGCTTTCATAAGCCATGAATGCATCACTTAATCCCTTCTGATCTCTGTACATTGAGAAGGAAGGTGGCCTGACGCCTTCGATCCACGCATCTTCAAAGTAGTTGGTGAAGTTCTCAACTAATGTTAAAATTTGTGGATCAACATTTGAACCAATTTCAATATATGCTTCTTCTATGTCTTCTTCTGGAAGCAAAGGCAATGACATTACAAGAAGCAGAAGATCTTTTACTTCGTCATGTTCCTCGTGAAGTCTAGAGTCTAAATTTAAATCCATGATGACTTTGTAAAGTTCCTTGAAAAAGAAATTACATAAAATAAGTGTTTGAAATTGCGCATCATACGCAAAGCAGTCAACCTAAAAATTCTAATAAAAAAGTTTATATTTTTGAAATGCTCCTGTTGCCATAAGTACGCATGAAATAAACAAAATGTTGGTCCTTTTTATAATTACAGGGTTGCCATGGGTCTGGGAATTCAGGGAAAAGTCTAGGAAAGCAGAATTGGTCATGGAAATCAGGGAAGAGTCAGGGATTTTTATTAAAAGTACTGTAAAAAATTAAATTTTTAGAATAATTCTAAAAACCTGGTTTGTCCCATAAACTATGAAACCACCATGAATTCTAATACAAAACCTTCAAAATTTTTTTCTATTTCAAACTAAAATGAATTTTTTAATATTATTTAATTATTTCAAATGTTTCAACGCAATTGCATTGTAAGATAACAAAATTCTTCACAAAAATTAAATTATTTAAAAAAATTTTAACGAATATCTCGTCAAGAATTCAATTATATTTAATTACAACTCGCAAAATTTTCCGCCAAAAATTAAATTATTTTAAAAATTTTAAATAAACTTCTTTGCAAAATTTCAAAAGTTTTTCGCAATTCAATGTTTTTCAATATTACTATTTTTAACAAAAGATTTAATTATTGAAAATTTTGATACAATTCTATGATAACATTTAATTCTTTTTATAAATAATAAAATTTCATGTAGGAATGCAATTATTTTCATACAATTTTAAATAAATTCCATCGAAAAATGCAAATATTCTTAAAAAATTTATTAGAACTTGACGAAAGAATTTAATTTTAAGAAACATTCAATTATTCAATAAAATAATAAAATGCATTGCAATAATTCAATTATTTTCATATATAACTTTTAATTCTTCGCAGGAAATCAATTATTTAAAATTTTTTTTAAATAATTCTGCAAAAGAATTTAACTATTTTGATAAACAACAAAATTCTCCTTATAATATAAATTATTTAATTGAATTATAATAAAATTCTTTTCCAAAATTTAATTATTTTGATAAATATCAATTAAATTATCTTTATTAATACGTAGCTAAATTCTTCTCAAGAATTCAATTATTGGCAAAAATTTTTATAATAATCTTGGCAAAATTTCAATTATTTAAACAAAACTTTATTCTTCGCATGAATTCAATTATTTTTTCAAATTTTAATAAAATTCTTCAAAAAGTTTTCAATTACTTTCAATAATAGTTTTAATATTTTTTAATATAATAAATATCAGTAAATTTTAATTAACTTCCTTAAAAAATTAAATGTTTTCAAATATTAATATTAAGAGCATTATTATAAAATAATAATTTTATCACTGGGTTATCTTTAATTATTATAAAAGCATGAAGAAATCGATCATCAAGAAATCGTGATTGACTTCTTCTTGTTTATAATAAAATTCTTATATGTTCAATTTAAAGAAGATTTGAATTTGAATGTTTTGAAAAATTTTAATTCCTACGGAAAAATAATAATGAAATATTTATTTAAAATTAAAGTTATTGATGTTTTCGAATAATTTTTTAATAAAAGGAATTCTTAAATAAATATATTAGAACATTTTTCTTAGTTTATCTAATAATTTTTAGAGGGAATCAGAATATTCTTTAGGGTCAGGGAAACAGTCAAAATTCTTTATGGAAATCAAAGAAAAGTCTGGGAAAAACAAAGTTAAATTTTTGTGGCAACCCTGAGTTAATTTAATTGTCATTAAATTGGAGAATTGTTTTTATTAATAATAATGTCATACTTGCAAATAGTAGTAGAAACTACCATGAATGACAGCATCTGGAAATTGTGCTCTAAGGCTGCTGTGTAAGTCCTTTCCAAACGTTGCAAAAATTTCTGTGATTACCATTCTTGGTAAAAGCGTTTTCATTTCTTCAAATACGGCAACGAATGACTCCTCCGTGTCGTCTTCCATTAACGCCCAAGCGCATGGAATGACCTATATAATATTATAATAATTAAAAATATGTTTGTGATCAGTTATTTAATGAACTTTTAAATACTCTTTATATTTATTAGAGGTGTGCAAAAAGCTCGAAGCTCGATCGAGCTTTTCATTTTTCGACCCGAGCCGAGCCTAATCAGTTCGAGCTCGAGCCGAGTTCGAGCCGAGCTGTATAAAAATCTCGAATAGTTTCGAGTACTCAAGTGAATTTTTCGAGCACTCGAATTTTTTCGGGCTCTTGAGTAAATTCGAGTTCTAGAGAAAATTCATATAATTTTCGCATATATGTATTATAATTAGCAAATAGAAATACACTTTCAAATTGAAGTTTTATTTACTTTATTGATTCAGTTGTTCGAATTAATTCGAAATTTTCTACTTATTAATAGTTTTTTCAGTAACTTAAAAGCTCGAATCCATTCGAGTACTCGAATTTAATCGAGTACTCGATACATCGAGCCGGCTTGGGCTTGGCTCGGCTCGAAAAAATTTCGGCTCGGCTCGGCTCGACCTTTCGAGCTTTCTGCACATCTCTAATATTTATATAACTTTTTCTCTATTCCTTAAAAAAATTCTGCTATGATAAATTTTATTATCACTTTTTCTAAACGAGGCAAATTTTTCAAAAAAAGATACATTTTTATTTTGAAATTATTTAAAATGTTTATTATAACGTAAGAAACAAAAAACGTGAAAAGATAAGTATTTTTTTCACAAAATTTGCAAAACAATTTTTTTTATTTTATTGTAGATGTTTTGAGATGTCAGAATTGTTTCATTTCAAAGAACAAGTTTTTAAGGAAATTTAGAAAATTATAGACACCAATTAAAAGTTCAATAAATTCTCTTTGGAAGTAGTGTTTAAGGTCCCTTTACAACACCGAGATATTCAAGATATCACAGGGACATCCTGAGAAATTTATTTGTTTGCGGCAATTTGGATATCCCTGGCAGGGTGTCTGCCGAAGATATGTTCCCCTGAATATAGAATTTTTAACTAAAATACTCTTATTTAAATCAATTAGTAGTTAAAAGTACGAAAAATTTATATTTCAGGCTTTACACTCGATTGTAAATTTAAAAAAAGTATCAAAAAGTAGCTTTATGAATGAAAAAAGTAGTAAAAAGTATCTATCGAAAAATTAAATTTGACTGAAACTTTAACTTGAAATTCAATTTAATCTTTTCAATTTATTTACAGGAATTTAACAATCATCAAAAAATGTTAATTTTAATTTTTCAAACGACTAATTCTTTTTCATAATTTCCAAATTTCAATACCTGGATAATATCTCTGCGTTGTTGAATTTTTTAATAAAATTGTTTAAAACTTTAATCATTTTTTAGGAAAATAGTAAAATAAGAATTTTTTAAACTAAATATATTTAAATATTCTTACAGTTTTACAACAATTAAAACTTTCAAAGATGGACAATTTAAAATCTTTTGAAATTTAATTAATTTCTATCTAAAATTTATTTTTAATTCGATTCTTGTTAGAAAGTTCTACGAGAATTCAATTATTCTGTAAATTATTATTAACATTTAAACAATAATGTTTAATTATTATTTACAATTTTATCTGAAATTTATTTTTTAAATCAATTCTTGTTTGAAAGTTCTACGAGAATTCAATTACTTAAATACAAAAATATAAATAATTATTTCAGGCATCACAGTTAATCCCCTTTTCCTCTTTTTGTCCCCTTATTTCAATTTTATCGCATTTTTTGACGATATGTCACCTTTTTCCCCTTTTTTGCTGATTTGTCCCCTTTTTCACCTTTTTCTAATAAAAAATAAACGAGATTTTCTTTTTTTGAAATATTTTTCAAAGTGTAATAAAAAAATTTAGACTCAATGTTATAGAATTATTATTAATATTTTTTTCTAGAAAAAACAAAAATTGTAATCCAAAACCTTCATTTTTTTCCATTTCTGACAATAATTTCTATTTAAATAACTTAATTCTCGAAAAACCATCATTAAAAATTATAACTTAGAAATTATTTAATGAATAATTTTATTTATTTTTTATATTAAATAGATGAACTTGAAAGGATTTTAATCTTAAATTTAATAAAATTTCAATTATTTTCAAAAATAATAAAATTCTTCGCAAAAATTTAATTATATTCAAAAATTCAAAGAAATTCTCGTCAAAATTTTAATTCTCTTTGTAAATAATAAAATTCTTCTTCGAAACTCAATTATTTTCAAAAATTTTAATAAAATTCATGGCAAAATTTCAATAATTTTTAAAAATTGTCCTCAATTCAATATTTTTTAATATCTACTATTTTAACAAAAAATCTCCAAAAGAATTCGATTATTTAAAAAAAAAATTAATAAAATTCTAAGCAAACCTTTCAATATTTTCATAAAATAATAAAAAAAATTTTATAAATTTATTCGCAATCATTGAATTATTTTCATAAATAATAAAATTTTTACAGGGATTCAATTTCATTTATTTTTAATACAATTTTAATCGAATTCCTCGAAAAATATAATTATTCTTAAAATTTTTACTAAAATTTGTCAAAAGATTTCAATTTTAAGAAACATGCAATTATTCTTTAAAGTGAATTAAAAAGGTTTCATATTAAAATCTTTGAAAATCTGAATTTTTCATATTTTTAACTAACAATTCTGTGGAATTACTTTTTTTTGAGAAAGTTTCATTAAATTTCTTTTGAAATTATTTGAAGTTTTTATTTTCTTATAAAAAATTGAAGTTTTTCAGAATAATTGAAATTTTGTAAACATTGAATTGTAAACAAATAAATTTGAAAATTCTCAAAAAACTTTTTGAAAAATTATTAAAAAATTACAAAATACAAATTACAACACCTACAAATTATTGCAGAAATTCAATTATTCTGAAATTAGTTAAATTTTTTAATATATACCTATATTTAATTAATTATTAAAAATAAAGAAATTAACGAGGAATTTTGGTTAAAAACACTAAAAAAAAATTTAATTTTGGAGAAGTTTCAAATAATTGCAAACATTCAATTACTTTCAAAACTTACAAAATTCTTCGCAGAAATTCAATTTTATTAAAAAATTTAAAGAACTTCTCGTCAAAATTCTAATTTTCTTTATAAATAATAAAATTCTTCTTCGAAATTCAATTATTTTCAAAAATTTTAATAAAATTCTTTTAAAGATTTCAATTATTTGCAAGAATTTTCCAAAATTCAATGATATTCAATATCTACTATTTTAAATAAAAATTTCTAAAAGAATTTAATTATTTAAAAAAATTTGTATCAAAATTCTTTATGAGAATTCAATATTTAAAAACATTCAATTATTCAATATAAATTTATTATTTATTTCTGTATGTAAATAAATGAATTCTCGTATAATTTTCTAATGAAAAATGGTTTAAACATTAATTTTATTTAAAATTTGACATAATAATTGAATTTTAAAAGCATTATAGCTTAAATTATTAGAAATAATTGAATTTTAAAAAAGTTTAAAAATTATTGTAAATAATTGATTTAAAGAAGAATTTTAGTTCAAAATTCGAGAAAATAATAATTGAATTAAAATTATGAAAATAATTTTAAAGAAGTTACAGTAAAAATATTTTTTATAGTAGAAAATAATGATCTTATCACTAGCATCTTTAATTATTATAAATTGTGGAATTTCAAAAAGATTTGAATTTGAATGTTTTGAAAATCTTAATTCCTATGGAAAAATAATAATGATTAAATATTTAAAAAAAAGTTATTGCTGTTTTCGAATAATTTTACAGTTAAACAAATTCGTAAATAAATGTAATAGAACATTTTTTTGAGTATCTAATAATTTTTGGAGTGAATCGGTATACAACTATACTTACATATTTGTCTTTTAAACACATAAATGATACCAGCTGGTGAAAAGGGAGTACAGCTGGTATCACTGTTTGTGATGTGTGTAAAAATACAACGCTATCTCCCCGTAGCAGTTGTCCTGCAAAATGATGGTCCATCATTATGATAGATTTGCAGAAATCCCGCCCTGTAATGCATCTAAACATAACATCGCCATCCTGATATCTTTTTACGCTATTCCACTGATCACTGTTGATTAATTCCATAAATTGTTCAATGGAATTTGGATTTGGTGGCCTGTGAGTATTTCGCCACCTGTACATCGACCTCTCTACCGACTTGAACTGCACACTGATTGCTGCCTCTTCATGACTGAAAAATATAGTTTTCAATACAATGTAAGGAAATTTCAATTATTCAAAAAGTTTGCAATTGTTTGTTTATAAAAATTCAATTATCTTGAAACAATAGAATTAAAAAATTTCAAAAATCTTATTTTTCATAAGTTAAAAAAAACTGCGACAATTCAATATAAATTTTAAAAAACTTTTAAGTGTATCTTTTTTTAAATTAAGTAATGAAAATTTTAATTATTATCCTTCGCCCTAAGAAATATGAATACATTAGAATGTGACTCTTTATAAAATTCAATTAATAATCATTCATTAAATTAAAGTATTAGGGGAGAGTCTCCAGTTGTGAGACACCTCCAGTTGTGAGACAGTCAATTTTTTTTAACATGCAATATTAAAAAGACGATTGGTTTATATAAAAACATTTCTTTTTATATGAGCCAACTTTTTCGTGTACGCCGAAGCGGATATATAAACTGTTTTTGTTAAATACCAACACTGTGTGTGATAATCGACTAAAAAGCGTTTTTTCAATAAATGTAAAGTACTTTTTTCCAAGTTAATTAATTGGAAAAGGTAAATGTAATGCATTTTCTTTTAGTGTTTTCCTTATATTTTGTGATGCAATATTGCATTGTTCCAATCTACGGTTGAAAATAATTTAATTTTCCTTTTTCAAAATAGCGCCAATTTCTGGGCGTGAGACACAGCATATCACCAGTTGTGAGACGGTGTCAACACCCATCTGGGCAGCATAAAAAATACGACTTTGCAGGCATACTATTTAAATGTTGTTTTCATTTCTTTTTCTAGTATTTTTGGGCATGTCAAGTGGAAAAAAGTCAATTGATTCAGAAGAAATCAATTTTATTGCTCTTGTTGAAGCTATTAAATGATGTTTATTTGATAGACATATTTTGGCGAATAAATATTATTATTTAGTATATAATAATATATATTATTAATATATTTAATTATTTCTACTAAACATAACGTTTTATGCCAAACTTATTAAATTTTAGCACTTTTTAATGAGTGTCTCACAACTGGAGACATTTTTTTTTTTTTTTTGAAAAAAGCGATGTGCTCGGAAAATGTATCGTAAAATTTTCTGAGTTCATCGAAACACTACACTTTCTTTTAATAAAAGTTGCGTATTTCTGTTACCTTTCGAACGGTGTATTTTATTTACAATTTTGTTTACCCGTTTACAATTTACGGGTCAAAAATGAAACCCGTCTCACAACTGGAGACTCTCCCCTATTATTTTTTTTTAATTTTCACCTTTTTCTGTTTTCTGATACGGACGAGTGGGAACACTGGCTATTAAAAGTTTATTAAAAATATTCGCAATGGTCACAATTTAAAAAGCAATAATCCTTCTTTAATTTCAGACAATTTTTTTTGACTTTTTCACATTTTTCGGTTTTCTGAAAAGGGCGGGTGAGAACGCTGGCTATTAAAAGTTTATTTAAAAAAATTAGCAATGGTCATAATTTGAAAAGCAATAATCCTTCTTTAATTTCAGACAATTTTTTTTGACTTTTTCACATTTTTCGGTTTTCTGAAAAGGGCGGGTGAGAACGCTGGCTATTAAAAGTTTATTTAAAAAAATTAGCAATGGTCATAATTTGAAAAGCAATAATACTCTTTCAATTTCTGACCAAGAAAAAAAATTTGGTCAAAAATTGTTCGAGATATGAATGTTTTTTTACTTTTTTTGAATTTTCGGTTTTCTGATAAAAAAAGTGGGAACACTGACTATTAAAAAGTTATAAAAAGAATTCGTAATGGGCACAATTTAAAGAGCAATAATCCCTACTTAATTTCTTACCAAGAAAAAAAATTTGATTGGAAATATTTGGTTTCGAAAAAAGTCCAAAAAAATTGATAACACGAATAATTTTCTACCAAATTTTTTTTTCTTTGTCAGAAATTAAAGAAGAATTATTGCTTTTTAAAATTTGACCATTGTGAATTTTTGTAATAAACTTTTAATATCTAGCGTTTACACCCGCTCGTATTAGAAAAACCGCAAAATTTGAAAAAGTTCAAAAAAATTAATAACTCGAAGAATTCTCAACCACATTTTTCTTAATGTCAGAATTTAAGGAGAAATTAATGCTCTTGAAATGGTGACCATTGCGAATTTTTTTTATAAACTTTTATTAGCCAGCGTTTCCACCCGCTCGTATTAGAAAAACCGAAAAATTTGAAAAGTAAAAAAAAATTCGTAACTGGGACAATTTTTGACCAAATTTTTTTCTTTGTCTGAAATTAAAGAGGGATTATTTATTGCTTTTTAAATTGTGACCATTGCGAATATTTTTAATAAACTTTTAATAGCCAGTGTTCCCATCCGCGTGTATCAGAAAACTGAAAAATGTGAAACTAAAAAAAGTAGTGAAAAAATAGCAATCGAAAAATTAAACTTGACGACCAAAAAAACTCGTTTTAGACACTTCACAAAACGGACAAAAACTCCATTCCATATTTTTTTATTTAAATATTTATATTTATAAAAATAATTTAATTCTTGCGAAAAATTTTATTTTAAATAATTGAATTCTTGTGGAAAACTTTATTTGTTAAAGTAATTGAATTTTTCGATTAATTAATTTAAAATAGTATTAAAAATAATTAAAATTCTTAGATGAGTTTTATTATTTATGAAAATATTTGAATTCTTACTTACAATTTTATCAAAAATCTTTTAAAATAATAAAATTTCCATGAAAAATGTTATTGTTAGTGAAAGTAATTGAATTATTTTGAAGAATTGTATACAAATTTTGTTAAATAATTGATTTTTTCGAAATTTTTTTGAAAATAATGCTATTCTAAATTAATTGAATTTCTTTGGAAATTTTATTATTTATTAAAATAATTGAATTTTGGATGAATTTCATCAATTTTATTATAATTTTTGATAATAGTTTTTTGATTTCTAGTATTAGCGAATTCAATGAAGTGGAAATTCTTAAAAAATAGAAATAGTAGCTTTTAGTGTGTGAAATCTATAAAAAGTGCGAAGCCTGTAATTAGCACAATGCATTATTATTTATTTGAAAAAAACACGAAAGTGTCTAACTGAACCCTACAAGAAAATATTACATTTACTTCTACCGAGAATCTTTATTGAAATCTGTACCACAGAAAAATATTAGAAATATAATGTAAACTTACAATTCACTTATGTGGTTGTAAGTTTCTTTTACGGTACTAGGCTGGGATCGTATGCTATTACATAGCTCTTCTCTAAAAACCCTTTTTTCTCCATCTAGTAAATTCGGCCGATGGTTATGCGCTTCCGTCAGTACGAAAACGTTTCCTCTGTTTACTTGTCCTTTTCCAGGACAATGCAGGATTCTTTTCTTTATACAAACAAGATATCTAAAAACAGAAGAGAAAGAAAAAATAACCAAACAAACTATGAACAGATATTTAAAATGGGGAACAGTAATATAATATAACCTTATATAATAATAGGTAATTAAATAAATATATTAGTTATGAATAATTTAACTTTATATTTGTAACAAAAATATCAGTATGTTTTACAACATTTACAAACACTTCTTTTATAATTATTTTTCTAAGTTGAGAAAATAAAAAAAAAATTAATTAAAAATACATTATTTCATGGCACAGAATGTGAATATTTTTTTTACATTGAATAATTTAAAGTATTTTTTTTCAGAATGACAGTATACGTTTAATAAAATGCAGAAAATATCTGTGGAACATTTCATGAAAACTGTAATATATGTTAAAATTTTATATTTTATAATTAAAGAATTGGAATAGGGTTGCCACGCTTTTGCTCTTTTCAAATTCACTGACTTTTCCATGTTTTCCAGGTTAAAAAACGGAATTTTTTCAGGTTTTTAAAACGAAAATTCTTCGAAATAATAATAACTTCATTAACTTCATTTTTAAGTAAATATTTAATCATTATTTTTTTAATAGAAATTAAAATATTTAAAAATTTGAAATTCAATAACATATAAGCGAATACTAATTATAAAAATATGAAGATGTCGATCACTTCAAGTCTTCGACTCAGAGTGATCGCTTTCTTATCATGTTTAATAATAATTAAAACCGTGTTTTATTTTCGACAAACTTTTTTGTGAATTTTCAAATACTTTTGTTTACAATTTAATTTTACGAAATTTCAATTATTCTGACATTATTCAATTAAATATATTAGAAATTAAAAACTTCAAATAATTAAAAAAAATTCCATTAAGAAAAAATTCTATACAGAATTCTTAATTAAAAGTATGAAAAGTTAAAATTTTCAAAGATTTCAATTTGAAATTCATTTTTAAATCAATATTTATTAGAAAATTCTACGAGAATTGAATTATTTAACTACAAAAATAAATATTTTATTAAACAATTGAATGTTTATTAAAATTGAAGTTTCATAAAGAATTTTATCAACAAATTTTTAAATAATTGAATTCTCTTGACAAATTTTAATAAAATTTTTAAGAATATTTTTCGAGCAATTTGATTAAAATTGTATTAAAAATAATTGAAATTCTGCCAAGAATTTAATTAAAAGTTTTGAAAATAATTTCATTTTGGAAAAAAATTGTATTATTTATAAAGATAATTGAAATTTTGACGACAGTTTTTGTGAATTTTTAAACATAATTGGATTTCTGCGAAGAATTTCAGTAAAATTATTTTGAAAAAAATTGAATTGTTAAAATTTTTGAAAATCATTTTATTCTTTAAAGAAATTTAATTAAAAATGTATTGAAAATAATATTTAATTCCAATAAATATATTGTAGCGAAGATTACTAAAGTAATTACATTTTTTTGATAAATTTTAATAAAATTTTTGAGAATAATAACCTTTTTCGAGGAATTCCATTAAAATTGTATTAAAAATAATTTAAATCCTGCAATGAATATTATTATTTATGAAATAAATTGAATACCTAAAAAGAATTCTACTATTTATTTAAAGTAATTGAATTATTGCTAAAAAAATTGTAAATAATTGAAGCGAACTGTCAGAACAACACACAGTTAAAAACAATACAAGTTTAACCATACTTCGAATCAAGCTTCGAATATAATAATGTGACGCGACACGAGAAAAGGGACCCATCGTCGCAAAAGAGAATTTTATGGGGAATCCACACTTCGATCTAAGAAGCTAAGCGGGACGTTTTTTCGTGGTGCTTTCTATGATATGCATCTTAAGGCCACAGTCCCATGGCAGTGTTTTGCGTTGTGTTGTAATGAGAGAGAATGCAGCAAACGTATATTTGCATCTTTTTCTCTCACATTACGACGCAACGCAAAACGCTGTCATGGGACTCCACCCTAACCTGCCTCTACGGCTAGTTCCACAATGAGCCAAAACGCAACGCAGACGCGACGCATCCCCATTTGATTAGCATTGGGACGCGTCGCGTCTGCGTTGCGTTTTGGCTCATTGTGGAACAAGCCTACAATACGAAAAAAAAGTGAGAAACGCGCGACGCAAACGCGAAACGCGAGAAAAATACATGGCAATTTCTCGCGTTTCGCGTCTTACTTTCTAATTGTAGAACCTGCCCTAAAGGTTGGTTCCAGAATGGACTCGACGCAAACGCAGACGCGACGCGTCCCCATTTGATTAGCATTGGGACGCGTCGCGTCTTCGTTGCGTTTTGGCTCATTCTGGAACGGCCAGAATGAGCGTTTTTCACGCGTCCCATGTCGCGTGAAAACGTCAAACATGGTACTGGCCCCTTAGATCGAAGTGTGGATTCATCATTAAAGCTGCATCTACATATAAAAAAAGTGAGAAATGCGTGTCGCAAACGCGAGAAAAATACATGCCAATTTTTCGCGTCTGCGTCTCGCGTTTCTCACTTTTTTCGCTATGTAGATACAACTCTACAGGGGAAGCGTCTAAAGCGACGCCATGCGCAGAAAACCTGTCTATTTACGCACAAATGCTTAACTTTCGGGCTTTATATTATTAAAACTATTTAAGTTTTTCAACTTTTAATTTTTTCACGTAAAATAGCAAAGGAAAATCTATCAACATCATAATCTCAAAATCGATTTTTTAACAATAGGTCTCTTTCTCGTGTCGCGTCACATATATAAGATATAACAAAGAGCATTTTCAAAGAAAAGTAAATAAATCTCTAAACAAAATGAAAAAAGACAATTGCAAAACAAATTTACTTACTTCATTGTTGCTGTTGTTTTATTTGTGTAGTAATCATAACCATCATAGGTCTCAATATTAAAATACGGACCACTAGCTCGATTATTCCGTCGATTTGCCATATCCACTTTTTTAATGAAAACAGTTTAATTCACATTACACTAAGTAAATTTTCAGGTAAAGTACCAGATGCCTGATTTGGGCAGTGTTCTATTTGCGTCAACTGTCCAACCCTGGTGAATGAAATTTTTAACTTTTAAGGTTGAGTCCACAATAGACAACTTTTCCTTTAGCGAGATCAATTGTCAACGGCGATCTAGTAACAATCTAGTGACTTTGACGTATTCTCTCCCTCCATTTGTTTTTTACTCTTTCTAAAGGCAAATGTCGTTCGCGGATGCAAAGCATGAGTTAGAAAAGGACAGATATATGTATCTTTTTCTATCTCATGCTTCACGTTCGCAGGTTGTCAGGGTAATGTAAAAGAGTAAGAGAGTCAGAAAATTCAAATTACGTTACATTCTTTTATTTAGTAAATTAGTTTAATTTAATAATAATTCAATTTTATAACTTCATTTAATTTTTAATTTCTTTAATTCTTATTTATAATAATCTTTTAATTACTTAAAATTACAATTTATTAGTAAAATTTATAATTAAATGAGAAAGCAAAAATTTATGCAATTTCAAATTTTTTTTAACAATTTTTACTTTGGTGGATGTACGTGTTCTCTTATCATCTCGAATTGACGATTCTGCATTTTATAAACTGCACGAGCATTGCAGTGTAGTTGTTTTCTCAATTTGCAGACAAGATACCTAGTAAGTAAAAAAAAGTTTTATAAAAAATTGGTTCTTCTAATTTTTTCTTTAAAAAACAATTTCCCAAAAGTCAATTTTCTTTTTAAATATATATAACTTATACGTGATACAGAATTTTGTACAAAAACTGTAATTGTGAACTAGAAATTATGCCAATTTTTTCCATTAATTTCAAAACAAAATATAATTATTTCCAATATTGTGATTAAAAATAAAATTTATAAAAAAATTTCTACAATAAGAAACTAAAAATTTTTGAACAATAAATAGCAATTATCTGTCAAACAATGTTCTTAAAAAAAGTTATTAACAAAATTATACACATTTACACAAAAACTGACAAACAAAATGTACAAATGTAATATATGTACTTACAATCTTTCTTCTGTTTTTTTAATAATGGTGTATAAATATCCATTATAACTGTGTGTCTTTGATAATTCTTGATGATTATGTTCCATTATTTTGAAAGAAATTTCTGTCTATGCCGTTATCCCAATAACCACAGTAGGCATTTAAAAATGTCGATCTCATTCAATTCAACTATAAAGGTGTTCCTACAATACATTGCAAATACAAGCCCTGAGCAGAATAAAACGGGAACGGGACGCAAGAATGAGATGAAAAAAGACAGAAGATATTTTTCTTTTCTATCACATGCTTACGTTAACGATTATTATTTTACTTTGCTTTGGGCAAAATATCTCACACTCTACCCTTAAAGGCCAGTCCCATGTCGGCGAAAAACGTCAAAGCGTTGAAGCGTCGGCGTTAAAATATGTCAGTTAACGAGACTTACGTTACGTTTAAGTTCCGTTCAAGAGTGCTATTGTGGACTCAACCTTACAATTGTAAAGTTGATTTAATTAGTCGAAGTTCTAGTGTTTATTGTGGTTAGGTATTACGTACTCGAAGATATTGTGCTTAGACCTTTAACTGAGTTCTTTGGAAACGCGTTTAGAATTGTGAAGGTCAAACATCACTGAATGTGATATTTTAAAGATTTCAAAACATCGCTATAATAAACACTGCAGTTTCGAAAAGCCGATTGGAAATATTTTGCAGTCTTTAAGTGGCTCAAAACACGTCGCCGAAAGAAAAGTGAAATCTTCCCGAAATTTCCTAATTCAATTTAAGAGTTCTAAATAGTTAACCTCGAATTAACCTATAAATTCAATATTTCGCTTTCCTCCGCATCTTGGGCCAAAATATAGACATATTATTGTCTTGGATCCTATATTTACGTTCAATGTACAACATTGCAGTGCTATATTTAAAAAGAAATGAATAACAATAATACACAGTGCCGGGCATTTCGTAACCATATATGGGATGATTACCGGTATGATATTCATAGCCACACAGCCACCGCTACGTAAGTAATTTTAACAAATTTATTAAATTTATATATTTTTCTAAGAGACAAAAATACATGTATATATAAAAATATTTTAATTTGTATTTTAAAACTACATAACTTTTAGTTTTATTTTTCGTTTTTCTTCAAAATAGTTACTACAGTAACTTTTATAAAAACACTTTAGGAATTCGGTAGTAAATACACACAATAATCATTGCTGAACATTTTTTGAAAATAAGTTCTTACTACTTTTCCGAACGAATTTTGTACAAAATTCGAGCGAATTGTTATGTTAAAATTCCGCTAGGAATCTAGTAATAAGTTCATTTAATATAATTGCTAAAAATTATTTTTAAAAAATTTAGAGTAATTAAAAAAATGTACAGCAATGTACATGTGTGAAATTTTTACAAAAAATTCCCGTACATATTACGGCCAGAATTCCATTCGGACTTACATGCTGAAAGTATTTTCCAATTCTGTATTCGTTTTTCCAAATGGAATTCAGGCGAAAACTGTTTTAAAACGCCAGACAAAGTCCTTCTTGTAATTTAACACGAGTTTTGGGCGAATTCTAAACAAATTGCAAACGTAAGACGTACGAATCATTTTCACCTGGATCCAATTGATTGTAAATATATATCGTTCAATTAGAAATTTTTTGTATTGTGTTGTAAACCTTAAGGTGTAATAGAAAAAGAGAGGCAGAAAAAGAGACCAATCGTTGATGATTTTTTTTGAGAAAATGAAAAATGAAATTGGATTTCTTTTTGGAGGGTTTATTAAATACATATCAAAGTGTGGAAAAAAATTTTCTTTTAAAATTGTATAATAAAATGTCGTCAGGAAATTTCATATTCAAAATCGACTATTTTTTTACGACCGGAATAGTTTTTTGAAAAGTCTAAGTCTTGAAACAAAAAACAAAGAAATCCTATTCCTTTGTTCATTTTTCCAAAACAAATCATGAAAAATTGTTTCTTTTCCTACTTCTACTTCATGTTATTTATGAATGTAAAAAGTTATTTAAAAATTTTTGTATTTTTTTTAAACTTTAGGTGGCACTGAACAAGAAGAAGGAAAAGAAATGTTTGCATTCCGTCAGTTCCATGAAAAATGAGATTAAATTGTACCTAAAAAAAATCGCATGTTTAAAACTTTTTGAAGCATTCTAAAACAAAAACGCAATATGATAAAAATCTTTGAAGAAGCTCAAATAAAAATTTAAATTATCAACTTTAAAGCTCAAAATTGAATAATGATTGACAATTACGCCGAACCTATTTTTATTAAGAAGTTGCAATCTCAAATTGTCAAAATAAATGGAATAAGCATTCTATGGCAAAAATCGATATCCATGTGACTAGATTTACTTGCATTTTGTTAGATAAAGGTTTCTGAGGTTTTTTATTTCTAAGCCAAAGATTAGATTTAAATATTCAGAATGGTGAATTTAAAATGGCGTCTAAAATGACTGATTATGGAATTTTGAAATCCGCCATTTTGAATTTCTTCAATCTAATTATCGATATATTATTAACGATCTCAGAAACCGTTATATAAGAAATTTCAAGCAAATTCAATTCTTAAAAAATTGCTAAAAAGAGCTTTTTTGATATTTTAATCTTGTTTGATTTGGGACTGACCAAGTGAAGAAAAATTTATTTATTTTTATTTATTTATTTACAATAAATACTACATTAACTTTTTTGCAACTAACGATAAAATTAACTTCTCATTTCTGAAGTAATGTTAAGGACAGTTTTTCAGCAATCGTTATAGACAGTAATAGTTTTTTTAATTTTCTGTAGATACTATGTATGCATAAACTATAAAAATGGTACATGTCCCGGAAGAGGCGTGAAAAAGAACGATGAATTTGAAGTAACCACAGCACATAATCATCGACCAAATAGAGGCGAACTAAAAGAGAGATTGTTTAAACAAAACTTATATGTTAATGTATCAACGCGAGATGGCAATTATAGACAAATTTATGACGAAGTTCGACTATCGTAAGTATTAAATAAAGTATGTAAAGCAATATCAGGGTGGACCTATGTAAGTAAAGTCAGGGAAATGTTATAAAATAAAATTTTTTGCAGTAAAGTCAGGGAAATGCCATGAAAAAAAATGTTGTCAGGGAAATTTAGAAGATTGAGACTTTTTTCGACTTATTTTCAAAAATTGCGACTTTCTCCAATTTTCTACCAAATATTGCAATGAAATATCATATTTTTTGGATAAATGTAACTCATTTCGATTTTTGTAGTGGAAAAAATAACTATAAACAAATGTTTTAAAAATTATTTAAAAATCATTTTTCTATTTAAATTTTCGAAATATACAATTGAAAAGATTTTGAATGATTGAAATTTAGTAAAATGTAATTAAAAATAATTAATTTTTTCAAGTATTTTGTTAGAATTTTTGAGAATTAACTTTTACGGAATTTTAATTCCAAATTTTTAATGAATTATCAAAAATTTTAATAAAAAATCTTTAAGGTCATGCGGGAAAAAATAGTGGTTTCGTAGAATCTCGTAGAATTGATTTAAAAAGAAAAGAATATTTCGGGTTTGAATTTTTTGAAAATAATAGTGGAAAGGGAGCCTGCATAGGGGACATCTCGGTATTTTGCATAATTTTGATAAATGACTTTTAAAAAAATTGTTGAAACATTCGGTTTTGAGCGAAAAAGGGCTTTTATAGAATACACTATTCGTTGTTTAAATACAATATTTCGAGGTAAAATTTATTCGGAATGATAGAGGAGAGTATTATTAATCAGGGTTGCCACAGGTCAGGGAATTCAGGGAAAAGTCAGGAATTTTTATTAAAAGTACTGAAAAAAATTAAATTTTTGAAATTTATAAGAAAATTCTGAATTTTTGTATTTTTTTGTTTGCACCATAAACTATAAAACTACCGCGAATTCTAATATAATACCTTTTAAATTTGTTTCTGTTTCTTATCAAAATGAATTTTTTAAATAATATTTAATAATTTCTAAAGTTTTAATGCAATTATCTTATTAAATAACAAAACTGTTCACAAAGATTCAGTTATTTTTAGTAATTTTAAAAAAATTCTTTGCAAAATTCAATTATTTTTATAAATAACAATATTTATCACAAGAATAAAATTTCATTTGGGAATTTAATTATTTTTATAGCAGAATTTCAAATATTTTTAATACAATTTTTAATAAATTCATCCAAAAATGCAATTATTCTTAAAAATTTTATTAAAACTCGACTGAAAAATTCAAATTTAAAAAACATTGAATAATTCAATAATAAAATATTAAAATTCGTTGCAATGATACAATTATTTTTATAAATAATAAAAATCTTCTAAGGAATTAAATTATTTTCAAACATTTTAATAACAGTTTTCTTAAAAATTCAATTCTTGTGATAGATAATAAAATTCTTCGAAAGAATTTAATTATTTTCAATACAATTTATATTAAATTCCCAAAAAAAATGTTTATAAAATTCGTCAAAAGTATTCAATTTTTTTCAAAAATGTGAATACGATTCTTTATAAGAATTAAATTATTTTCTTAAATAATAAAATTTTTCCTAAGAATTCAATTATTTTTAATGAATTGAATAAAATTTCTTGAAAGAATTTAATCACTTTCATAAATTTTTAATAAACTTGAAAAATAAAACATTTTTTGTGAATTATATTTTTTATGAAAATAATTTAATTCTTTTGAAAATTTTATTAAAATCATATTAAAAAAAAATTAAATTCCTTCAAAGAATTTTATTATTTATAACAAGAATTGAATTTTTTATCAATTTCAAATAAATTCCTCGAAAAATTCAATTATTGTTAAAAATTTTATTTAAACTTGATGAAACAATTCAAATTTAAAAAACATTCAATTATTCAATAAAATAATAAAATTCGTTGCAATGATTCAATTATTATTTTCATAAATATAACTTTTAATTCGTTTTAGAAAATAAATTATTTTAAAAAAATTTTAAGTAAATTCTGCATAAGAAATCAATTATCTTGTTAAACAACAAATTTCTCCTCATAAAATCAATTATTTTAAGGAATTTTATTAAAATTCTTTTCCAAAATTTAATTATTTTCATAAATATCAAAATTTATCACAAGAATTGAATTATTTTGAAAAGTAATAAAATACTCTGCAGAAATTAAATTATTTTCAAAATTTTTTTTAAATACTCGTCAATAATTTTAATAACCATTAAATTATTGAAATTGAAATAATTATTTATTTTTGTTTTTAAAAATAATTGAATTTTGAAAAGGTTTCAAATTAAAATCTTTGGAAATCTAAATTTCTCGTTCTTTTAAATAATGATTGAGTTAAAGAAGAATTGTAGCTAAAAATTGTAGAAAATAATAATTGAATTTAAATAAATTATTTATTTATCGTTAATTATTATAAAAACATGAAGAAATCAATTACACTGAGTTGAAATCTCGGAGTGATTGCCTTCTTCATATTTATAATAATATTCTTTTAAGTTATTAAATTTCAAAAGTTTCTAATCATTTTTAGAGAGAATAAAAATATTCTTTAATGTCAGGGAAAAAGTCAAAATTATGTTTGTAAATCAGGGAAAAATAAAATTAAATTTTTGTGGCAACCCTAATTATGCAGGGGGGTAATTTCCATTTTGACAATAATTTGTCGAAAAAGTGGCGAAAAAAATAAATAATGTGGAGTAATTTGATGTTAAAACATTTCGTTAGTTCAAGCCGCGGTCACTCCTTAAAATTGTTTTATAGAAAAAATTATAGTTTATTTTATTAAAATATAATTGTTTAATATAACAAATTATAGAAAATAATTGATTTCATGAAGTGTTATGATTGTAGTTTTTAGAAATTATTAAATTTCATAAATTTTATTATTATTTTTATTTATTTTTATTGTCAGGTAAATTGATAAACTGATACTTGTGACCATCCTGAATAAAAAATGCTATTGCATTAAGGGGACTTTCTGATAAAAAATTTCAATAAATCGACTTTTACTTTTTTGCTTTAAAATGTTCTTTAGTATCATAAACTTTTCCGAAATAATTAAAGAAAAATATGCAAAAAAAGTTATAGCCATTTTTATAACCGTGATATAATTTTTAAAAATGTTAAAACTTTAGCTCATCAATGCCTTTCTTGATTATATTTAAGACTTCCTCACAAAATATCAGCTCAATTTATTCAATGTATTAAGAGAAAAATGGTTGCCAAATAAACATTGAAAATCTAACAGTTACATGTTTCTAAAGGCAGATATGTAATAATAGTATGGCTTATTCTGAGACCTTTAAATAAATTATAGTCAATTATAATTTACTAACTAATTAATTTCCAAGTTTACGTATACGTCCCACTATAATTTTGTCGTGCAATATATGAGTTTTAAAAAATTAAAATACATTACATTTTATCTCATGTTAATATTTAAAAACTTTTTCAGTCATCCCGAAGGAGCAAGAAACTGGCCTTTTGCAAGGTGTGAAAATACCATGTACAAATGGAGACAAAAAAATAGTCCGCAGCCAGTAAATTGTTTTTCCGATTACGTAAACGTTATCAACTCAAATGAATGGAAACATTTAAAAGATTATGACACGGGTTCATTAAATGTTTCTTTGGCCACTACTAATGATTTGTCAAAATCTATAGTGATTGTTGATCCCGAGTTTGTTCAACATTTGGGCATAAATGGATTTGTTTTTCTGGATGGCACATTTAAGAGTGTACCCTGTCTGATTAACGGGTTACAATTAATTACGCTAATTACAATTCGATACAACCATGTAAGTTGTTTTGGAAAAATGATGTTTTTTTTTAATTTTCAATAATAAAATGTAGTTGATCGTTTCCATGTGAAGTGATCAAGGGGTATTACGGTACAATGGTTATTTTGATAATTTTTGACTCTTAAACAATTAAATAAAATAATTTGTCAAGGTTCAGTTTCGATAGATTTTTTCATGTTCTTTCGATTAAAAGTAAGCATTTAAAAAAACACAATTTTTTTTCAATCGAAATCAGATTTTTCCTTAAAAGGACATACATATTAAAAAATAGGCCCACAATGTTTAAACACTGAAAAAAAGAGTTTTCTACTGACCGGAGCGCTGCGGACTGTCGAGCACGATTTGAAAAAAATTTTTTCTTACCTTGATCACTTCCCGTGGAATCTCTCAGTTATGTAGTGTTGTTTGGTTTTGGAAATAATCGATCTGCGAATATGTTATGGCATTTTTATGCTTAAGGCCATTTAACATTTTAATTTATGTTATAAACTTCCCTATGAGCACTGGAAGGTATGCAGGAAAACATCTTGGTTTAGACTAAATCATATTCGAACTTTGTTTTTCTCTAATACAAAAAACTATAGTAATAATATTTTTATACAATTTAGAGTATGCCTGGAAGAAATAAATGAATCAACTGATTTATATTGAAAATATCTCAGCATCCCATTAATAGCTTCTAATTTTAGGCAATCCCTTTTGCTTGGATTTTAATGGAAAGAAAAACCACTCAGGCATATGTAGCAGCTTTTGAAAAATTAAGAAATTTATTGCCTGGATTTCGAATCAGTGAAGCCATGATAGACTTTGAAGCAGCTTTACGTAATGCTCTAAGGCTGGTATTTCCAGGAGTAATCATTTATGGATGTCATTTTCATTATTGTCAGGTAATAATGATTATCGTTTATATATTTTTAAAAAAATTATTGAATCCGTCAACTTCAATTGATAAAATTAAGCGAAATGTTATGTCAAAATGTAAATGCATAGATCTTTAGTCCAATTAATAAAAAAACTAGCTTTAAAATATTATTTTTCATTTAATAAAAAGTTTGATATTTTTTGAGAAAAAACAATCGTATACAAATTAATATTGAAAAAATGAATAAATTTATATTTTTCTATTTAAACATTTATTTTTTAATGATAATTTGTATTTATCTTTTCTTCTAAAAAATTGTCAAAAATTCCGAAGGTCTTGAGCATAGGATAATTTAAGGGCAAATTTTATAATCTTTCCAGAGATGCCTTAAAAAATTTTATACGTTTTTGTTTAACAAAGTTATCAGCCTTTAAAGAATCACATGTTTGATGACCGGTAGTGTAACTAATTTAAATAAATTATTAATTATTTATTACTTGTAGGCGCTGTATAGAAAAGCTATCAAGCTTGGGTTCAAAGTATTTTTACGTCAAAATAATGAAGCTAAATTCTTGTTACGCCAACTTATGGCGTTGGCATTTTTACCGTCGAATGAAATAATTGCTACATTTCACGAAATTGTTGACTCATTGCCTCCGCGAATACGACAGAAGATGAAAGAATTTTTGAAGTACTACAAAAAAGAGTGGTTACAGAAAGTAACCCCTGATCTTTTCTGCGTTTATCAACTGATTAGAAGGACAAATAATGTCCTAGAGTCCTACAATCGTACGCTGCAGCAGAAAATAGGAATTCACCCACAAATTTGGAAATTTACGAGTAAGTTCACATAATACTTAAAATTAAATAAAAGTTATCAATTAAATATGCAATATGAAACTCTAAAATTTGATAAAAACAATAGAAAATGGACGAAATATTTCAGCGCGAGTTTTCAAATTATTTTATTATATATTATATTATATATTATCACAAATTTTTAATAGATTCCTATTGGTAAACTTTAAAATTCGCGCTGAAAAATTTCGATCATTTATAATTTCGTTCATGTGAGCATTTGGCGTTTTCATAATTCTTACAAATGATCATTGACGAAAATGAAAATTCAGAAAAATAATAATTCTGACATTTAAAAAATCAGCTTATTTATAATTCAGTTAAATAAGACTTCTGGTAAATTTGAATTCGTTAAAATAATAATTCTTATTTATTTATAAGGTATAACAATTACTCATATCTTTAAACGAATAAAAATAAACAAGTTTTGTTTTTTGCATTCGACTCTTTAATAAAAGAAAATAAAATATAATTGCAACACATAAACTCACTCAATATTAATTTAAATCATTCTTAATATTTTTACAGCTATTTTATAATTAGATAAGTAGCTGCTGTGGCTGACTACGATAGTTCTGAGTAAGCCCAAATATTAATAATCATTTAAATATTGAGTGAGTTTATGTGTTGAATATATTACTTTTTTATTTTAAAAATACTATAACTTAGGAATATTTTTAACTTTAAGTCATTTAATTTTATTAACAAGGCTGAAAAAAGTGTATTTTCTGAAACTTCAGACTAATAAATAATAATAGTAACTTAGTAATAATATTACTAAGTTTTAAGGGGTCAAACATTTTTAAGCCTTAAAATCGAAAGTTTAAAAAAAAATTTCTCATAAGTTTTAAAATGTAATTGATGAAATGTTCCATTTTCTTAATTTTTAAAGTTTTTAAGTATTTCGAGGTTTAGAACCGGTGTTAAGTCGTCTATTTTGAAATTATAATTAATTTTTTTACTTTAAACGATTCTTCGATGAGCTACAATGACAACCGTAATTGAAAATAATTTTTACCAATGGCCAAAGCGCCCTCTTTAAATCTGAATTTTTTTTTAAGACTTTCTAACATACACGATGACATGTACAAAGTTTTGATAAATTTTATTTTAAAACTTGTTAGAAAAATTTTTTTTTAATTCTTCCGATTTTAGAGCTGAAAAAGTTACAAAACCTAGGCGTATAAATATTCTTCCCAAATAAAATTCTACTAAATCGACATTCGGACGAACGGCATTCTTTCGAATAGGCATTTAATCAAAAAGATATTCGTCTATTTTGTCTATATTTGTCTATTTTTGTCTATATTTGTCGAATAGACATTTGAACAAGTACACACTCGATCGAATAGACATTTGGTCGAAACGATTTTAAACCTTAAAGAAACCTTTAAAACCTTGCTACAATGATAAAAATGTTGCTGCATGGTTTAAAACTGTTTCCATAAAATGTCTATTCCATCAAATGCCTATTCGATAGAATGTCTATTTAATCTAAAATATATTTGATCCAATGTCTATTCGATTGAATGACAATTCAACAGAAATAGTTTTTTGTAAGAAAGGAAATTATTTGTTCTAAACAAGTTGAAGTTATGATTTCGTCTATTGGCTTAAAACGTCTTAGGCGGTTAGCTAACCGCCTAGGAATTTAGCTAAACGGCGGTTTCTTCTATTCAATCAAATGTTACGTTAATCAAATGTTAAGACTTTAATTTTTTTTTTAGGAAATCTTGTCCATCTGCAACAAAGCTTGAGATATGATTTCGTGTCTCTACAACGTGGACACAGAGTTAGCAGGGTCAAAAAAGTTCATGACAGAAAAAAAGAAGAACTTTTAAGAATCGCTTGGGACAAACTCAGTAAAGAGAATCGTCCTACATCATTTGAATTTTTGAATGAAGTTATTGCAATTTGCATTAATCCCGTATTGGAATACTTCAACACTTTCCATGTGTAATAAATTGTTTAAAAATTAAAATAAGAGAAAAGGTTGTCATCAAGTACATATTATACCATTTATGTCCTTCAATACTTTTTTTTTTATTCATTTATAATAATATTAAAAATTTTTGTTAATAAACCTAAATGTTTAAAATAAAAAAGGACTTGATAAACTTAACCATGGCGTCCGCAAAATCTTGTTTAGAAACAAGACTAATACAGGTATACAAGATTTTTTTATATGATATCGGAGTAGTTTCCGATGTATTTGTGTGCGCTGAATATGATCCGGGGTTCCAAAATTGCGTATCACGTGAGAATTTTGAGAAAAGTTTGGTTTCAAACACGTTTCAAAAAACGTGTTTTTCAGGGTTATCATTATTTTTGTTCTCCTAAACCTGACGTGCTGGAGACTTCTAATTAGGCATAATTTAAAGCTTAAATTGTACACTACAGAACTCATATCCGTAAAACTGAAAAAAATTACAGTCAAAAAACAGACTTAAAGCAGTTAAAGCCACCAAAAAACAAGTTTTTAGGGGTTTCCAATAATTTTTTTCTTCTAAATCTGACGTGCTAGAAACTTCTAAATAAGCTTAATTTAAAACTTCAATCACACACTACAATACCCATATCCGTAATACTTTAAATTAAATTTCAAAACCTTTTGAAAAGTTTTTTTTGAAAGTGCCGAAGAAAAAAGTTTTTTGGTCACTTGAAGTCCATTTTTTGAAAAAAAAATGTAATTCTCTTAGAGTCTTACGGATGTGGGTTTTGTAGTGTAGGATTTAAGTTTTAATTTAAGCTAAATTAGAAATTTACAAACACTTCAGATTTAGGAGAAAAAAAATTTTAAAACGCAATATACCTAAACTTTAATAATATATAATGATATAAGAAAATGGGTCAGAATTTTCCAAACGGATCAGGTTAAACTGAATAAATTTTTATAAAAAAAATAACTTTTTGTTTCTCAATGTGGTTCTAAAAAATCCTAGAAAAAAATAAATAAAAAAATTTTTTTTTTGTAAAACTTAATAAATTAACAAATTGAATTTTTTAATAGTGCTAAATTAAGAAAAATTATTTTTTTTGTTCCAGTTAACGGATTTAAAAATTAAATCCAAATTGTTTTTTTCGTCTTGAATAGTAGTATTGGAAAACAAATTTGTTTTAAAATTTTTCTAACTTTTTATATTATATGTTTATACATGGTTTATACATGGTTATCCTGGAAAAAGTATGGAATTTAGAAAAGGATAACTATGGAAAAACTGAAAATAGAATAGTATTTAAAAAAATTTCTGGAATTTTACCTGTTTTTAAAAATTTTTAACAAAATTTTAATTTAAAATTATTATTCAATGATTTTTATAAATAATAACATTTTTTTACAGGGATCCAAATAATTTATATGAGTATATAATAAAAAAATCATCGCAGACTTTCAATTATTTTTAATTTTTAATAAATTTTTAATTAAATTTCTTAAAAAAATTGGATTATTTTCATAAATAATGAAATTCTTTGTAACAATAACATTTTTTTCAAAATAATCTTCATAAAATACTTCGTAGAAATTTAATTAATTTAAAAAAATGGTCAAAATTCAATTATTTTCAATGTCTACTATTTCAATAAAATTTTACAAAATAATTCAATTATTTAAAAAGAAATTTTAATAAAATTCGTCTCAGAAATTCAATTATTTTTAAAAAAATTTCCTTATTTTAATGATTTTTAATATAATTTTAATAAAAATTTTTAAAAGAATAGAATTATTTAAAAAAAGTTTTGATAAAATTCTATGCAAACATTTAAGTAATTATTTTTATGAATAATAAAAATTTCACAAGAATTCAACTATTTACAAATTTTTTTATAATTTTCCTTATAAAAATTCCATTTTGAAAATCTCGTAGAATTTTCTAATATATATTGTTTTAAAAATGAATTTCAGTTAAAATTTAAAATTATAATTGAATATTGAAAGCATTATTATAACGTGGATTTTTATAAATAATTTAATTTGAATAATTTCAAATTTAAATCTTTGAAAATTTGAACTTTTCATACTTTTAATTAAGAATTCTGTAGAATTAATTTTTTTCAAAATGTTTAATGGAATTTTTTTAACTATCTATGGTTTTTAATTTCTAATATACATTTAATTGAGGAATGTCAGAATAATTGAAATTTCATAAAATTAAATTGTAAAAACGAGAATTTGAAAATTCTTAAAGAACTTTTTCAAAAATTATTTTAAAAAATTGACCTAAAGAAGAATTTTAGTTAAAAATTCTAGAAATGAATCATGGTAATGATTGAAAATAATTTTTGAAGTAACAAAGTAGTAAGTTTGAATTATTATAAGTGATTGAATTTCAAATTTTTGAATATCTTAATTTCTATAAAAAAAAATAATGATTAAATATTTATTTAAAAATGAAGTTATTGATATTTTCGAATAATTTTCGTATTAAAAACCTGGAAAAATTCCGTTTTTTAACTTGGGAAACCTGTAAAAGTCAGGGGATTTGAAAAGAGCAAAAGCGTGGTACTATTTAAAATTGTTTAGAGCCTAAAAATTTTATCGGATTGACATATTCTTAATTTTAAATTAAAGGGAATAAAATTTCTAAGAGATCCCTTGAAACCATTGTTTTAATATTTAATTGTTTATATTTTTTTGTTACTCAATGTTAACAATTTACAATATAATTTTTTTCAGAAATAATAAATAATTATTGCTAATAAAATAACAATGATGATTATTAACTTTAAAACCATTTTCTACTAAAAAAATATAGAGTATTTAAATGAACATAAATTTGTCTGTAAAAACAATTTTTTCTTATTAAGACTGATCAAAGCTATCTAATTATTAATTAACATTGTTTGAAATAATTTAAATAAGTTGTATTATGCATTATTATTTATCTGGTTGTATTATTATTATATTGGAGTAATTTACATTCATTTTAATTATGTGCAATGGAAACATAAAGAAATAAACATGATTCATTACAAATATATTGTAAATTGTTATCCTGAAGTAAAAAAAAATATTAACAATTAAAAATTTAAAAACGGTATCAAAGGAATCCCTTAGAAATTTTATTCCTTTTAATTTAAAACCAACAATATTCAAATCCGATAAAATTTGTAGGCTCTAGACCATTTTGAACAGAAAATTGTAAAAAATAAATTTGTTTATTAACATTTAATAAACACATAATATAAAAAATTAAAAAACAAAAAATATTTCCAAATTGTGTAATAAAAGACGAAAAAAACGCATTTTTCGATTTTTAAATCCGTCAAGTAGAACTCGAGAAAAAAAATGTTGAATTTAGCACCACAAACTTATTAACAGCTTAAAATATCAAAAAAAGGATTTGAATTTCGCGCACAAAACAACTAAGAATTGTATTGAATGCCATCTATGTCATCAACTATATCCATATAGAGTGTACACTCACTCATAAAATATTATAAAAATTTTTTCGTAAAAATGCCTTTTCGCAAAAATGACATTTCGCAAAATTGAAAATTCGCAAGAATGAATTTTCGGAAAAATGACAATTCGTAAAAATGACATTTCGCAAAAATGTCTTTTCGAAAAAATGACAATTCGTAAAAATGACATTTCGCAAAATTGACATTTCGCAAAATTGACTTTTCGCAAAAATGACTTTTCGCAAAAATGACTTTTCGTAAAAATGACTTTTCGCAAAAATGACTTTTCGGAAAAATGACATTTCGCAAAAATGACATTTCGCAAAAATGACATTTCGCAAAAATGACAATTCGTAAAAATGACATTTCGCAAAATTGACTTTTCGCAAAAATGACATTTCGTAAAAATGACTTTTCGCAAAAATGACAATTCGTAAAAATGACATTTCGCAAAATTGACTTTTCGCTAAAATGACTTTTCGTAAAAATGACATTTCGCAAAAATGACATTTCGCAAAAACGGCTTTTCGCAACAATGACAATTCGTAAAAATGACATTTCGCAAAAATGACTTTTCGCAAAAATAACTTTTCGTAAAAATGACATTTCGCAAAAATGACTTTTCGCAAAAATGACATTTCGCAAAAATGACTTTTCGCAAAAATGACAATTCGTAAAAATGACATTTCGCAAAATTGACATTTCGCAAAATTGACTTTTCGTAAAAATGACTTTTCGAAAAAATGACTTTTCGGAAAAATGACTTTTCGCAAAAATGACATTTCGGAAAAATGACATTTCGCAAAAATGACAATTCGTAAAAATGTCGATTCGCAAAATTGACTTTTCGCAAAAATGACATTTCGTAAAAATGACTTTTCGCAAAAATGACAATTCGTAAAAATGACATTTCGCAAAATTGACTTTTCGCAAAAATGACTTTTCGTAAAAATGACTTTTCGCAAAAATGACATTTCGGAAAAATGTCATTTCGCAAAAATGACAATTCGCAAAAATAACATTTCGCAAAAATGGCTATTCGCAAGAATGGCTTTTCGCAAAAATGACATTTCGCAAAATTGACTTTTCGCAAAAATGACATTTCGCAAAAATGACAATTCGCAAAAATGACATTTCGCAAAATTGACTTTTCGCAAAAATGACTATTCGCAAAAATGACTTTTCGTAAAAATGACTTTTCGCAAAAATGATATTTCGGAAAAATGATATTTCGCAAAAAATGACAATTCGTAAAAATGACATTTCGTAAAAATGTCGATTCGCAAAAGTGACAATTCGTAAAAATGGCGATTCGCAAAAGTGACTTTTCGCAAAAATGACTTTTCGTAAAAATGACATTTCGCAAAATTGACTTTTCGCAAAAATGACATTTCGTAAAAATGACTTTTCGCAAAAATGACAATTCGTAAAAATGACATTTCGCAAAATTGACTTTTCGCTAAAATGACTTTTCGTAAAAATGACATTTCGCAAAAATGACATTTCGCAAAAACGGCTTTTCGCAACAATGACAATTCGTAAAAATGACATTTCGCAAAAATGACTTTTCGCAAAAATAACTTTTCGTAAAAATGAGATTTCGCAAAAATGACTTTTCGCAAAAATGACAATTCGTAAAAATGACATTTCGCAAAAATGACATTTCGTAAAAATGACTTTTCGCAAAAATGATATTTCGCAAAAATGACTTTTCGCAAAAATGACATTTCGCAAAAATGACATTTCGTAAAAATGACTTTTCGCAAAAATGACAATTCGTAAAAATGACTTTTCGCAAAAATAACTTTTCGTAAAAATGACATTTCGCAAAAATGACTTTTCGCAAAAATGACAATTCGTAAAAATGACATTTCGCAAAAATGACATTTCGTAAAAATGACTTTTCGCAAAAATGACAATTCGTAAAAATGACATTTCGCAAAATTGACTTTTCGCAAAAATGACATTTCGTAAAAATGACTTTTCGCAAAAATGACAATTCGTAAAAATGACATTTCGCAAAATTGACTTTTCGCTAAAATGACTTTTCGCAAAAATGACTTTTCGCAAAAATGACAATTCGTAAAAATGACATTTCGCAAAATTGACTTTTCGCAAAAATGACATTTCGGAAAAATGACATTTCGCAAAAGTGCAGTTCGCAAAAATGACATTTCGCAAAAATGACATTTGGGGAATAATCATGCGCCCCCGACAAGACAACAAATCCTTTTCTGTATGATTAAATTAATCATCCTTAACAGATGTTTTTTCTTGTGGAATGCCAAACTACATGCAACTTGAAACGATTAAACAAAATATTATGAATAGAAACTCGTTTACAGAGAGCAAATTTTATTTCAGATAAGATTAAAATGAAAATTGCAATAACGATTGTATTTTACTCCAATTTTTACATAAAAACTTTTCTTTCGCGAAAAATTGGTGTAAATCGTGTAAATAAAAATTTAGAAATATTTAATAAATGGAATAAAAATCATAGTAATTATAAAAAAATAAAAATTATTAATACTTGTTTCATGGAAAAAAGTAATTGTTTCTTGAAAATAAAACACTAAATTAAAAGAAACGGATAATAAATTTGCCAAAATTGTAAAGTTAAAGGATATTCAACAGTTTGTGTTAAATTTTCGACTTTTGTGATTACACCATTTTTTTTATCCATTCCGTGAAGCTCGGGGTAAAAAAAAGGTCATTTATTTAAAACAATAACACGAGGTATTAAAAAAAAAAATTTTTTTTTTCATTCCTTCGAAAATAATGAAACAGTTGAGACGCTATTGTTAGCGAGTATATTGTTAATAATCCGGGTTTGATGGAAAAAACTATCGAGTTGATGCGCGCTAGAACAAGTTTTGACAGCTCGGGTCCTCTTCACAGCACAAAGGCAGGGGACATTCTATTCGCACATATTTCATTCCATCTGTCAGAATATTTTCATATTTTTTCCCCAATGAGAGACAATTACGCGAGCAAAATTATAGATTCGAATAGAGGAACGAAAAAAAAATTGATCCCCATAGCTTGAGCGTAAATATATATACAAGTAAAAACGACAAGAGGGTCGACGTACTGAGGGGAGGAAGTACAGCCGAGATGAGAGGACCACTTTGGAATGTCTCTTCTATCAAAGGACCATTTGCTTCAAATGTAACTTGCTTTCTTTGTTTTCAAAGAATGCCTCACTCGCGCGAGGCATAATTTTAATTTGGAGAATATAATTTTATTTACCTTTATAAATGAAGGTGTAGAGTTAAAGAGGGCAAAGATGAATACACGGGTGAAAACGGGTGAGTCCCTACGACCCATCGCTGGAATACCCTACCATGACCCTTTCTTTAAAGCAAAATTAGAGCTCACAAAAAGAAAAAGGCAATGGTTTGATGATGTTCCACTATTATTGCACTATAATCCGTAAAGATATCACTTAAAAAACGTACATAGGGCACCACACTTCCGTCAATTTTACAATAACACTACGCGGGGAGTTAGGATCGGCCGCCATTAAAATTCGACAATTCGACTGACGACTTGTGCACACGAGAGGTAGGGGGAACAGAGGGGAAACGCAGTTATGGCGTGCACCTTTCTCTCTTTCACCTACACTCATGAGTCACTCCTCCTCACTCTTTCGATCCTCCCCTCTTTTCCAAGACTCACCCTCCATTGCGCATGTGCAAACGAGAGTCCTTTACTTACCGCGGGAACGCCATCTTGAATTCCTCAAATTTAAAAATTGTAATTTTATAATTTTATTTTAATAATAAAATAATAAATTATAACATCTTCTTATAAGAAAAAAAAATGCAAATTGGAAACGAGAATATTTAAAAATCATTCTATTTTGGAAATTTTCTTTATTTTTCCACAAGACACAGAATTATTTTCTATGTACAATCGTCACATATTTGTGTTTAAACACACTTTCTCAACTTCTGTGTGGTATTTTATTTTTTTTAACACGATTTCAACGCCAAAAAAAAACAATATTTGAGCAAAATAAAAAAAAAACTTTTAAGAAATCTTATTTTAAGTTTTAAGGATAAAGTGAAAAATAGATCTAGAATTTTTTTTCTCTCATAAGTTTTTAGATTTTTAAGTAAAAGCTAATACACAATGATTTTAAGTAGCATTTTTAGTAAAAACAATGAAAGATGAAGTTTAAAAGAAAACTGTCATTATTATAGTAAATTGTGCGTATGTACGTGAATTTAATAATTTATTTGATGAAAAATAGAATCTTGATTTGTTGTTTAAAATATTAGCAAGAATAGCAAAACATTTTAATTCGCTCTTTTTAATCCTGCGGGGTCTTTTACAGTATGGCCTTCCGAATGAACGAGATATTCTTTTCCACTTTTCTACGGCTCCATTTTCTTTTAATTTTTTTTTTTTTTGTATTTTCCGTATTTAAATTTTATAATTTTTGATACATGCATTTCCTATGGACAGGGCTCGAATCAGTGAAAGTATTTAAAAATACGGACTTTACGGACCAAAAATGAAAAATTACGGACCATTTACGGACCAATTAGTGACAAAAATTTTTTTAAATAATTTTCGAAAAAGTTCTTTGACAATTTTTAAATCCATTTGTTTACAATATTCAATTTTACGAAATTTCAATTATTCGTAAATTTTTCAATTGAATAAATATTAAAAAATAAAAATTTTAAATAATATTGAAAAAATTCAATTAAACTTTTTCAAAAAAATTAATTTTAAAAGTCAATTTTTTCTAAACATTCACGCTACAATTCTTTTCATATTCAATTATTATCTAAAATTTTAATTGAAATCCATTTTTAAATCAATTTTTATGAGAAAATTCTACTAGAATTCAATTATTTGAATACAAAAATAATTTTTGAATAATTGCATGTTTCTTAAAATTGAATTCTCATGAAGAATTTTGTCAATAAATTTTTAAATAATTGAATTTTTTTGACGAATTTCAATAGAATTTTTAAGAATTTTTTCGAGAAAAACAATTGAATATTTTTTTTAAATAATTGAAACTCTGTAATGAGTTTTATTTATTTATGAAAATATTTTATTGAATTCCTAAAAAGAATTTTATTATTTACGAAAATAATTGAATCCCTGTAAAAATTTTATTATTTATGAAAATAATTGAATTGAGAAGAAATTTATAAAACCATTTATAAATAAGGAAATTTCAGTGAAATTTTTATTATTTTTTGAAAATAATTAAAGGTTTGTGTAGATTTTTATTAAATTGTTTTTTAAATAATTGAATTCTTTTGGATAATTTTATTAGAATAGTAGATACCTATTATTTCCAAAATTAATATAATTCTTCACAAAAATTCAATTATGTTCAAAAATTTGAAAAAATCCTTATTAAAATTTCAATTATCTTTAGAAATAATTAAATTCTTCTCTGAAATTCAATTATTTTCAAATTTTTGAAAGTTTTGTGTAGAACTTTACTAAATTTTTTTGGATAATTTTATTAGAATAGTAGATACCTATTATTTTCCAAAGTAATAAAATTCTTCACGAAAATTCAATAATGTTCAAAAATTTGAAAAAATTCTCATCAAAATTTCAATTATCTTTAGAAATAATTAAATTCTTCTCCGAAATTTAATTATTTTTAAATTTTTAAACATAATTGAATTTCTGCGAAGAATTTTATTATTTCTGAAAATAATTGAATTTCTTCAATTATTTGTAATTTCTATAAAATTCTCCAAATTATATCGTACAATTTACGAACTTTTCATCCCTTTTTGAATTAAATTACGGAATTTACGGACCTTTTTTTCAAAGAAACGGACTTTCACCGACTTCAAGCAAAGTTACGGACCTAGTTCGAGCCCTGCCTATGGAAAAAAATTGAAAAATACGATCTTAGAATTTTTAAAAATAATTTTTAAAGGCAAAAACCGAAAAAATTTTGTTTTCTGCGTGTCTTTCATTTATTGAGGGAACGTTTATATAAAATAATGATCGTTTACATCGTTTTAGCTGCTAATTCGTATCATCTGGCTTCATTATTGATTTCAAAGTAGAAAAGGTAGGAGCTCTAAATTTAATTTCTGTTAACTTGTGTCTCTCAGGTACAAGTTCATTCAAGCAAGATTTTTATAATTAATACGAGTTGTACACATATACACACACATTCATTCTTTTTTTTTTTTTTTTTTTGTTCTTTCTTACTTCATCTCTCATACTCAATCTCTCTTTCTATCGTGAATCACAAAAAATCTACACAAGAAATAATGAGTAAAAATTATTATTCTTGCCTCCTGACGGACGTTCGATTAAAAGTCAACTCGAATTAGCTAGTCTTGTCACAATTTATTACTGTAAATATGTTATTTACACATATACCTAAGTTTCAAATATCGTAACATCATCCTTTTTATGATGAAGGCGTGAAAATTTTTGGTGGTTTTCTTTTTTACGTTTCTTTTTTTTTTTTTTTACTTTAAAAAATAACAATCATAGTAAATAACTAAGAAAGTAGCTCATAATCAAGAATATGACCATCGATGCACAATGTACATGTTTCAATATTGTTGGATGTCTTTCTCACTCTCTCTCTCTCTCTTACTCTCCTTCTCTCTCACACACTCTTTCTCTCTCTTTCTCCTTATTTCTCTCTGTTCCTCATCGGATTAAATTTTTTTTTTTTTATTTAAGAATCTGTAAAAATGTAAAACTAAGTCAATGGTTCGTTTTTTATTCGTGCACATACAACAGATGTGAATTTTCTCAAAGTTAAATCTCGAGAGGAAAAAAATAATATAAAGTCCCTAACAAAAATTGTATTCATATAATACAAGCCGAAAAAACTTAGTATATCTAAGAATTTCCAAAGATTTCAGTTTTCATTTCTTTTTTTTTCGAATATATTTGTAAAAACTCACGTGAGCAGATTCAACAACACGCGAGTAAAAATAGTTTCAACTTTACGAAAATCTTCTTTTTTCACTTAATTTTTTTTAAAAAAAAAGTGAATTTTTTTTCTAAAAAACCCAAAAAATCGCGTAAAACACATTTTTTTAAAGCTTCTTCTAAGAATTCAATTAAAAAGAATTTGTAAAAAAAAATTGAAATTGAATCTTAATTTCAATGTAAGAATTGAGAATTCCGTAAAAATTAATTGAAAGAATGGAAGCAAAAAAAAAAAAAAACTGATAAAATTCCTAGGTGACATTATTCTTGTTTTATGTACACGATGCGCGTGTAAATTAAAAAAAGGCCTCTCTCTCCTAGGACTGAAATTAAACTCAGAGTTTCTGTTTTCCGTTTGAAACAAAAAAAAAATAATTTTCTGATTTGTTTCGCTAAAAAAAAATCGTAGAGTAGGCAAATTTCCGAGAAAACAACACCAACTGTTCTATAAAGCTGTATTTAAAAAAAAAGGAAAAAAAAAAAAATGTCAATACAGGACAGAGTGTTGTCTCTATTTTTTCCGTTATCGTTGTTTCTATCTCGGAAGAAATGACAAGACGAAGACGTAATTTACTCGCAAGATACAGTTTGCACAAAACGGTTTTTCTTCTTTTTTTTCTGACTCAGAGAGTACAAGAGATCAAAGATGGCGCTTTTGAGCAGATGTCAAATGTTAATTAATGACGTACAGCGATTCTTTATACATATTAAATTGGTAAGAAACTCAATTCTATCTCGAATTGATGACAAAAGGGGGACTTGGGGGAGGGGGGGGGGGGGGGGTGGGGGGTGTAAACGAGGCCAATTTTACGTATCTCATTCTGCGAAAAGTGTACTGTATTATGCATTAATAACGATGTTATGAATGTGAAACCGTCGATAGTAGCAGTGGGAGGAATAGTAGAGCTGTAGCAATAATAGTAGTTTCAAGATCTTGCAATGTTTTTAATGACATAACTGCTCATGGACTTTGAAGGAGAACCTTATCCCAATGATGGGAAGTCATGCTCGTCATCGACTTTTGGAGCATTTTGACGTCCACGAGGCGATCGTTGTTCCGCTTGAGGAGCCTAAAAATAAAAAAAAAATTGTTAATTTTTCCCATCTTCTCAAATTTTATTCCTAAGAAAATAACCGATCAATAACTTGTGCCCACCTTTCAGCAATAATTGAGGCTCCGGATCTTAAAAGGGCACTTTCAGCATTGATTTTTAAATGGTAAAAGTGCACTTTTAAGATTCGGAGCCTCAATTAAACATTTCACGAAAAGTTTCCTATTTTGTTTATTATTAAAGTTAAAAAGCTCAGAAAGGTCTTTAAAAGCTCATATTATATCCTATCCTGAGAAATGCGGAAAAATTGTTGTTTTCTAAAGTTATTGTGCTTATTCTTGAAATCTAATTTTACTTAATATTTCATAATTAATTCAATTTTAAAATAATTGCGTTTACAATTTTCATAAGTACAGTGAAAAAGATTTCTTCAAAAGGTTTTGATTTAAGAAAAGATTTTGATTTAAAATTTTGTAAAATTTCAATTTTCAATGAATTTTATTAGAAATCTTAAAGAACGTAGATTTTTGAAAAGATTAATAATTCAAATTCTTCTGAAATTAGTTAAATTTTTTTAATATAAATTTAATTGGTTATTAAAAATAATGGATTTACAGAAGAATTTTTAGTTAAAAACACTAAAAGAAATTGAATTTAATTACAAATGATTGCAGAAATTCAATTATTTTCAAAACCTTTAATAAAATTCTTGTCAAAATTTCAATTATTCTCAAAAACTTTCCTCAACTCAATGATTTTTAATATCTAGTACTTTAATAAAATTACACAATAGAATTCAATTATTTAACAAAAATTTTAATAAAATTCTACGCAAACATTTAATTATTTTCATAAATAATTTTATCACCTTTAAAACGCATTTTTTAAAATTTTTGTACGTTAATTTTTAAGAATAATATAGTCATTTGTTTAAAATATTAGCCATTTTTCTAAATTGTTAACTCAAAAATAATTCGTTAAAAACAATTTTTTTTTGAGAACATGAATTGTTCCATTTTTACATGCAGAATTAGAAAAAATTTTATTTTTTATATTTTTCATATTTTTAAGTTTTAATCGTAGAGATTCGCAATTTTTACTCACTACAACAAAAAAAAATTTAATATCGTATTTATTTAATTATTTTCAATAACTTTAACTCAGCAAATATTTAATTAACTTTTGATCAGTTTACAAGCAATAAATTTAATTATTATTATCAAAAGTTATTTAAATGAAAATAATTGCTGAGTTAAAATTATTGAAAATAATTGAATAAATAGGATATAAAATTTTCTTGTTTGTTGTAGTGAGTATTGAATTGCGGATTTCTACAATTAAAACTTAAAAATACAAAAAATGTAAAAAAAAATTTATTCAAATGTTTAAAAAATTTTATATATATTTTTTTATTCTGCATGTAAAAATGAAAAACTATGTTTTGCAGTATCATTATTTAAACATTAACAGAATGCTATAATGCTTTTAATATTTAATATTATAATTAAAAATTTTAACTGAAATTCATTTTTAAATCAATATTTATTAGAAAAATGTACGAGAATTCAATTATTTAAATACAAAAATAAAGGTTTTATTAAATATTTGAATGTTTCTAAAAATTGAATTATCATAAAGAATTTTATAAATGAAATTTTAAATAAATAATAATTTGGAATTTCTCAATAAAATTTTAAATAATTGAATTACCGTGACAAGTTTTAATAAAATTTTGTAAAATAATTTCATTTTTCAAGAAATTTGATTAAAATTGTATAAAAAATAATTGAACTTATCCAAAAAAATTTATAAGTGTTTTTGAAAATAATTGGAATTTTGAAGAGAATTTAAAAAATTTTTTAACCATAATTGAATTGTTTTTTAGAATTTTATGAAAATAAATGAATTCTTGTGAAGAATAATTTCATTTTTCCAGAAATTTAATTAAAATTGTATTAAAAATAATTGAATTTAGCCAAAAAATTTTATAAGAGTTTTTGAAAATAATTCAATGCATGTGAAATTTTAATTATTTATGAAAATAATTAAATGTTTGCGTAGAATTTTTATAAATTTTTTTTTAAAAAATTGAATTCTTTTGTGAAATTTTATTAAAGTAGTAGATATTAAAAATCATTGAGTTGAGAAAAGTTTTTGAAAATAATTGAAATTTTGACAAGAATTTTATTAAAGGTTTTTAAAATAATTGAATTTCTGAGAAAAATTTCACTACTTTTGAAAATAATTGAATTTCTGCAATCATTTGTAATTAAATTCAATTTCTTTTAGTGTTTTTTTACTAAAATTTTTCTGTAAATTCATTATTTTTAATTATCAATTAAATTTATATTAAAAAAATTTAACTAATTTCAGAAGAAGTTGAATTATTAATCTTTTCAAAAATCTACGTTCTTTAAGAATTCTAATTAAATTCATTGAAAATTAAAATTTTACAAAATTTCAAACTAAAATCTTTTGAAGTTCATTTGTACTTAAGAAAATTGTAAACGCAACTCTTTTAAAATCGAATTAATTTTGAAATATTTAAGAAAAATTAGATTTCAAGAATAAGCACAATAACTTTAGAAAACAACAATTTTCCAGGATTTCGATCAGAATTCCCTGACTTTTCCAGGTGTTTTCAAGGTTTATAAAATTCCCTGACATTTCCAGGTCAGATAAACCTCAGGATATGATCTTTTAAATTAGACCTTTCTGAGCTTTTTAACTTCAATAATAAACAAAATACAAAACTTTTCGTAAAGTGTTTAATTGCTGTAGGGTGGGCAAAAGTTATCGAGCGGCCACTGTAATTTCAAAGCAAAAAAAAAGAATTAAAAAAAAAAAACAAAATACAAAAATAGAATCAAGGGGAGAAACTAAAAAACCAAAAAAGAAGAACGCTTTGAATACCTCGAAACTTACAACTGGAGCTCGAGTGTCAGCGTTGTCTCTTGGAGCTCCGCCGCGATTACCAAAACCACGACCATTGGCACGATCGCTTCGTCCTCCACGACCTCCGCGACCACGACCTCCACTGCCACCACGTCGATTATCACTGAATTGGATGTCAATATCAAAAACGCGTTTCTGCCTGCCAACTCGTTGCGGATAATCAGTAGCATCATACTCCTCGTCGTCTTCGTCCTCCTCCTCGCCTTCCTTCTTTTTCTCGAGAGCATACATTTTCTTCCAGCGTGTCAAATCCTCACCTTCACCAGCTTTACGCAAATTGTATTGTGGCTTGGCACGTGTTCCTTGTTTCGCTTTCCATTCGTCCAATGTAATTTCCCGTGATTCCTCCTCAACTGGTTTTTCCTCTGTCGAGGTATTAGCAACTTCACCCTCCTTGCCAGCTTCAGTGGCCGGGGTGGACAAATCAATTTCCGGCTTATCAGTATCCCAATCTTGGTTTGTTTCCTGGTTCAAACTTTCTCTGAAAAAAAGAGAAGGAAAAAAAATTAAATAAAAATTTTCTCTACCTAATTTGTCATTAAAAAAGGCAAATTCTCAACTTACTCAATTTCATCATTATGGGTTCCCCAGTTATGGCTGCCAGCGCCATCCTTCTTGTCAACTGGTTTCACTCCACTGTAACCATACCTACTTTCATTAGTTACTAGTAATTAAACTTTTTTTTTTCTTTTTAACGTAAAAGTTACGTGTTACCCAAAAATTAAAATTTTTTGTGCAGGTAATTATTATATTAATAATAAACACATATATAATAAAAAAAATCATGTTTCAAAATTTCAATTTCGATAAATTAAGTTTCAATTTAATTAAATTAGAATAAGCTAAAATTCACTTGTTAGAAGAAACAGGGTTGAAACGCTTTTGCTCTCTTTAAATTCCCTGACTTTTCCAGGTTTTTCAGGTTAAAAAACGGAATTTTTCCAGGTTTTTAAAACTAAAATTATTCGAAAACATCAATATCTTCATTTTTAAATAATTATTTAACCATTATTTTTTTTATAAAAATTAAGATATTCAAAAATTTCAAATTCAATAACATATAACTAAAATTCTTCTTTAAGTCAATTGTTTTTTAATAATTTTTTAAAAAGTTCTTTGAGAATTTTCAAATCCATTTGTTTATAATTCAGTTTTAGGAAATTCCATCGATTATTCAGAAATTCTTTAAATATGTATTAGAAAATAAAAACTTGAAATAATTCAAAAAAAATTCCATTAAACTTATTGAGAAAAATTAATTCTATAGAATTCTCAATTAAAAATATGAAAAGTTCAAATTTTCAAAGATTTTAATTTGAAATTCATTTTTAAATCAATATTTATTAGAAAATTCTACGAAAATTCAATTATTTAACTATAAAAATAAATATTTTATTAAACAATTGAATTTTCATAAAGAATTTTATCAACAAATTTTAATAAAATTTTTAAGAATAATTGTATTTTTCGAGAAATTTGATGAAAATTGTATTAAAAATAATTGAAATTCTGCCAAGAATTTTATTAAAAGTTTTGAAAATAATTGAATTTCTACGAAGGATTTTATGAATTTTTTGAAATTTTTGAATTCCTACTAAAAAATTCGTTATTTTTGAAAATAATTGAATTTTTGCAAAGAATTTTGTTATTTATAATGATAATTGAATTCTTGCCTAGAATTGTATTACATTTTTCTATAATAATTGAATATCTGCGAAGGAAATTATAATTATGAAATTATAAAAATAATTGAATTTCTACGAAGAATTTTGTCCTTTATAGAAATAATTGAATTCTTACGAAGAATTTTGTTATTTGCAAAAAAAAATTGAATTCCTGTCAAGAACTCTTTATTTGAAAGTTTTAAAAATAATTGAATTTCTGCGAAGAATTTTATAGAAATTTTAAAAAAATTATTGAATTTCTGCTTAAAATGTTATTTTTTAAAAAGAATTGAATTTTTGGGAAGAATTCTGTTATTTATGAAAAGATAATTGAATTCTTTCCAAGAACTTTATTTGAAAGTGTTGAAAATAATTGAATTTCTGCGAAGAATTTTATGAAATTTTTGAAAATAATTTTATTCTTTAAAGAAATTTAATTAAAAATGTATTGAAAATAATACTTGAATTCTAATAAATAAATTATAGCAAAAGTTATTAAAATAATTAAATTTCTTTGATAAATTTTAATAAAAATTTTAAGAATAACTTTTTTTTGAGGAATTCCATTAAAATTGTATTAAAAATAATTGAAATTCAGCATTGAGTTTTATTATTTATGAAAATAATTGAATCCCTGTAAAAAATGTTATTATTTATAAAAATAATTGAATAAAAAATGAAAATAATTTGTAAATAATTTAATTCATGTGAAATTTTTATTATTTTGGAAAATAATAAAATTTTTGCATAGAATTTTATTAAAATTTTTGTTAACTAATTGAATTCTTTTTAGGAGTTTTTGAAAATAATTAAAATTTTGCCAAGAATTTTATTAAAATTTTTGAAAATAATTGAATTTCTGAGAAGAATTTTACTGCTTTTGAAAATAATTGAGTTTCTCCAATAATTTGTAATTGCTTCAAAATTCAAGTTGTTTTAGTGTTTTTAACTAAAATTCTTCTATAAATCCATTATTTTTAATAAAACTGGTTAAATATGTATTAACAAATTTAACTAATTTCAGAAGAATAGTTTTACATTTTTTTTTTAAATTAAAAATTTTTTTTTATATATTTCTAATTAAATTCATTTAAAATTGAAATTTTACAAAATTTTAAATAAAAATCTTTTAAAGTTCACCTACTTATGAAAATTGTAAACGCAATTCTTTTAAAATTGAATTAATTTTGAAATATTTAAGTGAAATTAGATTTCAAGAATAAACACAATAACTTTAGAAAACAACAATTTTCCAGGATTTCGATCAAAATTCCCTGACTTTTCCAAGTTTTTTCAAGGTTTATAAAATTCCCTGACATTTTCAGGTTTTCCATGTTGCGTAGCAACCCTGATTAAGTTTCGATTTAATTAAAATTTACTTGTTAGAAGAAAGAAATAGAAAAAAGAATTTTTGTCAAACTTGAAAAATTGAAACTTGATTTTGAAAGCGATGATAAAATAATAGACAAATGTGCGCAATAAATAAAAAAGCGAAATGTGTTACAAGTCAAAATCCTTACCTCGGCAGCCTGTTTATGGGCATTGACAAAAAATAAAATAAAATTGTTAGTCTCACGTTGTGTTCTTAGATAACTGTAAAAAATTATAAATTTACCTATTGCAAATTGTTTTAATCGTTTTCATTCAATAAATTGACTAAAAAAAAATCTAAATATGGTTTCGGAGAAAAAAATTGCAAAAATAATTCAAAGTTGAGTAATTATTAATTATTAATTACAGTGAATGTGAAATAAAAAAAAAGCCCTTATTAACTTGCTACAGAGAAAGGTAATTCGTAACACGAAATGTCTTTTTTTTCTGAATATGTAATAATGTGTATTAAAAGTAAACTATGAATTATACATACGTTTTGTCTGAACCAGATTGCCGATCGAATTCTCGTTTACCGCGATTGTCGAAGCCACCACGTCCTCCACGTGATCCTCCGCGTCCGCGATTCATTCCACTTCCACGAGAACCGCCTCCTCCTCGTCCTCCGCGACGGTCACCAAAATCAGGGCGCGAATGATCTCCAGGACCACGAAATTCACGAGGCTCACGTGGTTCACGTGGTTCGCGTGGTTCGCGCGGTTCGCGAGGCTCACGGAACTCGCGTTGTTCACGCGGCTCACGATGTTCGCTGTAAAAAAAACACCAACAAATATTTATAAATTTTAATGAAAATAATTCATTTTTTTTAAAAGTATTTTGTTAGAATTTTTGGAAATCAACTTTTGAAGAATTTTAATTGCAAAGGACCCCGCACAAAAAGTACATAATTTGGTTCCCGGTGAAATTTGTTTTGGATTTATGTTTGAGTTAAAGTAATTTGGAACAAATATAATTAATAAATATTAATAAATTTGACCGGGAACCAATTTATGTACATTTTGTGCGTCGTCCTTTTGAAAATAATTGAATTATCAAAAATTTTAATGAAAAATCTTTAAAGAAGTACTTTTGGAAAATTATTTAAAATAATTGATTTTTAGATGAAGTTTAGTTGAAAAATATAGAAAATAATTTAATTCAGGAAGGGTTATAATTGTAATTTTTAGAAATTATTAAAATTCATAAATTTTTCTCATTTTTCAGTAAACTTTTATATTTTCCTGTAAGAAGAATTTTGTCTGCAAAAATAATGTAAATGACCATCCTGAAATTGTTCATAAATAAATAATTATAAAAAAAAATAAAAAAAAATTATCTTTTAATAATAACTTTGTAAATTAAATTTTAATTTAAAAATAAGGAAATGAACTTTAGTTCTTTTATTTATAAATAAAATTGTCAAGATTAAAGCAAACTCACCCAGGAGGTCCACGTCTATTGTCCATTTGATTGCGCTGTGGTCTTTCACCATCTTCACGATTACGCCTGTTGTTGCGCTCTTCTCTCGATTCACCAGAGGACTTCAAGTTACGATCGCCTCCGGTTCTCGGTTGAGAAGGCTTCTTTTCAGCTGTAAATTATAATTTTTGCAATGCAATTTACCGCAAAAAATTGCCATATTCACCCAAAATTATCATATTCTTTATATATTTAAAAAAAAAGTAAATCAGGGTTGCCACGCTTTTTAGAAAATAAAAACTTGAAATAACTTCAAAAAAATTCAATTCAACTTTTACAAAAAAATTAAACCTACACAATTTTAAGTTAAAAGTATGAAAAATTCAAACATTCAAAGATTATAAATTGAGACCTGCTTTTCAAAACTCAATTATTATCTAAAGTTTTAACTGAAATTCATATTTGAATCAATTATTATTAGAAAATTCTACGACAATTCAATTATTTAAATACAAAAAAAAATAATTTATTGATTGAAGAATTGAATGTTTTTTAAAATTCAACTCTCATTTAAAGAATTTTATCAACAAATTTTTAAAAAGGTTATTAAAATTCTTTTGACGAATTTCAATAAAATTTTTAAGAACAATTTCATTTTTCGAGAAATTAGATTAAAAATGTATTACAAATAATTGAATCTCTGTAAAAAAAATTACATTGAATTGAGAAAAGTTTTTGAAAATAATTGAAAATTTGTCAAGAATTTTATTAAAATTTTTTTAAATAATTAAAATATTGCCAAGTATTTTATTGAAATTTTTGAAAATAATTGAATTTTAGAGAAAAATTTTAATATTTATAAAGATAATTGAAATTTCGACGATGAGTTTTATTATTTATGAAAATAATTGAATTATTGCGAAGAAAAAGTGTAAATAATAAAAAAAAAAAAAAAAGTGTAAATAATGTATTTTAAAATTGAATTAAGAAAATTAAAATATAAAATAAAGAAAAATTAAATTTCAAGAATAAGCACAATAACTTTAGAAAACAATAATTTTCCAGGATTCCAATCAAAATTCCCTGACTTTTCCAGGTTTTTTCAATGTTTATAAAAATTCCCTGACATTTCCAGGTTTTCCAGGTTGCGTGGCAACCCTGTAAATAATTTTCTCTTGATTATTAAAAAAACTGACTTGATTACAAAGAATAAAAGAAATTATATTATTTTAGATAGAAATATTGCTTTTTTTCTACATTAATAAAGTAGATAAATTTTATGCCCCGCAAAGTGTTTATGTCGTTAAAAAACAATCAATTCTCAAATTCATTTCTCGACTTCTCTAATTACTTGCGTTGGATAAGATAAGAGATACATCTATTGTGAAGTAAACGAAAAATTCATATACCAACTTGAATTATAGATTCTTAATTTATCAAAAAAATGTAACAAAGAAAGAAAAAAGTAACAAAGAAATAAAAAAAAAGAAACTCCTAATTACAATAAAGTGGAAAATTCCTTTGGTTAACACCAAGAAACCCGAATGATAAACACACTTGTATTTCAAGTGTGAAACTCTTAAAAAAGTATTCTAAATGGTTTTGACTATTACCATGCTTGGCCATGGGATGTTATTTTTATCATGCTTTCCAGCAGACATATTAGGTTAGCACATGACATCGATTTATCATTGTTCAACATTTTCGGAAAAAAATTATTTATATACAAAAAAAATACCCAATTAAAATCTAACATCTGATAACATAATGACTAACACGAGGAAAGCCTCGCAAAAATCGATACCAGTCAATAATTTATTAGAGATAAAAGACGCTACTCAGTTAATATAATGAAATTTTCATTATTTGATTATCAAAAATACCCCTACTTGTTAAACAATAAAAGTACTTCTCATATTTCAATGAAAATTCCCCCAAACTGCAAAAGAATCGGACCCAAAGTGAAATTCGCAAATTGACCGCGTGGAAACGTGCTTTTTCGACAATGCACACTTGCAATACTCGAAATTCAACAAAAAAACAACGCAAATTCCCAACTATAATACAAGAATCTATATCTGTAAAATTATGCGAAACAATGAAAAAAAAAACGATTGGAATATAAAGATAAATGGATAAAATAGCTATCAAGAAGCGGGAATGAAGCACGAGGTCGACTTGGTCGGCCATAATAAAGCGCATGAGTTTTTCATCAGTAGAAAAGAGAAAAAAAAAATTCCACCAACCTTGGTCCTTCTTGGTTTCCTGGATTTTCGGAGCTTGTTGCTGAACATCTTTAATAACGCGAATTTTCTGAGTCTTGGTGCCGGCACTCTTCTGGGTCTCAGGTTGCTTCGACTTATTCTCCTTTTCAGAGAGCTTCTCCTTTTTCTTCGCCTCCTTTTCTGCTTCGCGAATTTTCAGCACTTCTAGGGGATCTTCATCCTCATCCAGGGCCAAGCTGTACTTATTATGAACAGTGATACTATACGTGGCCTCCATTGCGTCCTGTATCCTCTTTTCGTCGAGGATTATGAGAAAATTTCACGGCTACTTTTGAGCCCTTGTGTAACAGAGACATCCAATAATCCAATATGGCTGAGTCGATGATACTTCGTCCACCACGAGGTCGGCGCTCAGGGAGGTACCGCGTAATCGTCTTGCACCCAGCGATCATTCCCCACTTTTTATTTTTCAATTCCAATCACCCTTATGAAAATTAACTACAATTCGATGATAATTCGAATTAATAAAATCGATCAGAATTTTTCCCCAGGTTAATTTTTCAAAATAATTAACAATTTTCTTGAATTATTACTTTATTTTTAAAGTTAGCTAGGAAGACGAACATCCGGAAGGCTTTTTGTAAAGCGATTCTTTGTTTGTCGAATGCGCGATTTCCAAAGGTGCATCAAATTAAATTTATTTTATAAACCTTCGGGAATTATAGTGACATATAATAATTCAAGAAAATTGATAATTAAAGACAATCAAAACATAAATAAAGAGAAATTATTGAATATAAAGCGGCTTTTTTCCTTAATACACCAGCGCCATCTGGACACAAAATAACTAGCCAATCAGCGTCAAGATAAAGAGCGGGAAAATGATAATGAACTTCCGCTACTTTTAAATTTCGCAAAAAAGATTTTTATTTTTTTCGATTTTCTCCTAAAAGTATTTTTTTCCAAAATAGAAAATTTGTCTAACGAATTTGTTTAAAACGTTTTAAACGTTTAAAATATCAAATCCAATTACTTTAATTAAAATATTTAGATTTAAATATTTTTCGAATTCAAATAATTTTCAAGAAAAAGTGACTCAATTTTGGTCAATTACATTATTGGAATTTGTGAAATTTCTCGATAAGTAGCAAAAGAGAAAACAATTTCGTTAAGTAAATAAAAGTATCGAGTAATGAAATTAAAAATTTTCAATCGGCAAAAGATAAGATAGCTCTCTTGTTTATCTCACAGACACACAGCCACACAGCTGATTCTGTTTACCAAACAAAGAAACCAGTCAGTATTTAGACGAGCTGGTGTTCGTTCATTATGTTGTAAAACGTTCACGACGTGTACACAGTACCAGAAAAAATAATTGTCAATCTTTTCCATCTTATTCAGATTTATTCATTAGAAATAAATGAATTTCAATTGACATTGTTTCTGAATAATATTATAAGTTATTTTGATAAATGTCAATGCGCAAAGAGAACAATATTTTACTTCCATTTATCCATCTGCTAGTTTTCTCTACTAGAGTGTGTATTTTTAACGAATGATTTTATAACGAAAATTTCGGAGTGCAAAAAAGGAATTCTTTCATTTAAATCACAGCAGTAAGTAATTTATTTATAAATTTCAATCACAAAGAATTAATGTCATATCGTAAAATTTATTATAAAAGGCGCGAGCAATATTCGCAAGAAACAGGTACGCGCACCTATGAGTGTTTACACATTTTTTTTGTCAGAATAAAAGTATAAAGTCATTGATCTCGTTTATAACATACCTTGAAATCATCAAGTGTTTTTCCTTCACAAGATACGAAATAATGTTGAATCAATTATTACAATCTATTGTTATAAAAATACTTTATTTCTATATTGTTGTGTTGTGTGTGTGTGTGTGTGTGTGAATATAGCTATATTACATAATTTTAAATTAAACCTGTCATGTGCACAAAGAAAGTCACTATAAATATTTCACGTAATAGAGATTAGATATCAAATAACGAATTTCAACATTTGTAAAAATTCTTGCAAACAATAATAAAACTTTCATAATTAATAATTACTATATGTCAACATCCGAAATTTGACATTTAAAAATTATAGATTCAGTTTGTCGTCATACTAATTTTTTATCTAATTATAAATTATATTTTTTTACTTGTCGAATTCGAAAATGAATGCAAATTTGTATCTTGTATTTAACTTGAAATATTTAATTACTTTTTATAGAAATTTATTTAGTTTATCAAATTTATTTCTATTTTCTCTTTTTTTTTAATTTGGGCGAATTTCTTTGAAATTGAAGAATATTTTTATTTAAATTCTTTTTCTATTCACACTTTTTTCAATTATAATTAAACGATGATTCAATTTTGATTTTCATTTCTCCTCTTCTTCTTTTTTCTTCTAATTAATAGTGGAAAAATATTCAAACTTAAGCAACAAGTTGTGTAAGTGATTTTGACCCATTTTTTAGAAATAAATTATAGATGTTTTGTTATGATATTTTTGTTTTGAAAAAAAAAGAATAAAAGGAAAAAAGTATCTAACGTGTAGGAAAGTGTCAATGAATAAAATTGTGCGCAAAAAGAAATCACAAAAATTTTTGTTTGAATGTTTATAAAACGTCCTTCTAAATAATAAAACCGGTTTTCCTTCCAAGTGATAATTATTGACAATGGAAAATGCAATAGACTTAATTTCACGTAAATTGTAAAAGTAATGTTGTAACCCCCATCAGGTCATGAGCTATGACCTTGAAAGGTAGACCTTTTCTCTATAGAATGCGTATAAAGCTATACAATTCAATTCCCTTTATTATATTATTATTCATTTTATCATTGGAAAAATACGCATTAAATTTGTCGAAATTTTGTTTATTTTTATCGACGAGAGAAATCAATATTTCTGTCACATTTTTCCTGTTTTTTACGAGTTATTTTTTTTTTATTTAATTTTTTATTCATTCAGTTTTGTTTGCTTTTATTTATTTTGTTTGTTTTCTTTTTTAGCAATTGAATTAATTCAACAATTAACTATTTATTACATTCTAATTTTTTATTATAATATTAAATTAATTTTTTAAAATTAATTATTGTTTTTCAGGGTTGGGAATTCGTCGGAGATTTTTGTGAACTAATTATGTAATTTGTGATTGAACTGAGAGCATAGTTTTTTTTAATTATTTACAATTTACTATTATCTGCAAAATCGGTCATAGAAAAAAATGTATCTTTTTTCGAAATAGTTTCACATAAGACATTGGATCCACCTTGAGACGTCACATGACCCCATTCTTTATTTAGATTTATAGGAAATCGGGTTCGCTTTTCCTCATCCGCATGTCATTTTTATACAATTATCAGATTGACAGGAAAAATTATTGTTAAATTTATTTCTTAAAAAAATCGTTTCCTCTAAACAATAAGAAACATTTATTCGCGTTCTATTAAATAAATTTATCCAAAAGTTACTCTTTTTTTTTATCAATCTGCTTTAATTGTTTGTTTTGGACGAATTTTCTTTTTAATTTTGTTGTCTTTCGACGAAATTATCGAATTATCATAATGTTATTAAAATTCGTCAAAGAATTCAATTATTTAAAAATTTTTAATAAAATTCTTTACAAGAATTAAATTTAATTTGAATAATAAAGCAAAATATTAATAGTAATTTTCTTTTTTGCAGAATGTCCTGAACATGCCGTCATTACTAGAGGCACTGGAACTGAAATACGGTAGTTCAACGGCAGAATGTTCATTGACAGACGAAGAGGCGGAATCTGGTTCGCCGAAAACTGCACTCTCCGTCAGTATTTTTATTCCAAAAAAATCACCACGTCATACGGTGCCTGCTCTATTGGTATTGCAAGATTGCGATATTGAATCTGCCGGCAATGATGATGAAAAGCTACGCAATAAATGTAAAAATGTCGAAGAACTTGACCTCGCTCAAAATAAATTCTCCCAATGGAACGAAGTCTTTGGAATATTACAACACATGCCGAAAATAAAATTCGTCAATTTGAGTTTCAACTATTTATCAAAAGAATTAGAAATCAAAGACGGTAATTATGAGCATTTGAAAAATCTCGTTCTCAATGGAACACGCGCATCTTGGACCACAGTTCAAGGCCTTATTAAACTCCTGAAAAATTTAGAAGAACTCCATTTATCACTAAATGAATATAAAAATGTCCATCTCGAACATGACAATCAAGAGAATCAAAATTCATTAGTGAAAAAATTACATTTCACCGGTAATCCAATTGAACATTGGTCGGAAATATTGAAACTCGGCTATAGCTTTCCACATTTAGAGAGTCTTGTCCTAGCCGAATGTCCAATTGCGTCATTAAATATATCACACGAATGTTGTAATTTAATTGATGAGAAAAATAGTTCCAAACAAGAGCAACCGGTTCTCGATGTCAGTGAAGATGAAACAAATATGAATCAATCGGCAAAATCAGACTATAATCAACAATATTTATTGGAGAATGCGCCGTTTGTTCAAAATTCAACATATAATAATATTGAGCAGGAGAGAAATTTTAGTTCTCTCGATAAAGCATCTCATGATTCTTTTAGAATGCTAAAATTTCTTAATGTCAATAATACTCTTCTCGCCACGTGGAATGACGTTGAGAAATTAGCCAAATTTCCCGCACTCAAATCTCTCAGAATGCAAAATTGTCCTCTGTTCGAGGTATTAAATCTCTTAATTTTTTCCAACATTGAATTTAATAATTAAATTAGAAAATGTTTGTAATTTTTTAATTTTCTGTAAATCTTAGAGTCCTCAAGAGTACACGGAACATGAAAGAAGACAATTGTTGATCGCGAGATTGCCAAATGTCGAAACACTAAATGGAGGTGGAGTGATTTCATCTCAAGAGCGCGAAGATGCGGAAAGAGCGTTCATTAGATATTATATGGAAAAACCGGAAGCTGATCGACCGGAAAGGTAGACTTTTTATTTTTCAAAATTCAACTTTATTTTCCCTTTTTTCAACTTTAACAGGGTTGCCACAGTGAAATGTGAGAAAATTTTATCAAAAGCACTGGAAACATATTAAATTTCTAGAATTCGTAAGAAAATTCCCAATTTCATTGTCCAAAAGCATTAAAAAAAAATAATGTTCAATTCAACTTTAAATTCTTTCTATTTTTAACAAAAAATTAAAATTTACAGAATTAATATTGATTTTCTTTTAAATAATTTAGTTCTTAAAGAACTATCATAAACTAATTATATAATTAGCGAATTATTTTATTCAAAATTCAAAAAATAATTGAACTTTATAAAATTTGCGTTTACAATTTTAATTAAATTCTTGGAAGAAATTTGCAAAAAAAGTAAATTATTTTCATAAATAATAAAAGTCTTCGCAAAAATTCAATTATTAATAAAATTTCTCGAAAGAATTTAATATTTTTTTCAAATTTTAATAAATTCTTTGTAAAAATTAAAATATTTTTGTTAATAATATTAAATTCTTCAGATGAATTCAATTAATTTGAATATAATTTTAATAAAATTCTTTGCAGGAATTCAATTATTCTCATAAATAATAAAATTCTTCGCAGGAATATTCAATTATATTCAATAATTTTTTATAAAATTCTATATAAAAATTCAACTATAGATACAATTAAAATTGAATTGCTCAAAAGAATTGAATTATTTATGAAAATTTGCACAAAATTCCTTAAAAAAATTCAATTATTTTCAAAAACTTTAATAAAATTTTATACAAAAATTGAATTATTTTTAAAACAATTTTAATTAAATTTGTCAAAAAAAAATTGCAAAAAGTCAATTATTTTCATAAATAATAAAAGTCTTCACAAAAATTTAATTATAATAAAATTTTTGGAAAGAATTTAATTTTCTTTTCAAATTTTACTAAATTCTTTGTAAAAATTAAAATATTTTTGTTAATAATATTAAATTCTTCAGATGAATTCAATTATTTTGAATATAATTTTAATAAAATTCTTTGCAGGAATTGAATTATTTTCAAAAAGTTTAATAAAATTTTATACCAAAATTGAATTATTTTTAAAGCAATTTTAATTAAATTTGTCAAAAAAAATTACAATTAGTCAATTATTTTTTTCATAAATAATAAAATTCTTCAGAGGAATTTTCAATTATTAAAAAAAAACTTTTAGAAAATTTTTTATAAGAATTCAATTATTGTCAATATAATTATAATTAAATTGTTTGAAAGAATTTACTTATTTATGAAAATTTACATAAAATTCTTCAAAACAATTTAATTATTTTCAAAAATTTTTAATTTTGATAAAATTCAATGCAAGAATTAAATTATTTTTCATTCAAGATTATAAAAAAAATTTACAAAGAGTAATATAAAAAATTTAAATGGTTTGAGACTAAAGTTCTAGAAAATTTTAATTTTAATTAAAAATTTTGAAGATGTTAGTTTTTTGAAAAATTTGTTTATTTTTTTGAAATTAGGTAGTTGAAATTTTGAATACGCATATTTAATAAAAAGAATTTCAAATTGTTTTGAAATTTCATTAAATTGAATCGTAAATAAGTGGATTTCAGAAATAATTCATTTAAACTTTTTTTTATTGAATAAATTATTATTGAAATCTCAAGGAACTTTCTCAAAATTTTTTACAAAATAATTTATAGAAGAATTTTATTTAAAAATTCGAAAAAACGATTGAATTGAAATGTTGAAAATAATTTTAAAGAATGGTGTAGAGTAAAAAAAAAACTATTGATATTTTGAATAATTCGGAAATAAATGTATTGCGTACATTTTTTTCTGTAATTATTTTTAGAGTAAAATAAAATTTTCGTTATGGTCAAAATTCTTTCTACAAATTAGGGAAACATAAAATTAAATTTTTGTGGCAACCTTGTTTAATTATTTTTCTTATATTATGATTATTTTTTTATATAATGATTTTTCTTTTATGAATCAAACTTTTACAAGTTTGAAAAGAATTTTATTCAAAATTTTCTAATTACGTAATTGAATATATAATTTTGTTTATAGTTTTACAGAATTTTTTCTTATTGAAAATAAAATAAATACTAATTTAGATAGAGAGGACGGCTTTTTTCTGCTGAATGTTTACTAAAAAAAAGAAGGTATAAAATAAATCCGATCGTTCACTCGGTGTTTAAGTTTGTGAAAATTGAGAAGATCGGAGTTTGCGTCTACCGGTAGCAGAGGATCAAAAATTTCCGGGGGTAGGTCAATTCTTGGTATATTTGGAATTATGCCGAAGGATCAGTCAAGAACGCTTTGCGGTCTTTTGGAAAAAATATACAATAAAGACCGTAGAGATCATTTCCGGCAAAATATTTTTCACGCCAAGTGTCGCGGTTACTTTGGTTCAGTTTCAATCGTTTGACTGAATCGAAGACACCTTTCGCACGCAGATAAATTTGCATCATAGTATAAAGTGACTAGGCGATTCTAACCAGGCGCAAAATTGTGATGCAGAAAAAGAACTACAAATGTAGAGAGAAAGAAAATGGTTTTATCAAAAATAGAAAGACAACTTTTTAATTCAACCTAATAAAATACACAATTATTTTCTAGGTTTTTTTAAAAAAATTAAAAAACGAAAATAGACATCTAATATTGCTTTCCTATTTTAGGTACGCTGAACTCATCGGCATTCACGGGAAGTTAGATCCACTGGTGCAAGTTGACTTAACACCGGAAAAAAGAGTGAAAGTTACTTTTATATACGGAGATCTTGTTGAGGTAAACAGTCTTTAAATATTTATTACCATTTGTATTTTCAAAAAAACGGTAATTTCTTTAAATCGAATTTATTTCTTTTCAGGTTCGATCTGTGGACGTCTACCGAACCGTTTTCGAGTTGAAAACAAAACTCGAATCTATGGTGAAAATATCAGCAAACAAAATGAGACTTTTCTATGTTGACCAAGTAAAATCCTTCAAATAATTCTACTTTTTCTTTACCAAAATACTTTTGCCCAGAAATTTAATTTTTTTCCGAAACATTTGACGCCTTCGACAAAATTGCCAATTATTAATTAATTAAATTAATTAAATAAATAAATATTAATCAAATTCGACTATTTTCAAGAATTTTAATATAAATTCAATTCAGTTTCAACAATTTTCATAAATAAGAAAATGTTTCGGTGGAATTCAATTATTTTCAATACAATTTCTCGCGAAGAATTTTGTTAAAATTTTTGAAAATTCCAATTAAATTCTTTTATTTTAAAGAATTACTTTGATTTTTTTTAAATAATGGAGTTTCTTTAATAATTTTAATTGGAAATTTTCAGAGTACTTGAATTTTATGAATAATTTCTTTCAAGTTCTTAAAATAATCGTTTTTGTTAATAATTGAAAGTAAACATTTAATTATTGAATTCTATTAAAATTTTAGAAAATAATTAAATTCTTTTGAAAAATTTTATAACGAATTAAAAAAATTGAATTCTTTCATGAAATTTAATTAAAATTGTATTAAAAATAATAGAATTTTTTTGAAGAATTTATTAAAATTTTAGAAAATAATTGAATTCTTTTCAAAAATTTTATAACGAATTAAGAAAAAAAATTGAATTGATTCGTGAAATTGTTTTTAAAAATAATTATATTTTGCAAAGATTTTACTATTTAAAAAAATAATTAAATTGTTTCGAAGAATTTATTAAAATTTTAGAAAGAAATTGTATTCGTTCGTGAAATTTTATTAAAATTTTGTTTAAAAATAATTGAATTTTTGCAAAAAATTTTACTATTCATAAAAATAATTGGATGCTTAGGAAGAATGTTATTATTCATGAAAATAATTGAATTCTTGCGAAGAATTTTATTAAAATTTTTGAAATTAATAAATATGAATAATTAATTAGAAAATTAGTTAATAATTGAATTTTTTTAAATTTTGAATCTGAAATTATGTATTCAAAAAATTAATACTTAAAAATAAAAAATTTTGTAATTTGCATAATAATAATAATTCAATTATATTCAAGATAATTTTAATAAAATTTCTCTAACAGGTTCAATTATTTTTAAAAATTATTCAATTCAATTATTTTCAAAATTTTTAATTAAAATTACTTTAAAAAATACAAATTTTTATTTATAAATTGACTTTTTGCAAAGAATTTTATTACAATTATTAAAAATAATTCAATTCTTCATAAAATTTAATTACTTTCAAAACTTTTAGTAAAAATTATTTAAAAAAAACCCACTATTTTCAAGAATATTGTAATAAATTCTTCAAATTAATTCAATTTATTTTAAAGAATTTTAATAAAAATCTTGCTATGAATTAAATTATTTTCATTTATATTTCATATTTAATTACATTTTCTCGAAAGAATTTAATTATTGAAAAAATGTTGATAAAACTCTTGAAATGAAATCAATTATTTAAAAATACTGTACAAGAATTCAATGATTTTCAGTACATTATTTTAAATTTGAAAATTTTTTAAAAGAATAATTATGATTAAAAAGTTAGAAAACAAAAAAGAAAACAGCAACTAATTTTAAAATGCGAACAGATTATAATGATTATTAATATAGAAGATAGATAATAAAATTAATATTTTTTAATAACTATTAAAATTAAATTAAATTAAACTAAAATTGAATGAGGCTAATAATGTAATAAAATACCTTTCAATTTTTAGGTGATGAAAACACAACACGGCCCGGAAGAAATGCTCTTTCCAAACAAACAACTTTATCGATACAACATCAGAAATGGAGATGAGATTATTATTGATAGCAAATTAAATCGCTTTACATCGTCAACCTCAAGTACGTGTTCTGTTCGTTCTTAAAAAGAGAAAACAAAAATAACGCCAGAGGTGATTAAAAAAAAAGATTCCGAAGACCATGGAATTTAATTCAAATGGCTTAGTCTGAACTTTCAAAATGCACAATCATTTTTGATGGATCAAACTAATAATTATAAATACAGATTTAGAGAAATCTTTAAAAAAAAATTATTAATTAAGGAATTTAAGTTTAAAAATCATTAATTTAACATTAATTTTATTGTTTTAAAGAAAAAAGAAAATAATATTAATGCATATATTATTATATATGTATACGGCTTTGACGTTCGTCGAATCTCTATAGATTATACGCCATAAATTTACTTACTACATTATACTAACCCATCCAATTAATAACTATGAATTCAATTAAAATACAGTTTTTAATAAGATGCTTTCATTATTTTATCCCTTAATTATAATTACTATATTTTTTATACAAATGAATTTTTTTAAACCTTTTTATCATATTAACAAACGCAAAAAAATCAATTATCTTAATTAGAATATAATTCCAATTTTTCAATTTATTAATTTTATGCAAATATTGCAAAAAAACAACTTTGAAAATAAATTATTTTATTTGTAGTTTTCATTTTTAAATTTTATTTCTCTGTCACGAAGGCTAATTTTACATGTACAGGAAACATATGTTTCGCGAATAAATTCACATAGAAGAAAATTAATTTCTTTTTGTGAATATAATATTTTATAAGACAAAATAAAATAAAAAGTTTACAATAGAAAGCTTACAATAATAATTTCATAAAAATAATTGAAATATTGCGTACAGTAAATGTTTCTACTAATAATTATACACACAAGGCTTAAATTATGCAGAAAATTCAAAATTATTAACTAAGTAAATAAAATTTTATTCATTTATTTCTTTTATTCGAGAAAAAAAAATATTTTCCGAAACACATTCTCCTGTATAATTGTCAATTTATTTAAAAAAAAGTATTATAATTTTTTAATTTTTTTTTTAGGAAAGTCGCCTTAAGTAACAAATAATTTAAAAAATTGACCTTTTTTGTTTTTTTTTTTTATTTTGCTTGTAGAAATATTGTCTTTTTTTATAATAATATTTAAATACTGTTAATTTAAGGAAAAAAATTACAAATAGACAAAATTATTTGTTAATAGAATAAACAAAAGTTTGTAAAAGGAAAAATATTTTTAAAATTTTTACCAGTTTTTTTTTAACTAGTCGAGCATTCTACATTTTACAATTTAATTAAACGTGGCAAGTTAAAACATTAAAAAATCACTCGATTTGGTCAATTTTTCTTTTTTATCTTTACGATATTTTTAAAAATTTTCAATTTATAATTTATAAACATTTGCATGAATATGAAACGGAAATATAAATTTGTATAAGAAAATTCTCAATATAAAGAATTTTTTTCTAAAGACTTAAAAAAGTTATTTTCCGCTCGCGATACATACTTTGTCCCGGGACAAATAAAGTGAATTTTTCCGAATTTTCACCCAACACATTTTCTTTTTAAAAAAAATCCAATAAATCAGATTATATTTCAATTTTTAATTTCTATCAACTGACATATTTTTCTCTTCAATGTGATGTTTATTATTTATTTTTAATTATTCTAATTTTGTAAATTAAAATTAATAACTTAGTAATTTTGTTTATTGAATTAACTGTTTTAATTTTTAATCTTAGTTTATAAGAAATTTTTTTAATAATGAAAATTCCATCCATCGATAATTTATAACTTTTAAAGACTAAATGCACTTTTTAAACTATACAATTAATTTCACGATCGAAAAATTGATTTCAAATATTTTAATATTTAAAAATACAATTTAAATATTCTAATATCTAGAAATTAAATAATTGAAAGCAATTCCATAATACTGAAGATTTAAATTTTTAATTTCATAGAAGTTTTATTTAATAATTTTAGTTCTATTCTCTATTTATAATTCTACTGAAGTATAAATTAGAATAAACATAAATTTTTTGACAATCAATAAAATAAAAAAAAAAGTAATTAATTATTGAAGGATTTGTGATGAACGAAAATACGGAAAAATTATCATTTACACAATTTATTCTCGGTAATAATCACAACTTTCGAATTTTTATCTCGGAAAAAGAAAAAAAAAGTACGTTTTACTTTTTTGTAAGAAAAAAAAGAGTAAAAATTTTTTTCTGCAATTTCATGCGACTGTCAGTAAAAATTATGAATGAAAAGCAAAAGAAGTTGTTTTCTTCATGAAGAAGCAAAAGAAGAAGAAGAAGAAGAATTCTTTATGGGAAATAATTGCACCAAAAGGAAAAGTGACTGTTTTTCCAAATACGATAAAAGGAATTTAATAGATTGATAATTCCCGAATGTAAAAAAACAACGTGTAAATGATTGATAAAAATCCCTTTTCTCATTTTTTTTTTTATACATTTAGAAGAAAAAAAAGGCTATTTCATACAATTCGTTTATCAACGTTCCATTCAGAAGCAATATTTTTATCATTGTACTTTGCATTACTATCAATCTCCTCATCTAATTGTTCCTCCTCAATTATCATAATTGCTTCTTGTGAATCAATATTATCGCTATTTGGAGCATTATCCTCATTATATTCAACAATTTCTGTTTCCTCCTCAACATATTGTATTTCATCCTCCATGTGACTATCACTTTGTTCATTAAGGATATTCGAATTACCTTCAATTACTTCCTCCTCCAATTCTTCCAGTTCCTCAACAACCTCCTCGACAATTTCTTCCTGACACGGAACCATTTCCATCGAATGATACGTCGTGTAACCAAGTTTCTCATGATGGACATCATTCTCCTGAATGTAGACAATCATATCGCCATCTGTATTCTGTTGACGATTATCCTCCTCTTCTTCTTCTATTTCTTCCTCCTCCTCTTCTTCTTCTTGCTCATAAGTATCGCCATCGATCAACATCAACATCTCCTGTTCCTGAAAACTCTGCGAGTTGGCATTCGACATTTCGGGTACAATATATTCATTGCCCTCGGTTCTCACGACCAATTGCGATTGTTCCTGATCATTGACGCCTAGTGACGTGGCAATACCACTGACAACATTGCTCAGAGCTTCGGCTTCGGTCGATGGTTTCAAAGTAATCAGCGATTGGGTCGTGGTTGAATCGCGTAACTCCTTATGAGCACAATCGAGATGAACGTGTAAATTTGTCATGCGAACGAATGTTTTTCCACAATGGGGACAACGGTGTGTTTTTTCTTTGTCGTTATTTGTACCGTGTCCGGTACTGATTTCATGACTCGCGAGTTCGGCGACGTCTTTAAATGTTTGTGAGCATTGCATACAGTGAATGCTGCCTTCGTTGGTCGATGATGACGATGATTGATGGACAGATGATGATGATGATGATGATGGACGATGTTTGTGATTTATTTGATGTTTCACTAATAGTGTCTCGGAGAGTGCAACGTATGAACAACCGGGACATTTGGGAAAGCACATATTCTTCGGTGGAGGCACATTATGTTTTGTGTAGAGATGATACATTAAAATATTACGTTTCGTCGCTTTATAGCCGCAATGCTCGCAAACACGAGGATCAAATTTTTGCTCGTGCACATCTTGCATGTGCCTTCTGTACATGTAATAATTTGTATATTCCTCCTCGAGATCGCATTTACTGCATTTCCATGGACCAATTGCGGCGCCATCGGAATTCACCGATCTCGATTCGTCGGGATTTGTTATTAAATTATCCGACTTTAAAACAACGTACGAAACTTTTGTCTTTGCCGAAACACTTGGTTGCTTCGATGATTTTGATTCTTTTTGCATTATTTTCAAACGAATATTCTTGTTATTCTTCACTAAATGAGGATATTTTTTTAAAACTTCTTTTATTATTTTCGCATGATTGTCCATTGATTCCGGTGGATTTGCCGTTTTTTCGATATTCTCCTTTTCCTCAAAGTCAAAACGCACTTTTTTCGATGACGACGATGATTCGTCGTCTTGATGTTTCATTATTGACTTTGGTCCTGTCCATTCGTCGTCGGAAAAATCATTTGAATTTCGTTGTTTGTGTATCATTTCACTGACAATTGAATTCCTACGATCATCGTCTATGTCGTGTATATTTGAATTCGTGTGATTACTATTTTCGGGAGCTTGAACTATTGGTTTTGTATCGTATGTGATGTCGTCGAATGAAGAGAATACACCGAGAGCATAGTCCTCAACTTCTGGAAGATCGAATCTCGATGGACCGGATGTTGTTTCAATTGGATGACTCAATGACGTTCCGCGAAACGATCCCAAATCATAATTCGTTTGCATTAATTCTGGACTTGTGTCTAATTTTCTTTTCCAAATTGGAAGTCTAAAAATTTCATTAATTTGATTACAATTACTTTTATAATTAAAAGATATAATTAAATACTTTAAATAATTATAATTAAAATATATAATTCAGGGTTGCCACAAATCAGGGTTTCTACAAAATTTCTCCTTATAAAATTTCATGATTTTTCCATGATTTCCAAGAGATAAATAATAAAATTTCAATGATACATTAAAACAAAATTTTTGTCAGTTAAGTCAGGTAAATGTCATGAAAAAAATTTTTTATCAGGGAAATTAAGAAAATTGAGACTTTTTCGACTTTTCTTCCAAACATTGCAACAAAATACCACAATTTTTAGTAAAAAAAAGTGCAACTTATTTTGATTTTTACAATGCAAAAAATAATTATAAACAAATATTTCAAAAATTGTTTTTGAATAGTTAAAATTTTGTAAAATTTAATTGAAATTTAGGAGAAAACAATAATGTTCAAAATTTTTAATTAAAATTCATCAAAAAATTCATTCATAAATTCGAGGAATTTATTAAAAATTGTATTTAAAATATTTAAAATTCTACGATAAAAATAATTGAATTCGAGTGAGAAGTTTTAATACCTATTGTGCAAATAATTAAATTCTTGCGAAGAATTTTATAAGGATTTTTTTAATAAATGATTAAATTTGAAACATTGTATGTAAATCTTATTTTAAATAATTGAATTTCTGTGGAATTTTTGTTATTTATGAAAAAAATTAAATGTTTGCGTAGAATTTTATGAACATTTTTTTTAACTAATTGAATTCTTTTGGGTAATTTTATTAAAATAGTAGATATTGAAAATCATTGAATTACGAAAAACTTTTCAAAATAATTGAATTTTAGCGAAGAATTTTGCTATATAAAAAGATAATTGAATTCTTCACGAGATTTTCTTTAAAATTTTTGAAAATAATTGAATTCCTGCGATGAATATTATTATTCATGAAAATAATAGAATTTTGCAAAGAATTTTATTAATGTTCCTGAAAACAAATGAACTTTGAAAAGAATTTTATGGAAATTCCTGAAAATAATTGGATTTTGCAATGAATTTAATTAAAATTCCTGTAAATAATTGAATTTTGTAAAGAATTTAATTAAAATTCCTGTAAATAATTTGATTTTGTAAAGAATATTATTAAAATCCATGAAAATAATTTAATTTGGTAAAGAATTTTATTAAAATTCCTGAAAATAATTGAATTTGGCAAAGAATTTTATTAGAATTCCTGAAAATAATTCAATTTGGTAAAGAATTTTATTAATAATCCCTGAAAATAATTGAATTTGGTAAAGAATTTTATTAAAATCTCTAAAAATAATTGAATTTCGAAAATAATTTTATTAAAATTCTTGAAAATAATTGAATTTCTGAGAAGAATTTTGTTATTTATCAAGATAATTGCGTTGAAACTTTTAAAATAATTGAATTATATTAAAAAATTAATTATGGTTTTTTTAGCGAATTAAAAAAGTTTTATTATTTTAATTTGTTTTTAAAAAATCGCTTTCTATTTCCATTTTTATAGATATTTATACTGTTCTCTAAATTTGAATTATCTAAAAAATAATTAAATTTTTTTAAAGAATTTTATTTCAATTTTTTGAAAATAATCAAGGGAAGTTAGTCACCGTAATTATAATTTTATTTTTAAAAATTTCTTTGCAATATATTCAATTATTTTTATAAATAGTAAAACTCATTGCAGAATTTCAATTATTTTGAATACAATTTTAATCAAATTCCTCGAAAATTAATGAAATGTAATTATTCTTAAAAATTTTATTAAAATTCGTCGAAAGAATTCAATTATTTCTAGAAACTGTAATAAAAATTTTTCTCAAGAATTCAATTATTTCTATAAATAGCAAAATTTTTTAGATTTACTAAATTCTTTTGAATATTATTTTTAAAAAAAATTCTTTACAAGAATTTAAATATTTTCATAAATTTCCATAAAATTCTAAAAAACAATTCAATTATTTTCGAAAGTAATAAAATTTTTCGCAGAAATTCAATTATGGTTAAAAATTATTTTTAAATTCTCCTCGAAATTTCAATTATCTTTATAAATAATTAAATTGTTCTCTAGAATTCAATTCTTATCAAAACTTTTAATAAAGTTCTACACAAACATTTAATTATTTTCATAAATAATAACATTCTTTGGATGGATTCAATTACTTTTATAAATAGTAAAATTCTTTGTAGAAATTCAATTAGTATCATTACATTTTAATACAATTGAATTCATCAAATTTTCAATTACAATTATAAAGAGACAAGATTATTTTGAAAAATTGAAAAAATTCTTTGTTCAATTCAATTATTTTCCAAATTTTTAATTAAAATTATTAAAAAAACATTTTCCAAAGATTTAAAGAAACTCGTCAAAAGAATTAAATTATTCATAAAAACTTTAATGAAAAATTTGAAAGCCATTTGTAGATTTATTTATGTTCGAAATCAAATAAATTTAAATTTGAAAAGAGAAGAAAACCGAGAAAATTATGCCAAAGCCGGGAATTTTGTCAAACGAAAATAGTAGACACCCTGAATTAATATTTCATTTTTTTCCAGTACTTTTGATAAAATTTCCTGACTTTTCCCTGGTTTTCCTGACATGTAGCAATCCGGTAATTACTTTTACAATTAAAATAATTCAACTTACTTTCTTCCAGGTAAAACTTGAGTTGGTAATGAAGAGTTATTAATTTCAGACTTAGATTTTTTTACGCGTGGACTTTCTTTATAAGATCCACTAACTGGACTTGTACTTTCATTTGTTTGTACATTTGTTTGTGAATTGCTCGAATATGATTGTGCGTCAAGTAATTTCGTCAGAACTGTCATTTTCATTTTCTGGGCAGTGCGATATAGTGCATTTTGTTCTGAAGTCCAGTACTCCAATTGTCCAGTATACATAAAACTGAGAAAACATTTTTTATTAATTATTATTTATCTATTTATTGCCCTCAGTAAATATTCAAATATTTACCTTATAATTGATTTTACGCATTCGTATGGCATGTCTGGCGGCATTATAAGAACGCCATCATACGATGGATTATTTTGTATTTGTTGCTGTTCAAGTAGTGTAAAGTAGTCTGTACATGTTGTGATTACAAGTCGATGAGCCTGTGAATATTTAAAATATGATAAAAATTGTAAATACTTGAAACTATTTACAATGAAGAGGAAAAGAAGCCAAATATATTTACTTGTACTGTGATATCACTGGTGGGAAATTTAATAGTAAGATCAAGTAATTGTTCCTCGAAATATAATTGTTGAAGTCTCTGAAGAAAAAATGTTCCCCAATTGTCAACTTTAACTTGCTTCAATCCTGGTTGGGGAATTTCTTTAATGAGATGACTTTCTGATTGCATTTTGAATAACTTCATGTACGCTTTTATTATTTCAAACAATTAAGCAACTTCAATTTTTTTTTCTCTTCTTTTGTCCTAAACTAGAACATTATGTACGAGAGTGTCATTTTCTCATAAATAAAACCAAAACTGGTTTGAAATCTCGTCAAACTTAATTTTCTTGGTATTTCTGAAAAAATATCAAATATTTTTAATTATTTGTTATAAAAAGAAGAAATTCAAGATTTAAACTTCCTGTTCGATTGGAAAGAATTATCGATTACATAAAAGTGAAAAATCAACTAATTTTCAAGAAAAGGTTGTTTAAAAAAAGAATTGTATTTTATTTTAAAAAAACTATAAATTATACGAATTATACTTTCTATTTCTAGACGCCCCAATAACCAAATTAGAAAAAATAACTTTCATTAGAAGTTTAGAATCTTTTTTCAATCATTATTAGAATAAAGTAATAAAATTACAAATTTTTAATGAAAATTAAGTAGGTATTATCAATTTTAAAAATTGTAGCATAAATAGTGAATTTCTTTAAAAAATATCGTTAAATATCGTTAAATAAGTCCAAGCGGGTATTCAATTTTATGTATATACTTACCATACATTTAATTTATACAGTGAAAAAACACATTCTTCCATTTTGGTAAAATTTCTTTTTCAAAAATATTCACTAATTTTTCACACATACAAATGATTGACGCTAATAATTAAACTTTATTAATTAATTAATTAAAGTCTTACATACACAACTAACCTCACTGTAAATCAACATAGACATAACAACAAATAAGATGTGACATTGCAATTTGTGAGTAATAGTTCGTTAACTTAACTGTAGGTGTAACTTGTCTATTGTGAACTGAACCTTAGGATAAAGGTGCTTAGGTCGAGTTCACAATTTGCAAAAGAAAACGAGACGCATGCTTTTCCCTAAAAAGAAAAGGACAAATAATCGAATGAACAAAACGTCAAATGGTTAAAAATTTGAAAAATTTAATTTAATTTTTAATTAATTTTAAATTAAATTAATTTAAAATTTATTTAAATTAATTTCGAATCTCTTTTAGCAAACGTTAGGGTGAATTTTCATGAGACAATTTAATCCTCAAGGCGAACACTTAAAACGAGTACATGACCTTCTATCGAAATTGCGTTCATTCCTTCGAGCCTTGTTGATAATAAAAGCGAGAAAATGGCGACAATGCTAAACAATTTAATTTTCTTCGATTTCATATAATATCCTATTATCGTTGTACAATAAATCTATTGTGTACAATAGGTAAGAATATTTTTCTAAAATTTCCATTAGTCGTTGTATTAAATTACTTTTGTATTAAGTGATAATATTTGCAATTTAGCGTTGCCTTTCTAATTTCATGAGTTACGCACGTTTTCTAATAAATAAAAAATCTAGAAATTTTTTTACAACTCTTGTCAACAGTAGAAATTTTAATTTGGCGAATTATTTAATTTTTTTTCATTGAAATTTAGTAGTTGTTTTCAATCATAACCGTTTTTTGTAAAATTGAATTGAATTTTACCCTTTGTTGATATTTATCTTATTGTTGTGTATACTTTCATCTTTACCCTCAATACATATGCTTGCACTTTATATTAATCTTTTTTTTCGCAAAATTGTTATCGTTCATGTAATATTTTTATGATTGCGTAAAAAAAGTAATGTGCTGTTGCCAAGTGGCTCCTTCTTATGTTTACAAAAGACTTGTTTTTAGAATTGACGTTGTCATCACTTTCAAGAATTTGCGAATATCAACTTATAATTGTAACGATCGACAGTATTAATTATATTATAATATTCACCTGTCCTCTTATCGAAAATTAAGAAAATTTTGACTAATTAACTAAAAAAGATAAAAATTTGTTTTTGAGGTTTAATTGAGAAAAAAATAATCATCCAACGTTGTTGACAATCACACTAAGTTTCCTATTTTATTTTTTTCTTTTATTAACAAATTGAAATAACAAAAGTATTTTGTCCAAAATCTAGATTTGGTTTTTCTTTTTGTAAGATCAGAATAAATATGTCTTCATTGGAAGAAGTGACTAATCAGCTAATGAAACCCGTGAAAGAACTCGCAGACTGGGAGTACCCATTGTCTGAGGTAATTAATTTTTTTGTAAATTAATTCAAAATTATATGTAAATTGTAATAAATTATAATTCAATTATTATTATTATTATTATTAATATTAATTTCATTAACTAGCAAAAACTAGCAACTAATTAATTCAGTTTTAAAAGAGTTGCGTTTACAATTTTCATAAATAATTGAACTCCAAAAGGTTTTGATTTAAAATTTTATAAAATTTAAATTTTTGAAAAATTTTAATAATTTAAAATCTTCTAAAATTAGTTAAATTTGTCAATATAGGTATATTAAATTAATTATTAAAAATAATGGATTTATAAAAGAATTTTAGTTAAAAACACTCAAAAAAATTGAATTTTGAAGATGTTGCAAATGATTGCAGAAATTCAATTATTTTAAAAAGTAGGTAATAAAATTCTAATCACAAAATTCAATTACGTTTAAAATTTACAAAAAAATCTCAACAAAATTCCAATTATTATCTTTATAAATAAAAAAATTCTTCAAAATTCAATTATTTTCAAAAGTTTTAATAAAATTCTTGTCTATGATTTTCAATTTTAATACAATCTACTATTTTAATAAAATTACCAAGAAAAATTCATTTAATTAAAATCAATTTTAATAAAATTGTACGCAAATAATTTAATTATTTTCATAAATATAATAAAACTCATCGCAGAATGTCAATTATTTTTAATACAATTTTAATCTAATTTCTCAAAAAATGAAATTATTCTTAAAAATTTTATTGAAATTCGTCAAAAGAATTTTAATGACCTGTCTTTAAAAATTTGTTGATAAAATTATTTAAATGAGAGTTCAATTTTAAAAATTCAATTTTTTATTATAAAAAATGAAGAAAGCGATAAATCCGAGTTATTTTTTTAATAAAACAATTTATTTAAAAATGATGTTATTTATGTTTTTGAATAATTTCGCAATTAAAGAAATTTGTAAATAAATGTAACAGAACATTTTTTTGGAGTAGAATTATTCCTTTATTTTTAAAAAACTTTGAATTTTATTAAAACAATTGTAATTAAGAAATAGAAATGATGTAAATTATTTCCTTATGAAAATTGAAAATTTTCTACAAAAATATTAAGAAACGGAAATATGTAATGTTTTTTTTCCCAAAATAAAAGAATATGAAGATTAATAAAGTTAATTAATAATTGATTATTAATTACTTTTTAACACTAAAAGCAACCAAATTTTGAAATTTGTGTTTTTTTTGGTAAATTTTGCCAATTACTAATGTAATTCAATTATTTTTGATTTATCATTCACTGAATAATTAAAATAATAAATAATTACAATCGTTTTAGATATTGGGAAAGTATTATGCCCTATTGGAGAATCCTGGAGAGATTAATTACGGAGAAGCCGCGTATGTTGTGCAGAATTCCACGGAAGTATTTACGAAAAGAGTTGATTGTTTAGGAAAAGAAGTTTGTGTTCTCAGTGAAAATTTCCTACAACATGAGTAAGATATTTAATGATTTTATTTGTTAATTTACTGCTTTTCTTTTATTTATCTTTTTTTTTATTTTATCTTTTATTTATTAATTTTTACTGTTTTTATTTAATTGAGTCATCACATATTATCCATTAATTTATTTTTCTTCTATTTTAGATTTCCCCACCTATTTCGAAGATTCCTCGTCTTTTTTGCAACTTTTTTCTTATTTGGCAAACAAATTAATTTGAATTGAAAACAATTCAAAGCAAAATTTCATAAATTCCTATTATAAATGAGAATGTGAAATATTTCTATAGTAATTTTTCTGATATGTATTATTAAAAATTCTTAAATTTTCTATATCGACATATTAATAATTTATATTTTTTTTTTTTACTAATTTTGGAAAAATTACAAATATATTCAATTCTCATTTTGTGATTATTTCCAATTAATTTTATTTGGCAGAAATTTTTTTACCTATTTTAATACGGGAAAATAGGTAATGTGATGACAAATTGGTAAATTAATATGTATGTTAATAATTAATTTCCATTAATAGAGCTGAAGAAGAAAAATCCAAGTTGAAAAGCAAAGAAAGAAGAAGTAGAAAAACTGCTATTAATTTCGACAACTTTGAACTTATTGATTTTCATAAGGAAATTGGAAAGAATATTAATTTAAAGCCTTCCTCACAGAAACCAGTGAAATTGTTGAATCGAAGATTTCCACAGTTGGAAATAGCGACGACACAACTTCAAAATCCTGTTGATATTTACGATGTTCATGGAGAAATTATAGGGAAAAAATACGACTTCCGGTGAATACATTGTTTACATATTTTTTCTTTTCTTTTTTTTTGAAAGAGTAAAGATTTAGAGTTTAAAAACAATTTTTAATTTTAATTTAATTTTTAGATGTAATCAACAATTAACTATAAATGGAATGTTAGTGGATGAATGCACACCTAGTGGTGAGTATTCAAATTCCCGAACAGAAAAATAAAAATTAATTATAAATTCTATTTTCAGGGTTGTCACAAGTCAGGGAATTCAGGGAAAAGTGTCAGGAAAAATAAAATTGGTCAGGGAATGAGGGAAGAGTTAGGAAATTGTATTAAAAGTACTGGAAAAAATTTAATCTATAGAATTTATAAGAAAATTCTGAATTTTTTAGCCTTTTTTGTTTGCCTTATAAACTATGAATTTAATACGAATTCTAATACAAAACCTTCAATTTTTTCTATTTCTGATAATAATTTCTTTTTAAATAGCTTTATTCTTGAGTTAAATATTTATTTAAAAAAGAAGTTTTTGATGTTTTCGAATAATTTTACAAGAAATTCGTAAATAAATGTAATAGAACATTTTTTTGACTCTATAATAATTTCTAGAGTGAATCAGAATATTCTTTTGGGTCAGGGAAATAGTCAAAATTTTGTCTGGAAAACAGGGAAAAAGAAAATTAAATTTTTGTGGCAAACCTGATTTTATTTCAATAAATGAAGAATTTTGAGAAATTTTACAATTTTATTTATTTTATTTACAGATTTTGATACGGAGATTGTACGTATTTCTGATTTGGCTCGTAGTACGCCGACGCTTCAAATTGAAGTTTCAGATTTGAGTTTACCTGATATAACAACCCAAGTGAATGAAAGTACCCAAGAAGACACTGGCTACTTTTCACTAATTAACAGTACAAGCAATGATCAAAGTGATATTCAAAATTCTCTTCTTGACAATCATGAAACTTCCGTAATTGAGAGAAACACAACGCTCGAATCAATTCAAGAAATATCAGAAAATATTCAAGAGAATCAAACAGAAATAGCAGCAGACGAACAGAATAAATCCCATGAATTGTCCGCAACATTTTCCGAAACCATCGAGGAGACTCGAAATGAAGAAACTGCAAATGAATGTTCCACTAATCTTCAAGGGAGTAATGAAACTGCTGTAAATGAATCTGCTGTTCAAGAGGAATCAACAATTCAGAATGAATCAACAATTCAGCAGGAATCAAGCGAAGAAGTTTCTTCAACTATTCAGGAGAATGAAACTGTAACAGAAATTGAACAAGAAAAATCACAGGAAACTAGTGAAACACTGTCAGAAACTTTGAACACTACCCGAAATGAAGAAAGTACAATTGAACTAAGCGAAAAATTAAAAACGAACAAGGATATTTTAGAAACTGTTCAAGAGAATACAGAGACAAATATGGAAGTGGATCGCACTGAAGATTTGTCTGATGAACCATCTCATTTTGATGATGCCGAAATGGATCGCGATGATGATGAAGACGATGTTAATGAAGAAGTGGGAAATTCCGAAAAATTGGAGAACGGTAAAACTCGGACTGAATGTTCAAATGAAAAATCAAAATTAACCGAAGAAAATCAAAAAGAGTTAATTGAAAGTAATGAAACTGATTCTGGTTATCGTTCGGGTGAATCAGAAGATTTCGAGATTCCACGCAGAAGGTATTTTAATAATTTAATAAAAAATGAATTCACTCACTATCGAATCTTACAAACGCTATTTTCTTATGACTACTCGGAAAATCTTTGCAGACTTCGCACTCGATAAGTATTTTAAAAAAGTAGCAAAAAGTAGTTTTCAAACTAAAAAAGTAGTTATTAAAAAAATTAAACTTGACGACCAAAAAAAAACTCGATTTAGAAACTTTACAAAACTGACAAAAATTACATTTTATATTTTATTTTCCTGATTTTTTTTCTAATTTTCATCAAAAATGCTAATAAATTGAATTTCTGCAACGAATTTTATTATATTCATGAAATAATTTAAATATTTATAAAAATAATTTAATTCTTGCGAAGAATTTATTTATAAAAAAATTGGGAATAATTGATTTCTTTCAACTAATTTTATGCAAATTCTAATTTAAATAATTGAATTCCTGAGAAATTTTTATTATTCATGAAAAGAATTAAATTCTTGCGAAGATTTTTACAAAAAATTTGTTAAATAATTGAATTCTGTTTGGAAATTCTATGAAAATAGTAGATATTGAAAATCATTGAATTACGAAAAGTTTTTAAAAATAATTAAATTTTACAAAGTAAAATTATATTCAAAATAATTGAAATCCTGCGATGATTTCTAGTATTTATGAAAATAATTGAATAGTTGCAAAGTATTTTATTAAAATTTTCAAAAATAATTGAATTCCTGAGAAGAATTTTATTATTTATGAAAATAATTGAATTATTGCGAAAAATTTTATTAAAAAGTTTAAAAAGAATTGAATTTCTGTGAAAAATTTTGTTATAAAATCAACTCGAACGTTAAAGATTTTTTTAATAAATTTTTTCTTTTTCTTTTATAAATATTACAGAAATTTTATAATTTTCAGGAGTAAACGAACTGAGAATATGGTTTGTGTCGCTAAGGATTTAAATGAAAATGTCTGGAAGCCAATACCTTTCGATCAAGGTATTCCACAGAAATTACCAAAGTCCAGAACAAAATTCAAACTTCCCTGTCATATATCTCTGTTAAAATCGAAACCAAATTCGGTGAGTTTACAAATAAATAATTTTGAAAAGTATTTTAAATAATTCAATATTTTTGACTGTAGATGCAATTTTTTAATTCAATTTAAAATAATGAGAAATTTTTTACTGCAGCGTAAGCGAAAGCTTCCAACCGAGGAAAAGAAGAGGAAACGGAATTTATTGGGATTTTTGACAAACGAATCTCCCGAATCGCCGTTAAAAAAATTGAATATGTATTCACCATCGAGACCATTTATGCCTCTAAAGACAGGTAAGGGGATCACTAATTTTTTATTTAATTTACATTTTAGAAATCAGGGCAAAAGTCAAAAATTCTGTTTGAAAATCAGGGAAAAGTCAGAGGAATGCAAAATAATTTTTTGTGGTAACTCTGTTAATATTTTGAAATTCTTTGAAATAATGAAATTTTTAATTAGAAAATACATTTTAAATTTCATATCCAAACAAAATTAAAATTTAATTTATCTTTTGTTTGGATACGAAATTAAATTTAATTATTATAAATTATAAATTAATTATAAGATACTTAAAATTTATTTTATCTTCTGTTTGGATATGAAATTTAGAGTTGAAAAAGTTACAAGATCTGTAAAAATAAAGTTTAGAAATTAATTTGAAAGAAATCAATAATTATTTTAATTTTAATTACAGAGGAATTGAGTGATTTTCAAAAATCATTCGAAGACTGTTTCAAGAGTAGACAATGTTACGATGTCTTTCATTACGAGGCGGCAACAACAATTACAATGGATCTTCTCGGTTTTTTTCCAACATTCACAAAAAAAGATCCCCTCTTACATACAACGGGCTTCAAAACACTTGCACCAACACCCGAGCATATCTCAACAAGTGGCAGTGATGCTGGTTTCTCACCACGTCCATCATCGCCGGAAATTGTTATTTTCGACACAACAAATACACCACCCGATTCGCCACGCGTCTCAGAAACATACGAGGCCGAAACATTTGAGACTGAAAATTTTGACCTCGATGAAGAATCGCCTCTCCATTCAACATTGAATTATCAAAAAATCATTGAATCGCGAATGAAGGAAATACATCAAGAATTCGACGTGAGAACTGATTTAGAGCAGAATGTTGCTCGATGGCATGAAATGATTAGGCCAAAACTCGAGGAAATTGAGAGAAGACCACAATTTAATATTCACGAATACAGTGATTTAATTATCAAAAAATTGGAGGAAACAATGGAACGTGAAATTCCTTTTGAACAATTGATTGTTGATCAATCGCCCGGTGAAGCTGCACGTTATTTTTCAGCTGCATTACAATTAGCAAATACTTATAATGTCGATATTAAGACAAGTGAGAAAAACACCGATATTCAATTAACACTTCTTAATAATGATTTAACTCGACATGAAATCTCTTGTGAAACACCCGAAGTATCGAGATCGAAAAAGAAAAAATCTTCTAAACATTTAGCATGAGAAATATTTAATTTCAACGTGCTTTAAAAAAAAAGAAAATAGTGATACCGATATCATGTACAGTTTATAATACTTGATATATAAAAAATTATTTATCTCGCGGTTGTGTCATACTATTTATGACAAAAAAAAACAAATCTTTAAAAACGAAAATATTGTGATTCATGGTGAATTTTTCTCCCGGTAATTAACACAAATTTAAAAATGCACGTCTTTAGACAAAAAAAAAGTTAAGTACTTTATAAGTACAAAATTATATTTAATATATACACGTTAGGCATTTCTTTTCGTCTTTATATTTATTTTTTAATTCATGTGTTAGAAATTAGAATGCACTTTTTCATTAATTATTATAAATTAATTTTTTTATCACTATTGTCCAAAGTTTATTATTCGATATGAAAAATAGAATTTTTAATGTTTCAACATTTTCGTCAACTATTCTAATTTATTAAAAAAGATAAATATTTAATTTAATACAAATTAAAAAAAAAGTTATGTAACAAAAATACGTAAATTACCAAAGAAAATAAAGATGTTGAACATTAAAATACTAGAATATTTTTTAATTCTATTTCGATTTTTTTAAAATTTTTAAGTAATTGACTATAATTTAATAATTGTAGAAAATTTTACCTAATTGTATCGAATAATAATACTTTATTAATTCCAATAGAAGTGATAAATAATTATATAATTTTACTTCTTAATAATCATATAATTTTTCATATATTATTGTAAAAGGTGAAAAATAATTTAATGTCAATTTTATGCATGAAACACAGGAGTTATAGACCGAAAAATTGTATTTGCACAAGTTAATTAGTTTTAAATAGATTATTTAAAATGTAGATAAAAAACAAATTACCAGAAAATTCGTGATATACATAATTTTTATTTTCTATATAAAATTGTACTCCATTTTGTACAGAAATAACTTATATATTTTTGAATACCTGTAAAACTTTCAGAAGACAAAAAAAATTATTTAATGAAAAAATTAAAGTTAAGAAAACAAAAATATTTAACCAAAAAAAAGAGAAAATTCGTTGTATATTTAATTGATTTCACGAACAAATTACAATTATATGTCTTTTATTACTTTTTAAGAGTGGACAAATTGTATTCTGCGTAATGAAATATGTTTTGAAAATTATTTATTTTCAATGATATATTTCCCGTACTTATTGTAAAAAAAAATTACTTCTATTTCTTTTGTGAAAAAAATGTGAATTTGAAAAAAAAATATCTTTAAAAAAGACAAATTAAAAATAATTTCTGAAAAATCAATAAATTTCTTTTTTTGTGGTCTATTTTGGAAATAATTTACAAATGTTTTAGTGGAATTAAGTTTTTATTTGAATGTATTTTACAAGTTTGGTTTAACTTTGGCTTGCGTAATTCATTGTTAAAACATAAAGAGAACAAAATCAATTTTTTAGAATTTGGCTTTTAATTAGTTTATTCATTTGCCTAGAAATTAAAGCAGGGTTTCTACAAGTCATGGAAAATCTGGAAATTTATCAATTTCCCTGACAATTTACTGACATTAAAATTACTTTCCCTAACGAAATTCTTTTTACAGAGGAAAATATTAATTTTTACGGAAAATGAGTAAAATTTGTAAATTTAAATAATTTCTAAAAATTACAATTATAATTCTTCCTGAATTTAATTATTTTCTACAATTTTCAACTGAACTTCATCTCTGAATCAATTAATTTAAATAATTTTCCAAAAGTTCTTCTAGAATTCAATTATTTAAATACAAAGACTAAATTTTTTATAATAAATTGTGACTCTCCATAGTTTTTTTTTAAGTTATTAAGGTATAATATTTTCAAAAAATTTTAATAAAGAAATTCTTACAATTAATTTTTTAAAAATATTTTGAAATAATTTTTGAACGATAATAGTTTTTCAATTTTGAAAAATTTCCAAACAATTAAAATCTTTTAAAAATAATTGAATTTTCATTTTTTAGTTTGCCTAAAAAGATTTTTCATTAAAATTTTTGAAAATTCAATTATTTACAAAATTTGCAATTAAAATTCTTCAAAAGTTGATTTTTAAAAATTGTAACAAAATACTTGAAGTAAATGAATTTTTTTCAATTAAATTTTACAAAATTTTAACTATTGAAAAACAATTTTTGAAGGATTTGTTTATAGTTATTTTTCGCTTTATAAAAATCAAAATAAGTTGCACTTTTTTACTAAAAATTGAGGTATTTTGTTGCAATGTGGGGAAGAAAAGTCACAATTTTTGAAAATAAGTCGAAAAAGCCTCAATTTTCTTAATTTCCCTGACAAAATTTTTTTTTCATGACATTTATCTGACTTAACTGACAAAAATTTTGTTTTAATGTGTCATGGAAATTTTATCATTTATCATCTGGAAATCATGGACTTTTATAAGAAGAAATTTGTAGAAACCCTGTAAAGACAATGGCTTTTTGAGTAAAATTTAAAATTTGTTTCAATTGTTAATAAAAAGTATTACAAATTTAACTTTTAAAATTTAAATACACTTTTCTTTTTAATCAAACTTTTCTAAATAATAAATATTTGATAATTTTTAAATATTTAACGATTCCTGTAAATTTACCTGATTATTACGAATACAATAATTTACGTAATAACAATAACATTTTGAATACATAAAACAGATCTAAATTTTTCTTTTCTCGAAATAATTGTCACTGTCATTCATACTTGCTTGGGAGATTCAATACAATATAATTGCATTTAGTGTTGTTTATATAAAAAGTGGAAAAAGTCTTTTCGAAACTTGATATATAGACTATACTGCATTGAATTAAATTTTAAATATCGAGTGTTTTTAACACTTTAAAATTATTTTATTTTGTTGTTGTTGTTGAGGCAGTGCCTAAGCGATAAAATATGTAAGATAATTAAATAAATTATATTACCTATAATACTGCCTTAAAATTTTTCTTCTAAATTTTATATTGTTTTCTTTTTCATTTTTTTTCTCTCTTGCCGATTATAGTATTGCACAAGTTTTATTATATAATCAGATCTCAGAAGTTAAAAAAAATTCGCCATTTTTTTAAGTTCTATGATGCAACGGAATGAACAGTACCAATTTGATATTTCCAATCGGCTGGCACTAATTCGTCTAATCTTCGATCTAAAAATCCTACACACGTTGCTAATTGAGAAGCAGCTTCCTCAACTGCTTGAATATGAGCTGAAGCAACTTCCGGTAATGCGCACTCAGCAGCCATTACCTGAAAAATATTTCAATTTTTTTTTCTTTTCATTTATTCTCTTAAAAATTAGAATTCATTTTGAATTATTATATTTTAATTATTTAAATTCAAATTAGTTACTTTTAAGTTCATCAAAATTTTAATTTATCTAAATTTCAACTGATTTTAATTTTAATGGAAATTAAATCTACTAAACTAAAAATTTATCGTTTTTATTTGTTAGAAAATTAATCGATTCGAAGGTAAAATTATCCAAATTCTAAACTCTTTGAACTTTAATTATATTTTAATTATTTAAATCCAAATTAGTTACTTTGAATATTAATTTTTTCTCGCATCGTTTTGTATTACCTGTATTCGGAAAATAATTTTCATTCTCTATGAAGAGTAATCATCTAAATGTCAAATGAATAAATTTTCTTTTCTTACCCTTTTTTCTAAATTTGCCAATTTTGATTTCAAGGCATCAATATATCCTGGTGGAATAGTTCGCTTTTCCACTGGACCTGTTGAGAAAATAGAAACTATAGATGATGATAATAACGAAAAATTTGTATCTGCATTACGTTAGTCTTTGTTTTAAATACTTGGATAAATAGAACTGAAAATAAAAAAAAATGAGAAAAATAAGAGTTGGATACTTACAAAATTGGTGAACACGAACAATGTCAATAATAAAAGGCCTGGAAGAATAAAAAAAAATCATTTTCGAATTTTCTAAACAAAGAACAAGTGATTAAAAACATAATGAACATAATGAAAATACAAACTTGTCTTTTGATGATCCACTAAGTAAACTGGAAAGTGGAATAAGATTATTGTCGTGACGTCTAATTTTTAAAACCCTAGTTGAATCCTCCTCGACACCAATCCAGGAATAAATTGACGATTTCAATTCATCTAATGTTGACCCAGAAGGCAATGTAACACGACGTAAAGTAGATTCTAAATCTGTCACATCTTCCTCAGATTCTGAACATAAATTAATGTGCCTTGAATTTGTAATTTGTAATTTTCAATTTAAATTGTAATGTTTTCTTTGTCAGTAAACTTACCAAGTTGATCGTATCTACGAATTAAAACCCATAAATTAATTTCACTAATTCCCATGTTGACGATAAGAATTGTACAATTGTCCACGTATCGTATGTATATTAATTAGATTTATCAAGTTACAAGAAATGTAACAAAATCATCCAAAATGTTGAAATATTAATTAATACTTTTTATCGCATGAGTAAATATGTCAAAACACTGAATTTATAATTAGTGTCTTATAAATACGTAAGTATACATGTGTGTTTATTTTGGATATTATTAAACTTTACGAGTCTCGTATATATGTTTTAGAATATTTTTATTAACTTTCTTCACTTTCTTGAAAAACACCGTTTCACAGAAAAAAAATAAGAAAAATGTTCCAATTTGGAACTACTAATTAAAGGGATAACGGGGACAAGACAACAATTTGATAACAATAGATCCAATAGATATTTAACAATAAACTTTTAAGATAAAAGCTTCTGCTAGTTTTTGCGACTGCGCATTCGCCTTTACTCAGATAATAGCGCTAAAATTCAAATTTACAGTAACAATAATTGTTATAATATAAAATACTGATTTAATATAAATAATGAAAAAATTTGTCAATAATTAAATGTCTTTGGGAAATTTTATTAAATTTTTTTTGAAAATAATTGAATTCTTGCGAACGATTTATTACAATTTTTTAAAATAATGGAATTTCCAAGAAGAAATAATGTATTACTTTTAAAAAATAATTGAATTATTGAGATGAATATTGTTATTTATGAAAATAATTAAATTTTGAAAAGAATTTTATTAAAATACCTCAAAATAATTGAATTTTCGGAAATAATTTTATTATTTATCTTTAATAATTGAATTCTTTCGAAAAATTATTTGTGTAAATAATTATAGATTCTTAGAAATAATTTTTTTAAAATTAAAAAATTATAATTGAATTTTCTTCAAGAAAGTTTTTGAATAATTTTGAAAAAAATTAAATTCTTTCGAGGAAAATTTGTAAGAATTAAATTGAAAATAATTGAATTCCTCAGAAGAATTTTTTTCATTCAAAAAATTCTATTTAAAATAATTGAATTTTTCCGAAGAATTTTTAATACAATAATTTTCGAAAATAATTGAATTTTTTTTAAGAATTTTATTAAAAAATTTTTGCGAAAAATTTTATTGAAATTATATTTAAAAAATAATTTATAATTTCTTCGAAGAATTTTATTGAAACTTTAAAAAGTAATTAAAATTCTGCGAAGAATTCAATTCTTTATAAAAATAATTGAATTCTTGCCAAGATTTTTAATTATTTATGAAAATAATTGAATTTTTGAGAAAAATTGTATTAAAAAGTTTTTCAAAAATAATAATTAAATTGTTTCGAAGAATTTTTTTTTTTTAAATTATATTTAAAATAATAATTAAATTCTTGAAAATAAAATTTATCAAAATTTGAGGAAAATAATTTAATTATTTAGGAAAGTTTTATTTTAAAACTTTTAAAAATAATTTAATTTTTTTTCAAGAAATTGAATTGAATTAATTAAAAAATGTAAAAGAAGTAATTGAATTATTTCCAAGAATTTATTTTTGCGAAGAATTATATTAAAATTTTAGAAATCATTAGATTCTTTCAAAAAATTTTATGAAAAAATTTTTAAATACTTGATTTTTTGAAAATAATTGAATTCTTGCGAAAGATTTTATTAGAATTTTTTAAAATTAATGGAATTTTCAAGAAGAAATGTATTACTTTTAAAAATAATTGAATTATCGAGATGAATATTGTTATTTATAAAAATAATTGAATTTTGAGAAGAATTTTATTAAAATACCTCAAAATAATTGAATTTTCGTGATTAATTTTGTTATTTATCTTTAATAATTGAATTTTCGTGATTAATTTTGTTATTTATCTTTAATAATTGAATTTTTTCGAAAAATTATTTGTGTAAATAATTGAATTCTTATAGAAAAAATTTAATTAAAATTTAAAAAAAAATAATTAAATTACAGAGAAGAATTTTATTATTTTTAAAAATAATTGAACGTTTATTAGAATGTTTAAAAATAATTAATTGAAGTTCTGTGAAAAATTTTATTATTTTTGAAAGTAATTAAATTTTTCATATATGAATTTTATGAGCATTGTTATAAATAATTAATTTTTTTTGTCTATAAATATAATAAATATTAATGGAAATTTTATTTTAAATAATTGAATTCTTGTGGAAAACTTTATTTGTGAAAATAATTGGACTTTTTCGATTAATTAATTTAATAATAATATATAGTTTTAAAAATAATTGAAATTCTTCGATGAGTCTTTATTAATCATGAAAATCATTAAATTCTTATGCTTATAGAATTTAATCAAAAAATTTTTTAAAAAAAATTGTATTTTCATGAAAAATTTTATTATTAGTAAAAGTAATTTGAATTATTAAAAAAAAAAAATTGCATAACATTTTCTAAAATAATTGATTTTTTCGAAATTTTTTTTTTGAAAATTAACGAATTAAAAGTAGTGGAAATTCTCTAAAAAAAATATTATTTATATTCTTTGTTCAAAAAATTGAATATATAATAATTTTTTTACCTTCTCTATTCTTCAAAATAATTAAAATTTTCGTACTGAAGATTATTTTTTATTTTTTCTGTAACAAATAACAATTTTTGGGAAATTCAATTTTCCTTGTACAAGAAAGTTTAATTATTATCAATTTTGAAAATCTGATGTCAAATTTGAAATTAATATTAAAATTTTTGTTAAAGTTTTTTTTTATCTGTAAACTTTTAAAATAATTTCATTATTTGTGAAATGTAATTGAATTCTTGCCAAGAAATTTTTGATGATAATTAAATTTTTTGAGGAATTTATTTAAAAATTGTATTAAAAATAATTGAAATCCTATGAAAAATTGTATTATTTCTATGAAAATAAATAATTGAAAGCATGGGAAAAATTTTATTATTTTTGTAAAAATATATGAATTCTTAGGAAGGATTTTATTAAAAAATTTTGTGAATAGTTTAATAATTTAATTTAATTTAATTTTATTTCTCCATTGTACACTTTACATAAGTTTTACAATATACTTTCCCGCAATACTTAAATTTAAAATATCTTATAAATAGTAGTATTAATTCTCTATACATTTAAATCACATCAGTTAGATTGAACTTCATTTAACAAATTTATTATAAATTTAACAATTTATTAGTACTAGTATAAGAATAAGATACGACTTTGTTGAAAGGAGAAATTAAAATAAAAATATGTGACGAATGAAAGATATAATATTCTAAGAAAATTATCGGTACACTTTACATAATTTTTACTCAAAAAAATTATTTATTTATTATTATTATTAATATATATCTATATATATATATATATATATCTATTATATTTCGATTTATTTTCAGCCATTCTTTATCTATGAACTATTCTTCAATAAATTATATGTCGAATAGGATGCTTTTAATATCTGAAATTAAAAGAATTATATCAAAAATTTGTAAAAATATATTACAAAATTATTATTTTTACAGAAAAAATCAATTAAAAAAATGAAAAATTAATATATAAAAATATATCTTTTATATACTTATTTAAATTAAATTTATTTAATTAATTTATTTATCGTTTGACAGAAGTTATTAATAATTTTATTATTTTCAAAAAAATATTAATATTCACATAATATTCACAAATACGAATTGAATTTTTTTTCTATCAAATTAAATTGAAGCAAAAATTAATTGACAAAAAATTGATACACACTTTCATGAAAGTTTCTAATGACATGACGATAATAGAAGCAGCAGACAATTTTATTGGTTGTACAGTTCGCATCATTAAAATAATCAAGCTTTTCTTTGTTCTTATTGTTAATGAATTCCAATTTAGAAAATATGCTGCTGTCCCAATTTCCGTACTCTAAACACAAAATAAAATTTTTTTTTATTAATTAGGAGGGGAAAATTTGTCATTTTTTCTCCTTTTTTATAATGATCCTAAAGTTCTGAACGTTCAAATGAACAAAATTTATTTATTTTCTTCTTTAATTTAAATATTTATTACAATAATTTTTTGTCGATATAAAATAAATGAAATATAAAGTTTCTAAGTGTGAAATTTAAGTTTTTAATTTTTATTGCAAACAATAAATTATAAAAACATTTCTAATAAAAAGTGTTTCGTTCATTTGAACGTTCAAAACTTGTGGATCATTTTTTATATACCTTTTCAGTGATTTGTTGACCAAAATAACAGTAGATAAAAATTTGTATTGTATATGAATTTGCGCAAAATATCATTAACCAACTGTGATGACTATTTAAATTCATATTCGATAAGCTAAAAATAATTGTACAAAGACTTATCGTTGAGGCGAAAAATTGCATAAAAATCGAAATTCCAAATTGTTTATTTACATTGTCGCCGATACTGTAAAAAATATTTTCTTTTTTCCTTTTTTTGTTTTTCTATTTACTTCTTTGTATAAAAAATATTATATTATATAGAAAAAAGGCTTAAATTGTTCAGTGTTTCACAAATAAATAAATAAATTATATAATAACTTACGCAAGCAAATGAAGATGCTTTTTTAAACATTGCTTCAAAATTTCAAGTTCCTGATTGTATTTCACTTCATTAATATTTTCGGGTATTTTCGAAAGTAAATTCAAACGGTACATCACTATTTCCAAATGACCGCACAATTGTAATAAAACTGCTATTGCCAATGTTTCAAGTGCCACGTTAACTTTCACAATCAATAATAAACTAATTCCTTCATGTAAATATTGTAAACAGAATACGACATCAGATTCAAGAGAAAATGGTGTCCATGCTGGATATGGTAATGTTCTAGTTGATTTTGATGCAAATGGTGCTATAATGATCATTGTTGCAGTCATACATACTGCCACAAAAAAACACAAAGAATACTTCCTATAATTTACGAAAATAATTCAATTTAATCTCAAAACAAACTTTTTTTTTATAATATTGATACAATTAATTTTTATACCGAAAATTTGATTTTAAATTTAATCAGCATTAATTCAATAAAATAAGTAAAATAAATAAAATAACTAAACTCAATACATTATAATAATCGTAAGTTTCCTTCCCGTTAGCAAATTATCTGCATTCATTCATTTGTTTTGAATATTAATTTTTGTGGGTTATTTTTATTTTTTTTAATGTCAAAAAAACGAAAAAAAACTCGTTTTATTCACTTCACAAAATTGACAAAATTTCCATTTCATATTTTTTATTTTCCTGACTTTTTCCTAATTTTCATCAAAAATATTTACTTTTTTCTTATCCTGCTTATAAATTGAATTTCTGCTACGAATTTTATTATTCATGAAATTTAAAATAATTTAATTCTTGCGAAGAATTTTATAAAAATTTTTAAATAAGTCATTTCTTTCAAATAATTTTATGCAAATTCTAATTTAATAATTTAAATAATTGAATTGATGAAAATTTTTATTATTCATGAAAAGAATTGGATTTTTACAAACCATTTTTTAAATAATTGAATTCTATTTGGAAATTTTATGAAAATAGTAGATATTTAAAATCATTGAATTGCGAAAATTGTTTAAAGATAATTAAATTTTACAAAGAATTTTATTAAAAAATTTGTCAATAATTGAATGTCTGTGGAAAATTTTATTAAATTTTTTTAACTTAGAATGTTTTCAGGACCTTAAAAATTTTCAATGTTTTCAGGACAAATTTATTTGATTAAATTTTGTTGAAAATAATTAAATTTCTAAAAAACATTTTATTATTTATGAAAATAATTTAATTCTTGCAAACGATTTACTAGAACTTTTTAAAATAATGGAATTTTCGAAAAGAAATTTATTATTTTTAAAAATAATTGAATTATTGTGATGAATAATATTGTTCTTTATGAAAATAATTGAATTTTGAAAAAAATTTTATTAAAATACCTCAAAATAATATTGAATTTTTGGGAGTAATTTTTTTATTTATCTTTAATAATTGAATTCTTTCGAAAAATTATTTGTGTAAATAATTGAATTCTTAGAAAAAATGTTATTAAAATTTAAAAAAATTGAATTATTTCAAAAAAATTTAATTAAAATTGTATTTAAAACAATTAATTTCATTCGAACAATTTTATTAAATTTTTGAAAATAATTATTCAATTCTTTCATAGAATTTAAAAAAAACATTTTTTTAATAAAATTGAAAAATAAAATTTTCAATTATAATTATAAACAGACAAGATTATTTTTTATAAAGTTAAAAAAATTCTTTGTCTAACTTAATTATTTTCCAAATTTTCAATTAAAATTATTAAAAAAACATTATTCTCAAAAATTTTAAGAAATTCGTCAAAAGAATTTAATTATTCATAAAAAATAAAAAAAAATTTTAAAGTCATTTGTAGATTTAAATAATAAACACCCTGAAAACCATAAAATTTTGAAATATTTTATTTTCGCCAATGAAAAAATGTTTAAAACTGCGAGTTATTTTTCTAGAAGTGATTAATATAACAATAAAATATGCTATGTTTGCATAAATTTTGCTTTTTAATTAATTACTTTTTATATAAATCACACTTATAATGTGTATGGAAAAATATTGTTTGAGACCTGGAAAACCTGGAAAAGTCAGGGAATTTCATTCGAGAAAAATTGTAGCAACCCTGAACTGTCAAGGTTAATATATTTATAAAAAAATTTTTTAGAAAATTTTAAATATCTTTAGGGAAAAAATCCCTATAATTTGTTAATAATAATCGTCGTGATTCCAGATTTCCGGATCTCTGTCCACACTTGAAGTTAGTTATGGTTATTCTTTTGTTTTTTATACGTTTGTTTTGAAAATTAATTTTTGTGGGTTAAGTATTAGCATTTTTTATATTTTTAAATGTCAAATTTTTCAATGTTTATGTTATTATTGTACAGTGCTGCCAGATTGGAAGAAATATAGTAAAAACTTGAAGATTGTTTGAAAATGTTGTGAAGGCTGTGTATATATCAAGTAATTATGAAAATATTTATAAACATTTAAATAATATAAATAAACCATTTTTTAAAGATAAATTATAATTTTTGGTCTTTACGTTTTTATGATTATAATAATAAATGTAATAATTATTAATTACTAAAGTAATTGTTACTGTTCCATTTATTATTTTGCAAATCAAAAAATGTTATATTTTCAAATATAAACATTAATTTTTTAATTTCAGATTAACTACATAATTAACTATTCTTGTTTATTATTTTCAAAAATGTTAATAAGAGTTTTCGAAAGAATTTAATTATGTAAAAAAAAATTTTTATAAAAATCAAATGACTAATTATTTCCAAATTTTTCAATAAAAACTTTGCAAGATTTTAGTCATTTTCAGTGCATTAATTTTTAAAATTAAAAACATTGAAAACTTTTACTTTCAAATTGCGAACAGATTCAAACACAGCAATATTAATTTATTTCTTTATAATTCTTTGTGAAATTTATTTTCTTTTATCATATTCTAGAAAAAATTATAACCAAAATCTGAAGAAAGTTTTTTGATTAATTTAAAGATTTCTGAAGATAAATAAGAAAATTCTGAAGATTTGTCGTTTCAATCATCTGGCAGTACTGTTATAGTGTTTGATTCAATTTTTAGCTTTACAACTATCATTTACTCTAAAGGTAAATACTTTTCTATAATTTAATGTTAAACATTATTTCAATATATTGAAAAAAGTTATTTGATATAATTTACATTCAATTGAATTTTATTTTTATAAATTTCTTAATGCAGAATATTTAATTTTTTAACTTTTTAATAAATTTTTAACTTGCAAAACTCTAAATAATGTAATTGTTAAAAATATAATATTTATTTTTCATAATTTAAAATTATTAATTATTTTCATAATAATTTAAAATAATTACTATATTATTAAAGACTACAACATAAATTTAAATTATCAAAGTATATTTTATAAAATAGTAATTTAATACAAGTTTTATATTTATATTTTTTATTACATAAAAATATTGTCTAATGTCATGTTTATTTTATGAACTTTTAACGTGTCTTAATTTTCATATGTTTTTAATTAATACGTGATTTATAGAATATTCAACAAATCAATGAAAATATATTGTCAATTTTTTCAATTAAAAATATATTACATCAAATATCTATTCCCAATATTTAAATAATGTTAACATTAAATTATGGACACATACCTGCCGAGTAAATAATAATAATTATAAAGTTAAAAATTCAATTAAACAACCAATATATAGAATTAAAATGTAGGGGCTATCATACGCCTAAAATTTATCTGAAATTTTTTTTTCTTTGTTTCTAAAAACGAATTTAGAATATTTTTTTTATGCTTCATTATAATATTATATTACATCTTGTAATTAAATAATTAATGCAAGTTATAGTTTGTATTTATACTATAGATATTTTGTTTTCCAAAGAAATTAGAATTAAAAGTTGTTAACTTTATTATTTTTCAATTAATTTAATTTTTTGCAGTTATGGTAGTTTCAAAAGATACGGAATTTTTTGTTTAAAAAGCTAAATGAATAATTATTTTTTTAATTTTTGGAGTAATTAAAATTTTCGTAATCAAAATTATTTTGAAAATAAAAGTATAAAATATGTAACAATTTTTGCGAGATTCAATTTTCTTCGTACAACATGAAAGTTTAACAGCAGTAATAGTATTTTAACAAAATTTATAGGATTCACTTAAAATTCGTTTCTAATACGTTAAATATGACATTAAAATTTAGAAATTCAAAATAGAACTTCCATTTGTCTGACTTTCTTCTAATTTATCGGACTCAGTGATTTCTGGGGTGAATTTGGTAAAGTTCTAAAATGATTAATTTCTATGTTGAATTCGTTATTTTGAATTTAGAAAATCTGATGTTAATTTAATTATTTTTTCGTTATGCACGACAAAAAACATTTACCTGGATAAACTACAGATTTCACTTTATTAGCGAAATTTTTCAGTGCTTCAATTAATACTTTAAAAAGTATATTTAAATTAAAATGGCTTTATATTGTTTAAAATAAGCAATGTAAAAGATAAAATTTGCTCAAAAAATAATTTTTCACCTCCTGCTGGTTACCGGCTGTGGCTATTTTTTTATTAATTGTGAATTAAATTAATTTTTATGACCCAGATACTAATTGGAATTTTTCTAGCATGGTGGCCACTAAAAACAGTAAAAAAATTTCCCTGACTTTTTCCCGACTTTCCCTGACCAATATTCTGGGTGTTTTTAACTTGGTTTCTAATGAACAATAATTTAAATAAGAAATATATCTCTCAAATTATTATTAATAACTACTATTCATTTCAAACAGTTGAGAAGGATGTTTTAAGGATTTTTGAATCAATTTGTAGAAGTAGATAAAATTCTTTATTTTTAAAATTAAATCTTTAATCTTAAAGTAGCTGAGACTGCGGCTAAAACTTAAATTTTGAAAAGATGTTTTTTAGTCAATAAATCCGTTTAGATGCAAAAATATATAAATAGATCAATCTTGTATAGGCCAATTGTCCTCACCAACATTTAATAAAAAAGCTTCTAATATTTTAGCGTAAAATAAATGTTTTGCTCTTTTTTCAAAACTTTGATTTTGTAACATTTAACAATTATAAATTTAATAAACTAAAATTTATTTATAAATAAAAAACAAAATTATGGGTTTAATTGTCGTGGGCGGTTTCGTTTTTCGGCCGTGTACTTGCCTAATGACATAAATACACTGAAAAAAATTATTTGATTCAATTAATTCGAATTATTTGCAAAAATTTTATTTGGATCTAATAAATATTTATTTGCTTCAAATAACTTGAATTATTTGAATCACATTTGTTTAACTCAAATAAATCTTAATTGGATCAATTAAATAATTAATTGATTCTAATAAACGAATTTATTTAATGCAAATAATTAGTTATTTGAAACAATTTATTTATTTATTTCACTCAATTAATTGGATATTTGATATAAATAAAAATTATTTGATATTTATATCTAACTATTTCCGTTAGAAAGATAATGCAATTTGACTGTTTTGGCTGTTTAATATTTAGCCCTAGTCTCCCTTATATAAATTTTTTTTTCTTTTTATAATCTTTACAATTTCCCTGACTAATTAAAAAATTCCCTGACTTTTCCCTGACCAGTGGCCACCATGTCTAGCCATAGTTCAGGTCCAGTAATGTAAATTCTATTTAAATTGAGACCATTAAGTGAAAGTATTTGAATTTAAAAAAAATTAGAAGTTCGAAGTTCTTAAATTTTTTTTGTAAACTTTAAAGTTTCAAAATAATATAAAATGAAAATTTAATTCTCTATAATTGTTAACTTTTTCCACTTTTAATTATTTCAAACTTTTTGTTAGGTAATAATAATTATTTCTTTAAACATTTTTTAAAATAAAATGGAGTTTAAATTGTTTAAAATAAGCAGTTTGATACAACATTATTTAAAAATTTAAAAATAAAAAATATTTAAAAATTTTGTTAAGTAATTTGCATTAATTTCTATTTTTTATTATAATTTTTTTTAACGAAATATCAAGTATTTTTTTTAAAGAATTAACAAATTTTCGTAAATTTTATTTTTTAATCATATAATTATGTATTTATTGATCGTGATTACAAAAATAGAATATTGTTAGAAAAAAGAAAAATTTTGAAAATTACCTTTATTAGAAAAATAAATTTTTAGAAAATTAGCTTTATTAGAAGACAGAAAATTTAAAAATCACCTTTATTATAGAAAAAAGTTTTTTAGAAATTCTTCACCTTTATTAGAAAAAAAAATATTTTTGAAAATACGATTTAGAAAAACTGTATCCCAACCATTATTAGAAACATAAGAATGAAAATTAAAATATTTGCAGAAATTATAATTTAAATCTTTTGAGTTTGAATTTTATTACATTTATATGAGCTTAAAAATAAAGTAAATAAACTCAATAAAGAAATGAAATAAAATAAATAAATAAATAAATAAATAATACAGTATAAATTAACATAAAAATAAATAAGCAAATATTTTTAAAAAATAGAAAAAATAGATCACCTTCCTTTTGTAGAGTAACTATTTAAAATTTCATACTCGTAAAAATCTTCTGGTTGACATATATCAGACGCGAGCATTTCTTGTGTTTTCATAAATATTTCACGTCTATTACATACAAGTATTATTTTCACAATTGTCATTATTGCTATTGTGCAAGAGAACAAACTGTGCGATAATGATTGAATATTATCGTGCTCTTGAAATAGACGGACACAAACTATAAAGGTGAATACTGAAAATACGGTTATCATAAAAATAGAATAAATTCGATAGAAGAATAATTTCCAATTTTCCGTCCACTCGACTGGTGTCCAGAGACCAGAAATTTCAAAAAGTTTCAACGAATATTCACCGATGTAAATTGCTTTTATATTTTCGTCCAACATTTCCGTAAACAATTATATATACTTGTGGACAGTTAAACTTTCTTATATTGGAAAGAAAAATTAATCTTTACGTTGAAAAAAATTTTTAGAAATTAAATTTTTGAAAGAAAGTTTGAATATAAATTTTTTAAAAATAAATTACTCTTTCAGAGCGAGGCGAATTAAATAAAAATATTTTAAACTCTTTGAGCTTCTTCTATTTAATATTCAGTTCAGAATAATTTTGATCTCGTAGTTTTTCTTTTTTTTTTTTAAATATTTCTGCGTAGTTTCTTTGCGAAACTTGTGCCATATTTCTCGTTAGTTAATAATTTCTCGAAATAATTTGAGAAAGTCAGAATAAAGGAGAATATATAAAAAGAAAATTCAATTACAGTCTCAATATATTAATAATTCAAAATGTGAAAAAGTCTCTTTTTTTCACTGTGGCATCAAACGTATTATTTGAAATTGATTTTGACGTTTATTTTTTCCTTCAACAAATGCGAAGAAAAAAAAGAAATAACATTGATGGAGACAATTTGAATATTAAAATATTCTCATTGTTACAAACCAGTAATTTATTTCCTTTTTCTTTATTCGCAACTACAAAATATAAAAATACTTTGTTGCAGTATTTTTTTTTCATTTAGACTAATTTTTTTTTTGTATGAAATATCAATTATCTTATGTTTTATTCTTGGGGAAAATATTAGAAGACAAGAATTTACATAATAGTGGTAAATTAAAGGTTTTTAAATATTCAACAAGTCTTGCGCAGAATGATAAAATATTTTCTTCTAAAAATAATTCGCAGAAGATACTTAGAAATATGGTTATATGAACATAATTCACATTGTCTATGGTGTTCGTGTGTTTTGGTTTAATCTTCATTGGCAAAATTTTTTACTAGTTTTTTTTTTAAATTTTATATTTTTTTTTAACAAGGTTTTTCTTACCAATTTATTTATACCTATCAACTTTGTTTTTACAATTTTTTGCAACAACGTTTTTCACAATTTTTTTGTAACAATATTTGTTATTCTGGTTTATTGATATTTTTTTTATATAGAAATTGATATTTTTTATATTGAAAACTTTTGATTGTATAATTATTAATAAAAATATGATGCTAATAATAATAATTATGAATTGGTTCAATTTTACGAAGAGATGAATTCATACACGTAAGTTTTATTTTCTTTTTCTATCTAAATCTTCGTTTTTTTATTTTTTTTTTATTTTTTATTAACAAAATTTTTTACATTTTACTTCAATTACTTAATTTTTACTTTTTACCTAATCTCTCTCTCTCTCTCTTGTGTAATAAATTTTCCTAAAAATTACAGGTGAATTTTTTTTAAATTTACAGAATTGGTGCAAATCTAAATAAACAATTTGGAAATTCGATTTTTATGCAACTTTTCGCCTCAACGATAGATCTTTGTATCTTGTTATTTACAATTTATCAAAAATGAGTTTAACCTAATTATCACAGTTGGTTATTAATTTATCTTTATTTACTGTTATTTCGGACAACAAATCTCCAAAAAGGTATTTTAAATTATTTTTTAATTTTCCTATTTCATGTTTCAATTAACATTTAATGAATGAATGAATTATTTATTAAATTTTATTTTTATTTTCAAAATCAACAAATATTTTGTTTCTGCAAGTAAATATTTACTTACTGCAAATAAAAATTATTTGCTTCAAAGTAAATATTTATTTCATGCTCGGAGTAATTGTTATCTTTTATGTTTTATAATAATTCAAGAGAAATGAGTGTTAAAATCATTATTTTATATTTTAAGAATATTGTTTCTGCAACTTGTTAAAAATTATTTTCATATTCCATTATTATCTAAAATTTGAACTAAAATTCATTTTCAAATTAATTTTTATTAGAAAATTCTACGAGAATTCGCAATTATTTAAATACAGAAGTAAATAAATAAATAAATAAATAAATTAATAAATAAATTAATAAATAAACAAATTTATTGAATAATTGAATGTTTATTAAAATTTAATTTTTATAAAGAATTTTATTACCAAATTTTTAAATAAATTTGTCTTTTGACGAATTTTAAGAACATTTTTTTTTAAAAATTCGATTGAAATTGTGTTAATAAAAATAATTAAAATTCTACGATGAGTTTTATTATTTCTAAAAATAATTGAATTATTGAAAAGAAACTTATAAAAAATTTGTAAATATTTTAATTCCTGTGTAATTTTTATTATTTATGAAAATAATTAAATGTTTGCGTACAATTTTATTATAGAATTGTTTTTAAATAATTTAAAAATAATAATTTAAAATAAATAATTTAAAATAATAATTTTTTTGTAAATCCATTATTTTTTATAATTAATTAAATATTTATTGACAAATTTAACTGATTTTAGACGATTTTGAATAATTAACAATTTTCATAAAAAATCTAAGTTCATTAAAATATCTAATTAAATTCATTCAATATTGAAATTTTCAAAAATTTCAAATTTAAATCATTTGAAGTTCATTTATTTATGTAAATTGTAAACGCAACTTTTTTAAAATTGAATTAATTTTGAAACATTTAAGAAAAATTATTCATTAAATAATTTATTTATTTTATGATAGTTATTCAAGATTTATGTTATTTAAAAATAAATGTTTGTCAGAAATTGAAAAAATTGAATGTTTTGTATTAGAATTCGGTTGGGGTAAGTACAGTTTTTTTAAAACAAATTTTCTAATTTTTTATTTTCTAAAATTTTTTTTTCTAATAAAGGTGAATTTCTAAAAAAACTTTTTTCTAATGAAAATGATTTTCTAATTTTCTTCCTTCTCATAAAGGTCATTTTCTAAAATATTCTTTTCTAATAAAGGTAATTTTCAAAAAAATTTTTTCTAACAATATTCAATTTTTGAAATAACGAATGATTAAAAAATAAAATTTACGAAAATTTTTTAATTCTTTAAAAACAGTACTTGATATTTCTTTAAAAAATTATAATAAAAAATAGAAAATCTTAATTAATAAATAGAAATTATAGGTATTTTTTTCCTAAAGATATTTAAAATTTTCTAAAAAAAAATGTTTTACAAAATAAATTAATTTTGGAAATTTTGATAGAAAAATGATGGAATTTTTTATTTTTTTTCAAAGAAGAACGGAATTTTGTTAACAAATTGTGATAAGAAATAGTAATTTTATAAAATTTTTTCTACTTTTTGAAACAGAAACTTATAAATTTGTAAACAAAATTGTGATTGAGAAACAGAAAATATGCAAAATAGTTTCTATTTCTTAATCTTAATTTTTTTTAACAATTTTCTAACTTTTATCAAAATTATGGAATTTTACAAATTTTAAGAAAATAAATATTAGAAATCATAACTTTTTAGAAAAACTTTTTTTGAAATAAAAACTTGTTAGAAAAACCTTTTTTAGAAAACAGATTTCATTAGAAATTGCTTTTTTTAGACAAAACGGATTAGAAATTGTTTTTTAGAAAAAGTTATCACCTACCTTAGAATTCATGTCAATTTTATAGTTTATGAGTCAAACAAAAAAGACAGAAAAATTGAGAATTTTCTTATGAATTCTAAAAATTTAATTTTTTTCAGAACTTTTAATAATAATTCCTGACTTTTCACTGAATTCTCTATGAAGGAATATATGATAATTATAATACAAAAAATAAATTAAAAAAAATAAATAAATAAATAAAAAAAAATATAAAAAAAATAATTAAAAAAAAAATAAATAAATAAATAAAGTATTGTCTTTTAATAAATGCAACCTGTAAATTATAAAAGTAAAAGAAAAAAAATTATTTTGCAATTATCAAGATGACGAAACTTTGATGAGGTTCAATATCTTGGATATACCCACAAAAATTAATTTTCAAAAAAAAAAACGAATTTTAATTGTAAAAAATTATGAAATTGTGTATAAGATCTAATTAATTAAAATATAATTGACTTAATTACACATTTTAGTGCGTCAATGTCAATAAAAAAAAAAAAAATGGGAAAATCTAAAAAAATAGTGAAAAAAAGGAAATGATGGTAAAATAACGAAATTTGATTTTGAGAGTTTTCTCAAGGAGCTTTTTCACCGATCTCTGCACTCGATCCTCAATATATTTGTGTCTGTAAGCGATCAGCTATTTCACGTTTGTCTGTGTATGTATATATATGTATAGTCTCAGGTCTCAGCAATAAAAGATATAGCCATCAGGGCAGAATTAGTTTTCCTTATTTTATCGCTACGCTCTTATTCGAGAGCAACTTCGCCGCAGCCTCATTCCCGTTTCTTTTCATACCAATTTCATTTGAATAAGAAGAACATTTTAGAGAGATTAAGATAACGTCGAGAGTGGGTGTCGACAAGTCCAACTTGCCGGATTTACCTTCAACTTAACAGTTTTCTGAAACGATTTTCTATATATATATATATATATATATATATATATATATAAATATATTTCACGACCTTTAACACAATATTTTTTATACCTATATAAATTAAGAAGAATTAAAAAAAATTAAAACAAACAGAATTTTTTCGTGAAAAAATATTAAAAGAAATAATTTGACTAAATAAATAATAAAATTAAACAGGAAAAAAAAGTCTGACTCCGTTTACACCTTAAATATTAGCCTTAAAAATAGGCTGAAAGTAAGACTTTTTTTTTAAGTTTGTAAGAAATATTTTCTTAAGAAAAAAAATGAAATTTTTATATAAACAAAAGAAATTTAAAGGATGATGGGGCAAAATTGACTTCCATTATAGTTTCATCTCTGGTCACCAAGTATTAATCAGAAGAGAAATGGAATATATATACAAGAACCCTAGGCAGGGGCATCTACGCAATTTCCTTCATTAGCATCAAATTTCCGCAACTCTAACCCCTAAACCTGTAATCTTATTATTTAGTATCATATTGCTTATTTACTTCATTTTTTAACATCATAATGGTGTACCACTTGAATATAAATCAATAAGGCACTTTTCATCGATTATTTATTCATTTAGTTTTAAATTAAACTGCAACTTGCAAACTTTTGTATAATATCTATACGGTGAAAAAAATTTTTATTTGATATTCAAATAACACCGAGTTATTATCAATAATTAAAAATCTGTCTTATATTATCAAATCAGTATTTACTTGAATTTATTTTTATGTAAATAAATATTTTTGTATAAAAAAATACCATCTCATAATGTGATGAAAAAGTAATAATTATAATAAATAATAGACGTAAAATTGATCGTTACTTTGAATTAAATAAATTTTTTCGCAGCCTGACAAAAAATTGATTCTTCTACTTAAAATACAAATTTTCTGTTTATTGACACATTTTTTTTTTAATTTGACACTGAAAAAGATTTGAACATTTTTTTTTAACCTTAAAATTAGATTTGTCAAACAGTTAGCCCTTGTTCTTAAAAAAACAAAAAATGTCTGACTAATCTGGATTTTTCTACTTACAATCAAAATTTTAAATCTTTATAAAACGTCATTTTACTTAAAAATAATTGTGCGACTAACTAAAAATGTTATTTCTAATTAAAAATCAAATTGGCCTGACTATAAATAATTATTCTACTTAAAAATCAAATTTGTCTGACTAAAAATTTATTTATTCAATTTAAAATTGATTATTCTACTTGAAAGTAAAATTTGTCTGACTAAAAATTGATTATTCTACTTAAAAATGAAAACTGTCTAACTTAAAATTGATTATTCTACTTAAAAATAAAAATTTGTTGACTAACAATTCATTATTCTAATTTAAAAAAAATTGTTTGTTTATATACATTTATTCCACTTAAAAATACAATTTGTCTGACTTAAAATTGATTATTCTACTTAAAAATAAAATTTGTCTGACTTAAAATTGATTATTCTACTTAAAAATAAAATGTCTGACTTAAAATTGATTATTCTACTTAAAATACAGATTTTTGAATTTCATTAATTTAATTTTTTTTTAATTAAAAATTGAATATTCTACTTACAAATAAAATTTGCCTGACTAAAACTGGATTAATCTACTTACAAATAAAATTTTCCTGACTAAAAATGGATTAATCTACTTAAAAATATAATTTGTTTGACTTAAAATTGATTATTCTACTTAAAAATAAAAATTGTCTGACTTAAAATTTATTATTCTACTTAAAATAAATATTTTTCAATTTCATTAATTTAATTTTTTTATTAATTTAAAATTGAATATTCTACTTACAAATAAAATTTGCTTGACTAAAAATTGATTATTCTACTTAAAAATAAAAATTGTCTGACTAAAAATTGATTATTCTACTTAAAAATAAAATTTGTCTGACTTAAAATTAATTATTCTACTTAAAAATAAAAATTGTCTGACTTAAAATTGATTATTCTACTTAAAAATAAAAATTGTCTGACTTAAAATTGATTATTCTACTTAAAATAAATATTTTTTAATTTCATTAATTTAATTTTTTTTTAATTAAAAATTGAATATTCTACTTACAAATAAAATTTGCCTGACTAAAAATGGATTAATCTACTTACAAATAAAATTTTCCTGACTAAAAATGGATTAATCTACTTAAAAATAAAATTTGTCTGACTTAAAATTGATTATTCTACTTAAAAATAAAAATTGTCTGACTTAAAATTTATTATTCTACTTAAAATAAATATTTTTCAATTTCATTAATTTAATTTTTTTATTAATTTAAAATTGAATATTCTACTTACAAATAAAATTTGCTTGACTAAAAATTGATTATTCTACTTAAAAATAAAAATTGTCTGACTAAAAATTGATTATTCTACTTAAAAATAAAATTTGTCTGACTTAAAATTAATTATTCTACTTAAAAATAAAAATTGTCTGACTTAAAATTGATTATTCTACTTAAAAATAAAAATTGTCTGACTTAAAATTGATTATTCTACTTAAAATAAATATTTTTTAATTTCATTAATTTAATTTTTTTTTAATTAAAAATTGAATATTCTACTTACAAATAAAATTTGCCTGACTAAAAATGGATTAATCTACTTACAAATAAAATTTTCCTGACTAAAAATGGATTAATCTACTTAAAAATAAAATTTGTCTGACTTAAAATTGATTATTCTACTTAAAAATAAAAATTGTCTGACTTAAAATTTATTATTCTACTTAAAATAAATATTTTTCAATTTCATTAATTTAATTTTTTTATTAATTTAAAATTGAATATTTTACTTACAAATAAAATTTGCCTGACTAAAAATAGATTATTCTACTTAAAAATAAAATTTGTTGGACTAAAAATTGATTATTCTACTTAAACACAACATTTTTTGACCTCAAAAGTTTATTCTGTTTATATAATTATGATTGGAAAAAATGCTTATTTTACCTGTCAACAAATTTTTTTAACCTAAGAATCAAATTTGTGTAACAAGTACTATACTTAGAAATATATAATATGTCTGAGTAATATCAATTTTTCTACTTAAAATTCAAAATTTCAATTTTTATTAACTTTTGTTCTTTATTTTTAATTTGAATTTTTAATTTAAAAATATTTCTGCCTAACTGGAATTTTGATATTTCTACTTAAAAATATCAAATAGGTCCAACTATAAACGCATTTATTATACTTAGGAATAAAATTCGTCTGACCAAAAATTGATTTCTCTACTTAAAATTTTCAATTTAAAAAAGTTTATCTTTTATTTAGAAAATTTTTATGGGGTTAACTTAAAATTGATATTTCTAGTTAAAAATTAAAATAATTAGTCCAACAATGAACTATAATTCTACTTATTTAGGAAAATTTGTCTGACCGAAAATTTGATTGCTCCACTTCTTCCCGTGTGTAAAATTCCATTTATCTTAAAAATAGTTGTGTTACGAAAAAAAACCATTCTTTAAAACTATTTTACCTAAAAAATCAAATTTGTTTAAAAATCAACCCTTGTTATATCTAAAAATAAAATGTCTAAATTTTCTTATAAAATAAAGTTTTGTTCTACTTAAAAGTAAACTCAAAAATAATAATTGTGTCTATAATTAAAATTGAAAATTCTACTTAAAAATGAAAGATGTCCGATAATAAATCTTTATTCTACCTAAGAATAATAAAATCTGTCTGACCAAAAATTATCTCCTCCACTTAATATTTCAATTTGCGTCAATGATAACTTTTGTTTCACTTAAAAATCATATTTTAAGATATAAATTACACATATATAGTGTATGTATATATATATATATATTGAAAATCTGTCAATAACCAATATGGAAATAATAAACAAATACGCGATAGATTATAAATGAAGAGCCAAATTGGAAGTGAAGGTTTTATATATCCAAATGGGGACGTTTAGCGACTAGAGGGATGAAAATACAACATATATAGTCGTCGATAAAAATGCAAATTACTGATCTCGGCCGAGAATGAGAAATATGGAATGTTTGCAATGTGACCCCTATATAGTAATACAAGAGTGAGTGTCAAATCTGTGTTAGTGTGTTAGTGTGTGTGTGTGTGTGTGCGTAAATTCAGGACTATAACTCGATCCCCGAAATATTTGCGAGAAAGCCCGAGTTGATTGATACGCCAGAGGGGGTCTATACTGCATCAGTTCATCTGTTTTCCTCTCCTCCTCCTCTTCCCCCTCCATCCTTCACTCGTCCTTTCCTCTCATCACCCAACTAAATTGCTAATTAATATCCTGGTAACTGAAACCTTTCGCATCAACCAGCGTCAAATACGGCTGTGAACTGTTAACGAGCATTTCTCCACGTTTTTTTTTTTTTTGTTTCTCAGTTGCACGATATATGTATGGATATGTAGAAAATTCAAAACGTTAAATTCACATTCGCTCTATGTACTATAATATATAATTGATTTCTCAACTGTAATTAATTTTGTTTGACATGTTAATAATTAATAGACACTTGAGAAGAAATTTATTTCGGGCCCTCACTTTATAGAATCTTATTTTAAATGGTAAAATATAATAATAAAGTTCTTTTAGATTCAATATGATTTTTTTCAATATGATTTTCCATGGGATCTTATTTTAGTATCAGGTAGTACTAAATTTTTATAATTTTTTTTTTTTTAAATATTTAGTTTAGTACAATTAACACTTGTACTACTTAAAAAATATAGTATGTCTGACTAAAATCGATTTTTCTACTTAAAATAAAAATTGCCCTTGTACTATGTAAAAAATAAAATATGTCTGACTAAAATCGATTTTTCTACTTCTAATAAAAAATGCTCTTTTACTGCTTAAAAAATATAGTATGTCTGACTAAAATCGATTTTTCTACTTCTAATAAAAAATGCTCTTTAACTGCTTAAAAAATATAGTATGTCTGACTAAAACCGATTTTCCACTTAAAACGAAAATTTTCTATTTAAAAAAGCTTCTCTTCTATTTGATAATTTTAAGGGCTAACAAAAATCGATATTTCTAGTTCTACTTTAAAATTAAATTACTCCTACTATGAACTATCATTCTACTAATTTGTCTGACCAAAAAACGAATCTTCTACTGAAAATTAATACTTTGTAATTATATGTAAAATTTTATTTTTCTTAAAAAATGTTTTAGGAAGAAAGATTCATTTATCAAAACTTTTTACATAAGAATTAATTTTCTTTGAAAATCAACTCTTGTTACACTTAAAAATAAAATAAATAAATAAAATTCTTCTCCAATATTCAATTATTTTCAAAAATTTTAATAAAATTCTTGGCAAAATTTTAATTATTCTAAAAAATTGTCCTCAATTTAATGATTTTTAATATCTAGTACCTATTTTAGTGGAATTTCGTACAGGAATTCAATTATTTACACATTTTTTATAAATTTCTTCGCAATAATTTAATTATTTACATAAATAATAAACATTTTTTACAGGGATTCAATTTTTTTCGTAAATAATTAATTTCTTTTAGGAATTTAATTATTTTCAGAAATAATAAAACTCATCGCAGAATTTCAATTATTTTTAATGCAATTTTAATAGAATTCCTCGAAAAATGAAATTATTCTTAAAACTTTTATTAAAATTTGTCTAAAATGAAATTAATTATTTAAAAATTTGTTGAACAAATTTTTTATGAGAATTTAATTATTAATTCTAAGAAACATTTAAATTAATAAATTACTTATTTTTGTATTTAAATAATTGAATTCTCGTAGAATTTACTAATAAAAATCGATTTAAAAATAAAATAAAATTCATGGCAAAATTTAAATTATATTCAATAATTATCCTGAATTCAATGATTTTAAGTATCTTCTAATTTAATAAAACTTTCCATACAATTCAATTATTAAAAAAAAATATGAATAAAATTCTACGAAAACATTCAATTATTTTCATAATTAGTAAAAATTTTTAAAGGAATTCAATTATTTATAAATTTTTTTTTAAATTTCTTCGCAATAATTCCATTGTTTACAAAAACAATAAAAAATTGTACAAGGATTCAATTATTTGAAAAATTGAATTCTAAACAAATGAATTTGAAGATTCTCAAAGAACTTTCTTCAAAAATTATTAAAAATATTGGATTTATAGAAGAGTTTTATTTATTAGCAATAGAAAAAAAATTAATTTTTCAGAAGTTACAAATTCTTGCAGAAATTCAATTATTTTCAAGACTAATAAAATTTTCACAGAAAGTCAATTATATGTTCAAAAATTAAATTAGAAAATTTTAATTATTTTTAAAATAATTAAATTCTTCTTCGAAATTCAATTATTTTTAAAAAATTTTAATAAATTCTTCTTCGAAATTCAATTATTTTTAAAAAATTTTAATAAATTCTAGTCAAAATTTCAATTATTTTCAAAAATTTCTCACAATCAATGATTTTTAATATTTACTATTATAATAAAATTGTCCAAAAGAATTCAATGATTTAAAAAAAAATTAATTAAAATTCTACGCAAACCTTTAATTAATTTACTAAAATAATAAAAATTTTGACAGGAATTTAATTATTTACCATTTTTTTATAAATTTCTTCGCAATCATTCAATTACTTTCATAAATAATAAAAAAAGTTTTAAGGAATTTAATTATTTTCGTAAATAAAAAAATTCTTTTTAGAAATTCAATTATTTTCATAAATAATAAAAATGATTTGAGAATTTCAATTATTTTTAATACAATTTTAATCGAACTCCTCAAAAAATGTAATTATTCTTAAAAATTTTATTACAATTCATCAAAGAATTCAATTATTTAAAAATTTATCGATAAAATTCTTTATGAGAATTCAATTTTACAAATATGCAATTATTCAATAAATTTTTTTTTAATAATTGAATTCTAGTAGAATTTTCTAATAAAAATTAATTTTCATTTCATAAAAATGAATTTTAGTTATAATTTTAGATTATAATTGAATATTAAAAGCATTATAGCGTGAATTTTTAGAAATAATTAAATTTTGAAAAGGTTTCAAATTAAAATCTTTGAAAATCTTTATTTCTCATATTTTTAACTAACAATTCTGTGAAATTAATTTTTTTGAGAAATTTTAATTGCGGAATTAAAAAATAATGCATTTGTAGAAGAATTTTAGTTAAAAACACGAAAAAAAAATTTAATTTTGTAAAAGTTACAATAAATTATAGTAGAAATTCAAATTATTTTCAAGAGTAATAATATTCTTCGCAAAAATTAATTATTGTTTAAAAATAATAAAATTCTTCTTAGGGTTTCAATTATTTTCAAAAATAATAAAACATGAGTATAAATATTTTTAAAAATTTTATTAAAATTTGTCGAAAGAATTTAATTTATTAAAAAATTTGTTTGATTAAATTCTTTATCGGAATTGAATTTTAAGAAACATTCAATTATTCAACAAATTATTTATTTTTGTATTTAAATATTTGAATTCTAGTTTGGATTTTTTTAATAAAAATTGATTTAAAAATTAATTTTAGTTCAAATTTTACATCAATCCTTATTTTACTTAAAAATTAATTAATTGAATAATTAACTAATTCAAATAATAACTAATAATAATCTTAATAACTAACATGATATGAAAACCAAAAATCTGGGTTTGAATAAAAAAAAAAATACTAATTCAAAAAAAGGAAAATAAATTTTCTATTTTGGAATATATTCCTGCTGTATCAATCTTTTTCCCCCGCTTTCGAAAGAATCAGAAATCAAATACATCTTCTTTTATTAAATAATTTTGACACGACTTCTATTTTCCTAAAAGAATGACAACGCTAAAAATGCGAAATGATTGATAAGGTACAAAACTTTTAGTAAATTGAATAGAATGTGATTTTTCAAACTTTAGTTTTTGGGTTATTTACTTTAAAAAAAAAAAAGAAAAGTTTTTACATATCTACTTTTAAAAAATATTGAAAAATATTTCTCCCACATTCTTTTTTTGTAAAATTCAATATTTCTATTTTCAAATATTTCTCACTAAGGTGTCAATAATATAATATCAGAAAAAAATTCATTTTTCCAAGAAAGAAAATAATAATAGCCAGCTTGGAATTTATAAGCTCTGTGCGTATAATTTCACATTTCGCGAATATAATTTCCTAAAATGATAATTCTTGAAGTCGGAAATGAAGGTGTCCACCAAGCTGTGTATATTTAAGGAGCGTTGCAACTCAGAAAGTATAGAAAACTAGGTCGAGTCTTTAGGGTCTCTCCCTGGAAGTATTCTCCATATATATATACGATATATAGATATATATTCACCATCTCTGGATTTACTGGAGAGATGAAAGTCAAATTAAGACAAAATTTCTATAAATTGTGTCAATTAATTCTGCTTGGAAAATTTTAATTGCTTTATTTGCATACTTGATCTTTCGAGGATTCAGAAAAGAAGTTGATTTAAAATACTAATATTAGATTTTTTTTTTCATTTTTATATTTAAAAATCACGAATCGTAATTTTTTAAATTATATTCAGTTGGCGGAAATATGCAATCTTTTGTAATAAGATATTTGAAGAATATCCTGTCTGACTGAATTTGTCTTTTACTACTTTAACCCAATTTTATGTTCTTTTTAATTTCTCTAATCGAATTTCACCAATTAGTCATCTAATTTACGAAATGAATTAGTAAAACTGTTTTATCGACTTTTAATAAAAACAGGTTGTTTAAAAAAAACAGTAGAATGTTAGTAAAATTCTGCCAAGAATTAGTAAAGTTTCACTAATTAATAATTATTAGTAAAATTATTACTAAACAATTTTATTTTACATAAAGATTTTTATTTTAAGTAGAAAAATCGTTATTAGTCAGACATTTTATTTTTCGTTATAAACAATGGTTGGTTTTAAAATAAATTTGATTTTTAGGTATAGAAAAAATGAATGAAAAAATGAAAAAATGAATCTTTTTTCCTAACACAAGTATTTTTAGGAAAAATGGAATTTTACACACAGCAAGTATTGGTTTTAAGTAGAAGAGTCTCAATGTTAGGTCAGACAAATTTTTCTAATAAGATAAGTGTAACTTTTCCAAAATTAAATTTTTTTTCCTTTTTTTTAACTAAAATTCTTCTATAAATGCATTATTTTTAATAATTTTTTGAAAAAGTTCTTTGAGAATTTTCAAATTTATTTGTAAACAATACAATTTTACAAAAATTCAATTATTCGTAAATTCTTCAATTAAATATATATTAGAAAATAAAAATTTGAAATAATTTCAAAAAAAAGAAAATTCCGCAATTAAACATTCTCAAAATATTCAATTATAATCTAAAATTTCAAGTAAAATCCATTTTTAAATTAATTTTTATTAGAAAATTCTACAAGAATTCAAATATTAAAAAAAAAAATTTATTGAATAATTACATATTTCTAAAATTGAATTCTCACAAAGAATTTCATTGACAAATTTTGAAATAATTGAATTCTTTTGATGAATTGTAATAAAATTTTTAAAAATAATTACATTTTTTGAGGCGTTTGATTAAAATTGTATTAAAAATAATTGAAATTCTGAAATCATTTTTATTATTTATGAAAATAATTGAATTCCTGTAAAAATTTTATTATTTATGAAAATAATTGAATGATTGCGAAGAAAATTATAAAAAAAAAATTTAAATAATTGAATTCCTGTGAAATTTTTATTATTTTAAGAAATTAATTAAATAAGGTTTGCGTAGAATCATAAATAAATTTTTTTTAAATAATTGAATTCTGTTAAACAATTTAATGATAATAGTAAATATTGAAAATCATTGATTCAGGGAAATTTTTGAAAATAATTGAAATTTTGCCAAGAATTTTATTAAAATTTTTAAAAGTAATTGAATTTTGAAGAAGAATTTAATTATTTTGAAGATAATTAAAATTTTGACGAGAATTTAAAAAATTTTTGAACACAATTGACTTTCTGTGAAAATTTTATTACTCTTAAAAATAATTGGATTTCTGCAATAATTTGTAATTTCTCCAAAATTAAATTTTTTTCTATTGTTTTTAACTAAAATTCTTCTATAAGTCCAAGAATTTTAATAATTTTTAAAGAAAGTTCTTTAAGAATTTTCAAATTCATTTGTTTCAAATTCAATTTTTCAAAATTTCAATTATTGTGAAATTCTTCAATTAAAAATATATTTAATTTTTATAAATATATATATATATATTTAATATTAACTCAAATTCGTTAATAAAACAATGTTTATTAGTAAATTCTACGAGAATTCAATTATTTAAATACAAAAATAAGTAATTTATTTATGTTTCTTAAAATTAATAATTAAATTCTCATAAAAAGTTTGTTTAACAAATTTTTAAATCATTAATTTCTTTTTTGACGAATTTTAATAAAATTTTTAAGAATAATTTCATTTTTCAAGAAATTCTATTAAAACTGCATTAAAAATAATTGAAATTATGCAATGATTTTCATTATTTTTGAAAATTATTGAATTCCTAAAAGAAATTAATTATTTACGAAAATAATTGAATCCCTGTAAAAATTTTTATTATTTATGAAAATAATTGAATTATTGCGATGAAATTTATAAAAAATTTATAAATAATTGAATTCCTGTAAACATTTTTACTAATTATGAAAATAATTGAATGTTTGCGTAGAATTTTATTCTTATTTTTTTTTAATAATTGAATTGTATGGAAAGTTTTATTAAATTAAAAGATACTTAAATTATTGAATTCAGGATAATTATTGAATATAATTTAAATTTTGCCATGAATTTTATTAAAATATTTGAAAATAATTGAATTTCAGAGAAGAAATACAAAGATAATTGAAAATTTGACGAGCATTATTTTAAATCTTTTACATATAATTGAATATTTGCGATAAATTTTATTATTTATAAAAATAATTGAATTCCTAAATAGTATTTTATTATTAATGAAAGTAATAATTGAATTATTGCGAAAATATTTATAAAAAATGTGTAAATAATTGAATTCCTGTATGAAATTCCACTAAATTACTAGATATTAAAAATTATTAAGTTGAGGACATTTTTTGAAAATAATTAAAATTTTGCCAAAAATTTTATTAAGATTTTTGAAAATTATTGAATTTCGGAGAAGAATTTTTATTTATTTATTTTATTTTTAAGTGTAACAAGGGTTGATTTTTAAACAAAGTTAGTTCCTAGGTAAAACAGTTTTGATAAATGAATCTTTCTTTCTAACACATTTTTTAAGAAAAATAAAATTTTACATATAATTACGAAGTATTGATTTTCAGTAGAAGATTCGTTTTTTGGTCAGACAAATTAGTAGAATGATAGTTCATAGTAGGAGTAATTTAATTTTAAAGTAGAACTAGAAATACCAATTTTTGTTAGCCCTTAAAATTATCAAATAGAAGAGAAGCTTTTTTAAATAGAAAATTTTCGTTTTAAGTGGAAAATCGGTTTTAGTTAGACATACTATATTTTTTAAGTAGTAAAAGAGGATTTTTTTATTAGAAGTAGAAAAATTGATTTTAGTCAGACATATTTTATTTTTTACATAGTACAAGGGCAATTTTTATTTTAAGTAGAAAAATCGATTTTAGTCAGATGTTTTTTTTTACATAGTACAGGGGTTTTTATAGACAGAAAATTTTGATTTTAAGTATAGAAAAATCAATTTTTCGTCAGACAAATTTTATTCTTATTTTATTGTCGGACCAATTTTTATTTTTAATTAGATATTTAGTTAGTCATAATTGTTTTTTAGTCTGGCTTAAAATGTTCATTACTACTTACATAGTAAAATAGAGAACAGTAAAAAAATTATTCGTATGGTCTGACTTAAATTTACCTCTACTACTTATTTTATTGTTATTTAAAAATTAAGACTGGCTAAAAATGTCTTTTACTACTTGTTAAAAAAAAATTGTCCTCTTTTTGTGTAAAAATAGATTTTAAAATAAAAATTAAAAACAAAAAAAATGATTATTTGGACGTAATATCAGAGAATTTTTTTCTTTTTCACGAAGTAAAGAAACCCTTATCGAGAAAATTTCTTTTGAATATAGCCGCACGTGCTTGATAGTCTCTTTGGAATATATATAGTAAGAGCTCAAATGGTGAGACTCTAGTTAATTTTCCACAGTAGAAAATCCCTAGTTATTGTCAGCCAACATAAAAATGATTCTAGAAAAATATTTTCCAAGAGAAAATTCCTTTCGAAGAAAACTAGATAATTTATAATTTATAATAAAAACTGAATGCTATTTTTTCAATTTTAAATGTCTAAAAAATATTTTCTAACAACTATTATAAATTTTTATTATTAAGTTGATTATTTATTATTATTCTTTTTGGTTATTCATTAATTGCTTGATATTACTTATTTTTTATTATTTTTTATTTATTTATTGCTTTTTCTTTATTATTTACAGTTTTTAAGGAAAAACTGTGTTATTATTAATATTATTATTTGTTTATTTGTTTATTTGTTTATTTACCATTTTTTCCAAAAACTTTTGTGAAATGCAGAGAGAAAGAGAGTATATTTTAGGAGATAATTATTTGTCAAGGTAAAGTAGGTTTAATTCAAAAAAGCTCTGGCTCGAAAAGAATCCTCCCCTAAAATACGCTCCAGAGATTTTCCTGACGAGGTTCTGATTCTGACAACCCTTGTCCCTACCAAGAAGAATGTACTTTTTTGTTGGCAAGCAAAAGGAGACTAACAAAGAACTCAAGTATGGCAAAATGCTATCGATCACATCATCATTTTATCGCACGACTAATATTATCCCATAAACTCTGTTATTTACGCTCTTTTCAAAAGAAAAAAAAATCCCCCTAACAATTTTACATATATTGAATATTTCAAAAAAATATATTTTAAAATTTTTTAAATATAAAAATATTTTTCCATTTTTGAAAATATAAAAATATTTTTATACTTACATCATTTACCTAAAATCTATTTATAAATTTGTAATAAATTCTCACAATTTATCGAGAATTTTACATTTCTTACAATTTACGATTTACGATTTACAATTTACAAAATACAAATACAAAATATTTTATACAAAAATTTTTATTTTTTATACAAAATAATATTTTTATTTACGTTAATTTATTTTGATATAGTTTTTATAATTATCACATCCTCTTAAAATAGTTTTTCTATAAGGATATGAAATTGAGACAAAAAACTGTAAGTTAGTATTTAAACAGAAATAACAGTAAAATATCAATTTCAGTAATTTGTATAAATATATAATTAAAATAAGGATTTTTTTATTTTTATATTATTTTTTCCAAAAGCATTGAAAGCGATTCTCATTATGAAAAATAAATTCTCCGTTTGCTTTTACTTAAGTTTTTATATATAAGGGTATGTTGTATGTATATATAGACGTCAACAGCTGAAATCAAAGAAGAAATGAGCGTTTTTTTCCGTGAACGTATTTTCATATGCAAACAAGCAGAAAACGAGACTTACGCTTCTTAAGGTTTCAAGCTATAAGGCTTATTTTTTTCCGCTTGGATGATGAAAATTTATTTTTAAAAAATTGCTCCTTTAATTCAAAGTGGAACATATATACTTATTTCTTTTGAATATAATGAACATAAAGAAAAAAATTATTTCTCCATTTATATATATGTACGTTGATTTAGAAATTTAAATATTTCTACTTCAATTTTAACATATAAATAAAAACTGCAGAAAATAAAAACACTTTTTTTTTAAAATCGAATTCGTTATTTTGAATAAAAAAATGGAAAATAATATAAAACAACAAAAAATATTTATTAAATTATTTAACAAAATTTATTCAAATATTTTTTTTTACCACTTTTGTAATTTTTTTTTTTAATGTTGATAATAAAACTTTTGAGGCATATAAATAAAACTCTTTAAAAAATATTGTTTCGCAAATCTAAAATATGCAGGTATGTTTTCCTGATTTATAAAAAAATAATATTAGAAATTAGAAAATTAAAAAAAAATTATGATTAACAAATAAAAAATATACCCAATTTTGTTTTGTTATATTTTTTCTATAACAAATTTCGTTTGACTAATTTAAATTATTATGCAAATTATTCTCCTTTTTATTTATAAAAAATACTAGAAAATTAATTGTTAAAAAATTTTGATTATGAAGTAGGAAATATACCCATTTTATGCATAATTTTTATTTCTTAATAACAATATTGTTTACAAACTCATTTTTTTCTTTTGTGAAGAAAAACATTAGGTATTCCCGTTTCTTAATATTTTTCTAAAAAATTCTCAAACATAAGAAAATAATTTGCATCAATTCTATTTCTTAATTTCAATTGTTTTAAGAAAATTCAAAGTTTTTTTTAAAAATAAAGGAAAAAAATGTTTATAAATTATATTTGTCAATTGGAAAATTTAATTGAAAGTGAAACTGAAAATTTTTGAATTTTTAGAAAAGAAAGGAAAAAATTTTATTGAAAGAAATGTTCTGTTAAATTTATTTACGAATATCTTTAATTGTAAAATTATTCAAAAACAATAATTTCTTTTTTAAATATTTAAAATATTTAATTATTATTATTTTTCCATAGGAATTAAAATTCTTCAAAACATTCAAATTCAAATCTTTTTGAAATTAATCAACTTTAAAAATATTTTTATAAAACATAAAAATAACGATCGATTTTTTTATGTTTTATAATAATTATAAAGAGCATCGAGTTTTAAATTCATTATTTTGTATTATAAAAATATTGTTAATGTAAATTCTTAAAAATTATTTTCATATTCAATTGTCTAAAATTTTTTCTAAAATTCATTTCTAAATCAATTTTTATTAGAAAATTTTACGAGAATTCAATTATTTAAATACAAAAGTAAATTATTTATTGAATAATTGAATATTTGCGTAGAATTTTCTTAAATTTTTTTTTAAATAATTGAATGCTTTTGAAAAATTGCATTAAAGTAGTAAATTTTTTAAATTTTTCTGAAAATAATTGAAATTTTGCCAAGAATCTTATTAAAAATTTTGAAAATAATTAAATTTCGGTGAATAATTTTACTATTTATGAAGATAATTGAAATTTTGACGAGAATTTCTGCCAAGATTTTTATTGCTTTTAAAAGTAATTGAATTCTCGTAATGAATGTTATTATTTATGAAAATAATTGAATTTTGTAAAGAATTTTATTAAAATTCCTGAAAATAATTTTAATTTCTATGAAAATAATTGAATTATTTTTGGAAATTTCGTTAAAATATAGTAAATTTTTGAATTTTTATGAAAATAATTGAAATTTCTCCAATAATTGTATTGAAATTTTTTGAAAATAATTTAATTTGTTTTGGAAGAATTTGAATTAAATGTTTCTTAAGAATGAATTCTTATAAAGAATTTTACTAACAAATTTTTTAATAATTGAATTCTTTCGACGAATGTTAATAAAATTTTTAAGAATAGATACATTTTTCAAGGAATTCGATTAAAATTTTATTGTATTAAAAATAATTGAAATTCTGCAATTATTTGTATTACTTATGAAAATAATTGAATTCCTAAAAAGAATTTTATTATTTACAAAAATTATTGAATCCCTGTAAAAATTTTATTATTTTTGAAAATAATTCAATGACTGGGAAGAAATTTACAATAAAAAATTTGTAAATATTTGAATTCTTGTGAAATTTTTATTATTTATGAAAATAATGAAATGTTTGCGTACAATTTTATTAAAATTGTTTCTAAATAATTGAATTCTTTTGGGTAATTTTATTAAAATAGTAGATTTTATTAAAATTTAAAATCTTTGAAATAAGGAAAATAATTGAAATTTTGACAAGAATTACATGAAAGAATTTAATTATTTTCAAAAATTTCCATATAATGCAATTTCAACAAGAATTTTAAATTCTCTAAAAAATAATTCAATTATTCTCAAAATATTTTTAAAAAATTCTATATAAAAATTAAATTACTTTCAATGCAATTTTTAAATATATTCGTCACAAAAATTGAAAGAATTCAATTATTTTCATAAAAGTAATAAAATTCTTGTGATGAATTCAATGATTTTGAATATACATAATTTTAATAAAATTCTTTAAAGAAATTCCATTATTTTCGAAACAACTTTAACTGAATTTCTCAAAAAAATTCCATTATTTAAAAATATTTCTATAAAATTCTTCATAACAATTTAATTATTTCTTAAAATTTTTAAAAATTCTCGCGAAACATTTTAATTATTTTTTATAAATAGTAAAATCTTTTTAAACAATATTTAATTATTTTTTTCAATAGTAAAATCTTTACAAAAATCCAATACTTTTTAAAACAATTTTAATTGAATTCCTCGGATGAATTTAAATATTTTTAAATATTTCCATAAATTTCAATTATGTCCAAAAATTTTAATAAATTCTTCGAAACAAGAATTCAATTATTTTCAATTCACTTTTAATAAAATTCTTGTTCATAAAATTCAAATGCTTTTAAAATTTTCAATTAAAATTATTAAAGAAACTCCATTAGTTTAAAAAAAAATTCAAAGAAATTCTTCAAAAGAATTTAATTAGGATTTTAAAAAATTTTAATAAAATTCTTTGTGAGAATTCAGTTATTTTCCTTAAATAATAAAATTTTTTGAAGGAATTCTGAGTAACGGTTAAATTGGTCTGACGTGTTTCAACCTGCTGTCGTTATTTTCGTGATTTGTGTTAGTATATCCCTTCGGTAAAATCCCAGCTTTGGTCTGAATTGAGAAAAGGATGCTGTAATTCCTTTCGTGATACCTTCTATACGCTGTGTTAGTGTTTTTATTAATTATTTTCCTTATTTTTGTATAACACGTGGAAAGTGACTATAGCTTATTGATATATGCACTAGTGTTTTATACACGGTGAGTGGTGTTTTTGTTATATTTTATCGTGACATACTCTTCACTACGCGTGTATTTTTACAACTCGAGCATTTCATAAAGTTGTTTAAACAGTCTTTTAACAATCTGAGATCAGTGTAAGTGTCTATTGGCATCCAAATTATTACGAGTGTTTTTGTGCTGCGTTCACGCCTGAGTGCCTTCTCACTTTGTGTTCATCATGAATCAAAGTGAGACGAACAGTTTAAAGGTTCTCATACCGGATGATAAATCAGCTGATGTAAACATTGTATGCCCACTATGCAAATTTCGTGTAGTAAAGGAAAAATTTTATTGCCCTGGTTGCAAGGTCGCTTACCACCCTAAATGTGCTGAAAAGACTGTTTTAATACCGAATGTCGGTTATAAAAAATGTTGTGGTCCCCCGTCGCCTTCAATTACAAATGCATCTGCATCCTCCACTACTGATCAATCGACTCTCACCTTAGATAATATTCGTCATTTAATGCGAGATGAATTTTCATCTATGCGTAAGTGTATGTCAAATGACCTATCGAAGCTTGAGAAATCTATTGGTGCGTTGTCAAAGGACCTTAAAGAACACACAACCAGACTCGACATTTGTGAAACAAATATTCAAAATGCGTTTCAACGTATTGATGATATTGAAGTTATGGCCAGGGAAAATACCGAAGGTAAAACCTCTGAATCTAATATTATTTCTGCATGTATGTCCGAATTGAATGACCGATCTCATCGAGCCAGTAATATTATTATCTTTGGACTGCGGGAAGACATCTCCACTGAAACCAGTGTCGATCTGAAAAATATTCTTCCTATTCTTAACTTTCTCTCAAAAAAAACAATTTTGCCTGAACAAATCACGTTAACACGTATTGGTAAAAAATTGCAGGATGGAACCAAGCAAAGACCGCTGAAAGTAAAATTACCACATCCCGATATGCCAATGATCATTGTGGGAACCTTTGTCCGTCTCAAAACGTCAAAGCAACTACCCATGAACTGGCCTTCTATCAGCATTGCGCCAGACAGAACGGCGTTTCAGCAAAGACAATTCTTTCAAGTGAAAAAGGAGTTGGGCGAACGTCAGGCGAAGGGAGAGAAGGGGTTGTACATACGTCATCGGCACGGAACTCCCACCATTATAACGTCTCCCACCATCATAGTGTCTCGGGATCCGTCAGCGAGCACCAGCGAACATCAAAACAATTCTTAAATGTAATCCCTTCTGGCAGCCAAGCAGTTACCCACACAAGTAAACCTTCTCGCACTATTAGTACTGTTGACATTTCAATATATTATCAAAATGTGAGAGGTTTACGTACAAAATTATCTCTTTTGCGCGAATCTTTTATTTTTCCTTCTTATAAAATAATTATTTTCTCAGAAACTTGGCTTACACCTGCCTTCTGTTCTCCTGAATTGGGATTCTGTAACTATGAAGTTTTTAGATTCGATAGAAATGCTCTTACTAGTGAATTTTTGCGTGGCGGAGGTGTGTTAATTGCTTGTGATCTTTCACTACATGCCTTGCGATTACCAAGTACTGTTCTGACTGTTGAACATGTTTTTGTTAAATTTACTGTCAATTCACTCATATATATTGTAGGAACTTTTTATATCCCTCCAAATTCAAATTTAAATATTTACACAAGAGTGTGCTCAATACTTGAGGACTTATATATTACGTATCCTAACGCTGTTTTTTGTATTATGGGCGATTTCAATTTAACTAATGTTTCATGGAAAGCTGACCTCTCTGATGAACCATCATGTGTTCCTAATTTAAATTCTACGCGACTCTGTAAAGAAATTGCTACCTCTTTGTCCAATTGTTTAGATTATATGGGTCTTGCTCAAATAAATGATTTTGCCAATACTTGCGGAACTATTTTGGACTTGGTATTGTATGGCTTGCCGAATTACACCTTGACTACTTGCGATGACCCTATCTTACCTGTGGATAATTATCATCCACCGCTGATTCTTACTATTCACAATATTATTGATAATAAGGAAAATTTAATTATAAATCAACATTTATTTAAATATAATTTTGCGTGTATGAATGTCACCGAAATTTGTAACCTGCTTAATGATTGTGACTGGAATCTTATTCTTGATACACCAAGCTTGGATGATGCAGTTTCTATTTTTTATAACAAATTATATTTAGCTATAAACCTTTTTGTACCTTTAAAAAGAATCAAGAGTGATAATTATCCACCATGGTTTACTCACCAACTTAAACGCCTTACGCATTTGAAAAAAATAGCACATAGAAATTTTAAAGTGTCTAATAAACAAGAAGATTATCAAGAATTTTCTAGATTGCGAACGGATTGTAAAATGTTGTCAAGGTTGACTTTTAAAAACTATATATCTAAGGTTGAAAACAGCGTAATAACTGATCCGAAACAATTCTGGAACTATGTTAATTCTCTTAAACGTGAAACTCGTATTCCTGGTGAAGTTTTTTACAATAATGTACCTGCGAATACTCCTGTAGATGTAGTTAATTCTTTTGCTCGTCATTTCAGCTCTGTTCATACTTTACCATCAAGCGATGTTCCTGTTTTTTGCAACAATTCTGTCAATAACTTAGGAATTAATGCTAGTATAATAACGGGGGGAATGATAGCAGTAAAGTTAAAGAATTTAAAGGCTAATAAAGGTGCTGGTCCTGATCAGATTCCTCCTGCTCTCCTTAAGTCATGCAGTTCTGCACTTATTGGGCCGTTACTTATTTTATTTAATCGTTCATTAAGATGTGGTATTTTTCCACATGTATGGAAAAGAGGTATTATAGTACCGGTTTACAAAGATAATGATAAAAAGAATGTTAATAATTACCGACCTATAACACTTCTAAGTTCTTTAGCAAAAATTTTTGAGAGTCTAGTATTTGACATAATTTATAATCAAGTAGAACATTTTATTATCAATGAGCAGCATGGCTTTATGAGACGCAGGTCGGTGTTGACCAATTTAGTTTTGTTTACTGATTTTGTGTCATCTAATCTTGAAAAGGGCTTTCAAGTTGATACAATCTATACTGATTTTGCTAAAGCCTTCGACAAAGTTGATCATGTCATTCTGGTGGCAAAGTTGGAAGCCTTGGGTTTTTCTAGTGAATTAATTTTATGGATAAAAAGTTATCTTAATAATCGATATTCATCTGTTCGCGTACAACAAGACTTTTCTGATCCTTTTTTGATAACCTCTGGTGTGCCCCAGGGTTCGAATCTTGGACCTCTCTTTTTTTTACTATTCATAAATGACATAACTACAGTAATAAAGCACAGTTCATTTCTTTTATTTGCTGATGACCTTAAAATTTTTAAAAGAATATCATGCGTTCAGGACCTTTATAATCTACAATCTGATCTTAATCGTCTTGTTGAATGGTCTTTTAAAAATAAGCTTTTCTTTAACAACAAAAAATGTTTTATTATTTCATTTAAAAGAAGTTCTAGCACACTTAACTATGACTACACTATTGGTAACCAAATTATTACTAAAGTTTCCACGATTCGGGACCTGGGAGTTTTATTTGACGCATCTCTGGAGTTTAAATCTCATATTTTATTAACAATTAATAAAGCAACCAGAACTTTGGGCTTTGTCACCAGGAGCATGACTCATTTCAGGAATGTATTGGCAATGAAGGTTTTGTATTTTTCGTTAGTTAGACCAATTATTGAGTTCGCCTCACTTATTTGGTCACCTTATCAAGACTATCTACTAATTGAACTGGAGAGAATTCAAAATAAATTCATGCGTTTTGTTGCGTGGCGAGCGGGAATATCGTTTGACAAATATAGTCATGACTATTCTGAGTTGAGACGGATTTTGGGTATCCCACTCTTAAGTAATAGATTTCTATTTTCTGACTTACTTTTTTTGTTCAAAATAATTAATGGTATTATAAACTGCCCACCTTTATTATCATTATTAAATTTCACTGTTCCTTTTAAATCTCCCAGAAATCCGACTCTACTCAAGCAGTCAATACACAGAACTAATTTTATGTTAAATTCGGTGGTTCCTAGATTGTCCAGAGAGGCTAATGACTTTCATAATACTATTGACTTCTACGGTGTACTTTTAACTACTTTCATTAATCAATTAAGAAATAGAATTTTCAATCTTGTATGAACTATAGAACATTATTATTATAAGTACTTTTGTACGAAAGGGAAATTCCCGTGTAAGATAATAAATAAATAAATAAATAAATAAATTCTATTATCATCAAATTTTTTGATAAAATTCTTTGCAACAATTCGATGATTTTCAATATATTAATTTTAAAATTGAAAATATTTGAAAAGAAAAATTATAAAAAAGTTAATAATAATGCAATTAATTTATTTTGCATTATTTTTGTTTATGAATCACAATTTTTTTAAAAAAATTATTATTTTGTTTTAAAAACAGAAGAAAAATATTTGCAAAATTCTTTTTTTTTTTAATCTTATTTTTGGAACATGATTTTCCACAGGAATGTTAATTCATAAATTTCAAATTCAATAACCTTTTTTAAATTAAACAACTTATAAAAGTATTTGTTATAAAATATGAAGATATCGATTGCTCCGAGTCGAAGACTCGGAGTGATCGATTTCTTCATTTTTTATAATAATTAAAGATGACCAAGTAATAAAATCATTATCTTATATTATTATAAGAATATTGTTACTGTAACTTTATCAAAATTATTTTCATCATTTTAATTCAATTATTATTTTCTACAATTTTAAATTATTTTTTATGAAAATAATTGAATTCCTTAAAAAATGTATTATTTATAAAAATAATAATTTAATTCCTGTGAAATTTTTATTATTTATGAAAATAATTAAATGTTTGCATACAATTTTATTAAAATTTTTTGTAAATAATTGAATTTTTTTTGGGAATTTTTATTAAAATAGTAGATATTGAAAATCATTGAAATTAGAAAGATGCATTTTATTTTTGAAAATAATTGATATTAGGACAAGAATTCTTTTGACATTTAGGAAAATAATTAAACTTTGGAGAAGAATTTTGTTACTTATAAAGATAATTGGGATTTTTACATAATTTTCTTTCAAATTTTGTACATAGTTGAATTTTATAAGAAGAATTTTAGTTATTTATTGTTTTTAAATAGTTGAATTTCTGCAATTATTTGCAATTTCTACAAAATTGAATATTTTTTTAGTGTTTTCAACAAAAATTTGAATTAGAAAGTTTTAAAATTCTATTATTTTTAAAATTGCTAATTTTATTTAAAAAAAAGGCAGTAAGAAGTTAGCCGTGCGCTTTAGCGCGCCAATTGTTGCTAGTAGAAATATAAAGTAATAAAAAAAATAGTAATGATAATAACAACTAAGAAATAATAAAAATAACTGTTTGTTATTGCTCCTTTATGGCAACAATTAATAAAAATGATCTTTTAATTAATAAAATGACTTTTTTTATTACACCCTTTAATTTGGCTGAATCTTTTGCACATTTTAGTGCAGTTTGATTGTCTTTATTTCGAAGTAATGTTCTGTGCGACGATAGTCCCTTTCCTTTTTCTTCTTTCCACGAATATATATGTATACTTTCGTTCTCTTTTACACTATTAATGCGGCGACAGTAAAAACTTCGGACGACAGCCAGCTGCCACCAAAGAAATTGGCTGACACGTTATTCGCTCGCTTGCCTCCGAACAATCTACACCATAAATGAAAAGCAGTTAATTCTTTCTCAGAAAAGCTTTTCAAACAATATTTTAATCACCAATGTTTATAACTACTTTTATCGTCGTCGGGGAACTGAAAAAAAATTATTTATTCTTACAAATTATGAATATAAATTTTCCTTGAAAATTTTTTTATTATAATGTGTCTATAACGATTAATAAATTTTTTTTTACGTTGATAATAAAATTATCATTTTTACTATTTCAATCAAATATGATTTACTTGATTTAAATATAAATAAATAAATAAATAAATAAATATCAGTATAAAAAAATTTTAAATCCATAAGGAAATAAATATCAATGAATAAATTTTGAAAATATTTAGTACAAATAGGAATTATCAGCATTTGAATTAAAATAAAAATAGATTATTATAAAAATAAAAGATTAAATAATAAAAAACAGTTTTAGTTTTTTAGAGAGATTTTATTATGTAATATAAACTTATATTATACATCACTACACATTACTTATTTCTAAACTCCTATCCGATATCTTAAAATCTAAAATGCACAGTGCATCGTCATTTTCGAAATTATCAATAAAAAAAAATTTCCCAAAAACTTCTCTTTCTTCTAATCAACAAGAAATTCGAATTAACAATTTTAATAAATTTAAAAACATTTGTTTCTACGCTTTCAAAATTTTTTTTTTTTTTTTTGAAAAAATAAATTAGAATATTTTTCGAGTATTATATAATAATTTAAAATTAAATATAAATGGATTATCTAGTCGAAACTGTAAACCCGAAAAAACAACAATGTGTTATTTAAAAAAAATCTTTCCTTATCTAAATATTCTTTTGTTGAACATTCTCATCTTATGAACAGGACAACATTTTTTCGTGTGAATATTATCTAATTAAAATTCTATTGCAGCTCGAGAATGTTCGACGCTAATTTTTCTATAATAAAAGGAGAAAAGGAAAGGAAAAAAAAAAGAATTTTTAATATCGATTAAATTTTTAGGGCAAGTTTTTTTTTTTAAATGAATAACGAATGAACCAAATTTCTGGCCCCTTTTTTTTTGTTAGCGTCGATTATACAAGGTTTTCTTTTCTGTTTTCTTTTTTTTTTGGTTTTTTTTTCTATTCCAAGTAACGAATTACCAATATAAGCGTTAATCATTAATTTAATATTATTATTATCGTTAAAATTAATCCTAAGATATAATACCTAGTACATACCTGATGATATTTTTTTGTAAAAACCTCCAATACACTTCTTTATGAGAAAGACATGTTTTTCTCGTTTTTATATAACTTTTACAATGAGACAAGAAAACGACATTAACTTGAGAAAAGTGAATTGTTGAGAATTTTTATTGCAAAGTTTATTTCTTATTTCTTTTCTTTTTCTTTTTTTTTTAAGTAAGAGGAAAAATTGTATCAAACAGCGTACGCGCATTTTTCAAGAGAATTTTTTTTTTTTAAAGAAAAACTTTCTTAGGATATAAATATCTATGTTTATATAAATTGTAAAAGTAAATTATTTAGTTGGAAAAAGAGATTTTTTTTTATTAAAACTTTAAAAGAAAAAAATAAAAATCCTAGTTTGATTTTTGAATTTAAGCAAAAGAAATTAGTTTTAGTCGGAAAAATTTGTGTAGAAAGAAAATTTTTAAAGAAGTCAATTAATTTTTTCAAGCAGAATAAAATTTTTTTGACAAACAAATTTTTTTTTTTAATTAAAACGAAATTTCTTAAAGAAGATAATTATATTTTTAAGTAGAATAAATATTTTTAGTCAGACAAATTTAATTTATAAGTAAAGCGAAAATTTTTAAACAGCATGCATTAATTTTTAAGTAGAATAAGCATTTTTAGTCAGACAAATTTTATTTTTTAATAAAATGAAAATTTTAAAAACAGTCTGATTTAATTTTTAAGTAGAACAAACATTTTTAGTCAGAAAAATTTCAATTTTAAGTAAAATGGAAATTTTTAAACAGTATGCATTAATTTTTAAGTAGAATAAGCATTTTTAATCAGACAAATTTTATTTTTTAATAAAATAAAAATTTTAAAAACAGTCTGATTTAATTTTTAAGTAGAATAAATATTTTTTGCCAGACAAATTTAATTTTTATGTAAAACAAAAAATTTTAAACAGCGTCTATTAATTTTTAAGTAGGATAAGCATTTTAGGTCAGACAAATTTTATTTTTATATAAAATGAAAATTTTTAAACAGCCCTATTTAATTTTTAAGTAGAATAAGCATTTTTAGAAAGTCAAATTTTATTTTTCGGTGGAAAAAAAAAGTTTTAGGTTCGAGAAGATTAAAAATCTTTTTTCTACTTAAAAATAATATTTACTACATGAAAACATTTTTTTTTCTAATAAATACATTTATTCTGACTTAAAACGCGTTTTATACTTAAAATCGCTTTTTCCATTATAATTTTTTCTTTGTAATTGAAACTAAAAATTGTCTGACTAAAACTCTATTTTTCTACTTAAAAATAATTTCTTTCACAAGGATAGTTTTTTTCTGTTTAAAAATAATTTGTGTCTGACTAAAAACGCGTTTTCTACTTAAAAACTATTTTTCCCACAAATAAATTTTTTTTCTGCTTATAAATAAATTTTGGCTGACTAAAAACGCGTTTTCTACTGAAAAATTATGTTTTCAGCACAGAAAATTTTTTTCTGCTAATTAATAAATTTTTGTCTGACTAAAAAAGCGTTTTTTACTTTAAAATATTATTTTGGGACCAGAAACTTTTCTTCTGCTTAGAAATAATTTTTGTCTGACTAAAAATTCGTTTTCTACTTAAAAATAATTTTTTCCTTTAAGAAACTTTCTTTTTCTTTACAAATAATTTTTGTCTGACTAAAAATTTGTTTTCTACTTAAGAAAATTATTTTCAGCACAGAAATTTTTTTTCTGCTAATTAATAAATTTTAGTCTGACTAAAAACGCATTTTCCACTTTAAAATATTTTTTTGTGTCAAGAAACTTTTCTTATGCTTAGAAACAATTTTTGTCTGACTAAAAATTTCTTTTCTACTTAAGAATAATTTTTTCCATAAAGAAACTTTCTTTCTGCTTAGAAACAATTTTTGTCTGACTAAAAATTCTTTTTCTATTTGAAAATAATTTTTTCAGCACAGAAATATTTTCTTTACTAATTAAAAATTTTTGTCTGACTAAAAACGCATTTTCTGCTTAAAAATAATATTTTCAGCACAAAAATGATTTTTCTACTAATTAAAAATTTTTGTCTCACTAAAAATGCGTTTACTACTTAAAAATATTATTTTCTGCATATAGAGAGAAACGTCCGACCAAGAATATTCTTGCGACTTAAGAATTGAATTTGTCTAGCGGAATTTTCACGAGGACAAAAAAAACTGTTATTTTGCTTAAAAATCCAAATTCTCTTGCTAAAAATATTCTTTCTACTTAAAAATTAAATACGTCTGGCTAAAAATCAGTGTTCTATTAAAATTTAAAATACAAAAAATTTCAGATTAAAAGTTTCAAACAAAAGTTCCTTGTTAAAAATAAAATTCACTCCATTAAAATTCACAGCTCAAGCTTTAAATCAAATTTTTCCCTTCTAAAAATATTTTACACTCGACTGAAAAATTTCTTTACTATTAAATTTTCTCCTAGAATAAACAAAATATTAAATTACTCAACAATTTACTTTTCCTCACAATTCCTATTTAAATATAGGTAGAAAACACTGTTTATTGAAACATAGATTAATGTCGTTCTTAAAGATTGTCCAGTGAGTATTGAAACCTCGAGGGATTTTTTTTTTTTTTTGATAATATTTTCCTCTTCCCTCGTTATTTTTTTTCATTAGCTCAAAAAAATATCCCCTTTATGTTTATATTTATATATTTATATAAAGAATCGTCATATCTCACAAGAGGAGAATTTTTTTTTCGCAAAAACAATAATAATCATTGTTTTTTCTTTCCCCTAAAAAAAAGAAGATGTGGAAAATATTAGAAATCTTTTCTTTCTGCTCTTTCGGAGTTAGAATAAAAGAAATATTTGGTTGTATAATTAAATTAAATTTTTTGGTTTTTATTTGGTTTTTCGAACGCTATAATGATACAGTTTTTCCAAGAATATCAAAATTGAGACAAAAAATGAATCAAAATGTTGCGTTTGCAACATTTTGATTCGTTTTTTGTCTCAATTTTGTCTCAATTTGTCTCAATTTTTTGGTCTCAAATTTGACTCAATTTTTGTTTCAATTTTTTGTCTAAATTTATGTCTGAATTTTTTTGTCTCAATTTTGTCTCAATTTTTTTGTCTCAATTTTTGGCTCAATTTTTTTATCTTAATTTTTGTCTCTATTTTTTTTGTCTCAATTTTTTTGTCTCAATTTTTGTCTCAATTTTTGTCTCAATTTTTTTGTCTCAATTTTGTCTCAATTTTTTTGTCTTAATTTCTGTCTCAATTTTTATGTCTCTATTTTTGTCTCAATTTTGTCTCAATTTTTGTCTTAATTTTTGTCTCAATTTTGTCTCAATTTTTGTCTCAATTTTTGTCTTAATTTTTTTTGTCTCAATTTATGTCTGAATTTTGTCTCAATTTTTTTGTCTCAATTTTTGACTGAATTTTTTTATCTTAATTTTCGTCTCAATTTTGTCTCAATTTTTTTGTCTCAATTTTTGTCTCAATTTTTTTGTCTCAATTTTGTCTCAATTTTTTTGTCTTAATTTTTGTCTCAATTTTTTTGTCTCAATTTTGTCTCAATTTTTTTGTCTTAATTTTTGTTTCAATTTTTCTGTCTCTATTTTTGTCTCAATTTTGTCTCAATTTTTGTCTCAATTTTGTCTTAATTTTTGTCTTAATTTTTTTGTCTCAATTTTTTTGTCTCAATTTTGTCTCAATTTTTTTGTCTTAATTTTTGTCTCAATTTTTTTGTCTCAATTTTGTCTCAATTTTTTTGTCTTAATTTTTGTTTCAATTTTTCTGTCTCTATTTTTGTCTCAATTTTGTCTCAATTTTGTCTTAATTTTTGTCTTAATTTTTTTGTCTCAATTTTTTTGTCTCAATTTTGTCTCAATTTTTTTGTCTCAATTTTTGTCTCAATTTTTTTGTCTCAATTTTTGTCTCCATTTTTTATGTCTCAATTTTTGTCTCAATTTTTTTGTCACAATTTTGTCTCAATTTTCGTCTTAATTTTTTTGTCTCAATTTTGTCTTTATTTTTGTCTTAATTTTTTTGTCTCAATTTTGTCCCAATTTTGATATTTTTGGAAAAACTGTGATAAATAGATGATTTTCTATAAATCTTAATTTCTCTTTGGCATATTTTGTGATGACTATTTTTTGCTTTTTCGAAAAGATGTCGAGTGTTTTTTTATTATCTATTTTTAAGTCTTTGGCTTTAAGGAATAAATTTTGAAAAAAAATTTGTGAAAAATCTTTTTTTTCATTTTCCAATTTTGAATTTTGGGAAAAGTTTTAGTACAATTTGCAATTTAAAGAATTCTTTCGCAAATTCTTTTCTAAAGTCAAACATTGGATTCTTTTTCGAAACAAACTTCTTTTTTTGTTCCTAAAATAATTTTTTCTTGTTCCTTTTCTTTAAGGAAAGAAACATATTTGTTTTTTCGGGAATTTTTCCCTTTAAAAGGTTTGAAAAAAAAAAATTTATTTTTTTTCGAGACTTGTTTTGAATATATTTTCTTCTTTTGATTTTTTATTGAAAAAAATTAATAGTTTGAGGGGGGTGGGGGAGGGAGGGAGGGAAAATACTACCATCGATGAGTATCGGCGAAAGATTGGCTACTCTCGTGACATGGATTTATTCCACTGCACCATTTGGTTTCTTTAAGCGGCGGACAACGAATTCCACCTCGGCGCGGTTTTATGACAACTTTTCTTGTCCTTTGGGTTTCGCCAACACCACAAGTTCGACTGCAAGCGCTCCAGGGACCCCATTCGCTGACCTTGCAGTCCCTCGGCAATCCTAAAACATACACGATCTCTTTTAGTCTCTTCGTCGTCTTCAACTTTTTTTTTTCCTTCTCCTTCTCCTTCTTCTTTTTCTTTTACTTTTTTATTTTTCATTCGCCAGAATCCACTAATCTTTTTATGACCAGACGCAAGTTCATTCACTTTCTCTCCTATACACACTGGGAGAGAAAAAACCGCAAAAAAGTTTTTTGTTTGCAAGTTTCATTCATTTTTTATTGTGTCGGGGGACAGGAACAGGAAACGAAAATGAAGAGAGGTGAAAAATAAATAAGAGAGCTGCTTAAATAAATTAAATTATACCCTGGACTTTGTAAGAAAAGTTTCCATATTGTATGAGAAGCGACTTGAATTTTAATGAAAAGAGCATTTGTTTGTCTGTTTTTCCTGTGCGGAGCGCGATTTTTTATTTCTTCTCTATTATTTTTGCATTTTTTTTCTTTCCTTTACTTTTTTTTTTATTATTTATATGGTCATATATATAAAGACATGGAAATCTACTTTATACCCTTATACATTTTATAACATTAAGTTTTCTTCTCTTTATCTTTGTCTCTGGTATTTATTATAAATACGAGAAAATAAATAATTAATGAGGGATAGAAGAAACTTTTTTTTATTCGTAACTTTTTTTTATTCGAAAAAATTGATAAGGTTTTTTCGATGGAAATCAGGAAAATATTTTTTACTCTACGTTTAACTATTTATAATAAAATATTCACAAATATATTTATTATTTATTACAATTCCGAGAAAGTCAATAAAAAAAAGAGAGATAGAATACATTTTTACGTAGATATTTCAGAAAATTGATTCAGTTTTTTTTTAAATCGAATTTTTCGAAAATTCACGAACGTTATAAATAAATAACAATATTTATCACAAGAATTCAATTATTTTCAAAATTAATAAAATTATTATTCGAAGAAATTCAATTATTTTCAAAAAATTAAAAAAAAAAAATTGGCAACATTTCAATTTCAGTAGTAAAATTCTTTGACAAAATTCAATTATTTTCAGGAATTTTAAACAAAAATTGAATGCAAAATTCAATTATTTTCATAAACATTTAGTATTTATCACAAGAATTCAATTATTTTCAAAAATTTTAATAAAATTCATGACAAAATTTTTATTATTTTCAAAAATATTTCTTAATTTAATGACTTTTAATATTCTACTATTTTTATAAAATTCCCCAAAAGAATTCAATTATTAAACAAAAATTTTGATAAAATCCTTCACAAGCATTCAATTATTTTTCAAAAAAAAAAAAAGAAATTTCACAGGAATTCAATTATTTAAAAACAATTTTAGCAAAGTTCTACACAAATATTCAAATATTTACTAAAATAATGAAAATTTCAAAGAAATTCAATTATTAAAATAGAATTTGCAAAAAATTTTTCTGAAAAAAATCAATTATTTTAAGAATTAATAAAATTCTTCGAAAAAATTCAATTATTTTCAAAAAATCTAAAAAAATTGTCAACATTTCAATTTCAGTATCTACATTCTTAGAAAAAATTCAATTCATTTCAGGAATTTTAATAGAATTCATTGCAAAATTCAATTATTTTCAAAAATAATAATATTCATGACAAGAATTTAATTATTTTCCAAAATTTTAATAAAATTGCCATTATTGCGATCGAATTTCTTTTGTAATTTTTTTTACATTATAAGGTTTCTTTTGTTAAGGACATTTTTATCCGTCCAAATTTAAATAAATAAATAAAATTCATGACAAAATTTTAATTATTATCAAAAATATTTCTTAATTTAATGATTTTTAATATTTCACTATTTTAATAAAATTCCCCAAAAGAATTCAATTTTTAAACCAAAATTTTGATATAATTCTACACCAACATTCAATTATTTTTTTAAAATAATGAAAATTTCACAGAAATTAAATTATCAAAAATAGAATTTACAAAAAAAATTTTCGAAGAAAATCAATTATTTTCAAAATTAATAAAATTCTTCGAAGAAATTCAATTATTTTCAAAAAATCAAAATAAAATTGTCAACATTTCAATTTCAGTAGCAAAATTCGTCGACAAAATTCAATTCTTTTTAGAAATTTTTAATAAAATTCATTGCAAAATTCAATTATTTTCAAAAATTTTAATAAAATTCATCACAAAATTTCAATTATTTTCAAAAATATTTCTTAATTTAATGACTTTCAATATTTTACTATTTTAATGAAAGTTCCCAAAAGAATTCAATTAATAAACAACAATTTTGATAAAATTCTACACAAACATTCAATTATTTTGCAAAAAAATAAATAATTTTGCCAGGAATTCATTTATTTAAAAACAATTTTTGCAAAATTGTACACGAATATTCAATTATTTTCTAAAATAATGAAAATTCCACAGGAATCCAATTATTAATATTTTATTATAGAATTTTTCGCAATAATTCAATTATTTTTATAAACAATAAAAACTCATTGCAGAATTTTTATTATTTTTAATACATTTTTAATCGAATTCCTCGAAAAATAGAATTATTTTTTATTTATATATTTTTAAATATAATTTTAAATATTTTAATATTTGTAAAATTAATAAAAATATTTTGAATAGAAATATTCTTCCGTTCTTCAATATTTCGAAAAATTAATTGACTGAAATGAAAAATATTGTACATTTATTTAATTAAAAATTATTTTTTACTCATAAAAAACAATAGTTTGTAATTGAAATTCAAATTTTTACGTAAATATTCAGAGAAATTTTTTTTTTTTACTCTAAAAGTTGTTACTATTAATATTATCGTATTGACAATTATTGGAGATAATTATGGTAAAAAAAACATAAGAATTTGAAGAGGAAAAATTTCTTCTTGAAGAAAAATATGGGGGAATTAAATTAAAGAGAAAGTATTGGCACAAAAGGACTCTTTGATCGAGCACACGAAAAAAACATGTTCAATGAACAGTCATGACGGAAAGCTCTCATTTAAATAAACCAATTGAAATTCATTTACAATTGAATTGAAAGCAAAAGTTCAAAGAGAAAAAAAGAGGGGAAAAATATGAAATATAAGAGGCAATGTTTTGACTTTTATATAAATATTCTGTTTACGCTCTTATTAAAATACAATTTTTTTTGTAAGTTTCCGAAATAAGCAAAATAAGCAGTTTTTTACAAATTTCAAATTTTTTTTTTATTTATAAAATACGAAATTATAATATTGGAGAAACTTTTACTTCAACTGTCAGATTATTCCTTAACAAAATATAAAATTCGATTGATTCGCAAGGTGAAACAATTTAAAAAATTAAAATTTGTTTTTTTTGCAGTAAAAAGTAAGTTTTTTAAATTTTAATTTGAATTTTAGTTTAAAGCAGCTGAGTCTTTGGTAAAATATTTATTGTTTTATTCAAATGAAAAGTGAATTTATTAAAATAGGGTTTAAAAGTAACTCGAGTCGTGTTATTTTTAGTAAAAGTTTTGTGAATGGCTCTATTTTCAGTATAAATAGTATAAATAAATAATAGTATAAATGTAAATAAATAGTGTTAATAAATAGTAATAAATAATAATAAATAAATAAGTAAATAGTAATAATAAATAAATAAATAAATAGTAATAATAAATAGTAGTAAATAATAATAATAATAATAATAAATAGTCATAAATAGTAAATAAAAACGTATTTTCTGACAGTTTCTATTTTTGTACAAACAGTGAAAAAAAATCGCTTTCGTAAGCGAATATATTTTTCAGTAGTACAAGTCAATGTCAGAAAAGTAGAAATCCTTCTCTCAAATTAAAGAGAAAATTCCCCACTTTTATAAAAATATCCTCATTAAAAAAATAATGTGAAATATATAACTTTGAGAGCTGAAATATCTTTTTAAATTTTTTTGAAAAATTTCTCTTCTTTCTTCTTTGCAATGGAATGACTTTTTTTAATATTGTTTTTTTCTCGTTACGTAAATGAAAAGAAAAAAGGCAAAAAAAAAAAAAAAAAAAAAAAAACACAGAGAGAAATGAAAAGTAAGAAACTGGTACTATTTGAGCTGCTGTTCGAACTGTCTTACGTAATTGACGAATGTTGGTTGGATTTAGAGATAAAATTCACTTCCACCGACTAAACTTTCTCGTTATTTCAAGAGAGACTTACAGTTCTTAAGATATTCCGGAATAATGTATTACCGGCTAAAGAGAACTCGGGAGTACGCTTCTCTAACTACTTTCAATTAAAGTCAGATTTCATCCTTCATTAATAAATTAGTAATAATATTTTATCTATTTAAATTTTAAATCTTCAGCTCTCTCTCTCTTTTTCTCTCACAAAGAATAATGTGGGATCAAAGTTTAGTATATAGTATAGTTGGAATATACCACGTTATTATATTACTACCGTTATTCTATTATTAGTATTTTAACATTATTATTATTATTAATTAAATTAATCTTCATATTTTTTCGTTCATTCTAATGCGTTTGTTTTTTTTTTCTTTAAAAAATTATTATTATTATTATTATTATTATTTTTAACTATATTATTCTTTATATCTTCAATTTTCATATCTTCAAATCAAATTCGTTACTTTGAATAAATAAATGGAAAATAATATAAAACAATAAATAATATTTATTAAATTATTAACTATATTAATCTGCGTATTCTTTCATTTTGTTTTTTATATGCTTTTTTCTATAACAAATTTCGTTTGACTGATTTAAATTATTATGTAAATTATTCTTCTTTTTATTTATAAAAAATACAAGAAAATTGTTTATTGTCAGAAAAATTTTGATTAAGAAGTAGGAAATATACCGATTTTATGCATAATTTTTATTTCTCAATAACAATATTGTTTACAAACTCATTTTTTTCTTTTGGGAAGAAAAACATAAGATATTCCCGTTTCTTAATATTTTTCTAGAAAATTCTCAATTTTCAATAAGGAAATAATTTGCATCAATTCTATTTCTTAATTTCAATTGTTTTAATAAAATTCAATGTTTTTTTTAAAAAAAGAAAAAAAAATGTTTAGAAATTATAATTATTTGTCAATTAGAAAATTTAATTGAAAATGAAACTGAAAATTTTTGAATTTTTAGAAAATAAAGGGAAATATTTTATTGAAAAAAAATGTTCTGTTAAATTTATTTACGAATATCTTTAATTGTGAAATTATTCGAAAACAATAATTTCTTTTTTAAATATTTTAAATATTTAATTATTATTATTTTTCCGTAGGAATTAACCCTAGAAGGAGTACGTTAGTTTACTCACCCTCTAAGGAGTAACTGGGGTGTCCCGACACCCCACGCTTTAAACTTGTTTTATAAGGATTATATTTGACGTAAAAAAAATTTATTATAATGAATTGATTGGTTTTTTAGTAAGGAATTCAGTAATATTATTCATATTTTGATAAATTAAAAAAATTTTGAAGAAAAACCATAAAAACCCAAAAAAAACACCAAAAAATTGCAAAATTGACTTTTTTCACAAAAACGTTGTAGTTTCTTAAAAATTTGACTAATTTTAAAACTATTTTAGGTTTTTAAAGTTAAATAAATACACTTTTAGGGGAAAAAATTAGTTTTTGTATTACTTCCAAAAAACATAATTATTTGAACATCTGAAGTGAATGAAATTAAAGACAATTGACGAATAGTGAAAATCATAAAAATGAACTATAAAATGGACTTAAACAATTAATATTTACTAAAAATGGTATTATAAATTTAAAATTTTACAAACTTAATATATCTGAATATATTAACATTAAAATTAATAACTTATGAAATGATTTTGTAAATTAATATTTAATCAAAGTTTTAATTAACAATTCTTAATACCTCTAATATATGTTAAAATATTATTAACAATATAGAATTTATAATTTAAATTTGACTGTCATTTACTACATTTTTCTGTATTAGAATTTAATTTCTGACTGTAGAGAGAGCACAGAAATTTTTAATAATAATCTTAACTCAAATTTCATAAGTTGTTACAAATGCAGAATGTCTATTTTTCATAAAAATAGAATTTTTGTATAAAAATGTTTCTTTTTTATAAAATACAACTTTTTCATGCATAACCTATCAATTTATACTTTATCAGATGATTTTAACTGATTTAAAACGATTTTTTAAAAAAATTTGAATTTACTTATCTTGCCAATTTTTCTAACGTTAGGGAGTAACTGGGGTGTCCAGACACCCCAGACGTATTTTAACAGGAGATAGAGCTCTTCCTAGAGCAAAACTTTTGGCGGCACAAATAGGTGTCAAAAGATAGTGGTTCAAACTAAATTATCAACAAGTTTTGAGCGTAAAAAAATTATTGGTTAAGCCATGGGAATACTTTGAATTTTGCTTGGGGTGTCCAGACACCCCAGTTACTCCTTCTAGGGTTAAAATTCTTCAAAACATTCAAATTCAAACCTTTTTGAAATTAAACAATTTTAAAAATATTTTTTATAGTAATTAAAGATGTTCGAGAGATAAAATAATTATTTTATATTATAAGAATATTGTTACTGTAACTTCTTAAAAATTATTTTCTTATTCAATTATTACTTAAAATTTTAACTAAAATTCATTTTTAAATCGATTTTTATTAGAAAATTTTACGAGAATTGAACTAATATTTAAATACAAAAGTAAATTATTTATTGACTAATTAAATTTTTTGTTTTAAATTTAATTCTCATAAAGAATTTTATAAACAAATTTTTAAATAATTGAATTCTTTTGACGAATTTTAATAAATTTTTCAAGAATAGTCACATTTTTCAAGGAATTCGATTAAAATTGTATTAAAAATAATTGAAATTCTGTGATGAGTTTTTATTATTTATGGAAATAATTGAATTTCTTCGAAGAATTTTATTAATTTTGAAAATAATTTATTTTTTTCGAAAATTGTTTTTGCAAATTTTATTTTTAATAATTGAATTTCTGTGAAATTTTCATTATTTTAAAAAATAATTGAACATTCGTGTAGAACTTTGCTAAAATTGTTTTTAAATAATTGAATTCCTGTGGAATTTTTATTTCTTCTTTAAAAATAATTGAATGTTGGTGTAGAATTTTATAAAAATTTTAGTTTAATAATTGAATTCTTTTGGGAAATTTTATTAAAATAGTGGAATATTGAAAATCATTAAATTAAGAAAAATTAAAAAATATTTTTTAAAATAATTGAAATTTTGTCATGAATTTTATTATTAAAATATGTAAAAATAATTGAATTTCTTCGAAGAATTTTACTAATTCTGAAAATAATTGATTTTATATACATATAATAATTGGGATTTTGAATTAATAAAATTTTTCAAAAATTGAAGTTCTTTAAAATTTCTAATTAAATTCATTCAAAATTGAAATTTTCGTTAATTTCAAATTGAAACCGTTTGAAGTTAATTTATTTATAAAAATTGTAAACGCAACTCTTTTAAAATTAAATTATTTTTCAAATATTTGAGTAAAATTATTCATTTAATAATTTATAAGTAATTATTTTATAATAGTTCTTCAAAAATTAAGTTCTTTAAAAAGAAATAATTATTGTCGGAAATTGAAAAAATTGAAGGTTTTGTATTAAAATTTGTGGTAATTTCATAGTTTATAAAGCAAACAAAAAATGACACAAAGATTTAGAATTTTCTTATGAATTCTAAAAATTTAATTTTTTTATAGTAATTTTAATAAAAATCCCTGAATTTTCTTTGAATTCCCTGTGTCAGAATATACGATTATTATAGTTATAATAATATTAAAACTATATTCCAATTCATGTTTTATTTTTATGAAAATAAATTTGAATTAAAAATTTTTACGTTGTATTATTTTTAAAAATGCTAATTTCATTAAAAATTTTATTTAAAAATTTTTTTTAATTTTATTTAACTAATATTATTTCTAATTTCTAAACTAGTTTTTGCTAGTCTAATTGTTGCTAGTTTCATATTATTGATACTAATTTTTATTGAATTATAAAATAATAAAATAATATCAAAAAGAAAAGAAAATTATAGAAAATGTATTCCTCTTCTTTTTTTATCATTTTCGTTTTCGGCTATTTTTTTTTAATGATAACAAAAACTCAAAAAATATGAAAGTTATCCCCCCTGATAATTTATTTTTCGAGTTTTTATTTACTATATTTCATTAAAACTTCTATTTACAGTCGCACCGAGTAAATTTCTCTCTCTGTTTCTAAACTTAAATTACTTGAAAGAAATCTGTTAAATAAATAAAATAAAATAAATAAATTAAATTACTGTCAAATAAATTTTAAGGAAAAATGAAAACTCACGTGTTCGAATCCATTTTCCCTTCGTGTATTTGTGATGCTTTGGCCTAAATCTATGCTGATGGTCTTTGATATTGGTTGAATTTCGCCAGGGATGATTGGTGGCTGGAACGCTTGTGACGTTGCTGGTGATTTTCCTTTGAATATCCTCAAATATTTGCGCCTTCTGCGCGTCTGAGGAACTGTGATATGGTCGATAATATGACCAGTTTCCGATATCATCGAGCTTTTTCGTTTCTTTCGTTTTCACCGGCGATAGCGTCGATGTCGCTGTAAACCTCGGTCGTTGTAAAGCATACGATGAGGCAATACTGTTCATGATAGCCGCCTTCTTGTCGCTGGGTTCACTCGTTAAAAATTTCTCTTTTGAATTCTCCGATGGCCAGTAACTGAAATTTGCAAAGAAAAATAATGATTAATAATAATAAGAAAAAAATAATATTAATAATAATTTCTAATAATAAAATAATTTTTTTATTATTATTATTATTTTTATTTAATTTTTATTTTTATTATTATGGATAATTATAATAAAATGGTTAATTTTACTCAATAATTGAATGTATAACTATTGTTGGTTTGATTAAGAAAAAATATGTGGTTTTCCGAGAATTATCAAAATTGAGACAAAAAACGAATCAAAATGTTGCTTCGCAACATTTTTGCTTCGTTTTTTTTCTCAATTTTGATAATTCTGATTTTTAAAATAAAAAAAAAAAATATTTTCGATAAAATAAATTTGATTTGCATGTGTTTGATAAAGTTTCTTGTTCTATTTAAAAACAGTGAATGACAATTAACTAGAACAAAGTGTTTTTGTCAGTTACATTTCCGTTCTAATAAGGAGAAACATTTTGATTTTAATTTTTAATCAGAAAAAGTATTTTAGTTCAATATATTCTGCTTTTAAAAATAGAAACTCTTGTATTATTCATAAAAAATTTATTTTTGAGTAGAATAAAAATTTATAGTCAGACAAATATTTGTTATAATTTGAGAAAAATATTTTTCTTTTAAATCTTTTATTTAAACAAATCAAATATTTATGATAAAAAAAATTTCTTATTCTGATTACAAAAAATCGGCTGAATAAACCTTGTTTTTTCTACTTAAAAATTAAATTTTGACTTGCGGCTAAAAATATTTGTTCTATTCTTGAAAATATAATTTGGTTTTACTGAGAAACTTTTTCTATTTTCAAATTAAATTTTGTTAAAATACAATAAAATTAAAATTAAATTAAAATTAAATTAAAATTAAAATTAAAATTAAAATTAAATTAAAATTAAATTAAAATTAAATTAAAATTAAATTAAAATTAAATTAAAATTAAATTAAAATTTATTAAAAAAAATTAAATTTACCGAAAATTTACTGAAAATTTAATTCAGAAATGGAAAAATATATTTGACTCGAATACATTTGATTTTTAAATTAATAAAAACTTTTATTCATATTTACAAATCAGTACCTTCCGCTAATATCAATTTATCTAATTATTTTCTAATTTTTCACTAGAAACTAAAATGTACACAATCTGACATGAAATTGATTAAGTTTTTTTTTCTCTCTCTCTGTCTCTCTTTGGCTTTTTCTTGGATAACTCCCGCGTATGTCTACAAAAACTTTTTCCGTGATATATTTACTGCGCAATGCTTGAAAGTTCGATATACTGACAGCTTGGTAGATACGATTGAAATTTCCTATTCTCGACACACAACTTTGACAAAAATCGGGATTAAAATATCATTCTTTCTCTGTATGTGTCATTCAAAAAAATTTCTATTTTTCGTCTATTTTTTGTACAATAAAACTTGAAGCAGACATAATTAATTTTTTTTGCCGTTCCATATTTTTGCCGCTCACAAAAATAGAGCTGAAAAATCGACTTTTAATTAAAAATTTAATTTATTTAACTTTATTTTTTAGTTTTATTTAATTCTTTACTATTTAATTAAATATAATTGAATTTTATTAGGTACCTACATTTATTTTTATTCAACCTATATTTTAATTTATTTCTTTAATTAAAATTGAAAACATTAATTTTCTTACATAGAGGTAAATTAATTAACATGGAATCAATTAATTAAAATTAACAAATTGGTTTTCTTTCCTATAGGGGTAAATTAATTCATTTTAAAATTAGTTAAAATTAATTAACTCCTCCTAATGAATAAATAAATATTTTAAAAAATTTCTATATATTTGTTTTGCTATTGTTTGTATTATTAATTTATTAATGATGATAATTGATATTATTTGAAATAAATGAGGTACAATTTTTTTTTTTTTAATTGAAAACAATGAAGACAAGTAATATTTATACAATGATACATTGTATACATGTATGAAAGTGCTTGTAGTTTTGAAATATTAATTAAAGAACATTGGTTTGCAAGAGAAGTTCCAGCAATTTCTCGTCATTTTCTGCGTGGGAAATTCCCAGATGTATGAAACCGATTAATCCTTGTAACTACAAACTTCAGCTTGTCGTGGAATAGAGATGAGGGAAAAAAAAAATTTCAATGACAGTTATGATTTACCTGCTTCTTTGTTTCCTATCTAGAGGTGAATTAATTCATTCAAATTAATCAACTCTTTTCTGATCGAAATTTAAAATTTTTTTATCTTTGTTTCTTTATCCCGAGATAATTTTTTATTTTATCTTTATTGTACTTCAGTGAATATTAATATTTTACTATTACTTCCGTATTTTACTATATTTATCATATTTTACTATATTTACTATATTTTACTGTATTTACTATCACAGTAAATCGTGAGGTTTTAAAAAGTGTTGCAGATAAAATTAACACCAAAAAAGATTAAAATAATCAATTTTGGTGTTATTTTTTTTTTTTTTTTTTTTTTCTTCTTCAAAAATATTTTTATTATTTCAATTCAATTATTATTTTCAAAAATTTTTAACTACAATTTTACTTTATATCAATTATTTTTAATAATTTTCGAAAAAGTTCTTTGGCAATTTTCAAAACTACTTGTTTACAATATTCAATTTCACGAAATTTCAATTATTCCTAAATTCTTTAATTTACTGCATATTAGAAAATAAAAACTTGAAATAATATAAAAGAAAATTCAATTAAACTTTTTCAAAAAAATTAATTTCAAAATTCAATTGTTTCTAAAAATTCAAGCTATATTGCTTTTAATATTCAATTATAATCTAAAATTTTAACTGCAATTCATTTTTATGAAATGAAAATTAATTTTTATTAGAAAATTCTACAAGAATTTAATTATTTAAATGCAAAAGTAAATAATTTATTGAATAATTGAATGTTTCTCAAAATTCAATTCTCATAAAGAATTTTAGTAAAAAAAATTGTAAGTAATTGAATTCTTTTTGTCGAATTTTATTAAAAGTTGCATGAACATAATTACTTTTTTTCAAGGAATTCAATTATAATTGTATGAAAAATAATTGAAACGCTGCGATCAGTTTTTGTTCGAAATATGTTTTCAAATAATCACGATTTACGCGCGACTACTAAATTTGCTATCTTCCGCTTTGTCAATAAGCGCCCTCTTTAATACAACGATACTAATATATTTACTCTTCCGGTTTCATCTAGACTAACGCAGTACATTGAGAGTTCTACTTTGTAAATCACACTCGTTATTTTCTTGTATTTAATAAAAGTTTTAAAGTCATCACGTTGCCTTGTTTCCTTTATAATTGTAGCTTCTACCCGCTTGATAGTATTAAATTCAACAGGTTATGGGCCCAGGCTTTTTGTCGAGGGTTAAAGGAAATTAGAGACAATCGCGAGTGACTCGGTAGAAAGAAAGCGTGTGTGTATCAAAAAGTATAAAAATGGCGTCCTCGACCGTAAGAATCGAGACGCTAAACAAAGAAAATTTCGACACCTGGAAAATCCAGATGGAAGCTTTGTTAATAAAAAATGACGCGTGGTGCTATGTTAGTGGGGAAAAAACAAAACCTGCAAACGCAGAAGGAAATGAGGAAGAGGTTAAAAGATGGGAAATAAGTGATCGAAAAGCGCGATCGGACATAATCCTTTCTATAAACCCAAGTGAGTTGAAACAAATTAAAGGCTGCGACACATCGAAAGAGGTTTGGGAAAAACTATCGTCGATCTATGAATCGAAAGGGCCCGCGAGAAAAGCCAGTCTTTTAAAATTATTAATGTTGCATCGAATGGACGACAGTGACGACGTGCGCGAGCATATGCGAAAGTTTTTTGACACAGTGGACAAATTAAGCGATATGGACGTGGACATAAACAAAGATTTGCTGTGTGTCATGCTTTTATATAGTCTTGCTCCGCGATTCGAAAATTTCAGGTGCGCGATTGAGTCGCGTGATGAATTACCGTCGCCAGAAATGTTACGCATAAAAATCGTCGAAGAGAGCGACGCTAGGAAAAGTGATGTGCGAAACATAGGTCAGGGTGCAATGGTCGCAAGACATTTCGATAAACGCGTAAACACTAGTGAGAAAAAGAGTAACACAGTAAGTGCGAAGAAATCTTCGATAAAATGTCACCGCTGTGGCAAACCCGGGCACAAAGCAGCCGAATGCTATTCGCGTATTGGTCCGAATCGAAATTATCAAAAAAACTCTGAAAACGGGAAAATGGCAGACGCCGACGACGTTTGCGTGCTCGCCTACACACATTCGGTTCAACAAGGATTGCAAGCGCTCGAGACAACACGTAGTGAAGGATGGTGCTTAGATAGTGGGTGCACCTCACATCTATGCAATGAAACAAATAAGTTCTCGAATCTTACAGAAGTGTCATCGGAAAAATTAAATCTCGCTAGCAACACGTCCACTCCGATAACGGGAAAAGGTGCCATTCACTTAAACGCGGAAGTAAATGGACAAAATCGAAATTTAAATCTGGAAAATGTGTTACATGTGCCCGACTTGCGCACAAACTTATTATCTGTCAGTAAAATAACAAATAAAGGTTATAAAGTGATTTTCGACGAAAAGAGTGCTAAAGTGATCGACAACGACGGCAAAATACAACTCGTTGCTCCTCGCGTGAACGGATTATATTACATTCGCGAAAGTGAACAAGACTGCAATTCCGCGACTACAATTGCATCGGAAAAAGTTCCTCAAATGTCACAAACTGAAATATGGCACCGTCGGATGGGCCATTTAAATCTAAAGGACCTTTCTTCGAGCAATCGAAACGGAACAGTGCGTGGAATGGACATCAAATCTTCGGAATGTGATTTTAATTGTGACGTTTGTATTCTCGGAAAAATGGTGAAATCTCCTTTTCCGAAAAAGTCGGAAAGACAAAAAACTCTTTTAGAATTGGTTCATAGTGATGTGTGTGGACCAATGAGAATCGAATCATTGGGAAAATCGAGATTTTTCGTGACTTTCATTGACGATTATTCGCGATGGTGCGTTGTTTACATGATAAAATCGAAAAGTGAAGTGTTCAGTGCATTCAAAGAATTCAAGGCCCACGCCGAAAATCAAACTGGCCGTAAGATAAAATGTCTTCAGTCAGACAACGGCACCGAATATACAAGTCGCGAATTCGAAAATTACCTCAAGGAAAGTGGAATCGAGCGAAGACTGTCAGTGACACACACCCCGCAACAGAACGGCGTGTCGGAGAGGATGAACCGCACTCTCGTTGACATGGCGAGATGCCTCCTCATCCAATCCAATTTACCATCATGTTTTTGGGGAGAATCTGTGAAAACCTCCAATTACATACGAAACCGATGTCCAACCAGTGCCCTTGAAGGAAAAACTCCGTACGAAAAGTGGACCGGGAATGTGCCAAATGTTAAATATTTTCGCGAGTTCGGTTGCCCAGTGTATTCTTTGATCAGAGAGCCGAACAAGGGAAAATTCCAATGTCGATCGAAGAAGGGAATTTTTATCGGATACGCTGAATCTTCGAAGGCGTACAGAATATGGATCCCCGAAGAACGAAAAATTGATATAGCCAGAGACGTAGAGTTCGTAAAAGTTCGTGAATCACCAAAACAAATCCAAGATGATTTTGGCCCGATAAGTGAGGAAATAATTCGAAAAGAAATCGAGATCGATTTTCCAGTAATCGACAACGCAAATGGCGAGAAACTCACACAAAACGACGAATCAGATGCCACATCCACCGACCAGGACGACGAAGAAGAAGAAATCGAAGACGAGGAAATTGAAAATCAGGAGAGCGATGAAGGAAAAAACGAACCTGAACCTCCGAAAAGAGGGCCTGGAAGGCCTCGAAAAATACTTACCGGACGCAGAGGAAGACCTACGAAACAATACCACATGGCTAATTTCATGATCGAGCAAATCGAATTCGCCGGAACCGCAGAAATACCAATCAACAAAGCCATGAAAGGTCCGAATGCAGAAGAATGGCGAGACGCAATGGCACTTGAAATGGAAGCTATCATCATCAACAAAACGTGGATTTTAGTCGACCGTCCAAAAAATCAAGATGTCATTGGAAGCCGAATAGTGTTACGAGATAAACAAAATCAAGACGGAACGATCGAGCGAAGAAAAGCGCGCATAGTGGCGCGTGGATTTTCCCAAACTCCTGGTGTTGATTTTCGCGAAACATTCGCTCCTGTGGCTCGACTAAATTCGATTCGAGTCATAATCGCTTTAGCGGCAGAGCACAAAATGGAAATCCGGCAACTTGACGTTACGTCCGCCTATTTGAATGGCGAACTCGAGGAACAAATCTTTATGGAAGCACCGAAATTCATGGATCAAGCTTTGGAGGAACTCATCACTTCCAAAAAGAAGGGGAAGATTGTCGACCAAGCAAAGGAAATGCTCACACAACTAAAAAGTGGAGATAAAGTGTGCTTATTAAAAAAGGCTCTTTATGGTCTCCGCCAAGCAGGCCGTCAGTGGCACGTGAAATTTTCTCATGAACTTAAACGTCTTGGTTTCCAACAATCAACAGCTGATCCGTGCATATACTACAAAGGAAAAGGGGAAGATTTACTTCTCATCGCAGTGTACGTTGACGACATCCTGGCGGCCTCACGGAAACTGTCAATGATCACGGAATTAACAACACAATTGTCTAAGACTTTCAAAATTAAGGACCTCGGCAAAGTCAAGTTTTGCCTCGGTATCGAATTTAACCAGAATAAAAATGGAATCAAAATGTCTCAAGAAAAATACGTCAACGAGATTCTCGAAAAATTCGGGATGAGCGATTCAAAACCCGTGACAACCCCGATTGACTGCAGCGTCAAATTGCAGAAAGGAAAAGGCGACTCCGATCAACACCTGCCATATCGAGAACTAATTGGTTCTCTCATGTATTTGGCTGTCTGTACCAGGCCAGATATCGCATTCGCCACAAGTTATCTCAGTCAATTCTGCAGCTGCTACGACATCACACATTGGACAGCAGCGAAGCGTGTACTACGGTACCTAAAAGGGACGTCAAACATTGGAATATTCTTCAAGAGCAGCGGGGAATGCCTCACCGGATATGCTGACGCGGATTGGGCCAATTGCCTAGATGACAGGAGGTCATACACTGGATATACATTTATCCTCAACGGTGGCCCGGTATCCTGGGAAGCTCGGAAACAGAGAACTACTGCTCTCTCTTCAACTGAGGCCGAGTACATGGCCATCTCGGATGCAGCAAAGGAGGCAGTCCACCTTCGAAAGTTAATCGGCGATCTGGGATTCAATCTACCAGCGAAATTGAAAATTTTTAACGACAACAACGGAGCTCGTAAACTGGCGGAGAATCCAGTTTACCATTCTAGAACCAAACACATAGACGTCCGTCATCACTATGTGCGAGAAGTTTTGGATAGTGGAATTTTATCAATTGAATACGCACCAACGGAACTCATGCCAGCCGATGTTCTCACCAAGGGTCTTCCGAGAGTGAAACACGAAAAGTGTCTTGAACTTTTAAATTTAAAATCTAAATGAGTTTTTGATTATTTAATAAATTCGCGTGTTAATCGAGGGGAAGTGTTCGAAATATGTTTTCAAATAATCACGATTTACGCGCGACTACTAAATTTGCTATCTTCCGCTTTGTCAATAAGCGCCCTCTTTAATACAACGATACTAATATATTTACTCTTCCGGTTTCATCTAGACTAACGCAGTACATTGAGAGTTCTACTTTGTAAATCACACTCGTTATTTTCTTGTATTTAATAAAAGTTTTAAAGTCATCACGTTGCCTTGTTTCCTTTATAATTGTAGCTTCTACCCGCTTGATAGTATTAAATTCAACAGTTTTATTATTAGTAAAAATAATTGAATCCTTAAGAATGAATTTTATTACTCTTGGAAATAATTGAATTTCTGCAATAATTTGTAATTTCTCTAAAATTAAATTTTTTTCTAGTGTTTTTAACTAAAATTCTTCAATAAATCCATTATTTTTAATAATTTTTAAAAAAGTTCTTTAAGAATTTTCAAATTAATTCGTTTACAATTCAATTTTACAAAATTTCAATTAGTCGGAAATTCTACAATTAAATAAATATTGAAAAATAAAAACTTGAAATAATTTCATTAAAAATTCTATTAGATTTAAAAAAAAAATTAATTCTACAGAATTTTTTGTCAAAACTATGAAAAATTAAGAATTTCAATGATTTTAGTTTGAAACTTTTTCCAAAATTTAATTATTTCTAAAAATCCACGTTATAATGCTTTTAATATTTAATTATAATCTCAAATTTTAACTAAAATTCATTTTTAAAACCATTTTTATTAGTAAATTCTACGAGAATTCAATTATTTAAATACAAAAATAAATAATTTATTAATTTCATGTTTCTTGAAATTAAATTCTCATAAAAAAATGTTATTAACAAATTTTTTAAATCATTAAATTCTTTGGACGAATTTTAATAAAATTTTTAAGAATAATTACATTTTTCGAGGTATTCGATTAAAATTGCATTAAAAATAATTGAAATTCTGCAATGAGTTTTATTATTTCAGAAAATAATTGAATTCCTAAAAAGAATTTTATTATTTATAAAAATAATTGAATCCCTGCAAAAATTTTATTATTTATGAAAATAATTGAATTATTGCGAAGAAATTTATGAAAAAAATTTGTAAATAATTGAATTCTGGTAAAAAATTTTATTATTTATGAAAATAATTGAATGTTTGCGTAGAATTTTATTTAAATTTTTTTTAATAATGGAATTCTGTTGGAAAATTTTAGAAATAGTAGATATTGAAAATCATTGAATTTTTGGATTTTTTCTCCTTAAAATCATTCATTCTATTTAAATATCATTCAATCAGAAAAACATTCATTCTTCTGCTTAAAATACTTTCTCTCATTAAAAAATAAATTTGTCTGACTAAACTTTTTTGTTCCACTTGAAAATTAAATTTTTTCGAAAATATTATTTTTACATTGTAATAGTATTAGACAAATAAAAAAAAAAGTTGTTCTACTTAAAAAACATGTGTTTGATTACTATAATTTTTTTTTATTTAAAAAAAGAGTATGTCTGACTAAAACCAGTGTTTTCTACTTAAAAATATATTTGTTCTGATTAAATGCCTATATTCTATTTAAAAATAATCCAATAAAGAAAAAAAAACATTTATTATACAGATAACATACTTCCTCTCCTGAAAAAAACAAATTCGTCTGACTTAATTTTTTTTGTTCTACTTAAAAATTAATTTTCTTTTTACTAAAATACTTTTCCTACTTACAAATAAAATTAGTCAGACCAAGGAAAGTTGGAAAACATAGAAAAAAAGTAGTTGAAAAACATGTGTCTGATTACTATTAACTGTTTTATGTAAAAAAAAAATCTATGTCTGACTAAAACAACTGTGTTCTACTTAAAAAATTTTTTTCCGATTAAATTCCTTTATTCTATTTAAAAATAATTCAATAAAACAACACTCATTCTTCGGTTAAAATACTTTCTGACCTAAAAAAACACATTTGTCTGACTAAATATTTTTTTATTCCACTTAAAAATTAAATTCTTTTTTTTACTAAAATACTTTTTCCACTTAGTAATCAAATTAGTCAGACCAAAGGAATTTGACCTACTTGAAAATCAAATTCGACCTCATTTTTGCCAATATTTTAAAATTAATACAGGATATTAAAGTTTTCGAAAAAGTTAACTCACCTCATAATTAAATATTCATACATCGTTTAATCATATAGTTTCAGGATTTTCTCCATAGAATGTTTTAGAAATATTATATTTACACAATTTTTTCAAGTATTTTACATATATTTCTCATTTAAGTAAATGTAAAAATATACATCCAGTGAAAAGTTCTCAACTTATGTAAAAGACTCTTTTTCTATTCAAAAGTCTATTTCTTAAAGGTTTCGTCAAAAAAATTGAGAGATAGCATTCTCGTTTTTTACCGAAAGCTTTTTATATGTTATATGCTCTATTCGATTGACAGGAATATGTATATATATGTATATAAATCAAGATTTGCAAATGTTTCATAAATATGAAAGGAAACTAATATTTGACTACACTTTTATAAATAATTTAATGATCCGCTTTTTTTTCAAAAAATTATAATAAACGATTTGTTAAAAATAATTTTTATTAATTATTTGAAAGATAATAGTTTTCTATCGATTGTTTTCTTTTCGCTTGAATGTTTGGTTTATCGAACTCGATATAGTAATTTGGAAGTAAAATTCCAAAAAAGTGAAAATTGGAGAAAATAATAATCAACTTTTCAAGCAACTTTTTAATTTTTCTTTTTTTAAATTATTTCCTAAATTGAAAACTAAATTTCGTTTCAAATTTCATATTCTAGAGAATTACGTCTTTTTCGAATCATATCTTTTTCTCATTTGATTTATTTTCCATTATTTTTTTTTCCATTCTGGTTAAAAAGAAAGGGATTTAATCACGAGTCTATAATGAACATGTGTTCAATTTTCCCACTCTCTTGCTCTCTAGGCGTTTTCCTCTGGATTTTTGTTCACCCCTTTTTTTGTTCTTATTTTGTATCTAGGAAAATCTTAAGAAACACGTCTTTGCTTTACTCGGCTCTCTTCAAAAAATACCGAGTTTTAAAGTTATCGACGTGTATATAGAGTGTGTATACGGTGAATCGCGAAAACAATTTCAAGACTTGATTTACGGTTGCCATGTCTACCGTGTGTGTGTGTAGTATATAGAAAAAGCATGGACATAGGAGAAGAGAGAAAGAGAGAAAGAAAGAGAGACAAGCAATGGGTGGAGTATAAAGGCCAGGACTTATTTATCGTTCGATCCAACGGAATTTTCTATTCCATCAGAGGTCGATCTTCGCACGTTTACCTGCTATACCGCTTTTCGATCCACAAACTCTCCTTCCATTCGGAAGTGGATCTCTCAAATCGAGCCGATTTCTACGGAAATTGAGTCGGTATTTTCCAGTACGTTGCTATCGTATACGTACATCGCTTTTCCTTCAACGATATTATTTTCGAGAGAACTAAGCGAATTCTAATTTCATTATTATAGAAAACATATAATAATATATGCGAGCAAAAGAGTTTGAACGAACGAAATGAAAATAGTCTGATTCTGATGCAGCTTGTGTACGAAATGAAAATTTTATATTTTTTTTATAATTTTTTCAATTTTTTCAATTTTTTCAATTTTTACAATTTTTACAATTTTTTTTTATTAATTAATGTCAAATTTATAAAATATATCATTTATTAATAATTTTTTAACATAGTTTTTCCAAAGGTTATTAAATTGAGACAAAATATAGATCAAAATTTTTGCGAGGCAACAATTTTTTATTAATGTCAAATTTATAAATAATATAATTTACTAATAGTTTTTCTACATAGTTTTTCTAAGGATAAAACATTGAGACCAAAAATTTATCAAAATTGTTACCTTGCAACAATTTTTATACATTCTTTGTCTCAATTTGATATCCGTAGAAAAACTTCGATCTTATATTCCTGATCGTGAAAAATTATTTATTATTTTTTTTGTGACAATTTAACTGTATAATCTCCTATATTAATATAATTAAGATATTCGTCGTCGTTTTGTCGTCTGTCCTTCGTGTAACTCCGTATTTCATTGTTCGGTCGTTCGACTTTTATCATTTATTCTGACAATGCTACGCATTCATACTTCGGTATCTATGTTAATTTTTATTAAAATCTGTTTTTATGTTTTTTTCCATAAATTCAGAACAAGAAAAAACAACTTTTCCTTTAGACACTTTTCTGTAAAACAAAAATTTAAAAAGTTATCATTTTTTTTCAAAAAGTACCAAAAAAATCAGAATTTGTTAACATTGAAATTTTCAAACTTTGGTATCTTTGTTGATATTTATTAAAATCTGTTTTTCTGTTTTTTTCCTTAAATTTTGTATAAAACCAAACAACTTTTCTTTTAAACACTTTTCTGTAAAATTAAAATTTAAAAAGTTATCACCTTTTTCCAAAAAAGCTCAAAAAAATCTGAATTTATTAACATTGAAAAATTTAAACTTTGGTATCTTTGTTAATTTTTATTGAAATCTGTTTTTCTGTTTTTTTTTCTTAAATTTTGTACAAAACCAAACAACTTTTCCTTTAACATTTTTTTGTAAAACCAAAATTTAAAAAGTTATCACCTTTTTTCAAAAAAATACCAAAAAAATCAGAATTTATTAACATTGAAATTTTGAAACTTTGGTATCGTTGCTAATTTTTATTAAAATCTGTTTTTCTGTTTCTTTCCTTAAATTTTGTACAAAACCAAACAACTTTTCCTTTAAACACTTTTCTATAAAACCATAATTTAAAAAGTTATCGCCTTTTTCCAAAAAAGCTCAAAAAAATCTGAATTTATTAACATTGAAAAATTTAAACTTTGGTATCTTTGTTAATATTTATTAAAATCTGTTTTTCTGTTTTTTTCCTTAAATTTTGTATAAAACCAAACAACTTTTTCTTTAAACACTTTTCTGTAAAATTAAAATTTAAAAAGTTATCACCTTTTTCCAAAAAAGATCAAAAAAATCTGAATTTATTAACATTGAAAAATTTAAACTTTAGTATCTTTGTTAATATTTATTAAAATCTGTTTTTCTGTTTTTTTCCTTAAATTTTGTATAAAACCAAACAACTTTTCCTTTAAACACTTTTCTGTAAAATTAAAATTTAAAAAGTTATCACCTTTTTCCAAAAAGCTCAAAAAATCAGAATTTATTAACATTGAAATTTTGAAACTTTGGTATCGTTGCTAATTTTTATTAAAATCTGTTTTTCTGTTTCTTTCCTTAAATGTTGTACAAAACCAAACAACTTTTCCTTTAAACACTTTTCTATAAAACCAAAATTTAAAAAGTTATCGCCTTTTTCCAAAAAAGCTCAAAAAAATCTGAATTTATTAACATTGAAAAATTTAAACTTTGGTATCTTTGTTAATATTTATTAAAATCTGTTTTTCTGTTTTTTTCCTTAAATTTTGTATAAAACCAAACAACTTTTTCTTTAAACACTTTTCTGTAAAATTAAAATTTAAAAAGTTATCACCTTTTTCCAAAAAGCTCAAAAAATCAGAATTTTTTAAGATTTAAATTTTTAAACTTTGGTATCGTTGCTAATTTTTATTAAAATCTATTTTTCCGTTTATTGCGTTAAATTTTGTACAAAACCAAACATTTTTACCTTTAAGCACTTTTCTGTAAAACCAAAATTAAAAAAGTTATCTTCTTTTTCTAAAAAAGCTCAAAAAAAACAGAATTTATTAACATTGGAATTTTCAAACTTTGGTATCTTTGTTAATTTTTATTAAAATCTGTTTTTCCGTTCTTTGGGTTAAATTTTGTACAAAACCAAACAACTTTTTTTTAAAGACTTTTCTGTAAAACCAAAATGTAAAAAGTTATCGCCTTTTTCCAAAAAATACCAAAAAAATCAGAATTTCTAACATTGAAATTTTCAAACTTTGGTATCTTTGTTCATTTTTATTGAAATCTGTTTTTCTGTTTTTTTCTTTAAATTTTGTATAAAACCAAACAACTTTTCCTTTAAGCACTTTTCTGTAAAACAAAAATTAAAAAAGTTATCACCTTTTTCCAAAAAAGCTCAAAAAAATCTGAATTTCTTAACATTGAAATTTTCAAACTTTGGTATCTTTGTTAATTTTTATTAAAATCTGTTTTTCCGTTTTTTTCCTTAAATTTTGAACAAAATCCAAAAACCGTAATATTTGTATATTTTAATTAAAAAAATTGTAAGTAATAGTGGATGAGAATATTAATTAAGGTAAAAATGATAGTGAAAATTAATTTAGGTGAAAGTGGAAGTAAAATTATATACTCGACCCTTAGATGAATTTAAATTTTTATATAGATTAAAGATTTTTTTGTCAGAAAAAAATAATTTGTAAGTAGAATAATTAAGTAATTATTCATAAATAATTAATTACTTCTTCTAGAATTTAACTCTGTCTGACTAAAACCGATTATACTACTTAAAAATCAAATTTATCTCTTAAAGAATAAAATAAAAATTTGGTGTTCTTCTAAAAAATGTGTGCAGAGCGGAAATTTTGCAAATTTACCACCTCTAATCTAAAATGTCAATAAATTATTCCACTTCCGGTAGTTTCTGTCCGCTTTTTTTGTTCCCACTACAGAATAGCCCTCTCACAAAATTTAATTAAGCCACGGTACATACGGGTTTTCCTTGATACCCCATCGTCCTTTTTTATTAAGCCCCATTTAGTTTGACTAAGAACTTTTGCTGAGGCGGAAGTCGTCGAAAAAAAAAAAACGAATGACTTACCTGTATCTTTGGGTATCCATTTCCCCTCGTTCTTCAGCAATGACCTCATTCAGGTCTCTGTTCGGATCGATTCCTCTTGGGGTCGGGTTATTCGACAGTAGATTCTCGTTGCTCACAAATTCCATCTCGACTTCGTCCTCGTGATACGTTTCCGTCAATGTGTACTCTCTCAACTGAAACGCAAGAACGGACAATTTTTTTTTTTTTTTTATATATTTTTTTAGTAATTCCATATTATATATATGAAATAAAGAATCATGCCTCTTCTCCATCCAATCATATCGATCACAATGCTATTTTTCATTCACAAAATCCAATGATTCCAATTTTTTTCTCTCTTTCATCTCCGATATTTCATCAAAGAAATGAGAGAAATATTCTATCAAACAGAAAAAAAGGATAATTATCCTTTTTTTTAAAAAAGAACAATTTTTTCCCCAATATATAAAGAAAAAAATTAAATTAACTGCTTTTTTTCAACGACACAAAAAAAGGTTGTGAGATCATATATCAAAATATTTGTCCATAAAAATTGATAAAGGAGTAAAAGTTTTTTGAAAAATTGATACGAAAAAAAAAAAATATTTTTCAAGAAATGGAAAAAGTTTTTTCTACGCATTTTCTGTAGGTGGAAAAAAATTAATAAAAGTGATATAAATATACGTTGTTTGGGAGGGGGAAGTGAAAAAGCAAGATTTTTTCTGTAATAATTTAAAAAAATGATTATAACGTATATCAGAGCTTAATTGAGGAATTAAGAATGAAATGTATATAAGGATTTCATCTCGTGTCGGGTGAGAAAGGAAAGATTGAAACAAATTCGCAATTCTGTCGACGTTGCTAATCCAATTCTCGGTGGACACAACGAGGGTCGAGACCTTTCGTAGGTTGGTTTTTCTTGCCACCCTTAAATAGTGGATCGTGTGTCTTTGCCGAATGACTATTCCTAACAAAGCAGCGGTTCGCAATAACCAAAAAACATTGTCCCTGGGGACAAGTAATATTTATAAGTTTTGTTTTATTTTATTGCACGTATATGAATATATCTTTATCGATGTATTTTATAATAAATCGACAAATTTTAAGATTTTTGATATTTTTTTCTGGAAATTTCAGCATATAACTAAAAATGTATATTATTTTGCAATATAATATTATTTATAACTTATATAAGTGATTTTCCACATATTTTTGAATTATTATTTTTTCAATTTTTCAAAATTTTGTCACCACGGAAAATTGAGGAATATTATTCTAACAGCAAAAATGGATTTAAAAATATAATAAAAAATGTTTTAAAAATTATTTCTTTTTTTATTTAGACATATTTTTGGTTGGAGTTTTTCTAAAACGTATTTTTTAATTTTTTATTTTCTAAAAAAGTTTTTTTTCTAATGTAAGGTGAATTTTTTAAAAAAAACTTTTTTCTAATGAAGGTGATTTTCTAATTTTATTTCTTCTAATAAAGGTAATTTTCTAAAAATTTATTTTTCTAATAAAGGTGATTTTCAAAAATTTTTAATTCTTGAAAAAAAATAATTGCGATTTCGTTAAAAAATTATAATAAAAATAGAAATTACGAAAATTTTTTAACAAAATAAAAATTAAAAATTGTTATTAACGAATAGAAATTTAAAATTTTAAATAGAAATTAAAAATTAAAAATTTATATTTAAAATTTAAAATATATATTTAAAATTTTCTAAAAAAGCGTTTAATAAATAAATTAATTTTGGAAACTTTAGTGTAAAAATGATGCAAATTATTATATTTTTTTCAAAGTAGAACAGAATTTTCTCAACAAATTGTGATTAAAAAATAGTAATTTTATTAAATTTTTTCTTGTTTCCCAAAAAGAAAATTATAATTTTGTAAACAGAATTGTGATTGAGAAACAGAAAATATGCAAAATAGTTTTTAATTCCTAATTTCAGTTTTTTTCAACAATTTTTTAACTTTTATCAAAATTATGGAGTTTTAAAAATTTTACAAAACCTTTTTCTCGAAATCCTTTTTAAAAAACCTTTTTTTTAAACCTTTTTAGAAAAATTTTTTTTAGAAATCGAAAATTGTTACAAAATTTTTTTTTTGGAAAACAGATTTTATTAGAAATTGTTTTTTTTTTTAGACAAAAAGAAATAGAAAATATTTTTTCAGAAAAAGTGACCACCTACCCACATTTTTTTGCATGGAAAAAATAAATCGAAAAATGATTTTTTTTAATCACCATTAACATATTGTTAAAAAAATATTATTTTTTAATGTTATAAACAAATTAAGCTAACAGCTGAGTTATTCATAGTCGAAACAGCATCTTTTTTCTAATAGTTTACTAAATTTTTTTAAAAATTTCTCAATTTAAAAGATTACCTACAATTATTTTTAAATTAATTTTTTGAAAATCATTAAATTCTTGCAAAAAATTTTATGGAGTGGAAAAATTTGAAAATAAATGAATTTCTTCGTAGAATTTTATTATTTATGAAAATAGTTGAATTCTTGAAAAGAATTATTTTTTAATTTTTGAAAATCATAATTCATATTCTTTAGAAGAATTTCTTTGAATTTTCTTTCGAATATAATGGAGTTTCTTTAATAATTTTAATTAAAAATTTTAAAAGTAATTAAATTTCATGAATAACTTCTTTAAAGTTTTTAAAATAATCGTTTTTGTTAATATTTATAATTAAAATTTGATTTTTATTGAATTTTTTACAAATTATGTTTCAAATAATTAGATTTTCGAAAAGATTTTTATTATTTTACAATTTACTTGAATCAAATAGTTTTTATTTAAATTAATTCAATGGTATTTTAATCAAATACTAAAATTATTGACTGAATTATAATTTATTTGATTTAAATAAAAATTATTCGGTTCAAGTAAATATATATATTCAGCTAATAGACAAATAATCTTTTAGTTGATTCAAATAAATTTTTTTTCTTTGTAGAAAAGATTGAAAAATACAATTTGATTTATCAAATTACTTTCACAAATACATAATATAATTATTCAAAGGAATTCAATTATTTTCAAAATTTTTGTTGAGATTCTTCGCACGAATTCAATTATTTTTTTAAATAATAAAATTATTCGCAAAAATTCAATTATTTTTATAAATAAAATAATTTTACGCAGGAATTCAATTATTTTTAAAAAGTTTAATAAAATTCATTGAAGGAATTCAATTATTTAAAAAAAATTTAATAAAATTCTTCCCAAGAATTCAATTGTTTTCATAAATAATATAATTGTAGTAGTAAAGTATGGTTGTGAACGTTTAATTTTAAAGTAATTATTGCGCATGAGTGACAATGTATAAAGGGGGGTCATCACCAGTAATAAGACGGGGGGACAGTCTGTAACTTACCGCGAATAAATTAAGACGTTGCTCTACGACTAATAAATTATATCTGTATATTAATAACTAATCTGTTTTATTTTATCATTTCCTGACAAAAACATTACTACAGTTTTCAGAAGTGGGATAAGAAAACCTAATAAATCGGAATTCGGACTTTTTATTGAAATTCTCGGTAGTTTGGAAGCGCGTCGTAGAGCACGTGGTGACGCCATTAATGAGTTTATAGTTATTCTTAAATTAGCGGTAATAATCTTGAGTAGACCGAGACAGACTCAAAGTTTTTAAGTAGAGAAATTGACTATCAGATTCTGAGTGTAAAATTTGTCGAATTCGTATGAGTATAACGAAATTTGCGAGTGCTGACTTAACCGGAAATGGACTTGAGACGCTGAGTGTGATCGCCATGATTAGTGTTCCTCAATTGAGTGTTGTGGAAAAGAAGTTAATCGATGATTAAAATTGGAGTTCGTGAGTTGAAATTAAACTGAGTGCAATTTGGGAATATGCTGAGTGCATAAGTGGAAATTGTGTGTGTCGATCGAAATAAAGCCGAAAGTTTTACGGTGGTAAACCGGATGTGATCAGTTCTGGAATTTTCCAAAAGTGTAGAAGACGATAGAGTGGTGCCATCTGAGTGAACAGGGCATAAGTTACTCAGAATTGTGAATAAAGTGTAAATTCGAGTAATCGGCAACATGGTGAAAAACCCAGGTGATTTCTTGCTCGTTCAACTCAGGGAAATGTTGAAGAGAAGGGGGCTATCAACGAGTGGGAACAAAACGGAACTCATACATCGATTACAGGAGTATGACCCCTCCGACGCCTGGATGAATGATGATTTGGAGACTGAACCCCCTCTTGTCGACCCTTCGTTGGGAGGTACTACAGGAGGTAACCAAATTGATGATGGTGGTGGGGATCCTCAGTTAAACGACGCGGAGTACCTTAGAAGAGAGATGGAACTTATTAGGAGAGAGAGGGAATTGCTTAATAGAGAGAGGGAGTTCACACAACGAACACGACCAGCAACGACTCTTTCTGGAGACAGCCGAACAAATTCTCAAACTAATTTGAGCATCAAAGCAATAAGCGATTTGTTGGGCGAGTTTGATGGCAGTAACAGGGATTTCCAAGAGTGGCAAAAACAATTGCTGCTTTTGATTTCCACATTTAATCTCGAGGTTAACATGTCAAGAATACTTTTGACTTCTAAGTTGAGAGGAACAGCACTGCAGTGGTTTCACTCACGGGCGAATCATATAGAGATGGAAATAAATGAGTTGCTATCAGAGATGCGAAAAATGTTTGATCATCGACCTAAGAAACTGGAACGACGACGTCTTCTCGAAAATAGACAATGGCAAAAAATGAATCCTTTAGTGATTACTATCATTCTAAATTAATCCTTGCCAACCAGGTGCCAGTCGAGGAGGATGAAATAATTGAGTATGTCATCGATGGCATTCCTGATGTGCAGTTGAGGAATCAGGCCAGGATTCGAGGATTCAGTACTCCATCGAGCTTGTTGGAGGTTTTCTCAAAAATAACTCTCACGCATGAAACAGCTGGAAGACAAACGAAAAGTGATTCGAGGGTGACTGAAACAAAAACCACGACGAGAACAGAAAGCGAGTCACAGAAGAAGGTGAAATGCTATAAATGTCGGAAACCAGGACACATGGCGAATCAATGTCGACAACCAACAAAACAAACCTGTTATCACTGTGGTGAAGAGGGACACATAGCTCGAGATTGCAGTAAGAAGAAGACAACAACAACAACAATCAACTTTGTGGATCAATCAACAGGAGACGAGGGATTTTTTAAGAAGGTTGTAGTTGCAGCTAACGGTAAGAAAGTCGAATTAAATTGTACTTTGGATTCAGGAAGTCCAATCAGTTTTGTACGTATGAATAGTATAAGTGAATGGTCGATAGATAAAACAAATAATAGTAACTTTTCATATGCAGGGATTAATAATTCGGATTTAATTATTCTGGGGTCAGTAAATGTAAGCATTGTTCTTGATGGAATCGTGAAAAACAATATCAATTTAAAAGTAGTTCCAAATAATACAATGAGAAGTTCACTTGTTTTAGGAAGAGATGTTTTAAAATTGTTCGGTTTGACATTTGCGAAATCAGGTGAAGGTAATTGTAAAGATTTGAATGACGTGACGAATGAGTTAATGAATATTGATATTTGTTTTGTAGATAATAAATACGAGTCAGATTTGAATATTAATCCTGAGATTTCTTATCAAGACAAGACGAGATTGCTTAATGAATTTAAGGTTAATTATTTGGAGCCTGAGAGGCCTGAGTTCCCAGATGTAAAGGTCGAATTAAAATTGATTTTGACTGACTTGACACCGTTTTATTTTCCAGCTAGGCGTCTCTCGTACGACGAGAAAATTAAGTTACAAAAAATTTTAGACGAATTGATAAAAAGAAAAATAATAAAACCGAGTAACTCTGAATTCGCTTCCCCAATTGTATTGATAAAGAAAAAAAATGGGGACTGGAGATTATGTATAGACTATCGTTTTTTGAATAAAAAAATTTTGAGAGATAATTTTCCCCTCCCCTTAATTGAGGATTTAATAAATGGTTTAGCGGGAAAAAAATATTTTACACTTTTAGATTTAAGAGACGCTTTTCACCACATTAGTGTGTCCCCAGAATCGACTAAATATACATCATTCATTACCCCTTTGGGTCAATATGAGTATAATTTTACACCTTTCGGACTAAAGACGGCACCGTCTGCTTTTCAAAGATTTGTGAACTTAGTGTTTTCAGAGTTGCTCCGTTCTGGAGAGATAATGACGTATTTAGACGATTTTATGATTGCGACAAAGACGGTGGATGAACAAATCGAGATTTTAAGAAAAGTTTTTAAGATTTTAGTGAGAAATAAAATGGAGCTTAGATTAGACAAATGTCTTTTTATGTATACTGAGGTAGAATATTTGGGATATCGCATATCGGAGGAGGGAGTGCGACCGTCAAAACGAGGACTTGAAGCAATTGAAGGATTCCAAGTTCCGACTAGCGTGCGTCACGTTCAGCGATTTTTGGGATTGTGCCAATATTTTAGAAAATTTATTGAAGGGTTTGCTTTTCATGCAAAGCCTCTTTACGATCTCCTGAAGGCCGACGCGAAATTTCGTTTTGGGGAAAGAGAGTTCCTTGCATTTGAGAAATTAAGGAAGAAGTTAATAGAAGAGCCTTTGTTGGGAATTTACAGTCCTCTTGACCAAACCGAACTGCATTGCGATGCAAGCAGTGTAGGGTTCGGAGCGGTCCTCATGCAGAAAAAGGAGGACGGTAAATTTCACCCAATATTCTTTTTTTCGAAGAGAACAAGTCCCGCGGAAAGTAAGCTTCACAGTTTTGAACTGGAAATGCTCTCAATTGTTTATGCTTTGAGAAGGTTTCGCGTCTACCTCCAGGGGATGAAGTTTAAAATAGTCACTGATTGCAATTCACTTAAATTGGCATTGGACAAAAAAGAGATAAATTTAAGAATTTCGAAATGGGTTTTGGAAATGCAGGGTTTTGAATATGAGACTGAACACCGTCCCGGAAGTCGCATGCAACATGTTGACGCCTTGAGTAGAGCGCATGACGTACTGATAGTTGAGGATAACTCGTTGGAATGGAACCTTTCAATTTGCCAAAGTCAAGACACGAAAATCGATGAACTACGAAAGTTGTTAGAAAAAAAAGAAGATAAGCATTATGAAATGAGAAATGGTATCGTGTACAGGAGAGGGGGAGATGACCTTCTATTTTATGTTCCATCTAACATGGAATCTCATGTGCTTTTTAAATATCATAATGAAATGGGGCATCTTGGATTGGCCAAAACGAAAGAGGTCATTTCAAGGACGTATTGGTTCCCACAAATGGATAAAAAAATAGAGTCACATGTTAGAAACTGTTTGAAGTGCATCTTCTTTTCTCCTAAATCGGGTAAAGCTGAAGGTTATGTAAAAATCGTCCCGAAAGGAAATGTACCATTCGCGACCGTCCACATTGATCATTTTGGTCCGGTGGAAAAGATAGTGAGCGCAAAAAAATTTGTATTCTTAGTGATAGACGCGTTTACCAAATTCGTCAAACTGTATGCAACAAAGAGCACAGCAAGTTCGGAGGCAATCGGTTGTTTGTTACAGTATTTTAATGATTACAGTAAGCCGAATGCCATAATTTCTGATCGTGGAACTGCATTTACATCCGGGGAGTTTACTGAATTTCTAAGTGACAATCATGTCAAGCATACATTGATTGCTACAGGTTCGCCTCAAGCTAACGGGCAAGTGGAACGAATTAATCGAGTGATGGCCCCGATGTTGGCTAAGTTAAAAGATGACAAATCAGGTAAATTGTGGCATAAAGCTTTGAAAAGTGTTGAGTATTCATTGAATAATTCGGTAAATAGATCCACGAAAATGACTCCGAGTGCTCTGCTCTTTGGTATTAATCAGCGAGGTGATACCGTCGACGATGTGAGAAATTTTATAGAGAATCATGTACAAACCGACGATCGTGACCTTGAAGCTATTCGAAAAGTAGCAGCTGAGAATGTAGAAAAATCACAAAACTATAACAAAAGTTATGTAGATAAAAGGCGCAAAGATCCTCATGTATATTCTGAAGATGACCTTGTAATGATTAGAAATTTTGATAATACCGCAGGAGTTTCGAAAAAACTCATACCTCAATTTAAAGGACCTTATCGCGTGTTAAAGAAACTACGAAACGACAGATATATTGTCTCGGATGTTGAAGGCTTCCAAAATTCACAGAAACCATATCAAGGTGTTTGGGAACCTTGCAATATGCGCCCTTGGATTGAAGAATTGTAAATTTTAGTGTATTGCTTGGTTGTGTAATCGTGATTATGATGGTGTAAATCACCCCACTGACACGAGCAGTTGAAAAGTAAGCTAAACGTGACTGACGACCACTAGGGGCGCTAGTAGAAAATGAGGCCTGGTACATGAATGTGATTGGTTATATAAGTTGTCCATAATCATAGAAATTTTAAACAACCAATCACATTCATGTACCTAGGCCTCATTTTCTACTAGCGCCCCTAGTGGTCCCAGTCACCTCTCACCATACTTTTTGTATTGGAATTACATTACCGTGTCAGAGGGGTGGTGTAAATCCGAGACGGATTGATGTCAGGACTGACCGAGTTGTAGTAGTAAAGTATGGTTGTGAACGTTTAATTTTAAAGTAATTATTGCGCATGAGTGACAATGTATAAAGGGGGGTCATCACCAGTAATAAGACGGGGGGACAGTCTGTAACTTACCGCGAATAAATTAAGACGTTGCTCTACGACTAATAAATTATATCTGTATATTAATAACTAATCTGTTTTATTTTATCATTTCCTGACAAAAACATTACTACATAATTTTCCGCAGGAATTCAATTATTTTTAAAAAGTTTAATAAAATTGATCGAAGAAATTCAATTATTTAAAAAATTTCGAATAATATTCTTCCCAAGAATTTAATTTTTTTTTTTGTAAATAATAAAATTCTTCTTAAGAATTCAATTATTTTTATAAATAGTGAAATTATTTGCAGGAATTCAATTACTTTCACAAATGTGATAATTCTTCGCAGAAATTCAATTATTTCTAAAAAGTTTTATAAAGTTCATTTAAAGAATTCGATTGTTTTAAAATTTTTTAATAAAATTCTTGTCGAGAATTCAATTATATTCATAAATAATAAAATTCTTCTAAAGAATTATGTAACTCATGAGAGTAATTCAATTCTTCAGAATAATTTTATTAAAGTTTTTGAAAATAATTGTATTTTTTCAACGAATATATTATAAAATTTGTAAAAATAAAAAACAAAATTTTTTTAATAATTAAAATTTTAGTTGACTCTAATTTTTATTCAGATTCAAATATAATAATAATTTGAATTCACAATAATTTAAATCTTAGTTGACTCTGAATTTTGTTCAGATTCAAATAAAATAATAATTTTAATTTAAAATTTTAAATAGGCAAAATCTTCGTTGACTCTGAATTTTATTCAGTTTTAAATAAAATAATAATTTTAATTTAAAATTTAAAATAATTAAAATATTAGTTGACTCTGAATTTTATTCAGTTTCAAATAAAATAATTCACGCAATTCTGAAGAAAAATGTTCCTTATCATTGTAATAATTGCGCGTAACAATAGTCGACAGTTATCTTTTATATTTAAAATTCTTTTTATCGTGAGGAAGAAAAATTCGTTTTGTCAGTTTAAAATCTTTTTTTTTCCGCATGTATGCGACGAAGGCAAAAGATATCTCTTTTTAGGTACAAAAGGGAACTGGAAGGTTATCCATTTTTCCGTTGCTTCATCCGGCTTGACGTCGACATTGGAAAGTGACTCCTATAGTCGAACCGTCATGTGGAAATGGAATAAAGAACGATAATATAAAAGGAACGAGAAAATAGACAGAGAGAGAGAGAGAAAAAAAATGGTAGAAAAAAAAGTGAAATGGTCGCCGGGAGAAGAAAGTCTCTTGGCTCAAATGACCATAAACTTTCATCGCTTTTAATTCTCTTGTACCTATAACCGTCTCTGGTGGAGAGAAAAAGAAAAGGAAAGAGAGAGAAAGAAAGAGAGAAGGAGAGAAAGTGGTATATGCACCACTGTCGTTAACTAATCGCGTAAGAAAAATGTCCAGGGTTCTTGGTAATTGTCCTCGACATTTTCTCTCCTCTTGTGTCTACCTCTCATTTCGCCATTTTCACAAAGTAGAGGTAACGCAACTCTTTTTTTTTTTTTGCCCCATTGTTATTTTCACTGTAGAGCGAGCTGTGGAGAACATTTTAATGAAGAAATAAAAAAAAGAGAGTGGAAAATTTCACTTTGAAGGATTTGTCAGCGTTAAATAACAATTATCCTCATTTTGCTATGCAATAGTAAAATTTTATGGCTTTTCAATAATTCTTGTGACTATTTTTGTTTTTTAGGCGTGATTCCTGAAAAAGTAGTTTTATTACTTCAAATATATTGTTTGGATGGTAAAATTCTCCAATTACTGCGTCTAAATAAAAAAATAAAATAAAAAAATAAATTAAAAGCTTTCGAAGTAAAAGTGAAAATGAAAGTCAAAGTAGAAAGAAAAATATATAATCGATCTTCAAAAATTATTTTTCAATAAAATATAAGATTTAGTGATGTGACCAAAAAACGTATCAAAATTGTTTCGATGCAACAATTTTGATATGTTTTTTGCTCTCAATTTGATATCCTTAAAAAAAATGTGTTTGAAAGTAGAAGAAATTTTTTTAGTCAGACACATTTTTTATTTAAATACAGAAAAAACATTTTCAGTCAGACATATTCAATTTTTAAGTAAAGGTAGTCATACAAATACATTTGTTCTGAACTGAAAATTTGTCTAATCAAAATTCTTCGCTTCACTTAAAAATCAAATTCGTATCGTTAAAATATTTTCTGTTACCAAAAATCATAATTTGTCTGACTACAAATTGTTTGTTCCACTTAAAAATTAAATTCTTTCGAAAATATTATTTCTATGATGTCAGACCAAAAAAAGTTGTTCTACTTAAAAAATATGTGTCTAATTTGTATTGTTTTATTTTAAAAAAGAGTATGTCTGACTAAAACAACTGTGTTCTACTTAAAAATATATTTTTCTAATTAAATTCCTATATTCTGTTTAAAAATCATACAATCAAAAAAATATTCAATCTATTGATTAAAATATTTTCTCTCCTTAAAAGACAAATTTGTCTGACTAAACATTTTCTGTTCCACTTAAAAATTAATTTTTTTTTACTAAAATACATTTCCTACTTCGAAATAAAATTAGTCAGACCAAGAAAAGTTGGAAAACATAGAAAAAAAGTAGTTGAAAAACATGTGTATGATTACTATTAACTGTTTTATGCAAAAAAAAAAAATCTATGTCTGACTAAAACAACTGTGTTCTACTTTAAGATATTTTTTTTCTGATTAAATTCCTTTATTCTATTTAAAAATAATTCAATAAAAAAACACACACTCTTCGGTTAAAATTAAAATACTTTCTGACCTAAAAAACACATTTGTCTGACTAAATATTTTTTATTCCACTTAAAAATTAAATTCTTTCTTAACTAAAATACTTTCTTTACTTAAAAATAAAATTAGTCTGACCAAAAAAATTTGTTCTTATAAAACGTGTGTTTAATGACTATAAATGGTTTTATTTGAAAATCGAGTATGTCTGACTTAAAAAACTGTGTTCTACTTAAAAATAAATATATTTTCTGATAAAAAATCTTTATTTTATTTAAAAATTTAATTCATCTAACTTAAATACTTTCTGCCCTCAAAAAACAAATTTGTCTGGCAAAACATTTTTTGTTCCACTTAAAAATTAAATTCGTGTCTTTAATATATTTTCTGTTACCAGAAATCATAATTTGTCTCTCTATACACTTGTTTGTTTCACTTGAAAATTAAGATTTTTCGAAAATATTATTTCTACGATAAAATTGTATTTGTCTGTCTAAACATTTTTTGTTCTACTTAAAAATTAATTTTTTTTTACTAAAATACTTTTCTTACTTAGAAATGAAATTAGTTATACCGAAGAAAGTTGTTATACTCGAAAAACATGTGTCTGATTACTATTAATTTTGTAATAAAAAAGTATGTCTGACTAAAACTACTTTGTTCTACTTAAAAATACATTTTTTCTTATTTAATTCCTTGCAGCAGTAGTAAAAAGTAGCTTAGGTCAGACTTTGATTATTTACTATTTAAATGTGAGTAAATAATAAATAAATAAAATTAAAAATGTATTTTGTGCACTGAAAAAAAAATATTTGATTCAAATAGTACCATTTAATTGATTTAAATAAAAATATAGGTATTTGAACCAAGTACAATATTTTTTCTCCTCTGTATAATATAAATAATATAATTTTTTTTAAATAATTTTAATTTCTTTATTATAATTCCCGAACGTTAGGTGAAAAATAGACAAGACTGTTCCTGTTCATTATTAGGACAAGATTAATTATCTCATGGACAAAATTAAACGTCAAAACTGATCTCCTGTTTTCGGAAATACTTTGACAGTTTTGACATTTACCTCATCCATATTTAATTTACTTGTGAAAAATATCTCAGCGAAAAAGTTTACCTAGTCCTTAATTGTTGTAATAAAAAACAAAAATTAATATTTTTTTTACAATTACTTGGAAAAAGAAATAATAAAATTCTTAAAAATTAATATTTTTTTTACAATTACTTGGAAAAAAAAATAAAATTCTTAAAAATTAATATTTTTTTTACAATTACTTGGAAAAAAAATAATAAAATTCTTAGAAATTAATAAAAAAAAATTATCTCACAAGTTCAGGCTCTCGAATTCATTTTATGTTCTAAGTGACCTCAAAGTAAATAAAATTTTTTATTACTTTCAATACTTGACCTCTTGACTTTTTACCACTTTTGATTCCCTTCTTGAGGTCACTATCCTCACTCTCGATAACTGTACAGTTACATAATTTTTTTTATTTATTCAAACAAAATTCAACCACATTTTTTATTATTGAAAAAATAAAAATTGATTCTTATACTCTCTAAATTTTAATTCATAAAGAGATTCCGTGGAAATTCTGCAAGTTTTATATTTTAATATTATTCTAACATTTCTATTATGATTAGAATCTAATAATAAGCTTTGTTGCAATTCTTTTGCAAAACTTGAATGAAATACGCATTTTGCAAAAAAATTCCAACAAAGCTTATTATTAGATTCTAAAAATGATTAGACACTCAAAAAACTGTTCTATTACATTTAATAACGAATTTTTTTTAATTGTACAATTATTCCAAAACACCGAAAAATTCTGTTTTAAATAAATATTTAATTGTTATTATTCCATAGGAATTAAGGATTTCATAAAATTTCAAATTCAAACCTTTATGAAATTCAACAAATTTATAAGAATATCATTACAAAACATAAAGATATCAATCACTCCGAGTCGAAGACTCGGAGTTATTGTTGTCTTCATGTTTTGTAATAATTTCAATCTGAATAAAATTTTTCAAAAATATATTAAACTATTTACAAAAATTTTAATAAAATCCTTCCTAAAAATTCAATTATTTTTACAAGTAATACAATTTTTCCCATGAATTCAATTATTTTCATAAATAATTAAAATTTTTCATAGGATTTCAATTATTAATACAATTTTAAATAAATTCCTAAAAAAATTTAATTATTATCAAAAATTTTTTACAAGAATTCAATTACATTTCACAAATAATGAAATTCTTCGCTGAAATTCAAATATTTTCAAAATCTACTATTTTAATAAAATTTCTTAAATAAATTCAATTATTTAAAAAAAAATGTAATAAAATGCATTGCAAGAATTCAATTAATTACATAAATAACACAATTCTTGACAAGATTTCAATTATTTAAAAAAAAATTTAATAAAAATTCGTTGCAATAATTGAACTATTTTCATAAATAATAAAATTCTTCACAAGACTTTAATTATTTAATGAAAATGTAATCAAAATTCTTCACACGAATTCAATTATTTTCCTAAATTATAAAATTCTTCATAGGATTTCAATTATTTTTAAATTCTTCGAAAAATGTAATTATTTTCAAAAATATTCAAAATTCAATTATTTTTTTTAATTCATGCTATTATGCTTTTAATATTCAATTATTAGGTAAAATTTTAACTGAAATTCATTTTTAAATTAATTTTTATTAGAAAATTCGACGAGAATTTAATTATTTGAATAAAAATAAAATGCAAATAAACAATTTATTGAAGAAATGAGTGTTTTTTGAAAATTGAATCCTCATAAATAATTTTATCAACAAATTTTTAAATAATTTAATTTATCGACGAATTTTAATAAAATCTTCAAGAATAATTACATTTTTCAGTGGAATTCGATTAAAATTGTATTAAAAATAATTGAAATTCTATATGATAAGTTTTATTATTCATGAAAATAATTGAATCTCAGTAAAAAATTTTATTATTTTTAAAAATATTGTAATGTTTGCTTTAAATTTTATCAACAATTTTTTTTTTTTAAATAATTGAAATCTTTTAAAAACTTTTATTATAAAATAGTAGATATTGAAAATGATTGAATTGAGGAAAATTTTTGAAAATAATTGAAATTTTGCCAAGAATTTTATTAAAATTTTGTGAAAATTCAATTTTTTTCTTGTACTTTAATAAAAATCCCTGACTTTTTCCTGATTCTCCTAACCTATGACAAATCTGGAAATGTTAAAATATTTTTAAAATAAAAAACTTGCAGAATTTCCAGGGGGTATTTCCAAGAAATTTTTCGACGTTGGTAGTAAGATTTATTAGTTCAATAACAAAAAGTGAGTAAAAATTATGAAAAAATATTTATTAATTTGAATTAGTGACTGACTTTTTGCTTTTCAATTGGTAAATTTTACTAAAAAATTAGTAGAAATTACTATTTATTGGTAAAAATTACTAATAAATTTAAAAAAAAATGTTTATTACTTTGAATTATAGTGACTGTTCCCAAAATCTTTTTAGGATTTAATTAATTATAAACAGTGACTGGATTTTTGTTTTTGAATTAGTAAATTTTTCTTAATAAATTAGTGAATTATTATTATTATCACTAATTATTATTATAATTAGTGAATTATTATTGTCACTAATTATTATTATAATTAGTGAATTATTATTGTCACTAATTATTATTATAATTAGTGAATTATTTATTAGTAAAATTTACTAATTCAAAAGCAAAAAGTCAGTTAACAATTCAAATGAGTAAATATTTTTACTAACTCAAATTTAGAGAGTTAATAAAAATGGTAATTTTTTTTCGAGTTTGAGAAGGGGGGGGGGGAGAGAGAGAAAATGTCGTTTCACTTGTTTTTCATTATATTAGAGGGTAAAATTATATATTGGTCTGTAATTTTTCACGACGCTAATTAAAATATGGTAACTCTTTGCTCTCTCTTCATCTCAGCGTGTCGCTGAAATATCGAAATTCCATCACCATTGATCATACTTTCCGCACGGTCGAAACGCCAAATCGGGTAGAGAGCGAGAGAGTGAGAGAGAGAGAGAGAGAGCTGGTGAGAAACTTCTACCCAGAAATTGCTGAGAGACATTAGATGGAGTTTAATTAATTATGATTTACGACTATAGCACTCTTGCCGAGCTTCATTTTGATGAAAGCATTTTACTCAGCAAACAACAAGAAGAAAAAAAAAGGAATCCCCCAAGGAGAAGTAAATCAACTTTCATATAACAGTTAATAGTTAATGAAGAGTGCCCGCTTATTTCAATATTATATTGAATTTCCAGAAAATGGCACTTTTGCAAAAAACAAAAAAAAAAAATTATATGTTTCTTTTAAATTAGTGAAAATTTCTTTTCACTCGGAATTGTTCTTATTAGAATCAAGATTGTAATCGAGTTTTTCAATTTAATTTGGATTAAGATTTTGGATCTTGAGGACTTTTTCTTTAATGTCAAGTTCTTGGACTCGAGGGATTATTTTACTACTTTTTGACACTTTTTTTTTTTAATTTCTTGTATTTATTACTTTATTATTTTGACAGAACGGTGAAAAAGTTCGGAACATTTTCAATAAAAAAAAAATTAATTTTACTGTTTATTATTTAGTGAAGGAAATTTTTATTTGCAAAAAAATTTTGTTATCAAATTACTTAAATATTTTTTCATTTATTTTATTTTGTTATTTTTTTTACATTTTCTTATTAATTATTTAGTTAAGGAAATTTAAAAAATTTTTTTTATTTGCAAAATGTTTTTTTATTAAATTACTTTATTATTTTTTTATTATAATTACTTTATTATTTTCTTATTACATTTTATTATTTAGGTATTATTTAATTTTAAGGAAATTTTGTATTTGCAAAAAATTTAATTTTTGTAATAAAAATCATATTTAGCCCTCAAAGAAACTAAGTGTAAATTTAATGAAAGTAAATTATGTAAATTATTAATATTCGAATGTAAATTGGAAAAAAGATAGGAAAAAAAATATTCTGCAATTTTTAAGTAAGTAGTAAAAGTACGTTTTGTTCAGACGTCGGTTACTTTTGCAACTTTTTTAAAAATCAGTAGTACAAGTCGAGTTTAGTCGGACATTAATATATTCTTGTCTTTTACAGTCCGTATAAGAATATAATAGTAAAAAATTAGCCAAATAATTTTTTTCATCATTTTTAAAAATTTATGATTCAATTTCGAGTTTCTGCTTTTCTGAAAACATCAGAAAAATATAAAAATTAGCAAAAAAATTTGGTGTTTGACTCAGTAGTGAAACCTAAGTTCTATAAGTAATAATAATAAATAATTTAAAATTTTTAAAAATTAAATTTTTAAATAATAATTTTAAAAAATAATTTAAAAAAATGATTTTATTATTCGGTCATTTTTAATTATTATAAAACATGAAGAAGTCGATCACTCTGAGTCTTCGACTCGGAGCAATCGATATCTTCATGTTTTATAACAAATACTTTTAAAAGTTGTTTAAATTTCAAAAAGGTTTTAATTAGAAATTTTTGAATTTCTTAATTGCTGTGTAAAAATAATAATAAAATATTTATTTAAAAAAGAAATTTTTAAAGTTTTCGAATAATTTTACAATTATTATTTTCAATTTCTTAATCAATAATTTTTTAACAATTAACAATTTTATTTAAAATTTTTAGAAATAAAAAGGAGAAAATTTTTTTAAATTTAAATCAGTCTAACGAAATTTGTTATAGAAAAAAGCATAAAATAAACAAAATTTATTTCGTTAATAAAATTTTTTTTTTTAATTTATTAATTTTCTAATTTTAAATATTATTTTATTATAAATCATGAAAAAATACCTGTGTATTTTCGATTTGTCAAACAATATTTTAAAGGAAAAAAAAACAAAAACATACAAAAAACTAACTTCAAACTGTGGACAGATAGAATTATTAATGAAAGAATAAAATACGAAGATTATACTTAAAAATTATTTTCAAAATTTTTAATAAAATTCTTGGCAAAGTTCAATTTTTTAAAAATTTTTAATAAAATTCTTGGCAAAATTCAATTTTTTAAATTTTTTTAATAAAATTCTTGGCAAAATTCAATTTTTTAAAAATTTTTAATAAAATTCTCGGCAAAATTCAATTTTTTAAAAATTTGTAATAAAATTTTTTTTCAAACTTTTAATTAATTTCCAAAAATTATCCTCAATTTCGTATGAATTCTATTATTTACAAATCTTTTCATAAATTTCTTCGCAATAATTTAACTATTATCAATAAATAATAAAACTTTTTACGCAGGGATTCAATTATTTTCATAAATAATAAAATTCTTCACAGGAATTCAATTAAAAATCGTCAAAAGAAATCAAATTATTGAAAAATGTTTTGATAAAATTTTTTATGAGAATTCAATTTTAAAAAATATTTAATTATTCAGTAAATAATTTATTTTTGCATATTAAATAATTGAATTCTCCTAGAATTTTCTAATAAAACTTGATTTTTATTTCATAAAAATGAATTTCAGTTAAAATTTTAGATTTGAATTTTTATTATTCAAATTTTTCAAATATTTAAATAATATTTTAATATTAAAAGCATTATAGAATGAATTTTTAGGAAATAATTGCATTCTGAAAAGGTTTCAAATTAAATTCTTTTAAAATATTAATTTTTCATACTTATAACAAAGAATTAAAATTTTTTTCAATTTGAAAAAAAATTTTTTTTTTTTGAAAAAAAGAAATAACAAAGAATGTTTTGATAAAATTCTTTATGAGAATTTAATTTTAAGAAATATTTAATTACTCAATAAATTATTTACTTTTGCATTTAAATAATTGAATTCTCCTAGAATTTTCTAATAAAAATTGATTTTCATTTCATAAAAATGAATTTCAGTTAAAATTTTAGATTTAAATATTTATTATTCAAATTTTTTAAATATTTAAATACTATTTGAATATTAAAAGCACTAAAGCATGAATTTTAAGAAATAATTGAATTTTAAAAAAGTTTCAAATTAAATTATTCTAAAAATATTAATGGGGCGCATGATTATTCCCCAAATGTCATTTTTCCGAAATGTCATTTTACCGAACTGCACTTTTGCGAATACTCATTTTTGCGAAAAGCCAATTTTGCGAAATGTCACTTTTGCGAATTGTCATTTTTTCGAAAAGCTATTTTTGCGAATTGTCATTTTTGCGAATCGCCATTTTTACGAATTGTCAATTTTCCGAAAAGTCATTTTTGCGAATCGACATTTTTACGAATTGTCAATTTTCCGAAAAGTCATTCTTGCGAATTGTCATTTTTACGAAAAGACATTTTTGTGAAATGTCATTTTTACGAATTGTCACTTTTGCGAATCGCTATTTTTACGAATCGCCATTTTTACGAATTGTCATTTTTGCGAATAGTCATTTTTGCGAATAGTCATTTTTGCGAATAGTCATTTTTGCGAAAAGTTATTTTTACGAATTGCCATTTTTGCGAATCGCCATTTTTACGAATTGTCAATTTTCCGAAAAGTCATTTTTGCGAATCGCCATTTTTACGAATTGTCAATTTTTCGAAAAGTCATTTTAGCGAATTGTCATTTTTGCGAAAAATACAATAGTGAATTTATAGACCTACAAGTTTTCTATTGTATTTTTCGCAAAAATGACAATTCGCAAAAATGACTTTTCGGAAATTTGACAATTCGTAAAAATGGCGATTCGCAAAAATGGCAATTCGTAAAAATGACTTTTCGCAAAAATGGCTTTTCGCAAAAATGACATTTCACAAAAATGTCTTTTCGTAAAAATGACAATACGCAAAAATGAGTTTTCGAAAAATTGACAAATCGTAAAAATGGCGATTCGCAAAAATGACTTTTCGGAAAATTGACAATTCGTAAAAATGGCCATTCGAAAAAATGACAATTCGCAAAAATATCTTTTCGCAAAAATGACAATTCACAAAAGTGACATTTCGCAAAATTGGCTTTTCGCAAAAATGACTATTCGCAAAAGTGCAGTTCGGTAAAATGACATTTCGGAAAAATGACATTTGGGGAATAATCATGCGTCCCATATTAATTTTTCATATACTTACAACATAAAGAATTCTGTAGAATTAATTATGTTGAAAAAGTTTAATTGAATTGTTTTCTGAAATTATTTAAAGTATTTAATTTTTTAATGCGTATTCAATTTAAGAATTTCTGAATAATCGAAATTTCGTGTAAAATTGAAATGTAAACAAATGGATTTGAAAATTCTCAAAGAACATTTTCAAAAATTATTAATTTTATTATTAATATAATAAAGATAATTGATTTAAAGAAGAATTTTATTTCAATTTCCTAGAAAATAATAATTGAATTAAAATGATGAGAATAATTTTTGAAAAAATGACAGTAAAAATATTTCTATTATAAAAAATACTGATCTTATCACTCGGTTCTCTTTATTTTATATTACAAAAAAGAAAGAAACCGATCACTCCAAGTCGAAGATTAATGTAAACTGTCGTTTACTGCCATAAAAATTAATTTGACAAGAAATAAAATATTTCGCCTTTTTGAATCGACCTTTTTTCTACTGGAAAATCAAGTATCCGACTTTGATAAGTAGTGCGAATCCGTTTTGGTCAGACATCGATATACAAACTCTTTTTCTAGTCATTAGTAAAAAAAAAAAAACAGTAGTAGAGGATTAGTTTAGTCAGACAATATAATATTAATTTTTTCGTCTAAATATTTTTTAACAAAAAAATTTAGTTACTTCCGAAATAATGTCAAGTCAGTGAAAAATATAATAAATAGTTAATTAAAGAATAATAAAAATAAAAAAATAGAAAATAAATTTCAAAGTATAGGTATAGTAAACAATAATTAATATTACGAAACTTTTTATTATGGAATATTAAAATAAACTTTCTTGAAAGTGGCCGTTACAAACTGAAATTAATTTGGCTCTTAAAAATGTTTCCCTCCCGATAATTGAAGGTTCTTTGTGCCTCTCACTACTTTTCGGGAGCTTTGATGTTTTTGTTTTGAATAGAGAATGTTAATTTTCTCTTTATTCTATATATAGAGCGAGAGAAGGGAGGAGAAAGAGGAAGAGAGAGAGAGAGGGGGGGGGGGGCAAGTTTAATGTACAATATATTGAGGGCTGTATGCTTTTGTTTTAGAATGGTTTATAGCCTGCTCTTGGCAGTAGTTTTAATAGCAATATTTTCGCATGAGAGTTTAATTTCACTTTCAAGGAATGAATAACGGGAAAACTTGTTGGGCTGATCAAAACCCTCTTTATTACCCCATTAGAGCGAGTCGTCCGGAAACAGCGGGTAACAAATGCTTTTACATGGGGTCAGCGGTGAGTTTCAGGACTTTAGCGAAGTGAAGGTCTACAAAGTACGACACGAGTGAATGTGTGTTGGTGCGGGCCACGCTTCAGCGGCCAAACGTCGGACCCGTCTCTCTATACACTAATCCCATCTCTCACTCTTTCTTTCTTTCTCTCTCTCTCCTTTTACTTTGTGGCTGGCTGATCCAAAAACTGATCACCCAAAATTTATGTGACTTGTTATACAATGCCCTCAAGGAAAATTCATTTCTCTCTCTCTCTCTCTTTCTATATATGTGAGGAAAAAATATCCTAAAATTGCTAAAATTAAATTATAAAAAGCAAGTTCGACTTTTTTCCATACTTCTCGAATGGAAATGTCTGACATAAATTCACCTCTACTACTACTACTACTGCTGCTGAAGGATCTTTTTGATATTTTCTTTTATTCAATTACATTAAAAAGATTAAATTAAATTAAAGTGAAGTAAATTAAATTCTTTTTTAAATTTCCAGTATATATTTATTGACAAAAATTATTTTTGCTGAATGATTTTACTGAAATAGTAATTAAATTAGGAATATTGTATTGTCTGACTGAAATTATTTTACACTACTTATTTAGTAATAATTTTACTATTCACTGATATTCTATAATACTATTCATACTGATAGTCTATTGTTTAATTCTTATTATTCTATTTTTTTCATTTCGAAATTTGGTTATATTTCGAAATTTTTAATTAAAATAAGATAACCTACTGATGGTAAGAAATTAATCCGAATAAAAATTAGTTTGTACTACGCTGAATTTTGTACACTAATAAAATAAATTGATAGCTCTTCAGACATTTTTAATTTATTTTTACTATACTGAAATGTAAATTAAATTAGAATATTTTAGTGTGATAAAAATTTTTTTTTCTACTCAAATAAAAATAAAGAGGCTGTTTCTATTTCAATTCATGCAGGGTGAATAGGTTGAAAATTCTAAATCAAGTTTAATGTGATTTTTCTTGTTTTTTAGGACAAATAAAGAGATACGTATTTTTTGGTCACTTGATTTTAGTAGTGTTTTTGATACTCTTTCTTTACAAACTTGAAAATTTGAAAAATTTTGAAAATTAACAAAATGGCGGCCGTTTTTAAAAAAATATAAGATCTCAATTTTCTCCAAAACATTATTTTTTAATTTTTCTGAAAATTTTTTTGTGGTTTCTAGATAAAAAAAATAACCCTTTCAAAAAAGGTGACTTTTTCTTAGTAAAGTTGAAAAATTTCAAAAATTAACTAAATGGCGGCCGTTTTTCAAAATTTTCAAAAATAACTGTTTATTGTAATATTTATTAATATAAATAAAATATTAAAGATTAACTTTACTAAGAAAAAGTCACCTTTTTGAAAGGGTTATTTTTTTTATCTAGAAACCACAAAAAAATTTTCAGAAAAATAAAAAATAATGTTTTGGAGAAAATTGAGATCTTATATTTTTTGAAAAACGGCCGCCATTTTGTTAATTTTCAAAAATTTTTCAAATTTTCAAGTTTGTAAAGAAAGAGTATCAAAAACACTACTAAAATCAAGTAACAGAATTGAAAAATATTGATTTTTGTAAAAACTAGAAAGATTTAAAAATAATTTTTCAGCTGTTTAGCTCTAAAATCACTATGTGCCTTAAAATTTTCAAATACTCATAACTCTGCGAAAAAATTTTTTTTCGCCTAACCAAAAAATATGTATCTCTTTATTTGTCCTAAAAAACAAGAAAAATCAAATTAAACTTGATTTAGAATTTTCAACCTATTCGCCCTGCATGAATTGAAATAGAAACAGCCAAGAGCTTTTAAAAAATATTTTGAATGTAAAAATGAATCTAATTTCTCACATAGTAAAAAAAAAAAATAGTAAACCTCTGCTTAGTAGCAGAGCTCTGTTTTAGTCAGACAAAATTTTCAAAGATTCTTATTTTTTTCAGTAGAAAAAATACATAATTCAGTACAATACAGTACAGAAATATGGTAGTACAGAATTTAGTAGTAAAAGAAAAATGAGGAATTTTAAGAATTTTCTATTTTTTGTACAAAATGGTAAGAGTAGTTTTTTTTACCAAATCTTAGACCCTAATAAATAGGTAAAGTATTTTTGAAGAGCCCAAAAATCATAAAGAAATTTATCTTTAATCTTTAAATTAAAGAAAAATGTTGAATTTTGAGAATTTTCGATTTTTGGTGCATTAATTAGTGGTGAGGGTAGTTTTTTTTTTATAGTTTTTGGAGGGAGGGGGAGGGGGTTCATAAAAAATTCACGATTGTCCAGTGTTCACGATGGGGGGGAGGGGGACTAAAGAAAATGTTTTCCAAAAATTCACCTTTTTTGACTCATTTTTAAAAATTACGACTCTCTCGACTTTTCTAAAAAATATTGCCAAAAATACCACATTGGTAGTATAAAATGCTACTTATTTCAATTTTTATAGTGTTAAAAATAACTATAAACAAATCTTTAAAATTATATTTTTAAATAATTTTTTTACGATAATTAAATTTTAAAAATATATATAATTTATTAATTAAAAAATATATAATTAAAAAATTGCAAAATAATTAAAATTTTGTAAAATGTAATTGAAAATAATTTTCTTTAAAATTTTATTACTAATTTTGATAATTAACTATTGAAAAATTTTAATTGGAAATTTTAAAAATTACTGAATTCAATTTTAATTTTTTAAAATTCAATTATTTTCGCAATATTTTCAATGACACATTTCCGAAAATTTAAATTCCTACATAGAATAAATAATAACATTAAAAATTTTTCAAAATCATTTTTAACAATTTGGAGAAAACAATCATGTTTCAAATTTTTAATTAAAATTTTTCGAAAAATTTATTATTTTCTTTCATATTTTATTATTTTTCAATTTTTCAAAAATTCAATCATTTGTAACAGATTTTACCAAATTTTAATTGTTTGGAAACTTTTTAATTGTAATATAAATGAAAAACTATTATTTTTCAAAAATTATTTTAAAATAATTTAAACAAATATTTTTAAAAACTTAATTTTAAGAATTTCTTTATTATAATTTTTTAAAAATATTATACCTTTTAATAACTTAAAGAAAGGACAGTTACAGTTGCAATTAATATAAAAAATTGAATTTTTGTATTTGAATAATTAAATTTTCGAAGGACTTTCGGAAAATTATTTCAAAAAAGGAGATTTAGAGATGAAGTTTAATTAAAAATTGTAGAAAATAATTGAATTTTAGAAAAGGGTTATGTTGTAATTTTCAAAAATTATTAAATTTTTAAGAAGGTTTTAAATTGAAATTCTGTTAATGGAAAAGCAAATAAGAATTATTTAAAATTATTTAACAAAATTATTCATGTTCTAAATAATTGAATTAAAAAATCATTAAAAGATCTGGAAAATAAAAAAAAAAAATTTTTTTTGTAACAACACTGAATAAAATAAACGAAATTTTCGACTTTTTATTGTTATTCGACTAAAGATACTTTTTTTGTGCCTTAAAGTCGATTCGAGGCCTGTGAGTATAAAACTAAGATATTTTGAAAAATCGTTAACATTTTTTTTTTATTGAATATCAATTTATTTACCATCATAAAATAAAAAACCTTTTTTATAGTTATAAGTTTTTATATTCTACACAAAAATATTAATTTCTCATAAAAAAATGTCCACGTGGAAAGTTAGGGGGAGGGTGGGGGGGGGTCAAAAATTGACAAAAAATTGTCCACGTTGTATATGAATGGCTCCTTAGCTTCATTTAAAAAAATTCATTTTCTATTGTTCAAAAATTTATGTCTGAGATAAATTGATTTGTACTTCTACTGAAACAGAAATTAAATACTGTACTATAATTAAATACTAATCATTAAAAGTAAGAAAAATATTTCAGTAAAAATACTGAAAAGAAATAAAAAGAATGTCTGACAAAAAAAAGGTTTTACTACTGAAATATTAATTTAATTTTTATATTTTGTCTGACTGAAATTAAAATAAAACACAGTTCAGACATTTTTTCTACTTCTCTAATGCAAAAGTCTGATATAAATTATTTTCCTCTACTGCCAAAGAATTTTTAATAATCTTCTGTCTCCTGAATTTCAATTAAATCAAAAATTAAATAATTTGAGTATTTATTTATTTCTCAATTTATCCGACAAAAACTATTTTTTTTCTCATACTAGTTTTCAAAAATTGTTTGTGAAAAATTTCCCGAATGAATTAATTTTTCACTATACTAAAACTAAAACGGAAATTAAAAAAGTTTGTTGCATTTTGTTTGAGTGAATTTTTTTTTTATTACAATAAGGAGAATGAGAAGAATTTAAATTATTTTGTCTAGAGAGAGAACAAAGAGGTTTACTGCTTATTTTACAAACAGAATGTCTAATGTAAATTATCGTTTACCGCGTTGAAAATAAATTTGTCGAGAAATAAAATATTTGGTCTGACTATATTGGATCTTTTCTACTGAAATTGTCGTTTACTAAAAATTAATTTGACAAAATAAGTAGTAAAAAGCTCCGTCTGACTGAAATTGATCTATTCTACTGAAAAAATGTATTTAAAATCCTATGTCTGACTAAAATGACCTTCTACTACTGAAAACAATTGTTACAAGTATTTAAAAATATTCTGTATAGTTAAAAAAAAGTCTTTTACTCCTAATTAAAAAAAAAAAATTCTGAAATGAAAACGAAGATTTAAAATTAAACTTCAAAAATAAAAATCAAATTACAGAATTTTGATTAATTTTAATTAATTTTAGATTATGAAAAAAAATCAGTTGTTTTTGAAAAAAAGTTTTTGCACGTGATAAATTTTAATGCGTTTAAACTTGTATTTACAATATAGGATTACAAGCTTAGAGGAGGTAAATAGTTGGAATGAAAAATTGATTAAACTCTTTAATGGGACTAGACTCCTTTTTTCTCTCTCATTTTTTTTTTTTTTTTTGCTTTTCTATTTAATCCATATGCACTAGATGTCCTCGTGTGGAATATTAAATCAAGTTTTCATATGAATATTTAATATCGTTAAGGATTCAGATGCTATTACGCGGCCCTCAGAGTGCTTTTACTTCTGTAGATTATCCGGGACTCAGACATGGTAGTCGTGCGAGTGAAATTTTCGTGCAGAGGAATAAATTTTCAATATAGATTCTCTAGTGTTTTAAGTGATGACTAAAATAGCCTCATTTTCAGCCTCTTGTATTCAATTACGAGAAACATTTATGAAACACACACGCAAATACATTCATTTCTGTAGCGATATAGAAATGATGGGTTCTTTTGCGACTCTGCTTTTTGTTTTTTAATTATTTATAAGCAACATACAATGTAATAATAATAATAATAATAATAATAATAATAATAATAATAATAATAATAATAATAATAATAATAATAATAATAATAATAATAATAATAATAATAATAATAATAATAATAATAATAATAATAATAATAATAATAATAATAATAATAATAATAATAATAATAATAATAATAATAATAGTAATAATTTTTACTCATGTTTTATTTTCACTGTAAATTATTAGGTATTAACAGACGTTGAAGCTTAAATTTACACAGAGAAAATATTAAAATAATTTATTTTTGGATTAATTTTTTTCACGATGAAAATTTGTCACAAAATCAAATTTTATTTGTAAGGATTTTGAAAAAGTAATTTTTCGATGAATTATTTTTATCCTGTAGCGCTGCAGATTATTTTATTTGTTAAAATATTCATTCACAGTTTTTTTGTGTTTAAATTTAAATTATCGTATAAATAGTTTTGCTTAATTTTTTAACGTTCAAGTGAGCGAAATATTGTTTTGGCCTTTAATATATTTTTTAAAAATTACTAGACTAAAATATTTTTAACAGTGAAAATTTTTTTTTTTTCACTGATTTAAAACAGTTACAGATTTACACATATAGAAAAAACTTTTTGTTAATTTAAAAAAATCAGTTTCTTAGAATCAGTGCGTTTCATTTAAAATAATTTCTTTTTACAAGAAAAAAATGTTTTTTATTGAAAAAAAATTTCTTTGATTGAAATAAATTTTCCATGAGTTGAAGAAATTTTTCTTTATATCAAAGAAGTTTTATATCATCTCTTCAAATTTGAATTAGTGAATTTTACAAAAAAATAATAATTTCTACTAATTTTTGCTTTTAAATTATAGCAAATTTTACTAATAAATTAGTAAAAATTTACTATTTGTTAGTGAAGTTTACTAAATTATTCTAAATAATTTCTAAATTTTTAGAAATTATTATTTATCAGTAAAATTTGCTGAAATATTCTAAATAATTCTGAATTAGTAGAAATTACTATTTATTAGTAAAATGTAATAATTTAATTGTTAAATTATTAAATTATTAAATTATTAATTATTAATTATTAATATATTAATAAAAGTAATTTAATTATAATTAAATTATTAGATTATTAATTGAATTACTATTAGTTTAATTCCTATTTACTATATTATTGGAAATTACTATTCATTAATAAATTTTACTAATTAATAGTAATTTCTACTACTTTTTAAAATAAACAGAAATTATTATTTAATGAAAATTTACTAATAAATTGGAATTTAAATAGTAAAAGAATGTAAAATTTGCTAAATTATTGTAAATAATTCTAAACTAATAGAAATTGCTATTTATTAGTAAAATTTACCAATTCAGAAGCAAAAATTCAGTCACTAATTCAAATTAGTAAACATTTTTACAAATTCAAAATCGTTTTTATTTAAAAAGGAACGAGAAATCAATTATTTAAATACAAAAATTAATAATACTGAATGTTTCTTTAAATTTAATTTCTACGAAGAATTGTATTAACAACTTTTGAAAATATTTAATTTCTTTTAAGGAATTTAATTAAAATTTTAATGAAATTTATTATTATTAAAGAATTTTATAACAATTTTGGGAAATAGTTAAAAACTTTTTGAAGAATTTTATTAAATTTTTTAAAAATAATTGAATTCCTGAGAAGAATTTAAAAAATAATGTTTGAAAACAATTGAATTTATGAGAAGAATTTTATTAAAATTTTCGAAAATATTTGACTTTTTGAGAAGAATTTTTTAAAAAATTTTGACAATAATTCTTCAGAAGAATTTCCCTATTTATTTATAAAGATAATTTAATTCTTGACAAGAATTTTCAAAAAAATTTTGAAAATAATTTAATTTCTGCAAAGTATTTTATTATTTTTCAAAAGAATTGAATTCTTCCGATGAATTTTGATATTTATCAAAGTAATTGAATTTTGGAAAAGAATTTTATTAAAATTCCTTAGAATAATTGATTTTATGAAAAGAATTTATATGCGATTTTGTTGTTTATCAAGCTAATTGAATTCTTTTGCAGAATTACTTAAAAAATATTAAAAACAATTGATTTCCTGCGACGAAAAAAATAGGGGAAATTTAGGCGAAATTTTCAAAATAGGGTACGTTTAGGGGCCAAAATTAAAAAAGGGGACTTTTAGGGAAATAGGGGACAGACTGTGAAGCTCGCGTATATATTTATATCCGAAAGTATTTTTTTCTTTAAATACAAATTAGTTTTTTTTTTTTTTAAATTTGCTGAATCAGACATTCAGTCAAGTTTTGTATTAACACGCAGAAGAAACTTGGTGTAATTTCTGTTGCGTGTGGAATTAACCCACGCTAAACTAATAAAAATACAAGTCAACTAAAAATAGCCGAAAATTAACACCAAATTCGTTGAAATAGAATGAAAAGAAAGAAGTATGTTATTACTTTTCTTTTTCTTAACTAACTCCCAGATTAAGAAAATTGGAATTATAGAAGTATAAAAAAAAAAAAAAAAAAAAAAAAAAACTTGAAAAATTTAATTTCGCCAAAAAGAAAAAGGGAACACTTATAATTGACAATCCCAAGAAAAGAAATTGGCAGACAGGTCTAAATAATTATGAGAAAAAGTTAAATCTGTAAAAATACGAGTATTCATTAACAAAGTTAGAAAAAAAGGGAATTTCTGAATTTTCCAAATAAAGAAGGATAAAACTAACTTTCTTGAGAGAGAGAGAGAAAAAAAAGGGCGCAGGAGTAGAAGGAGGGTTAAATTTAAACTTTCATCTTTCTGCATTTGCCTCCTTTTCATATTTTCTCTTTTAATTCAAACAGAAAGCATTTGAAGATTTAAGAAAAGAAAAGAAAAGAAAGGAAAAAAACTGAGGGAAGGAAATTCATGAAGCGGGCGAAGGGGGAAAACAAACCCCGCTTGCTTCACAAATATCGCCTTCAATATTCTGGCTACGTAGAGACACAATATTGTATATAGTAATTTTGTTGGTCGTCCAATGTCACGTTGCAAGTGGCTAGGTGTGTTTTGGCTGGTAATATTATTCTCCATCCTTAGCCTTTATTCTTCCTTTTCACCCCTTTTTCATCCCTTTCTCACCTTTTTTACCCATTTCACCCTTTTCACCCTTTTCACCCTTTTCCCCTTTCTGCTCTTTCATATTCTTTCACCTTTTTTTTTACCCTTTTTTACCCCTCTCACCCCTTTCATATCCTTTTACCCCATTTACCCCTCTTTTTCCTTTCTCACTTTCTCTCTTTTTCTCCTTTTCTCTCTCTTTCTCCTCTGCATAACCTTATGCTCGACACGATATCTCTCAATGGGAGCTGACTTTTGTTTCTTTCAACGTCAAAAAATACTCGCAAACCTCCCTTTGTAACCGCACCGCCAAATCCCTTCCCGACTATGGTATGGGGTAATATGGTCTAGGGGATTTTGTTTCGAGCTCATAAAAAACCCTATTCACCCTCGTCGACGCCACTACCATCAAGGGGGAAGGGGGAGAAAAGGGGGAAGCTTGTGGCAAAACCAACTGCGACGAAAAAGCCAAACGGAAAACTGACTGTGAAGTAAACCTTAAGGAAAGAGAGAGAGAGAGAGAGTGGAAATGGTATCACTGAGGGAGTGGTTTAGTTATGCGGAGGAGAAGAGGACTTTCGTCCGATTACGCCGCTGTGCATCCCTTGCAATTTGAAAACCGTCGTTTCGATAAACTTGGAAAACTCTCTCGAATCGATTGGGCGGGAAAGGGGATGTTTCGAATATCCACCCATTTGTTTCAATATGTACTTGCAAAAGTTTCTGGCAACTTGGCAAGTGTGCGCTTGAATAAGAAAAATGGCATTCTTTTTTCATTATCGAAAAAAAAAACATTTTTCAAATACAAAAAGTCGTCTGAGAAATTGTTTTTTGATGAAATTAATTTTTATACTGAAATATTAAGTAGGTAAATTTAATTTTTTTTGTCTGACTGAAATTATTTTCTACTACTGAAAAAAAAATTGAAGAGCTTTTAAAATATTTTCTCTGACTTCCACAATCCACTACTACTTTATATAAATGTAAAAAATATTCACTGTTTTGGCTGACTATAAACTGGATTCTACTACTGAAACATTCTACTTAATACACTACATGAAGAAAAGTCACTATTTCCACTAAATTTTATCAATATAATGTCTGGTAAAAATTTAATTCTAATATTAAAACTATTTTTGGAAAAATAAAATGTTTTATCTGACTAAAATTGATTTATACTACTGAAACTAGTGTTATAAGCAATTTAAGTTACAATTTGAAATTTACCAAATACAAGATTATATAAAACTGTCCGACTAAAAACGTTTTTCATCCCTAATTATTAAAACAGAAGCTTTCAAAAGTGACGTGACATGAACCGTCATCTACTTCTGAAATCCAAGTTAATGTCATGATAATTAAATTGAAAAATTTAAATTAAATACAATGATATATTAATTTTATAAAAATTTGCATTAAGTACAATGACATATTAATTTTATAAAAATTTGAATTAATGACAATGACATATTAATATTATAAAAATTTGCATTAATTACAATGATATATTAACAGCATGTGACTGTTACTGAAATCAATGTTAATTCTTTCGACCACTTTTCTCTTAAAATATTAAATAAATTAAGCTAGTTTTTTGTGAATAACTCTAAAATATAATAAAGAAGAGCAGTGATGTGCAAAAGTTTTAATAATTCTAAAATAAATTATAAAGAAATACTTTGAAATCGGAAAAGACGAGAAATTGATTAAAAGTGATTTTGAGAACTGATAATTTTAAAGTTATTTTTTAATAAATAATTTTAAAAATATTAAAACTTTTTCACATCACTGCTCTTCTTTATGATATTTTAGAGTTATTCACAAAAAACTAGCTTAATTTATTTAATATTTTAAGAGAAAAGTGGTCGAAAAAATTAACATTGAATTCTGTAACAATCACATGCTGTTAATTTTATAAAAATTTGAATTAATTACAATGATATACTAATTAAAGAAAAATTTGAATTAAAGACAACGACGTCACAGTAAAACATGAGGTGTTAAAATAACACCAGAATGGATTAAAATAATCTGCAACAGTTTAATCCCTCTAGGATTAAATTAACACTAGAAAGGATTAAAATAATCTATTATTACTTTACTATTTCAATAAAATTTTCCAAAAGAATTCCATTATTAAAAAAAATTTGAATAAGATTCTACGCAAACACTCAATTATTTTCATAAATAATAAAATTTTTTTACAGGAATTCAATTATTTACAAATTTTTTTTATAAATTTCTTCGCAATAATATAATTATTTTTATAAATAATAACATTTTTACAGGGATTCAATTATTTTTATAAATAATGAAATTCTTTTAGGAATTCAATTATTTTCATAAATAATAAAACACATTGCAGAATTTCAATTATTTTTAATGCAATTCTAATCGAATTCCTCGAAAAATGTAATTATTCTTAAAAATTTTATTAAAATTCGTCCAAAGAATTTAATGATTTAAAAAATTTGTTGATAACATTTTTAATGAGAATTTTATTTCAAGAAACGTGAAATTAATAAATTATTTATTTTTGTATTTTAAATTATTGAATTCTCGTATAGAATTTACAAATAAAAATGGTTTTAAAAATAAATTTCAGTTTAAATTTTAGATTATAATTATAAATATTAAAAGCATTATAATGTGGATTTTTAGAAATAATTAAATTTTGAAAAAGTTTCAAATTCAAATCATTGAAATTCTTAATGTTTTATATGTTTGATAAAAGAAATCTGTAGAATTAATTCTTTTTAAAAGTTTAATAGGATTTTTATTGAAATTATTTCAAGTTTTTATTTTTCAATATATATTTAATTGCAGAATTTTCGAATAATTGAAATTTTGTAAAATTCAATTGTAAACGAATGAATTTCAAAATTCTCAAAGAACTATTTTAAAAATTATTAAAAATAATGGATTTACTGAAGAATTTTAGTTAAAAACACTAGAAAAAAAATTTAATTTTAGAGAAGTTAGAAATTATTGCAGAAATTCAATTATTTTCAAGAGTAATAAAATTCTTCTTAAGGATTCAATTATTTTTACTAATAATAAAACTTATCGCAGCGTTTCAATTATTTTTCATACAATTATAATTGAATTCCTTGAAAAAAGTAATTATGTTCATGCAACTTTTAATAAAATTTAACAAAAGAATTCAATTATTTAAAAATTTGTTACTAAAATTGTTTAGGAGAATTGAATTTTGAGAAACATTCAATTATTCAATAAATTATTTACTTTTGCATTTAAATAATTAAATTCTTGTAGAATTTTCTAATAAACATTAATTTTCATTTCATAAAAATGAATTTCAGTTAAAATTTTAGATTATAATTGAATATTAAAAGTAATAATAGCGTGAATTTTTAGAAATAATTGAATTTTGAAAAAGTTTCAAATTAAAATTTGAAGAATTTTAGTTAAAAACAGTAGAAAAAAATTTAATTTTAGAGAAGTTACAAATTATTGCAGAAATTCAATTATTTTCAAGAGTAATAAAATTCTCCTTAAGGATTCAATTATTTTTACTAATAATAAAACTCATCGTAGAGTTTCAATTAGTTTCCATACAATTATAATTAAATTCCTTGAAAAAAGTAATTATGTTCATGCAAGTTTTAATAAAATTCGACAAAAAGAATTCAATTATTTAAAAATTTTTTAAATAAAATTCCTTATGAGAATTGAATTTTGAGAAACATTCAATTATTCAATAAATTATTTACTTTTGTATTTAAATAATTAAATTCTTGTAGAATTTTCTAATAAAAATTGATTTTCATTTCATAAAAAAGAATTTCAGTTGAAATTTTAGATTAAAATTGAATATTAAAAGCAATATAGCGTGAATTTTTAGAAATAATTGAATTTTGAAATTAATTTTTTTAAAAATGTTTAATTGAATTTTCTTTTATATTATTTGAAGTTTTTATTTTCTAATATGCATTTAATTAAAGAATTTAGGAATAATTGAAATTTCCTGAAATTGAATATTGTAAACAAATGGATTTGAAAATTGCCAAAGAACTTTTTCGAAAATTATTAAAAATAATTGATATAAAGTAAAATTGTAGTTAAAAATTTTTGAAAATAATAATGGAATTGAATTAATGAAAATAATTTTGAAGAAGTATTCTTATAATATAAAATAATGATTTTATTACTTGGTCATCTTTAATTATTATAAAATATGAAGAACTCGATGACTCCGAGTCGAAGACTCGAAGTTATCGATATCTTCATGTTTTATAGTTATAAAAAATGTAATAAACTAAAATTTAATTCATTATAAAAAATAATACCAAAATTGATTATTTTAATCTTTTTTGGTATTAATTTAATCTGCAACACGTTTTTATACCTCACGATTTACTGTGTAAAAATTTGAATTAATTACAATGATACACTAATTAAAGAAAAATTAAATTAAAGACAACGACGGTCTATTAAATAATAATTTAAAGTACAGACGAAATATTTTTACGTATAAAATAAAATTGTTTCTCATCAAATAAATATTTAAAATACAATATTCGTCAACCTCATAAAATGAAAAATTTATATGAATAAATTTCTAAAATTAGTCTCAAGTGTACGTTTTAAAGAAGAGAAAGCTGGAAAAAACAAAGAGAGAGCTCTTTTTATATGAAGAATAAGTACACCAAGGAGAGAAACATCAAAAAGCTACTTGAGAATTTCGGCTAAATTTCTTCTTCATCTTCTCTACGTGCTCTCTTTCTCTTCTTCTTCTTCTTTTTTTTTATTCCTCCGCAGTGACCCAAGTTTCACAAGTTCTTGACATGAATCCAAACATAGAATTTTTGAATAATATAATAGAAATTTCACCCATTTCTACACTCGCTTGTATATTAGGAAAATGCGCAAAAAGCTTTTAGTCACTGTGCGGTACGTATATATATAAGTAAAAAGGAAAGGAACAAGCCAGCTTTTGCTCCCCGAACACAGTGTTCTAGATTTGTGATATGCATTGTTCTAAGGGGAAACTTTTACTTTTAGTGACTCAAACGACAATGAAACGAGTTTCAAGCTATTCCTGAAGGAGAGTGAGGAGAGGGAGGGGGGAGGTGGGTGGAGGTGCAATGCCACAAAACCGCTCCTATATCAACTCGCGGTTACGAATATAGCGCAGTGCTTGGCCAAAGTAAAGGGGGTGACTTCGGTTGCCGTCCAGTAAACCACTCGAGGAATATATTATCCATTTGGTATTCGGTGGTTAAAGACGAGAACGGAACCTGGGAACTTAATCTAAACACTTTGCAAATATATTTCAAACTGTATTTTCTAATGTTAAACTTGAATTTTCGGAAATTTTCATTCAATTTTATCGAAATTGGTTCAAAAAAATATGAGTTTGAAAAAAAAGTTTATTTGAAATTAATATTTTAATCAAAATTTTAGTTGCATTAGCTAAATATGTATTGCTGTACAGTAAACTACAAGTTTGTTTAGTTCTACAGAATTGAATATATTTGAATATATTTTTATTTGAATCTTGAAATTTCTTGAAAAAATCTTAAAAAATCTGAAAATTTTAAAATGTTTCAAAAATTTGAATCACAATGAATAATTGTGAATTAAAAATAAGAATAAATTATAAATAAAATTATAAATAATTATAAAGAAGAAAAATGCTTCGATTTTTCCTTATTCCAGTAAATAATTAAATTTCTTTAAAATAATTAATTTCTAGAATAATTTTCTTAAAGTTTATTAATTCAGGGTTATTACAGATCTGGAAAATGTCAAGAAAAGTGAAATTGGTCAGGAAAATTAGAGAAAAGTCATAAAGTTTTCCCAAAAGTGCGGGAAAAAGATTTAGTTTTTAGAATTTTGAAAAAATTCCGAATTTTGGTAGCAAAATAAAATATAGGTAAATATATAAAAATAGCAACCTTTGAAAATATTAAAAGGACTTAATTCTTCTGCTTGACCAATAAACTTATTGAAATCGTCACGAATTTTAATATAAAACGTTAAATTTTTTTTATATCTGAAAAATAATTGAATTTGCCAGAAAATTTAATTTAATTTATTTTAAATTATTTAATTCTTGAAAAACTGTATTACATAAAATTTTTGTTTATAAATTATTTAATTAATAATTTTACTCAAAAGGTTCAAAAATAAATAAATTTTATAAGAGTTGTCTTTAAATTTTTTATAATTTATCAAATTTCAAAACTTATCAATTTAAAATTTTAGAAAATTTAGATTTCTGAATCTATTTAATTAAAAATTTAAAAGAAACTGAGTTTTTTTGAAAAATTTTATTTCAAATTTTTTTGAAATTTGTTAAATATATTAATATATATTTAACAATTAATTATTTATTCAACTAAAAGTAATTGATTTAGACAAGAATTTTAAATAAAAGCTCTACAAATTATTTTACTAAAAAATTTCAAAAATAATTAGATTTTATAAGAGTTGTCTTTAAAATTTTCAAAAAATTATTGAATTTCCGAAGTTTTCAATTTTAAATTTTAGAAAATTAAAATTTCTGAATATATTTAATTAGAAATTTAATTTTTTTGAAAAATTTTAATTCAAATTCTTTTGAAATTTGTTAAATTTTTTAATATTTTAACTAACTATATTAAATATTTAATTACTAAAAGTAATTGATTTGGAGAAGAATTTTAGTTAAAATCTCTAAAAAATAATTTTACTTAAAAAATTCATAAAATAATTGCATTTTTACAAATTTATTTATAAGAATATTATATAATTATCAATTATAATAATAAGTATAAAATGAATTATATATTGACAATCTGTATATAAATAATTTAATTTCAAACTGAAAATTGAAATTTTTGAAAAATTGAATTTTAAATAGTTTTAATTAAGAATGATGAAAAAGTTAGTTTATGGAAAATTTTTATGTAAATTTTTTTTAAATTAGTTAAACTTTTTAATTAATATTTAACAATTAATTATTTAATGATTAAAAGTAATTGATTTAATGAAGTATATTTTCAGTATTAAAAATAATTGTCTTAGAGAAAAATGTTAGTTAAAAGCTCTAAAAAATAAAAAAAATTAAATTTTTACAAATTTATTTATAAGAATATTATATAATTATTAATTATAAATAAAATAAATAAATCACATATTGACAATCTGTATAAATAATTTTATTTCAAATTGAAAATTGAAATTTTCGAAAATTTGAATTTTAAACAGTTTTATTTAAAAATGATGAAAAAATTTAGATGAAAAATTTTTATTTAAATTTTCTTGAGATTAGTTGAAGAATTTTCAAATAATCGAAGTGAATTTCAGAATTATTTTAAAAATGAAGTTAAAATTTCATTTTTCTTTTTGAATAGTTAAATTCTAAAAGAAGTTTTTTAAAAATTCTATAAAATAATTTAATTGAAATGATGAAAACAATTTTAGAAAAGTTATAGTAGCGATTTTTCCTAACTATTGAGTTTTAAAAGGGTTTGTTGGTGTAAAAATCAGAACAAAAAGGTTTAAATTGAATTTAAAATAATTTATTTTCAAAAGAGTTTTAATTATAAATTTTTACTAATTATTTTTCAAAAAGGTTTAAATTTACAATTTTCTTAAAAGATTGAATTTTTCATAAGTTTTATTTCTTAAAACTGTAAAAAATTAGGTTTTGTAAAATTGTAAAGCTAATTCTGCTTTTTTTAATTCTAATCGAATTTTCATAAATAAATACCAAATAGAATATAAAAAAAAAATTGTAATTTCCTAAAATTCTTCCTAAAATACTATTGCATTTTGTTAGAATTTTATAATTTTTTCCATTTTTTTTTTGTTTCTGAATAAATTAAAAATTTCTATAAATAAGTAAAAAAAAATGTTTAAATATAAATTTAATTTATTCTAATTTCTAACAAGAAAAACGATTTGGAAAACGAAAAAAATTAGTTTTGAAATAATTCTCCTCTCAATTCTATTTACATAATTTGTAAACGAAGAGCTTGTCTAAAAGAGGTTTGTTTTTGAGTGACTGGCAGAGGAAGTAGATAAGGAAGTGTTAGGTCAGGCATTGAAGACATGTCCGATTCTAATCGTCGGTACGTGCAGTTGGAAATTAGTTTAACTAGAAACCTCCAAATTTAATTGAACTCTCACTGTTATCAGCTCCCTCGTTTATCAAACTCGAATATAATGTAATGAATAATATAATTGTATATTTGTATATATCTGTCAATTAGAAAATTTAATCATTATTATTTTTTCAAAAATTAGGAGTTTTAAAAATTACAAATTCAAACCTTTTTGAAATTAATCAACTTTAATAATATTTGTTATAAAACATAAAGAAATCGATAAGTTCAATTCTTCGACTCGGATTGATAAAATCATTATTTTATTTTTAAAAATAAAATAAAAATAAAATTTTTTTTAATTAAAATTTATTTATGAAAATTGTAAACGCAACTCTTTCAAAAATTGCTAATTTTACTTTAAAAAAAAAGTGAGTGAGGAGTTTAGTTTGAAATAAACGATAATTTTTTTTTGCAATATTTAAAAAAAAAATACTGAATAAAACTAAAAATGACTGAACTCATTGTCAGTAACGCTTTCGGGCCAATTCGATACTTATACATATATTGCTTCACGAATTCAATAAACTCCCTGCAACTGCTTCAAGTTACGAACTGCAAATAATTCCTTCCATAATGCACCAAGAGAATTCGCCTTGAGGGCAAGAATTTTTAATAGATCCATTCTTTGCACATCGATCGAGACTGGCAACTGAATGTGATTTTGCGAATATTTCCTTATCGTTGTTAAAAAAAAGAAAAAAAAAAGAAAAGGGATATGGCACTATGCAACATTCTTTAAGTCCTCATTCTCTCTCTATTTACAATCGAACTTTCGTGCTTGGAATTGAGGACATATTATAAAACATTCAAAAGAAACCAAAGTCTCGTTAAGAAAATGAAAAAAAAAGAGAAACAAATTTCATTTGCAACTCTCAACTATACCTCGTGACGGATTTTCTTGTACGGAGTAAGAATACTTTACACTTCCATTGTAATTCACTCAACATCAAAGACAAGTAGCGTGCCTTAATTACATTTCATTTTAACTCTTTTCTTTTTTTTTTTTCTTGCTGGGATGAAAATTTTTTACCATCGTCCACAGAATATTAAAAAGGAAACATTGATTTCAAAAAACAGAAAATATTTATATTTTTTCGTATTTTTTATTGTAATAAAAATTTTTTTATTGTAATAAAAAATAAAATTAAAAAACAGATGAAATTAAATGGTTTGTCTGACTTTTCATTGAGCGATTTTTTAATTTGAACTTGGACTTTCGATTCGATTTTGAATTTAACTTTAACTTTTTGACTCAAGTTAGGTTTTAATTTCGATTTCGACTGTTACTTTGATTTTGACTTTCATTTTGAGTGTCAAAATCGATTCAAAAGTCAAAGTCAACAAGTCATTTTCGAATTAAAAATCGAATCGAAAGCCAACGACAAAACCAAAGTCAAAATGTCAATTTTTAATCAAAATCGAATAAAAAGCTAAAATCTAAGTCAAAAAGTCGGTTTCAAAATAAAAATCGTCCCTAAAGTCCAAATCAAAGTCAAAAAATTTATTTTCAAAATAAAAATCGAAAGTCAAAGTCAAAGTCAAAGTCAAAGTCAAAGTCAAAGTCAAAGTCAAAGTCAAAGTCAAAGTCAAAGTCAAAGTCAAAGTCAAAGTCAAAGTCAAAGTCAAAGTCAAAGTCAAAATGACAATTTCAAAGTGAAAATCGAATCGAAAGTCCAAGTCAAAGTCAAAAAGTAAATTTCAAAGTCAAAATCGATTCGAAAGTGAAAGTGAAAGTCATAAAGTAAATTTCAAAGTCAAAATCGAGTCGAAAATCGAAGTCAAAGTGAAAAAAAAAATTCTACGTCAAATTCAATATTGAAACGAAGTTCAAAGTCAAATTACAAAATTTCGCACCTGAAACTAATGCTCCAAGTAATTTAAAGTATAAAAGCAGTAAAATTAAAATTTCCAACTCTAACTAACGATAATTATATGTTTTACTACACTAATTAAAATGTAAGAAGCTTTCAAAATTATATCGCCTGACACAAAATTGACTTTTACTACTGAAACGAATGTTCCAAGTTGTTTAAAACAGTTTCTCTCACTGAAATGGTCTATTAATTGATAGTAAAAGAAAATGTGTTGACTGACAAAAATTTGTCCTTCCATTATACCTAAATATACATTTTGAATAGAATTTTGAAACCCTTTGTCTGACCAACAGTGTCTTTGACTACTAATTATAAAGTTGGAAGTTTTCCGGAAATTTATTGTAGGTCACAAATAGTATATTTTGCTGGCGAAACTAACTTTATAATATACAGAAATTTAAAGCGTTTAGCCTGACTAAAAAGGCTGTCACTACTTATTTAAATTAAACGTGCGTCTGACAAAGAAGTGACCTTCTCTACTGAAAATTGCATTACAAGGATTTTCAACAAGGGTTTTTTTTCAAGAATTTTTTACTAGAATTTTTTACAAGAATTTTTCACAGGAATTTTTTTCGGAAACTTTTTAGAAGAATTTTTTACAAGCTTTCTTTACAAGATTTTTTACTAGATTTTTTACTAGATTTTTACTAGATTTTTTACAAGAACTTTTTGCAAGAATTTTTTTTCAAATTAAAATTGACTTTAAGTAAAAGTGAAGAGTCTAATTTGTAATATTATTTTATTATAAATAATGAAAAATACTTGCATGTTTTTAATTTGTCAAACAATATTTTGTAATCGAAAAAAAACAAAAGCATACACAAAAACTATTTTCAAACTACAGACAGAATGAATGAATAAATAAATACGAATATTAATATAGTTAATTAATTAATATATTAATTTATATAATAATTTATTTATATTATAAAGATTAAGTACCTATAATTTTTCCGAAAATAATTGATCAGTTTAAACTATAATTACGTTAATTATCACCAGGTTGGTTAAGTCAGTCACTATAATTGAAATTATGAAACATTTTTGCTAATTAAAATTTATAGAGAGGGAGAGGGAGTAAAAAGACATTTCGAAAATCGATGAGCTTGAAATTCCTGTTGCGTACTCGCTTTAACATTATTCGAAACAACCCTACACACTTGAGGCTAATCCAGTTAATCCGCTTGCCGTTGATTCGGCTTACCAGCTCACTCCCTTTATCTATTGGCTGATAGTGACAAACCGTTTTGACGGTAACCAGCCCTTCGAGGCTGTATTATACTATAGTGCCAGAGAATGCGGCATGCAATTCCCTCTAAGGGACATCACGTCAAATATCAAACAGCAAGGGCCGACTCTCTATAAATAGATGTAACGCAGCATATGCGGGAAAAAGTCTTTCTAGGGCAACACATTGTTGCAAAATTACAAAATTCTTCATCAAGTTAATCTCTCGTTATATAAATTCCACTATGTGTATGGCTATATAATAAAACCGATAATCAATGAGGCTTTATTGAATTTTCCATAGAAACCGGAAATAGCGATGGAGTTCTGTTTTTAGAAGTTGGGATTCTTTTCCGAAATTCGATTCATACAGTGAAATCTTTCGGAATGCAATACGAATTTTTAGAAAATTTTATTACAGTAAACAATCCTTAAAAATTTGTTTTAGAATTTAATTTTACGCACAGTAGGTAAATCGTGAGGTATTAAAAATAAGTGTTGCACAATTAATACCAAAAAAGATTAAAATAATCAATTTTGGTGTTATTTTTTACAATCAATCAAATTTTAGTTCATTAAATTTTCTTATAACTATAAAACATGAAGATATCGATAACTTCGAGTCTTCGACTCGGAGTCATCGATTTCTTCATATTTTATAATAATTAAAGATGACCAAGTAATAAAATCATTATTTTATATTATAAGAATACTTCTTCAAAATTATTTTCATTATTTCAATTCAATTATTATTTTCAAAAATTTTTAACTACAATTTTACTTTATATCTATTATTTTTAATAATTTTCGAAAAAGTTCTTTGGCAATTTTCAAATCCATTTGTTTACAATATAAAAATTAATTTTTATAAGAAAATTCTATAATAATTTAATTATTTAAATTCAAAAGTAAATAATTTATTGAATAATTGAATGTTTCTCAAAATTTAATTTTCATAAAGAATTTTTATTAACAAATTTTTAAATAATTGAATTCTTTTTGTCGAATTTTATTAAAACTTGCATGAACATAATAATTTTTTTCAAGGAATTCAATTATAATTGTATGAAAAATAATTGAAACGCTGCGATGAGTTTTATGAGAATTTTCAAATTCATTCGTTTACAATTCAATTTTACAAAATTTAAATTATTCAAAAATTCTGCAATTAAATATAATATTGAAAAATAAAAACTTGAAATAATTTCAATAAAAATCCTATTAAACTTTTATAAAGAATTAATTCTACAGATTTTTTTTTAACAAAAATATGAAGACATTAAGAATTTCAATGATTTTAGTTTGAAACTTTTTCAAAATTCAATTATTTCTAAAAATTCACGTCTTATTGCTTTTAATATTAAATTATAATGTGAAATTTTAACTGAAATTCATTTTCATGAAATTAAAATCAATTTTTATTAGAAAATTCAACAAGAATTTAATTATTTAAATGCAAAGTAAATAATTTATTGAATAATTGAATATTTCTCAAAATTCAATTCTCATAAAGAATTTTATTAACAAATTTTTAAATAAGTGAATTGTTTTGTCGAATTTTATTAAAACTTGCATGAACATAATTACTTTTTTCAAGGAATTCAATTATAATTGTATGAAAAATAATTGAAACGCTTCGATGAGTTTTATTATTAGTAAAAATAATTGAATCCTTAAGGGGATGTCAAAGTCGATAAGATTTTTGCATTGAGCTTCAATGGGAAAATCGCATCGACTTTGACATCCCCTTAAGAAGAATTTTATTACTCTTGAAAATAATTGAATTTCTGCAATAATTTGTAACTTCTCTAAGATTAAATTTTTTTCTAGTGTTTTTAACTAAAATTCTTCAATAAATCCATTATTTTTAATAATTTTTAAAAAAGTTTTTTGAGAATTTGCAAATTCATTCGTTTACAATTCAATTTTACAAAATTTCAATGACTCGGAAATTCTGCAATTAAATATATATTAAAAAATAAAAATTTGAAATAATTTCAATAAAAATCCTATTAAGCTTTTAAAAAGAATTAATTCTACAGAATTTTTTATCAAAAATATAAAAAATGAAGAATTTCAATGATTTTAGTTTGAAACTTTTTCCAAAATTTAATTATTTCTAAAAATCCACGTAATAATGCTTTTAATATTTAATTATAATCTAAAATTTTAACTAAAATTAATTTTTAAAAACCATTTTTATTAGTGAATTCTACGAGAATTCAATTATTAAACCCGTTTATGTTCAAAATAAATAAATAAATAAAATTATTTAAATACAAAAATAAATAATTTATTAATTTCATGTTTCTTGAAATTAAATTCTCATAAAAAATGTTATCAATAAATTTTTTAAATCATTAAATTCTGCAATTAAATATTATATTAAAGAATAAAAATTTGAAATAGTTTCAATAAAAATCCTCTTAAACTTTTAAAAAGAATTAATTTTACAGAATTGTTTGTCAAAAATATAAAAAATTACGAATTTCAATGTTATTAATTTGAAACTTTTTCAAAATTGAATTATTTCTAAAAATCCACGTTATAATGCTTTTAATATTTAATTATAATCTAAAATTTTAACTGAAATTCATTTTTAAAAGCATTTTTATTAGTAAATTCTACAAGAATTTAATTATTTAAAATTCAAAAATAAACAATTTATTAATTTCATGTTTCTTGAAATTAAATTCTCATAAAAAATGTTATCAACAAATTTTTTAAATAATTAATTTCTTTTTAGACGAATTTTAATAAAATTTTTAAGAATAATTACATTTTTCGAGGAATTCGATTAAAATTGCATTAAAAATAATTGAAATTCTGCAATGAGTTTTATTATTTATGAAAATAATTGAATTCCTAAAAGGATTTTATTATTTATAAAAATAATTGAATCCCTGTAAAAATGTTATTATTTATGAAAATAATTGAATTATTGCGAAGAAATTTATAAAAAAAATTTGTAATTTATTGAATTCCTGTAAAAATTTTTATTATTTATGAAAATAATTGAATGTTTGCGTAGAATTTTATTCAAATTTTTTTTTAATAATGAAATTCTTTTTAAAAGTTTGTGAACACAATTGAATTTAGTGGCTATAGTGATTTTTCATTAATATTATTTCTGTGGGGAATTTTCTTTTTTTTCTCATTAATTTTACAGTCATTTTAGTAATTAAATAATTTTTAATTTTAAAATTTTAGGATAATTTGATCTAAAATAATTGGTGTGGCTTTTAATTTCAAAGTATTTTTCAAAGTAGTTTTTGCACTAATTTTTAGATTATGACGATCATAAAATCCCGGTTTAATCTGTTCGGTATTACGAGCAAAGTTTTTTTTTTAAATTAACACAATCACAAGGGGATTATAATCCAGTTTCGAAAAATATATTCTGCTAATTATAAATTTCAGCCTTCGTACTCATCTACTAAGACATATTTACTACATTTTTACGACTTGATATTATTTGGATATTTTTTTTTTTTAGATTTGTGCTACTAAGCGCTACACTTTAATAGAATAATTTTTTTAAAATAGAATTTACACTATTTTAATTTTTAAATCCGTTAATAATAATCGAAATAGAGAAATTATTCTCAAAAATGTTAATAAAAATTGTTAGCAACATTTGCAAAAATTTTAATAAAATTCTTTGATAGGATTCAATAATTATTTTAAAAGATTAAATTAAATTTTTCAGTAATTGAAGATTTTTGTCAATTTCAATTTTTAAATATTCTTGTCTGACTCAAATAGGGTTTTACTACTGAAAATAGAATTTTTCTAATATATTAATATATAACTGATTTTGTCTGACTTATATAATAGAAATATAATAATAGATTTGTATATTTTGAAATATAACTATTGTGTCTGACTAAAAATAAGTTTTACTACTGAAAATGCAATTATTGTTTATTTATTTTTATTTTTAAGTTTTAACTATTGCTTGTCTGACTTAAATAGAGTTTTACTACTAAAAATACAACTAATTTTTATCATTATTATATATAACTGTTTTTGTCTGACTATAAATAATGTTTACTACTGAAACTACAATTATTTCCTATCAATTTGGATTTTTACTATTTTTGTCTGACTAAAAATAATGTTTACTACTGAAACGACAATTATTTTTTATCTCCTCAAATTTTTATAGTTTTTGTTTGACTTACTACTCAAAATAAGTTCCACTACTATAAAAATAATTTTATGAAAGATTTAAATCATTTCATTGTTATATATAGTTAAAAATGTAGTCAACAGTAATTATCGAGTGCGAAGCCTAAAATTTTATAAGACTTTAATTTGTAAATTACTTTTTTATTTCTATCTCTTGAATAGTAATTTATATTTTGATGTTTTCATCCCGAGGCTGTTATTTAAAGTTTGACTAATGGAAGTGAAAAGTAGTTTTGAATTTAACAAAAGTTTGTCAAGAGAAACTTCTTATTAGGAGAGGGTATATATATATATATTTGAATTTGAAACAATCTGGATCGAGCTCTTGAATAAATGCATTTGCTTAGTTTCGCAATTGGGAGTATGTTACACTTTAGTGACACGTCGATATTTATTTACCCGGGATCAAGAGAGTGAGAGAGTGAGAGAGAGAGAGAGTAAGGGAGAGAGAGTGGCTTCTTGCTCAGAGCGCCTATCAAAAGCAACTGCACCTTCCAGTGGCACAGTATAACTAGATTCGAAATCCAGCCGGCCGTGTTAACTTGCTAATTATCTCATGCCGCTTTCTCGCCCTCAGCGATTCTCATCCCTGTAAACTCCATTTTCCCCCATTCCTGCACTCTCTCTCTCTCTCTCTCTCTCTTGCTTCGCTCCCCCCGAGAGACACTATCCGTCCATTCCGACCAACCAACCGCCATGCCACCCTTCGCCAATTCACCAGGGCGCAGTGATCGGCCAACCAACCGAACATTTCACTCACCACGAGATTACCTGCAAAGTTTTCTCGCCATTCGATCTCGGTTCATTTGACGAGTCATTTCTATCCGCTCGTAATTTCATTTTACCTCTGTGCGCGCTGAGCCAGATGGCCCATTACCTAAAAGTATATAAAAAAAGAAACCCCCCTCTCCTCTCTCTCTCTCTCATTCTCTTATCGCAATATCTCAAAAAGAAGGAAGAGAGAAAAATGTTCTTAAATCTTCAATATGTCCCCTGGAGTGAGGATCTAAAAAGCCACTCAGAGGCAACGAAATTTCCATCAAGACACCCTCCCTCCCTCCCTCCTCCCCTCTGGCTGTAAAATTACACTCGAGGTTAAAATCATTTTCGATTTTTCTTTTACATTTAAACGCACATTTTTTCGTCTACTTTTATATGAATTTTTTTAGTGTCGACGTAGTTTTATATTCATGGCGACAATGAAAATTCCAGTGGCAAGAATATGATTCACAATATATTGCACGCGGAAAAAAATTTGTTTAAAATAACCAAATTTTGATTTAAGTCAAATAAATGAATTGCTATACAATTTTAACAGCAAACATTTGTTTGGTTTAACTAAAACTAACTTTAGCTGATCAAATTTTTTCTTCGAACGTTTTTAAATAAATAATAAATATTAACTATATTATTAATCTTCGTATTTTTTCATACACAGTAAAACGTAAGGTGTTAAAATAGCACCAGAATTAGATTAAAATAATCTGCATCAGTTTAATCCCTCTGGGATTGAATTAACACCAGAAGGGATTAAAATAATCTATTTTGGTGTTATTTTTAACTATGAATGAAATTTTACTTTAAATAAAACACTAAAGTCAACGATTTAATTGTGTTCAAAAATTAAAAAAAATTCTCGTCAAAATTTCTATTCTCTTTATAAATAATAAAATTCTTCTCTGATATTCAATTATTTTGCAAAATTTTAATCAAATTCTTGTCAAGATTTCAATTATTTTCAAAAGTTTTATAAAATTCAATGATTTTCAAAAATCTACTATTTCAATAAAATTTTCCAAAAGAATTTCATTATTAAAAAAAATTTGAATAAAATTCTTTGCAAACATTCTATTATTTTCATAAGTAATAACAATTTTTACAGGAATTCAATTAATTACAAAATTTTTTTTATAAATTTTTTCGCAATAATTCAATTATTTTCATAAATAATAAAATTTGTCACAGAAATTCAATTTAGTTCACAAATTTTGCAAAATTCTCGTCAAAATTTCAATTATCTTTAAAAACAATAAAATTCTTCTCCAAAATTTAATTTTTTTAAAAATATTCGAAAATTTTCGTCTAAATATCAATTATCTTTATAAATAATAAAATTTTTCTCCCCAATTCAATTATTTACAAAATTTGAAATATACTTCTTGTCAAAATTTCAATTATTTATAAAAATATCTACAATTTTGATAAAGTTTTATAAACGAATTCAATTATTAAAAAAAAAAAATTAATAGAATTCTACGCAAACATTCAATTATTTATAATTTTTTTTTTATAAATTTCTTCGCAATAATTCAATTATAAAAATTATAAAATTCTTTTAGGAATTCAATTATTTTCATAAATAATAAAACTCATTGCAGAATTTCAATTATTTTTAATGCAATTTTAATCGAATTCCTCGAAAAAATTCATAAAAATTTTATTAAAATTCGTCAAAAGAATTTAATGATTTAAACAATTTGTTGATATCATTTTTTATGAGAATTTAATTTCAAGAAACATGAAATTAATAAATTTCTTATTTTTGTATTTAAATAATTGAATTCGCGTAGAATTTACTAATAAAAATGATTTTAAAAATAAATTTCAGTTAAAATTCTAGATTATAATTAAATATTAAAAGCATTATAACGTGGATTTTTAGAAATAATTAAATTTTGGAAAAAGTTTCAAATTAAAATCATTGAAATTCTTAATTTTTCATATTTTAGATAAAAAATTCTGTAGAATTAATTCTTTTTAAAAGTTTAATAGGATTTTTATTGAAATTATTTCAAGTTTTTATTTTTCAATATATATATTTAATTGCAGAATTTTCGAATAATTGAAATTTTGTAAAATTTAATTGTAAACAAATGTATTTGAAAATTGTCAAAGAACTTTTTTAAAAATTATTAAAAATAATGGATTTATTGAAGAATTTTAGTTAAAAACAGTAGAAAAAAATTTAATTTTAGAGAAGTTACAAATTATTGCAGAAATTCAATTATTTTCAAGAGTAATAAAATTCTCCTTAAGGATTCAATTATTTTTACTAATAATAAAACTCATCGTAGAGTTTCAATTAGTTTCCATACAATTATAATTAAATTCCTTGAAAAAAGTAATTATGTTCATGCAAGTTTTAATAAAATTCGACAAAAAGAATTCAATTATTTAAAAATTTTTTAAATAAAATTCCTTATGAGAATTGAATTTTGAGAAACATTCAATTATTCAATAAATTATTTACTTTTGTATTTAAATAATTAAATTCTTGTAGAATTTTCTAATAAAAATTGATTTTCATTTCATAAAAAAGAATTTCAGTTGAAATTTTAGATTAAAATTGAATATTAAAAGCAATATAGCGTGAATTTTTAGAAATAATTGAATTTTGAAATTAATTTTTTTAAAAATGTTTAATTGAATTTTCTTTTATATTATTTGAAGTTTTTATTTTCTAATATGCATTTAATTAAAGAATTTAGGAATAATTGAAATTTCCTGAAATTGAATATTGTAAACAAATGGATTTGAAAATTGCCAAAGAACTTTTTCGAAAATTATTAAAAATAATTGATATAAAGTAAAATTGTAGTTAAAAATTTTTGAAAATAATAATGGAATTGAAATACTGAAAATAATTTTGAAGAAGTATTCTTATAATATAAGATAATGATTTTATTACTTGGTCATCTTTAATTATTATAAAATATGAAGAAATCGATGACTCCGAGTCGAAGACTCGGAGTTATCGATATCTTCATGTTTTATAGTTATAAAAAAATTTAATAAACTAAAATTTCATTCATTTCATTCATTGTAAAAAATAACACCAAAATTGATTATTTTAACCTTTTTGGTGTTAATTTAATTTTACGAGTTTTTCGTAAAAATAAGGGGAAAATGGGAGAAAATTTATGATTTTATACATTTTAGGGTATTTTATTAAAATTTAAGGAGATACAAAAGTAGAAATAGTCGAGCGAGTCGAAATAATTAGAAAGAAAACACCCTAATAGTCATTATATATACAGAATAGAACGTTAGTATCCTTAGGGAATGAGATTTTAACAACAATTTTGGATTAATTTCGAGATATATATATAATCCCAAAAAGGGAGATGGAGCAGAAATCAGAGGTGGGTAATTCGACCTAGAAACTAGATTGTCTTAAGCTCAAGACGTTTTGAAATAGACAGAAGTGTAATGCACTTTAAGGAAAATCCAGAGAAAGCTTAAGACGACACTGCGCTGCTTTACTGAATAGAGTGCAACAAGCACATAGTATTCATCTATAAAATAAATTCAAATACACTCAAAATGGATAAAATTCAAATAGGAAACATTCAACTGAATGAAGGGAAATTCAATTCTTCCGAATCATGTAGTTTAAATACAGAAATTTAGTGTGTGCGTAATTCGATTGTATTTATATAAATATAAATGTCTTTGTGTTTATATAATTGTTGGTGTTTTTCTGTTTTTATAAATGTAATTATTTTTGTGTTTTATAAATATAAATAAAATTTTATTTAAATACATGAAAAAAGGGGAAAAACTCGTTTTAAAAGAAAGGGAGTTAAGAAATAGAATCAATATTAATAAAATAATAAACTAAAAATTGTAATTTTCTACTTTATATGAATTTTTCATAAGATTTTATTTAGAGTTGCTATTAATTTTTGAGATAGGCAATGAAGGAACTGGTCCATTAAATTTGAAGGGTGAAATATTTAGTGAGAGTAGTTTTCGTGTGGATAAATAAAAATATAGACTTGATAGATGTTTTTAAGTGGCGAGCTTACCTTGGTGAATGTAAGTGTGGCAATTGGAGGCAGACGTGGTAAATTCGGATAGAAAAAGCTTCCTGCAGGATGTGCAGGATATCTCGACGTGATCCTGTAGGCGATCCCTTGGGGTTGAGTCGGCCAATTGGCAGCCGTGAAAGTAAAGCCATTATCAGTCCCGCCATCCAAGGGGTCAAGCTGTAAAAAAGCAAAATTCCAACATTTTTCCTGTAATTTTTTCCAAAAATAAAAAAAGAAAATTTCTTTTCCAAAAAATATAATTATTTTCTTGTATTATATCCAAAATTTAACACTTTTAGATTTTAAATTTAAATTTTATTTAAAATTTAATTTTCAATTTTCCCTTCACTATTTTTCTATAAGGATATAAAAAAAAACGAATAAAAACGTTGCTACGTTTTGATTCTCAATTTTTTTGTCTTAATTTGATTCTGTGATGTAATGAGAACTTTTCCGAATTTTCCTTCTAATTTACATTACAGAGAAAGTGGAGAATAAGAGACGAATGTAGGATTCATTAAATTAGATCAATTTTTTTTTAGACGCAATTAAATTTTCTCATTGATAAGCCATTTACAGATTTATTATCAAATTTCTTTTCAAAGCGAACTCCTTAAGTTTTAAATCGAGTATATAAAGTTCTGTGAAGAGATCACAAGTTTTCCTCGCGTTTATTGAAACCCGAGCGAAAGTTGAAAAGTAATTTTCTTTAGCAGTGAAACATCGCTGACTTACAAAAATAAGAGGGAAAAAAAAACATTTCAACATTTCCTCTGCAAGTGATTTTTTAATAAAAAAAAAGAAAGAGGAAGAAGAAAATAAAAAAAAATAGTTTTCAAACTCTTTTTTTGAAAAAAGTAACATTTCAGTTATTGATATTTTCTAGCCAATAAACTAGAACGAATAAAGTCAACCATAATCTCCTATATGAAACAATTTCATATTCGAAATTCAAAATTCGTAATTTACACTTTCACAGTAAAACGTAAAGGTGTTAAAATAACACCAGAATGGATTAAAATAATCTGCAACAGTTTAATTCCTCTAGGATTAAATTAACACCAGAAAGGATTAAAATAATCTATTTTGGTGTTATTTTTAACTATGAATGAAATTTTACTTTAAATAAAACACCAAAGTCAACGATTTGGAAAAATTCAACGAATTTAGCTTTTCCAGGGAGAATAGTAAGTTAGTAAGTTAGTTACTAACTTACTAACTAACTTAGTAACACAGTTACTAAATTCAATTGTGTTCAAAAATTTAAAAAAATTCTCGTCAAAATTTCAATCCTCTTTATAAATAATAAAATTCTTCTCTGATATTCAATTATTTTGCAAAATTTGAATAAAATTCTTGTCAAAATTTTAAATATTTTCAAAAGTTTTCTAAAATTCAATGATTTTCAATATCTACTATTTCAATAAAATTTTCCAAAAGAATTCCATTATTAAAAAAATTTGAATAAAATTCTACACAAACATTCAATTATTTTCATTAATAATAAAAATTTTTACAGGAATTCAATTAATTACAAATTTTTTTATAAATTTCTTCGCAATAATTCAATTATTTTCATAAATAATAACATTTTTACAAGGATTCAATTATTTTTATAAATAATAAAATTCTTTTAGGAATTCAATTATTTTATGAAATAATAAAACTCATTGCAGAATTTCAATTATTTTTAATGCAATTTTAATCGAATTCCTCGAAAAATGTAATTATTCTTAAAAAATTTATTAAAATTCGTTCAAAAAATTTAATGATTTAAAAAATTTGTTGATAACATTTTTTATGAGAAATTAATTTCAAGAAACATGAAATTAATAAATTATTTATTTTTGTATTTTAAATAATTGAATTCTCGTAGAATTCACTAATAAAAATGGTTTTAAAAATTAATTTCAGTTCAAATTTTAGATTATAATTAAATATTATAAGTATTATAACGTGGATTTTTAGAAATAACTGAATTTTGAAAAAGTTTCAAACTAAAATCATTGAAATTCTTAATTTTTCATATTTTTGACAAAAAACTTCTGTAGAATTAATTCTTTTTAAAAATTTAATAGGATTTTTATTGAAATTATTTCAAGCTTTTATTTTTCAATATAATATTTAATTGCAGAATTTCCGAATAATTGAAATTTTGTAAAATTGAATTGTAAACAAATGTATTTGAAAATTGTCAAAGAACTATTTTAAAAATTATTAAAAATAATGGATTTACTGAAGAATTTTAGTTAAAAACACTAGAAAAAAATTTAATTTTAGAGAAGTTACAAATTATTGCAGAAATTCAATTATTTTCAAGATTAATAAAATTCTTCTTAAGGATTCAATTGTTTTTACTAATAATAAAACTCATAGTAGAGTTTTTTCAATTATAATTGAATTCCTTGAAAAAAAGTAAGTAGAATTTTCTAATAAACATTTATTTTCACTTCATAAAAATGAATTTCAGTTAAAAATTTAGATTATAATTGAATATCAAAAGTAATATAGCGTGAATTTTTAAAAATAATTAAATTTTGAAAAAGTTTCAAATTAAAATTTGAAGATTTTTAGTTAAAAACACTAGAAAAAAAAATTAATTTTAGAGAAGTTACAAATTATTGCAGAAATTCAATTATTTTTACTAATAATAAAACTGATCGCAGCGTTTCAATTATTTTTCATACAATTATAATTGAATTCCTTGAAAAAAAGTAATTATGTTCATGCAAGTTTTAATAAAATTCGACAAAAGAATTCATTTATTTAAAAATTTGTTAATAAAATTCCTTATGAGAATTGAATTTTGAGAAACATTCAGTTATTCAATAAATTATTTACTTTTACATTTAAATAATTAAATTCTTCCGGAATTTTCTAATAAAAATTGATTTTCATTTCATAAAAATGAATTTCTGTTAAAATTTTAGATTATAATTGAATATTAAAAGCAATATAGCGTGAATTTTTAGAAATAATTGAATTTTGAAATTAAATTTTTTGAAAAAGTTTAATTGAATTTTCTTTTATATTATTTTGAAGTTTTTATTTTCTAACATCCATTTAATTAAAAAATTTAGGAATAATTGAAATTTCGTGAAATTGAATATTGTAAAGAAATGGATTTGAAAATTGCCAAAGAACTTTTTCGAAAATTATTAAAAATAATAGATATATGAAGTAAAATTGTAGTTAAAAATTTTTGAAAATAATAATTGAATTGAATTAATGAAAATAATTTTGAAGAAGTATTCTTATAATATAAAATAATGATTTTATTACTTGGTCATCTTTAATTATTATAAAATATGAAGAAATCGATGACTCCGAGTCGAAGACTTGGAGTTATCGATTTCTTCATGTTTTATAGTTATAAAAAAATTTAATAAACTAAAATTTCATTCATTGTAAAAAATAACACCAAAATTGATTATTTTAATCTTTTTTGGTGTTATTTTAATCTGCAACACTTTTTAATACCTCACGATTTGCTGTGTTCATAAATGCAAAATAAAATAAAATTTTATTCTTCCAGAATTGTATTTTTAAATAAATAAAATTCTTATTGAAAACTTTTTTTTTTTATTTAAAATGTTTAAATAGAAATTTTGCGTTATACATCTTTGGAATTTCGAACAAGTTGGAAGAACAGAAGGAAACTGAGAAATTTGTTAGTCTCGACTACTCTCTCGTTTCCTTATCGTAGAAATAAGGTAAAGGCGGTGGGGTAGTCTTTAATGGAACCTTTACAATGGTAGAACAATAAACTTATTTTCTAAGACTTTACCAATGAAAACCCATAAAGTAAGAAACTTACTAATTTGTAAATTTAGAAATTAAATAATTCAGAGAACGATTCAGTTATCTAATAGTTATTATGCGGAGAGAACTCGGCAGTGAAATTGGTTTAAGTTTTTAAAAGAAATTGTAAGCAATTAAGTAGATAGGAAACTGTACGTTGAACACTGAAGAACATGTCCAACTCTAATCGTCCAAACTTTGAGAATATACTTGGAAATTAGTTTACACTGAGAAATTTCAAATTCAATTCAATTTCCTGTACAATAACCGCATTATTAATTACGACCATTCAATTTTGTCTGAAGTAAATATAATGTACTATTTAAACTATATATAATAATAATAAAAATTATAATAATAATAATACATTTTGTTTTAGTCTTAAAGCCACTTTTTTCTATATTACTGTTTCTAAAAATTAATCAAGTCTGTTTTAAACGATTTAGAATTAATTAATTATTAAATATTAATTAATTAATTTAACAATTTATCAATTCATAAAAATAAAAAATTTTATTTAAAATAAAAAATTTTTTAATAATAAAAATTAAAAAATATTTTAACATGAAATGACTCGTCTGACTAAAATTGATCTTTTCTACTGAAAATTCCCAAGCGTCTAAATTCTTTTGTCTGACTAAAATGGTCTTTTGCTACTTAGAGGAGTGTTTAAAAATTTATAACATACATTATAACGATTGGAATTGATAATTTTTAATTTTTAATGAGTAAAATTTCGCATATTCAGATTTAGAGAGCAGGTGTTATAATCCGTGTGGACCGATTGAATCACAATATTCATTTATTTACCTTCAATCGTGTTGAAACAAAAAATATTTGAATAAAAGTAAAAAATATTTTATGCAAACAGACAAATATATATATATATATGTAATACACGAAAAAGCTTGGAAATGAAAATAGAAAAAAAATAAAAACGCAATTTTTCTCTCTATATTTGAATAAAACTCGGATAAACTATTATTAAATAGAAAAATAAATAAAAAGATAAATAGAAAGATAAATAAAAAGATAACCAAAAAATAAATAAGAAAATACCTACAAAAATAATAAATAAATAACAAAAATATGAAAATAATTGCAAAGAAAAATAAAATACAAAGATAAATAAAAAAAGGGAATTAAAAAAGAAATAGAAAAATAAAAAATACATTAAAAAAAAAAGTAAAAACTATAAAAATTATTAAATATTAAAAAAAAATTTTCTACACATTTATTTACGAATTTCTTCAAAAGTAAAATTATTCGAAAACATCAATAACTTGCTTTTTAAATATCTTTGAGAAATATTTAATTATTATTTTTCCTTAGGAATTAGATTTTTAAAAATTTTTACTAGAAAATTCTATGAGAATTCAAATATTTAAATACAAAAATAAATAATTTATTGAATGCTTCTAAAAATTTAATTCTCATAAAAAATTTTAACCACAAATTTTTAAATAGTTAAATTCTTTTAATGAATTCTAATAAAGTTTTTAAGAACAAATAATATTTTTCGAGAAATTCGATTAAAATTGTTTCTGAGATGAATTTTATTAATTATGAAAATAATTGCGAATTTCTAAGAAGAATTTTATTATTTATGAAAACAATTAAATTATTGCGAAAATATTTATAAAAAATTTGTAAATAATTCAGTTCCTTTTAAATTTTTTATTACTTATGAAAATAATTAATTCTTTACGTAGAATTTTATTAAATTTTTTTTTAAATTATTGAATTGTTTGGAAAGTTTTATTAAAATTGAAAATATTTAAAATCATTGAATTAAGGATAATTATTATTGAAAATAATTTAAATTTTACCAAGAATTTTATTTAAATATTTGAAAATAATTGAATTTCGGAGATAAAATGCAAAGATAATTGAAAATTTCACGAGCATTATTTTAAATTGTTTAACGTAATTGAATTTTTGCCATGAAATTTTATTATTTATGAAAATAATTGAATTTCTAAGAAGCATTTTATTATTTATAAAAATAATTGAATTATTGCGAAGATATTTATAAAAAATGTGTAAATAATTGAATTCCTGTGAAATTACACTAAAACAGTAGATATTAAAGAAAATCATTAAATTAGGGATAATTTTATGGAAATAATTAAATGTTTGCGTAGAATTTTATTAAAATTTTTGAAAATAAATGAATTTTGAAGAAGAATATTTATTTATAATGATAATTGAAAATTTGACGAGCATTTATTGAATGTTTTTGAACATAATTGAATTTCTGCGAAAAAATTTATTATTTATGAAAATAATTGAATTATTACAAAGAAATTTAGAGAAAATTTGTAAATAATTGAATTCCTGTAAAATTTTTATTATTTATAAAAATAATTTAATTTTTGCGTAGAATTTTATTAAATTTTCTTTTTAAGTAATTGAATTTTTTTGGAAAATTTTATTAAAATAGTAGATATTGAAAATCATTGAATAAAGGGAATTTTGAAATTTTGAAAAGAATTTTATTTAAATTTTTGAAAATAATTGAATTTCAGAGAAGAATTTTATTGTTTAAAAATATAATTGAAATTTTGACAAAAATTTTTTCAACATACTTGAATTTCTGCAATCATTTGTAACTTCTTCAAAATTCAATTTTTTTTAGTGTTGTTAACTAAAATTCTTCTATAAATCCATTATTTTTAATAATTATTTAAATTTTAAATATATGTTGACAAATTTAACTAATTTTAGAAGATTTTGAATTATTAAAATTTTTCAAAGATTTAAGTTCATTAAAATTTCCAATTGAATTAATTTTGAAATATTTATGTAAAATTATTTATTAAATAATTTATTTATTTTATGATAGTTGTTTAACATTTAATTTATTTAAAAAGAAATTATTGTTAGAAATGGAAAAAATTGAAGGTTTTTTTTATCAGAATTCGTGGTAATTTCATAGTTTATAAGGCAAACAAAAAAGACTCCAAAATTAAAAGTATAAAAAAACAGATTTCATAAATTTAAATTTGAAACCTTTTCAAAATTCAATTATTTCTTAAAATTCACGCTATAATGCTTTTAATATTCAATTATTATCTAAAATTTTAACTGAAATTCATTTTTAAATCAATTTTTTAAAGAAAATTTTACGAAAATTCAATTCTTTAAATACAAAAGTAAATAACTTATTGAAAAATTAAATATTTTTTTGAATTGAATTTTCATAAAAAATTTTATCAACAAATTTTTTAAATAATTGAATTTTTTCGACGAATTCAAAAAATTTTTTAAGAATAATTACATTTTTCGAGGAATTTGATTAAAATTATATTAAACCTAATTGAAATTCTGCGATGAGTATTATATTATTTCTGAAAATAATTGAATTGAAACTATTCAAAAAATTTTTTAAGAATAATTACATTTTTCGAGGAATTTGATTAAAATTATATTAAACCTAATTGAAATTCTGCGATGAGTATTATATTATTTCTGAAAATAATTGAATCCCACTAAACAATTTTATTATTTATGAAAATAATGGAATTATTGCTAAGAAATTTATAAAAAATTTGTAAATAATTGAATTCTTTTAAAATTTTTTACTATAATTGTAGATTTTTGAAAATAATTGAAATAATTAATTCGTTAAAATATTTTTGGAAAATAATTGTAATTGTAATTTGTAACTTCTCCAAAATTCAATTTTTTTTAGTGTTTTTAACTAAAATTCTTCTATAAATCCAGTATTTTCAATAATTAGTTAAATATATGTATTAAAAAAATTAACTAATTTCAGAAGAATTTGGATACTTTTAAAATTTTTTCAAAAATCTAAGTTCTTTAAAATTTCTAATTAAATTAATTCATAAATTGAAATTTTCTAAAATTTCAAATTGAAACCTTTTGAAGTTCATCTATTTATGAAAATTTGAACGCAACTCTTTTAAAATTCAATTTATTTTTAAATATTTATTCTGAGTAATTTTTTTATGATAGTTTTTTAAAGAATTATGTTATTTAAAAATAAATTCTTGTCTGAAATTGAAGGTTTTCTATTAGAATTCGTGGTAATTTCATAGTTTTTGAGGCAAACAAAAAAGACACAAAAATTCAAAATTTTTTTATGAATTCTGAAAATTAAATTTTTTTCTAGTACTTTTAAAAAAATCTGACTTTTCCCTGATCAATTTTACTTTTCCTGACTTCTCTGACCTGTGCCTTATAAATAAAAAAAAAAAATAAAAAACCAAACTGAAAAATAAATAGAGATAAAAATAAAAAACTAGGAAAATAAATAAATAAAGTAAAAATAGAGGAAAGCTAAAAAATTTGTAACGTTTGGCTAGTAAATAAGGAGGAACAAGTTTCCAATATCCTGTTAATTACTAGCGCCTGTGAGCGAAGTTCAACACCTGACTCGAGTTTTTGATATCTTTAGAGATTTCTTTTTTTTTTTTTTTTTTTTTTTCTGAAAGATACAGTGTGGAGTGAAAGAAAAACAAAAGAAAGAAAAAAAAAAAGAAGAAAAAATTCTCGACTTACCTCAACAGTAACTGTATCCACCCAGTTGCCTTCGACGCAGAGTTGGAAAGAATCCACCCCAATGAACCAATCAGGACTTGGATTAATACGAGCCACTACGCTGATGAGAGAATGATTGCCATCAAGAAATGCTCTCGCAATACTTGTCCCTTCGCCCTGTGGCACTGAAGGGCCAATGAACGATTGTAAGATGTTTGGAAATTCGCCCCCTGTATCAAGACCATCCGTTCTTCCTGTCTCAACGTATTGCCTCACTCCAGAGGAGAGCCTCTCGCCGAGACGGTAAAGGGTGTAGGTGGCGTCGTGAGTTCGACCTGAAAGTTGTAATTAATTGGATCAAATCTAATTACCTTCCATCTTAAATCCAGCAAATTTCCAACCAAAACCTTGTAATCCGATAATTTCAGATAGAGATGAGGAATAATTTTCTCTGATTTCATTTTCTTCCGAAAAGCAAATTACGTACATCTCTCTCTCTCTCTCTCTCTCTCTTTCTATATTTATACGATTCTGAATTTTCATAAATAATTTCCCAAGGAAGAGAAAAATTTAAAACTAAAAATATTCCTTTCTACTGAATTATTTATTTTCGTAAGAGGTTGAAGTATATGCACTCATTATTATTCTTTGAAATAAAATGGAAAATCTTTTACTTCAAATTCATTTTTTCACGAGTATTATTAAATACTTCCTCTATGAGGAATATTTCATAATAATAATATTTAATAATATTTATCAGTTTAGAATTTGAATTAGAATTAAAATCAATAATTATTAAATAATACTAGCAACTTCTTACTTCATATTTTAAATAAAATTACCAATTTTAATAATAATAGAATTTAAAATTTTTTGTTGAAAACACTAAAAAAGTTCAATTTTGGAGAAATTACAAAAATTGGATAAATTCAATTAGTTTAAAAAAAAAATTAATAAATAAATAAAATTCTTCTTATAAAATTCAACCATGTACAAAATTTCAAAAAGAAAATTCTCGTAAAAATCTCAATTATCTTTATAACTAACAAAATTCTTCTCTAAAGTTCAATTATTTTCCAAAATGTCAAAAAAAATTTTTTCCTAATTTCAATTATTTAAAAAAATTTTCCTCCATTCAATGATTTTCAATATCTATTATTTTAATCAAATTTTCCAAAAGAATTCAATTATTTTCAAAAATTTTAATAAAATTCTACGCAAACATTTAATTATTTTCATAAAAAATAAAATTCTTTTTAAAAATTCAATTATATTGAAAAATACCTAATCGTAGAATTTCAATTATACTTTTTAGTACCATTTTAATTAAATTAGTCAAAATAATTAAATTATTCCTTAAAATTTTCCATAAAATTCTTGAAAGAAATTCAAATATTTACAAAAATTGTATTAAAATTCCTCGCAAGAATTCAATTATTTTCCTAAATAATAAAATTCTTCGTGAGAATTCAATATTTACAAAAATTGTAAATTTTTTTTTTTACAAAAATTCAATTATTTTCATAAATAATAAAATTTTTCCCAGGAATTCAATTATTTGAAAAAAATGTGATATAAAATTCTTTACAAGAATTCAATTATTTTCAAAACTTTTTAAAAAAATTCTTGGCAAAATTTTCAATTGTTTTTAAAAATTATCCTCAATTTATAGATTTTTAATATTTACTTTTTTAATAAAATTTTTCAAAAGAATTCAATTATTTTCAAAAATTTTCAATATAATTCTACGCAAACATTTAATTATTTTCATGAATAATAAAATTCTTTTTAAGAATTCAATTACATTCAATTATCATTTATTTAGAAGTATATAAAGAACAAAAATCTGCAAAATTTCAATTTGACAAAACATAATATTTAACAAAATTTTAGTCTTTTAATGAAAAGAAGTGAAAAAAATGCTGATGATTTCTATTTGTCATTTCAATTTTGAATTAATTTTAAAATAAAAATAATTATAACAATAATAATAAAATATACAATCTATTTAAAGTTAACAAAAAACAAAAGTATAAACAAAAGTCAACTTCAGAGTGTGAGGGACAGAAAAAGTGAATAAATGAAAGAATGAAAGAAAATTCAAATTATTATGAAGTTAATTTTTTTTCAATTTATATTTATAATAAATAATTATAATAAATATAATAAATAATATAAAATAAGGCAAATAAATAAAATAAGGAGAAAACATTCGGACAATGAATAAAAATATTTATTTACTCCAACGTTTCAAAATCTAAATGATTTCCTCTTCAGTAAGTCTATCCAAAAAATATACACAAAATTAAAATAATAATAAAAAATAATTTAACAATAAATAAATAAAATAAAAATTAATGAATAATTATCTTACCAGAAATCAATAATTAAAATAAACGAAGACTTAAACTTTATGCCCTGATTTATTCGTTTATTTTAATTATTGATTTTTGGTAAGATAATTATTCATCAATTTTTATTTTAATTATTGTTAAATTATTTTTTATTATTATTTTAGTTTTGTGTATATTTTTTGGATAAACTCCCTGAAGAGGAAATCATTTAGATTTCGAAACTTTGGAGTAAATAAATTATTCGTTGTCCCAATGTTTTCGTTTTATTTGCCTTCATTTACAAAATATCTCGGACGTTAAAGATTTAAAAATTAAATTAAATATTAAAAAAATAATTAAATTTATAAATTACAATAAGTAATAAAAATATCGTCGTTCATTTAAACTTTCAAAACTTTAGGATCATCATCTTCTTCTATATTAATAATCATTGTATTCCAGTAATCTTTTCGCAGTTTGAAATTAGTTGTTGTTTGCTGTTTTGTTTCCTAACTTTTTTTTAATAATTTTTCTTTTAAAATATTTTCAACTTTAAAATGAATGTGTTGAAAATCATCGAAATTGTTGCAAAGAATTTTATCAAAAAATTTATTTTGAATTTATAAAATTTATATTTATATTTATATAAATTTATATTTGAATTTTTTTTTAAATAATAGAGTTTCTTTAATAATTTTAATTAATAATTTTGAAAATAATTCAATTTTCGGAACAATTTCTATCAAGGTTTTAAAATAATTGTGTTTTGTTAATAATTGAAATAGAACATTCAATTATTGAATTTATTGAATTTTATTAAAATTTTAGAAACAATTGAATTCTTTTTAAAAATTCTTATAAGGAATAAAAAAAATTGAATTTTTTCGTGAAATTTTTTTGAAAATAATTGAATTTTTGCAAAGAATTTTACTATTTATAAATATAATTGAATTGTTTCGAAGGACTTGTAAAAATTTTTTAAAATAATTGAATTTTTTCAAAAAATATTATTAAACATTTTTTAAAATTGAATTCTTTAGAGAAATTTTATTGATATTATATTAAAAATAATTGAATTTTGGCAAAGAATTTTACTATTTAAAAATATAATTGAATTTCTTTAAAGAATTTATTAAAATTTTAGATAATAATTGAATTCTTTTGACAAATTTTATTAAAATTGCATTAAAAATAATTGAATTTTTGCAAAGAATTTTACTATTTACAAATATAATTGAATTTCTTGGAAAAATTTATTAAATTTGAGAAAATAATTGAATTCTTTTGAAATTCTATTAAAATTGTATTAAAAATAATTGAATATTTGCAAAGAATTTTACTTATAAATTTTATTTTATAATTTTTATTTATAAATAAAAATGAATTGTTTCGAAGGATTTATTAAAATTTTGAAAAATAATTGAATTCTTTTGAAATATTTTATATCGAATTAAGAAAAAAATAGAATTCTTTTGTGAAATTTTTTTGAAAGAAATTGAATTTTTGCCAAGATTTTATAACGAATTAAGAAAAAAATTCAATTCTTTCGTGAGACATTTTTTTTTTGAAAATAATTGAATTTTTGTAAAAAATTTACTATTTAAAAAAATATTTGAATTCTTTCGAAGGAGTTATTAAAATTTTAGAAAATAATTGTATTCGTTCGTGAAATTTTATAAAAATTTTGTTTAAAAATAATTGAATTTTTGAAAAAAAATCTACTATCTGTAAAAATAATTGAATTCTCACCAAGAATGTTATTATTTATGAAAATAATTGAATTCTTGCGCGAAGAATTTTATTAAAATTTTCAAAGTTAATAAACAAGAATAATTAATTAGTAAAAATTAGTTAATAATTGAATTTTTTTAAAGTTCGAATTTGAAATTATTCAAAAATTCATATTTGAAAATAGAAAATTTTGTAATTTGCATAATAATAATAAATTGAATATCACGTTCCGCAACATTTGCTAGTTTATAATAAAAGTAAATAACATAAAATAAAATAAATTATTTATTACCAATAAAAACGGTACTTTAAATAATATAAAATTCAAGATTATATTTGCATTTGAATAAATATGTGAAAATAATTTGATTGAAAGTAAAATAAAAAATCGAAACTAATTGTTCTTATATATTAAACATTTTTTTTACTTTATTGAATTATTAAAAATATCTGAGCTCTGAAGATTAAATTTAATGATTAAATTATTAAGTTGGAATTCAGTTTCCTGTTCATGAAAAATAGAAATTTTATGAATAGTTTATAGTTTATGTTTTTTTCGTGTAGTTTCTAGGTTAATTTTTCATTTATTATTCTATAAAATATTAAAAAGATATAAAGAAAGGGGAATGCATGAAAAAGAAGTAAATAAATAATTACAAACGACTTTTAATTCGAAATCACAATTGTCTGACAAACGCTTTTAATTGAGAATATTTTAATAAAATATTTGCTCTATTTTATTAAATAGAGAAACAAGTAAAAGTGCTTACAAACTTTGTTTATAAATATCAAAATATAAAGAAAAATTAATTATTTAAATATTAAATATCAAAATATAAAGGAAAATTAATTATTTTTTTTTTTTTTTTTTTTTTTTATTGTTTATACTCCTGCCCTATTGGCCTTACGCACTTCGACAAGAGTCCCCGAGAAATACTTTTTTTGGATTAAGCATAACCATTCTACTTTAGAAATTTTCTATATATTAACCTAATTTGCGTCTACAGCCGACTTTATTAGGAGTACTCGCATTACGCCTGGACCACCCGTCAATGGGTTTTCTCGCCAGAGAAGAGGGAAACTGTAGAAAACCTCTCTGAGTACAACCGGTTTATCGACAGTCGAGTTCTAATGGTGTGTACCGGACAATAATCGACGGTGCACATCATTATACCTCGACGTCAAACCTCCCGCTCAGATTGTCTCACGTGCCGGAAAAATACCAAGCCAAGTGGGCGCGAACCAAGGGTACTTATACCCTTGGTCCTTAAACGACCACCAACGCCAGGCATCTATCCGACTGAGCCAATCTGTCGGTTAAGGAAAATTAATTATTTAAATATTAAATATCAAAATATGGAGGAGAATTATTTATTTAAATATTAAATATCAAAATATAAAGGAAAATTATTTATTTTAATATTAAATATTCAAATATATAAAATAAAACTTAGTAACAAAATATAAAAATACAAAAAATTAAATTAAATAGCAAAGTATTAAAATATGGAAAACTAAAATAAATACCACAAAATATTTTAAATAAAAAAATTCCCCCTCTAAGAGACGATAAAAAATATTTTTTTCAAAGAAAAATTGAATTCCACACTTAGAAACGCATTATCCACAAAAAGTGTCCCTTTAATTACCGTTACACAATTTTCTTCGCTTTAATTACATTCAAGAAAAGAGGTTTGAAAAAAAAATCGCAGATACAGAATAAAAGACAATGGCTCTCCTTTTGTTTTTTCCAAGTCAAAAGAGAGAATCCCTTTATTCTCGATTGTTTGTAAGAAAAAAATAAATATATTTATTTTAACTGAGACTTTCAAATACAATTGCAATTCAGATTCTCACAAACTAATATATATAGTATATAGAAAAGCGCGCGCGGGGGTATGGAAGAATAAAAAAAAAAATGAAAAGAATGGAGATAGGATCGTCCGCTTAATGGCGTGATCGTTAGTCTCATACCCCTCTTTTTTTTCTTCTCTTTTTTTAGCCCTATATACCCCCATGAAAAGGGGAAATGTGAAAAATAGCCGAGGGGAAAATAGTCGATAAAACTGAATTTATGATCAATTAATGTACTTGACAAGTATTTTTGCGAATTATGCAAAATAAATATTTGTTGGAAAAATGAAAAATTTCTCAAAAAAAAAAAAAAGATACGATATGGTCTCGTGGGTTTGGTTTCTTTCGTCACATGATTCTTCATGTTATACATAATAGTCCCACAAGAATGTTGTCATGTTCTTAATTTCCCTCGTGGTGTTTCTTCAAATTATAATTTCGGAAAAAAAATTTTAAATTAGAGAATTGTTCTCTAAATGTTAATTTTTAGATATTTTTTTTTTGCACTCTGGGAAAAATGTTTGAATCAAATTTTCTATTTTTTGAAGTAGAATTAAGTTTTAGCAGACAAAGTTTCACAGTAAAACGTGAAGTGTTAAAATAACACCCGAATGGATTAAAAATTTAAAATAATCTGCAACAGTTTAATCTCTCTAGGATTAAATTAACACGAGAAAGGATTAAAATAATCTATTTTGGTGTTATTTTTAACTATGAATGAAATTTTACTTTAAATAAAACACCGAAGTCAACGATTTAATTGTGTTCAAAAATTTAAAAAAATTCTCGTCAAAATTTCTATTCTCTTTATAAATAATAAAATTCTTCTGTGATATTAAATTATTTTACAAAATTTTAATCAAATTCTTGTCAAAGTTTTAAATATTTTCAAAAGTTTTCTAAAATTCAATGATTTTCAATATCTACTATTTCAATAAAATTTTCCAAAAGAATTCCATTATAAAAAAAAATTTGAATGAAATTCTACGCAAAAATTCAATTATTTTCATAAATAATAAAAATTTTTACAGGAATTCAATTATTTACAAATTTTTTTTATAAATTTCTTCGCAATAATTCAATTATTTTCATAAATAATAAAAATTTAACGGGAATTCAATTAATTTAAAATATCATATTCGAAAAAACAATTATTTAACATAATTTTTATACAATTCTTCACAATAATTCAATTACTTTCACTAATAATAACATTTTTCATGGAAATTCAAGTGTTTAAAAAAATATTTGATAACACTCTATACAAGAATTTAATTATTTTCATAAATAATAAAACTCCTTAAAGAAATTCAATTATTTTCAAAAGCAATAAAATTCGTCACAGAAATTCAATTTAGTTCACAAATTTTCCAAAATTCTCGTCAAAATTTCAATTATAATTTCAATTATAAAAATTATAAAATTCTTTTAGGAATTCAATTATTTTCATAAATAATAAAACTCATTGCAGAATTTTAATTATTTTTAATGCAATTTTAATCGAATTCCTCGAAAAATGTAATTATTCTTAAAAATTTTATTAACAAGTTGTTCATTTCATGACCATTAAGCTTCCTCAATATATATTATTATATATAATTTTAAAAGTTAAATAATTATAATAGCTTATTAAATATAATTAATAAATCTTCTTTTTAATAAATCAAAAAAAAAATTAATGTTTTAAAGTATTAAGATAAAATTTCAAAAAATACAAAATTTCAATTTTTTTATGAAAATCTAAAATATTTATTAATTCTATAAATATTGATAAAATATATACTTTATATACATGAATCGATTCGTTTTTATGTCAGGAATGCAATTTTGACAAGAATTAATGAAAATTTTAATATAGAAAAAAGTTATTTTAAAAAATCCAAAAATTAATTTTTTCAAAAATTAAAAAATTGTTAAAAAAAAATTTTTTTTTAGATATTTTTGAAAATCCTTCTGTCTGATTTTTAGTATTCATGACCGTAATACACCTAAAAATTTTTATCAAAATCCGTCAAGACGTGTAAGAGAAAATTTGTCCACAAGAATCGGTGACACACACACACACACACACACATACATCCGGACATTTGTTCCTCTCGACGAATTATATATACTACACTTGAAAATTTGTAAAAATAATTGATTCTAAAAAATTCGGAAATCGACATCACTATAAGGCTTCCTTTATGAGGAAGCAAAATTCGTCCAAAGAATGTAATGATTTAAAAAATTTGTTGATAACATTTTTTATGAGAATTTAATTTCAAGAAACATGAAATTAATAAATTTTTAATAAATTTTTGTATTTAAATAATTGAATTCGCGTAGAATTTACTAATAAAAATGCTTTTAAAAATGAATTTCAGTTAAAATTTTAGACTATAATTAAATATTAAAAGCATTATAACGTGGATTTTTAGAAATAATTAAATTTTGAAAAAGTTTCGAATTAAAATCATTGAAATTATTAATTTTTCATATTATTAACAAACAATTCTGTAGAATTAATTATTTTTAAAAGTGTAATAGGATTTTTATTGAAATTATTTCAAGTTTTTATTTTTCAATATATATATTTAATTGCAGAATTTTCGAATAATTGAAATTTCGTAAAATTAAATTGCAGACAAATGAATTTGAAAATTCTCAAAGAACTTTTTTAAAAATTATTAAAAATAATGGATTTATTGAAGAATTTTAGTTAAAAACACTAGAAAAAAAATTAATTTTAGAGAAGTTACAAATTATTGCAGAAATTCAATTATTTTCAAGATTAATAAAATTCTTCTTAAGGATTCAATTATTTTGACTAATAATAAAACTCATCGAAGCGTTTTAATTATTTTTCATACAATTATAATTGAATTCCTTGAAAAAAGTAATTATGTTCATGCAAGTTTTAATAAAATTTGACAAAAGAATTGAATTATTTAAAAATTTGTTAATAACATTCTTTAACAGAATTGAATTTTGAAAAACATTCAATTATTCAATAAATTATTTACTTTTCCATTTAAATAATTAAATTCTTGTAGAATTTTCTAATAAAAATTGATTTTCATTTCATGAAAATGAATTTTAGTTAAAATTTTAGACAATAATAATTGAATATTAAAAGCAATATAGCGTGAATTTTGAGAAATAATTGAATTTTGAAATTAATTTTTTTGAAAAAGTTCAATTGAATCTTCTTTTATATTATTTGAAGTTTTTCTTTTCTAATATGCATTTAATTAAAGAATTTGGGAATAATTGAAATTTCGTGAAATTGAATATTGCAAACAAATGGATTGGAAAATTGCCAAAGAACTTTTTCGAAAATTATTAAAAATAGTAGATATAAAGTAAAATTGTAGTTAAAAATTTTTGAAAATAATAATTGAATTGAAATAATGAAAATAATTTTGAAGAAGAAGAATATTCTTATAATATAAAATAATGATTTTATTACTTGGTCATCTTTAATTATTATAAAATATAAAGAAATCGATGACTCCGAGTCGAAGACTCGGAGTTGTCGATATCTTCATGTTTTATAGTTATAAAAAAATTTAATGAACTAAAATTTCATTCATTGTAAAAAATAACACCAAAAATGATTATTTTAATCTTTTTTGGTGTTAATCTAATCTGCAACACTTTTTAATACCTCACGATTTACTGTGTTAGCAATAGTTTAATGTTTATGCTAATTTAGAGTAAAATTTATTTAAATTAAAATTTAAAATAAATTTAAATTTATTTAAATTCTACTTTAGAGTAAAATTTAATTTAGTAATAAATTTTAGTTTAGTACTAAAGTTCGCTTATCATAAATAATTTCTTATTTGAATTAAATTTTTGTTTTACTTTAATAAATAAATAAAGTTCTTTTTTAAATCCTTTGATGGTTGAAACAAAATTTTTAGTTGAACCAAATAATTCTTTGGTTAACGTTTTATTGTAATCTATTTATTTCATTGAGTTATAAAATTTTATATTAAAATAAATTCGTTTGCTTTATGTTTAAATAATTTTTTACTATACATTTAAACAATTTTCTGCTTTATGTTTAAATAATTTTTTACTATATATTTAAATAATTATTTGTTTTATATTGAAAAATAAATTGTTTCGAATAAATTCTTCTGTGAGTGTAAAACGGAGAAATATCAATATATGATTTCTGGCTAATTCTGTATAAATTCAAACAGAATGGTAAATTCCATTTCGAAATATGTACATCTATAGTGAGCTTTTAGAGTTAAATATAAAATCTGTTATTGAGATATCAAACGGAATTGTCCACTAGAGTTTAATTATATCAAATTGCAGTGATTTTCTACCGTTCATTTGGAAAAAATACATAATGTTATGAAAAGTCAGTGGGAAAAAAATAAAATAAAAATACATTATATGTTGATAGATGTCAAAAACAGTATTTTTTTAATTTTCTACTTGTAATTTCTGTATTTTAAAAATAAATATAATTAAAAATTAATAAATAAAAATATACAAAAGCAAATGTAAATAAATGGAAATAAATAAAAATAAAAAATAAGAATAAACAGAAATAAATAGAAATAGATAGAAATAATTAATAAAGAAAAGTGAAAATAAATAAAACAGATAAAAATAAAAATAAGCATCGCAATAGACGGAGAGAAATATATAAATGACTCTCTATAAAGATATATGTGTTAATTGATGATAATCACAATCCACTCGACGTGCGCAGTGACGACCCTAATCTGTTTTGCCGACGTCTTTTTGCTTGTGTCTGAAGAAGAAAAAAAAAGATGAGAAGTCTAATTTGTTCCGAGTGCTATGGGACATTTCATAGCACTTATACGAGGTCTACATCCATTTTACTGGTATATGATCAAAGACGAAGGAAGCGGAGGTCAAAAGATCTTTCGAGCTCACGCCACTATAGACACAGTATTAATTAATCTAATTAACGAGGAAAAGCTCATAAGAAACTTGAAATAGAATAATTTTTCAAACTTTGAACAATCTCAATTCAATGGCACTCTTTATTTTCAATGTGTATTATAAATGTTGAACAATTTATTTTCTCATTATTAAGAATTTTTTATTCAAAAAGAAGAGAAAAATTATTTCAATAGGTACATTTAATTAAATTCATTTCATTTTTTTCGTTCATTTTTCAATTATAAATTATTATAGTAGCAAATGTTACGAAACGTGGTATTCAATTTATTATTATTATGCAAATTACAAAAATTTCTATTTTCAAAAATGTGAATTTTTGAATAATTTCAGATTCGAACTTTAAAAAAATTCAATTATCTACTAATTTACTAATTAATTATTCTTGTTTATTAATTTCAAACATTTTAATCAAATTCCTCGTGCAAGAATTCAATTATTTTCGTAAATAATAAAATTCTTCGTGAGAATTCAATTATTTTCATAAATAGTAAATTCTTTTTTAGAAATTCAATTATTTTCATAAATAATAAAATTCTTCGTGAGAATTCAATTATTTTCATAAATAGTAAATTTTTTTTTTGCAAAAATTCAATTATTTTTAAACAAAATTTTAATGAAATTTCACGAACGAATACAATTATTTTCTAAAATTTTAATAAATCCTTCGAAACAATTCAATTATTATTTTATAAAAGGGAAAATCTTTGCAAAAATTCAAATAATTTCAAAAAAAAATTTTCACGACAGAATTCAATTTCTTTCTTAATTCGTTATAAAATTATTTGCAAAAATTCAATTTTTTTTTAATACAATTTCACCAAAGACATCAATTTTTTTTCTTAATTCGGTATAAAAAATTTCAATAGAATTTAATTATTTACTAAAATTTTAATAAAATTCAATAATGAAATGTTCAATTTCAATTCTTAACAAACAGGATTATTTTAAAAACTTGAAAGAAATTGTTCATAAAATTCAATTATTTTCCAAATTTTTAATTAAAATTATCAATGAAACTCAATTATTAAAAAAAAAAATTCAAAGATATTCTTCAAAAATAATTTAATTACAATTTTAAAAAATTTTAACAAAATTTTTCGCGAGAATTCAATTATTTTTAATACAATTTGAATAAAAATTTCCAGAAAGAATTCAATTTTTTTTTTAATTTATTTATTTATTTTTTGAAAAAATTCAATTATTTTCTAAAATTTTAATAAATTCTTCAAAAAAAATTCAATTATATTTTTAAATAGTAAAATTCTTTGCAAAAATTCAATTACATTCAAAACAATTTCAAGAAAGAATTCAATTTTTTTTCTTATTTCGGCATAAAAAATTTGAATAGAATTCAATTATTTTTGATTATTTAATAAATTTTTCAAAAAAATTCAATTATATTTATAAATAGTAAAATTCGTTTTAAAAATTCAATTAGTTTCAAAAAAAATTTCATGAAGAAATTCAATTTTTCCTTAAGTCGCTATAAAAAATTTTAATAGAATTCAATTATTTTCTAAAATTTAATGAATTCTTCAAAAAAAAAATTCAATTATATTTTTAAATAGTAAAATTCTTCGCAAAAATCCAATTATTCCTAATGCAATTTTAATAAAATTTCAAGAAAGAATTCAAATTTTTTTTAAATCGTTATAAAAATTTTTCAAAAGAATTCAATTATTTTCTGAAATTTTAATAAAATTCAATAATTAAATGTTTAATTTTAATTATTTTCTTGAGAGCTCTACCTCTATCAGTTTAATTTCAATTATTAACAAACAGGATTATTTTAAAAACTTGAAAGAAATTGTTCATAATTTGTTATAATTATAATTCTATTTTTGAAAAAACATTATTTTATGAATTTACAAATATTTTTCTATTTAAATAATTTATTTTTTGTAGCTGAATTCTGATAGAAATTGATTTAAAAAAAAATTTCATTTAAAATATAAAAAAAAAATAATTGAATATTTGATGCGTTATAGCCAGAATCTTAGGTATTAATTAAATTTTCAAAGACTTTTAAATTAAATTACTTGAAAATTTAAGGGAAGCAAAAGTATAAAAATATTTAAATTTCTATTTTAAAAAATTATTACTTATATTATATTTCCTTAAAGATTCTTAAATTTTTTCAATAATTTTCTATTCAAAAATTCTAAGAAAAAAAATAATTGAATTTTGGAAAAAATATAGTTGCAATTTTAAGAAATAATTAAATTTAATGAGGTTTTTCTCTTAATTCCAGCGAAGAAATAAAGAAGAATAAGTTTTTAAATTTTTATTTAACAAAAAGTAGTCAAGTTCTGAATAATTTAGTTTATAGAAATTCCGAATAAATTGTTTCTTGAAAAAGTGTTATTAAAATTTTCTAAAAATAATGATGTATTTAATTGAAATTTTCATAAATTTTTAACAAAATTCTTCTAGAGAATTCAATTATTTTCCTAAATAATAAAATTCTTCGAAGGAATTTATTAATATTTTAATAAATTTTATTTGTTTACTTTTAAAAATTATTTCGAAATATAATCGTATTTTTGAAGAATTCTAATTAAATATCTTGCATGCAAGTTGCTGTTAGAAATATCTTGGCGATTTCTATACGAGTTGTTCAATTAATTAAATTCAAAGAATAACTATGTTAGAAAAATTATATTTTTGTAGAAAATGAAAAATTTTCATTAAATTTTAAAAAGCAAATCTTTTAAAGTAACAATGTCAAGAAAAAAATTAAGTAGTTTTGCTATTTATATAATATTTATTATTATATATTATTATTATTATTATTATTAAAAATAAATAAATGGTTAATAATTCTTATTAACCTTCGCGCTACCGGACGTCCACCCAGGGTGGCCAACTAATACATAATGTTGTATATCTGCTCGAATTTCGTATCAATCGAATCGACATTTTAACTCACTGAACAAAATTTTATCTACTTTCGAAAAAAACAAAAATAAATTTTTTTTTACATTTCTTCTTGTTTATTTATAACAATTAAAAAAGTATGTACAAGAATACTGAAAATTGACCGGGTGTTTTTTTTATATTGCAAAAAAATAAAAATAAAATCATTAAACTTATACAGTAAAATTGTTTTATATTAATAAATAAAATATATTATGATGTTATAATACATTTTTTATTTGTTTAAACAAATTATTGTTGTTATTTACCAACTTTTTACAGAATGCACCTAGAAAGTTGCAGTTTTTTCATAATTTTGCAATTCACTAAATCTTATATGATTACAGATAAAGAATAAAAGTTGAATAAAAATTGAATTATTGTTTAAACAATTTTTAAACAACTTATTGATGTTATTTAACAACTTTTCGCAGAATGCACCTAGAAAGTTGCAGTTTTTTCATAATTTTGCAATTCACTAAATCTTATATGATTACAGATAAAGAATAAAAATTGAACTATTGTTTAAAAAATTATTTAAACAAATTATTGTTATTATTTACCAACTTTTTCCAGAATACACCTAGAAAGTTGCAGTTTTTTCCTAATTTTGCAATTAACTAAATCTTATATAATTACTGATAAAGAATAAAAATTTAACTATTGTTTAAACAATTTTTAAACAAATTATTGTTGTTACTTACCATCTTTTTACAGAATGAACCTACAAGGTTGAATTTTTTTTCTAATTTACACATTTACACATTTTTATTTTTTATCTGTAATCATATAAGATTTAGTAAATTGCAAAATTAGGAAAAAAAACTGCAACTTTCTAGGTGCATTCTGGAAAAAGTTGGTAAATAACAACAATAATTTGTTTAAAAATTGTTTAAAATATAGTTCAATTTTTATTCAATTTCTATTCTTTATCAGTAATCATATATAAGATTTAGTAAATTGCAAAATTAGGAAAAAACTGCAACTTTCTAGGTGTATTCTGCGAAAAGTTGGTAAATAATAACAATAATTTGTTTAAATAATTTTTTAATAATAAAACATAAATGTTTTATGTCATAAATGTCATTAAACATTATTAAAATACAGTATTTGTATTAACACATAATTATATACAAAATGTTTGATGAATTTTAATCGTTTTGGGAACATAAAAGTAAAATAGCGTTTAGCCACCCCGGGTGGCCGTCCGGTAGTCCGCGTATACAAAAATCTTTGTTAGCGCGAAGGTTAATTGATAAAATTAGAAGGAATAAAGTTTGAGGAGAAAGAGGCAAATAGAGAACCAAGTGAATAAAAAGAGAATGAAAAGAAAACTAAAATTTCTTTTTCCTCCAATTTTCTCCAATAATACACACACAACGATTAATAGAGTTAGTAACGTTGGATACAGTTGAATGAAAGGATATAGGCATTAAGGCAAGATTCAAACACGATAGAATTGGGTTATCCACTTGTAGGAAACACGTTTCGCTTCCTCATACTTCTGAGGCACGTGACGTAATATTCCAGGACCGTTGGATTTATAGAAGTGAGGATTTGCGTGCGACACAGGCGGTTCGCGGTTGCACAAAGTTAAGACCAACTTGTTGGCAAAGTTGTATCAAGTTGGATCACTATACCATCTTCCCCGGTTGCTTCTGCTTGACTTTCTCTAATCCACTCGCTAACCCCTTCACCTCTCATCCCCCCTCTCTCCTCTCTTCAATCCCATTTTCATCCATATACTTAGTTCCACTGTCATCACACATACTTCATCTATTAGTCACATATCAGTTGAAACTTTGAAAGCTTGATGGGAAAATTTTTTCTCATTCTCTCGCACTATATTATACTCTCTTTCTCTCTACTAGCTCATTTTATCATTTTCATATATATATATATACGGAAGTAGATTCGTATGGCCTTATTATTCCATAATTTGGCACCAGTGCCAGCGGGTAATTCGAGCGTCAGGACTTGAATTTAGTCGACAAGAAGAGGGTGGAGAGAGAGAGAGAGAGAGAGAAAGAGAGCGCCAGACGCGTTAAAAAGACGAATAGAGTTAGTTTAGAGAGAGGAGAAAAATGATTGTGGATCATGTTTTAAATTGGTCTTTAAAATTACTTTTGATAAAAATGTTCCAACATTTGGAAAAAGTTAATTAAAAAAAAAAAATGATAAATATGCCCCTTTTTGTTTTTGTCAAATTGTGTCCTGCTTTTCAATTAAACACCGTTTCTTATTTAAAATCTTTTCTTTTTTTTTTTTTTTTAAAGAAATCAGAGTTTCGACTTTTCTATATTCTTTCTTTAAAAGAAAAAAAAAACTTCTTTAAAATAAAAGTCAATTTAATTTGAAATGCTTTTAACTTGATGTTTTTCTATTGATTCATTTTACAAATGTTTTCAAAACTCTATGGTTCTTTTGTTTCTTTTTCCTACAAATTAACAGACCATTGTCTTCAAATCTTCCTTTATTTTAAGTTTTTAATTATTTCTCATCTAAGGTTTCCCTCTGCTTTTTTCTATCTATTTTGATTTTTATTTAATTATAAAAGTAGAATTATTTGAAATTTGAATCGTGCAAAACATTTTAGGAGGAGAGTAATTAATCTATTTTAAAATGAAGTTTACTCATATTTATAATTTTAATTAATTAACTTTTTAAATATTAAGATTTTAAAAAATTGTAAATTTAAACCTTTTGAAATTCAATAACTGAAAAATATTATTGTAAAACATGAAGAAATTGATTACTCCGAGTCTTTGACTCGAAGTAATCAATTATTTCTTTTAATAATTTTTGATAAAGTTCCTTTGAGAATTTTCAAATTCATTTGTCTGCAATTTAATTTTACGAAATTTCAATTATTAAGAAATTCTTCAATTAGATATTTAGTTAAAAATAAAAAAATTGAAATAATATAAAAAAAATTCAATTGAACTTTTTTGAAAAAAATTAATTTCTACAGAATTGTTTAATTAAAAGTATGAAACATTCAGATTTTCAAAGATTCTAATTTAAAACCTTTTCAAAATTCAATTATTTCTAAAAATTCAAACTATAATTCTTTTAATATTCAATTATTATACCTAAAATTTTAACTGAAATTCAATTTTAAATTAATTTTTATTAGAAAATTCTACGAAAATTCAAATTTTCATAAAGTTTCTTCGAGAATTTTCAAATTTATTTGTCTACAATTTAATTTTACGAAATTTTTGATTATTAAGAAATTTTTTAATTAAATATACATAAGAAAACAGAAACATTAAATAAATGAAAAAATTTTTGATTAAGCCTTTAGAAAATAATTAGTTTAATAGAATTTTTAATAAAATGTAGAAAAAATTTTAATTTAATAAAATTTATATTTATATACAAAATACAATTATTTCTAAAAATTGCAATTATTAGTAACTTCTCTAAAATTCAATTATTATCTGAAACTTTAACTGAAATTAATTTTTAAATCAATTTTTATTAGAAAATTCTGCAAAAATTCAAATTTTGCTAAAATTCCTTCGATTCGAGAATTTTTAAATTCATTTATTAACAATTGAATTTTAGCGAAATTTCGAAAATTCTTCAATTAAATATACATTAGAAAATTAAAACTTGAAATAATTTCAGAAAATTTCAATTAAGCTTTTTGAAAAAAATTAGTTTCATAAAATTTTTCAATTAAAAGTATAAAAAATTCAAAATTTCGAAAATTTTAAGTTGAAACCTTTACAAAATTCAATTACAAAATCGATTTTTATTAGAAATTTCTACGAGAATTCAATTATTTAGGTAAAAGAAAGATAATTTATTTAATAATTGAATGTTTCTTAAAATTAAATTCTTAATTCTTATACGTAAGTTTATCAACAAATTTTCAAATAATTAAATTCTTTTGACGAATTTTAATAACATTTTTTTTTTAAGAATAATTACATTTTTTGAGGAATTCGATTAAAATTGTATTAAAAATAAACTCTAAATTCTGCAATGATTTTTATTACTTATTATTTATGAAAATAATTGAATTATTGCGATAAATTTTATAAAAAAAAAGTTGCGAACAATTGATTTTTTTTTTAAATTTATGCAAATTCTATTTTTAATAATAGAATTTCTGTGAAAATTTCATTATTATAGAGAAATAATTGAATATTCGGTAAGAATTTTGTCAAAATTGTTTTTAAATAATTGAATTCGTTTGAGAAATTTTATGAAATTAATAGATATAGGTAAACAAATTATTGAATTATGAATAATTTTTGAAAGTAATTGAAAATTTGCCCTGAATTTTATTAAAATTGTTGAAAGTAATTGATTTTTATTACTATTGAAAATAATTGAATTTGATTACTTTTGAAAATAATTGAATTTAAATACTTTTGAAAATAATTGAATTTGATTACTTTTGGAAATAATTGAATTTGATTACTTTTGAAAATAATTGAATTTGATTACTTTGGAAAATAATTGAATTTGATTACTTTTGAAAATAATTGAATTTGATTACTTTTGGAAATAATTGAATTTGATTACTTTTGGAAATAATTGGATTTGATTACTTTTGGAAATAATTGAATTTGATTACTTTTGGAAATAATTGAATTTGATTACTTTGGAAAATAATTGAATTTGATTACTTTGGAAAATAATTGAATTTGATTACTTTTGGAAATAATTGAATTTGATTACTTTTGAAAATAATTGAATTTAAATACTTTTGAAAATAATTGAATTTGATTACTTTTGGAAATAATTGAATTTGATTACTTTTGAAAATAATTGAATTTGATTACTTTGGAAAATAATTGAATTTGATTACTTTTGAAAATAATTGAATTTGATTACTTTTGGAAATAATTGAATTTGATTACTTTTGGAAATAATTGGATTTGATTACTTTTGGAAATAATTGAATTTGATTACTTTTGGAAATAATTGAATTTGATTACTTTGGAAAATAATTGAATTTGATTACTTTTGAAAATAATTGAATTTGATTACTTTTGGAAATAATTGAATTTGATTACTTTTGGAAATAATTGAATTTGATTACTTTTGGAAATAATTGAATTTTATTACTTCTGGAAATAATTGAATTCTTGCGATGAATACTACTATTTATGAAAATAATTAAATTTTGCAATGAATTTTATTGAAATTCCTAAAAATAATTGAATTTTGTCGCTGAATTTTGTTATTAATCATTTATAAATATAATTGAAATGTTGACAACATTTTTTAAAGATTTTTTGAAAATAATTGAATTTCTGTAAAGAATTTTTGATATTTATTAAAATAATTGAATTCTTTCAAAGAATTGAGTGAAAATTTTTGTTTAAATTAAAACTATAATTTCAACGAAATTGAAATAAAAATGTTTGTTGTCTCTGTGAATAAGAAAATCAAAAATACAATTCATCAGCACTAAATAATAATTGATAATAAAAATAGAAAGATTTAATAAATTTTCGGCTGACAGAATTTTGTAAGACTACATGCAAGTATATAATATAGAAGTTGTTGGAAATGCCAGTTTCGACGAAGATGAAGAGATGGAAAGTTAGAACAGACAAAAAGGGAGAGACGTGACTGTGACACTGTCTGGAAAATTGTGAAGCGAAAGTATGTTACTCCGTCTCTCGAAAACTCTCTTTCGGTGATAATCCTTTTCAAGTATATCTATATCTATATATATGTTTATGTATATATATCTAGATAACTATATATACATATATTCTCGTACATTATACAAGGAAACTTGAGAAATACGAACATTTACAATTCCCTGCAAAATCCATCATAACTCCAATCCTCTGTTTGTTAGTTTTCTTCACTTTTCATCATCTTTAACATTTTATACAATTTTCCTATTGTTTTACAAACATTTTTTTGTATTTCTAATATTTTTTTAATTGTGAAATTTTTGTATTTTTTTCTATAGTATTTTTTATGGAAAAGTAATTGTATTTTAAAGATAGTTTTGATATTTTATTTAATGTTAATATTCAAAGGATATAAAATTCAGCGAAGAGAAGCAATTATAATATTTTGTTTTCCTGTCAACTCATTTTTCATCAGAGCTAACATTTGGACGTGGGTCACTGTAAACTCCATTTGTTCTAAACTGTCTTCCTTTCTTTCATTCTCTCTAAGTATATCTTTCAAAGAAATACAATATTTTTGAGCGAAAATTCAAAGAATTAGAAAATGAAAATGTATTTTTACAATAACTATAATTATAATCAATTAGACACTTTAAAATTAAATTTGAAAAATTAAAACAAAAAAAAAGTAGTACTGAAAATTTGTGGTCAGACAAATATTTTTGAAATGCAATTTTATTTGTATTTAAGTAGTAAAGACCATTTATAGTCAGACATATATTTTTAAACAAATACCAAACTCTCATTCAGACATTTTAAAATTCAATTTGAAAAATAAAAAGCAAAGAGAACAGTAAATGAAAATTTAGAGACAGACAAATATTTTTTAAAAGCGTCTCTTTCTTCCATTTTAGTAGTAAACGCCATTTTTAATCAGACATTTTGAAATTCAATTTGAAAAAAAATTTTTAATTTAATAACGAACAAACAAATTCTATTTTAGTAGTAAAGACCATTTATAGTCAGACATATATTTTTAAACAAATACCAAACTGTCATTCAGACATTTTCAAATTCAATTTGAAAAATTGAAAAACAAATAGAACAGAAAATGAAAATTTATAGTCAGACAAATATTTTTGAAAAGTGTCTCTTATTTCTTTTTTAGTAGTAAAAATAATTTTTAGTCAGACATTTTGAAACTCAATTTGAAAAAAAAATTCAATCAAAAACAATCAAAAAAATTATATTCTAGTAGCAAAGTCTATTTATAGTCAGACAGATATTTCTAAACAAATACCAAAGTGTCAATGAAACATTTCAAATTTAATTTGAAAAATTGAAAACCAAAAAGAACAGGAAACTAAAAATTTATAGTCAGACAAATATTTTTTAAAAGCGTCTCTTTTATTTTAATAGTAAAGGACATTTTTAGACAGACATTTTGAAATTCAATTTAAAAAAAAATTTTAATTTAATAACAAACATTAAATTCTATTTTAGTAGTAAAGACCGTTTATAGTCAGACATATATTTTTAAACAAATACCAAACTCTCAATCAGACATTTTAAAATTTAATTTGAAAAATTGAAAAACAATAGGAAAAGTAAATAAAAATTTATAGTCAGACAAATATTTTTGAAAAGTGTCTCTTATTTCTTTTTTAGTAGTAAAAATAATTTTTAGTCAGACATTTTGAAACTCAATTTGAAAAAAAAATTCAATCAAAAACAATCAAAAAAATTATATTCTAGTAGCAAAGTCTATTTATAGTCAGACAGATATTTCTAAACAAATACCAAAGTGTCAATGAAACATTTCAAATTTAATTTGAAAAATTGAAAACCAAAAAGAACAGGAAACTAAAAATTTATAGTCAGACAAATATTTTTTAAAAGCGTCTCTTTTATTTTAATAGTAAAGGACATTTTTAGACAGACATTTTGAAATTCAATTTAAAAAAAAATTTTAATTTAATAACAAACATTAAATTCTATTTTAGTAGTAAAGACCGTTTATAGTCAGACATATATTTTTAAACAAATACCAAACTCTCAATCAGACATTTTAAAATTTAATTTGAAAAATTGAAAAACAATAGGAAAAGTAAATAAAAATTTATAGTCAGACGAATATTTTTGAAAAGCGTCTCTTTCTTCCATTTTTAGTAGTAAAGGTCATTTTTAGTCAGACATTTTGAAATTCAATTTGAAAAAAAATTTTAATTTAATAAAAAACAAACAATTTCTATTTTAGTAGTAAAGACCATTTAGAGTCAGACAGATATTTTTGAAAAGCGTCTCTTTTATTTTAGTAGTAAAGGACATTTTTAGTCAGACATTTCGGAATTCAATTTGAATTATAGAAAAATTTTTAATTTAATAACAAAAAAATTATATTTCAGTAGTAAAGGACATTTTTAGTCAGACATATATTTTCAAGCAAATAATTTTGATATCAGTAGTTAAAGACGCGTAATCAGTCAAAAAAAATTGGTAACAATTTCTTTAGAATTTATTTCACAATAGTAAAAGCAGAAAAATAAAAGTGGACCAATTATAATTATAATTTTTTCCAAAGAATTTTCCAAATTCGAAAATAGAACTTATTTTTGAATTGATTTTTCTAATTAGAGTTTTGAAATATACAATTAAAAAAATTGTCAAGAATTGAAATTTTGTAAAATTTGACTGAAAATAATTAATTTTTTCAAGTATTTAATTTGCAATTTTTGAAAATCAACTTTTGAGGAGTTTTAATTGCAAATTAGGAAAATAATTTAATTCTCAAAAATTTCAATGAGAAATCATCAAGTGTAAATTTATAAATATGAAAATTAACAAAAATTAACTTCTTAAAATTATATTAAAATATTTTCGAAAAAAAAATAATATATTTATAGAATTTTTTTTTTGTAATTTTTTTTTTTAAATTTAATTATATTCAATAATTTCTATTACATTATTTCCGAAAATTCAAATAAGTATTAAAAAATAGTAACATTAAAATTTTTTATAATTATTTTTAACACTTTGGAGAAAACAATCATGTTCAAATTTTTTTATTAAACTTCACCAAAAAATTAGTTTTTTTTTTTTTTAAATTGAAAACAAAAAATTCTTTAAAGAAATTAAATTATTTTCGTAAAATTACATTGCAATATTTTTTAAAAATTGAGTCTTATATTTGTTTCATTATAATTTTTTAATATTCATTTTTATTAGATTTATTTTCTTCCAAGACGCAAAATAAATTCAAATTCTTCAAAAAAAATAAATTAAAATTTACTTTTTTAAGCTTATTAAAATTTTGGAGAAATCATGTTCATTTTATAAATTGAAATTCTTCATAAAAATTTGATTTTTTCATTTTATATTTTTCAAAAATTCAATTATTTCAATTATTTTTAAATGATTTTACCAAATTTCAATTGTTTGAAAATTTTTCAATTGTATAAATTAAAAATCTATTAACTTTCAAAAATTATTTTAAAAATATGTTTAAAAAATTAATTTTAAGAATTTCTTTATTATAATTTTTTAAAAATCAGTTACTTTTAACATTTTTGATTAAATATTTTTAGTAATTTATCTCAATAACTTAATTATAAAAAAAAACCATAAACAGTTAGAGTTATAATTATTATGAAAAATTGAATTTTAGTTTTTAAATAATTGGAAAAAAAATTTTAAATAATTTAATTTTTGAAGTGTTATAATTGTAATTTTAAGAAATTATTAAATTTCAAGAAGGTTTTAATTTGAAATTTTTCTAATTTAATTTCCCATGGAAAAACAAATAATAATTATTTAAATATTTATTTAACAAAATAAAAAATAAAAATTATTCAAGTTTTTAATAATTGAATTTAGAAATCAGTGAAAGGGAAAAATCAGGTGAATAGAAAATAAAATTCTTGTGAAATTACTGCATATAAATTGAATAAATGACTTTCTTAATTTTTTTTTGTATTTTTATTTTTTAATCGACAGAAGCGACTTTTTTTTGCTCCTTAAAGTCGATTTGAGGCCTGAATAATATATTGATTTTACCAGTAGGTACATAATAATATATAATTAATTAATATCCATAAAAAAATAATTACTAAATTTCAGTTCGTTTATATTTCGAAAAGACCAGAAAACTTCAAGTAGAACCTCTTCGAGGCCCTACTTAAAATCCTCCTCTAAATTTAATGCATCTTTTTTAAGACAGGTAATTTTGAAGTTACTTCATTTACAAATATAATAAAAAGTTCATTAAAATTTTTGATTAAATGAAGAAAACTACTACACAATATAGAGCCCTATTTCGAAACTTGTAAACCCTCTTTATTTTGGATTCAAACAACAAGTGTTAATTTAAAAAAAAAATTATTAAAAAAAAATTATTAGAAAAAAATTATTAAAAAAAATTATTAAAATAAAATTCTCTTTAATTTTTGATTAACTTGGAATTTAATACTTCGCATATTTCTCAAATACTTATTTACGCCTCTAACTCACACACGCATTTATATACAAACACACGTTCAGAAATGCAAAAGCGTTAAACATTTACGAACTTATTTATGACTTTATGTTTTATACATGCATGCTCAAGCACGTGCGCATAAAAAAGAATCATAAAAAATATCAACCACAAAAATATCAGCACATTCAAATAACCAAAGCTGTAAGTATTCTGAATTATGAGATTGGATAACAAGAAATTTATTTTCATATATGCATTTATATAAAAAAATTAAAAAAAAACACGGTAAATTAAAGTGAAAATATTTACAGTGAATATAAATCACGTTTTTTTGGAGAAAAAAAAAACAATTATTAAAGAATAAAAGAATTTGAAAATATTTCATAATGTAATTTAATTTTTGTAACACTCGTAACTTCCCTCTCTCTCTCTCTCTCTCTATGAATTTTATGACTTATCTTGCCTTAGCTATTTTATGACAATTTCCTATTTCTCTTTTATGGACAATGAAAACGCAAACTCAACAAGAGTTTCAAGATTAAATTGGTAGGTTGCTCTTTTTTTTTCTTTTAGGAAAAAAATGCCCTTTAACGTTGTGTTGATTTTTCCATTAACAGAGAGAGAAAAAAAGGAGAGACAAAAATTTCCCAAACCACAAAAAATTAAAAAAAAGAGTGCAAATTTTTAATTTCCTTTTATTCACATTATTTACCACAATGATGATTGTATTTTACAAAACAGAATTACAAAATTAATCTTGATGCAGGAGATAAAATTTTGTGAAATAAAGAGTAACAAGGACGTTATACGTTTAAACTTTAAATTTTAAATGCTCATGAATAATTGCAATTAATTACAGTAATGTGCATTATATTTCAACGCACTGTATTTTCAACAAAAAATTTTCAAAAATTTAATAACAAAAGTTCTTCTATATTTTTTTTTTTAACTGATTGAAAAATTTTGATCCATTTTGAATTAATAGAAGTTTCGAGTACATTATTAAATAATTAACTTTCATCATAAGTTCATTTCTGTTATAAATTTAAAATTCCAAATGTAGTTGAAGTTTAGATTAAACTATCATAAATTGTAACGGGTTAATCGACTTAACTTATAATATTGTAAAATTAATTTATACTTTAGTGTAAAGTTCTTGTCTAACGATGCTTATCAAATATTCACGATTTGAAATGCATGGTGAATTTATCGCTTTATTTCGTATTTATAAGTGTTAAATAATTTACAATTATGTATTGTTTACTGATTAACAAAATAATACCCTTTGAGAATTCAGACATTAAAATTTCAATTCCTCTGAATTTAATGTAATTAAAAACTGTTTGACCTAATTTCAAAATTAGATTTTTAATTATTAACGTCGAATAAAGAATTATAATTGACGTAAATAATTATTTCTGGTGATTAATAAATTATTTTATTTATTTATTCACGACTATTTGATATAAAAGAGGAGTAATTAATTTCAATGAAATTGTTTTTCTTCTTATATAATTAAAAAAATTATAGTATAAATAGAAAAAAATATTTAAAAAATTGTTGATTGTTAATTTACAATTAATAAAAATAATAACTATAATTTGCCTAAAGGAATTAAAATTTTCAAACATTTCAAATTCAAACCTTTTTGAAATTCAATAACTTATCAGAATATTAATACAAAACATCAATTATTATTTTTAGTAACTTTTGAAAAAGGTCTTTAAAAATTTTTAAATCCATTTGTTTACAATTCAATTTTACGAAATTTTGATTATTCGGAAATTCTTCAATTATATATATTTTCGTAAATAAAAACTATCAATAATTTCAAAAAAAAATCCAATTAAACTTGTTTACAAAAAATAATTCCACAGAATTGTTAGTTAAAAGAATAAAAAATTCAAATTTTCAAAGATTTTAATTTGAAATCTTTTCAAAATTCAATTATTTTTAAAAATTATGAAAATAATGGAATTATTATAAAGATATTTATAAAAATTTGTAAATAATTGAATTCTTACAAAATTTTTATTATTTATGAAAATAATAATTAAATGTTTGCGTAGAATTTTATTAACATTTTTTCGGAATAATTGAATTCTTTTGGAAAATTTTATTAAAATAGACATTGAAAATCATTGAATTTAGAAAACTTTTTGCAATGACAAAATTGAAATTTTGACACGAATTTTATTTTAATTTTTGAAAATATTTGAATTTTGAAGAACAATTTTATTATTTAGAAAAATAATTGAAGTAATGACGAGTTTTTTAAAAAAATTTTGGTCATAATTGAATTTTTGCGAAGAGTTTTATTACTTTTGAAAATAATTGAATTTCCGCAGTCATTTTTAACTTCCCAAAAATTCAATTTCTTTTTATCATTTTTAACTAAAATTCTTTTATAAATCCGTTATTTTTAATAATTAATTGAATATATATACTAAAAAATTTAACTAATTCATTAAAATTTCCAATTTTTTATTATTATCCATAATTTTTTCGATTTCAAAAAAAATTTACAATTTAAAATCCTTTAAAATAGAATAATTTTTAAGAATTGTTACTGTAACTTTTTAAAAGTTATTTTCAAAATTTCAACAATTAAATTATTTACTAGACATTTTAACTAAAATATTTCTAAAATCCACTTGTTTACAAGACAATTTCATGAAATTTTGAATAATTTGAAAGTTTTTCAATTAAAATCTTTTACAATTCAACTTTTCGAAAACTTCAATTTAAAATTTTTTAAAATTCAATTAATAATATTAATTTAACATTCTAAAATATAGAAATTGTTGCTTATGAATAATTGCAAAAAACGAATTGATATGATTGCAAAATTTGTTGAAAAATTTATTTTCTAAGAAAAGAAATTTTATTTATTTTTATTTTTTATTTACTTTATTTATTATTTAAAAATTAATTTTTATAAATTTCGTATCACTTTTGTTCTAATTAGTTCAAATTTTTAATAATTCAAATTTGTTTTGTCATGATATTATTGCAAACAAAAATTTTTTTAAATTGATTTATTTTTCACTATTTTATTAAGATGTGGAATTTTTTCTCTTTTAAATTTTTTCAACGAATTTTATTACAATTATATTTTGTTTAATTATTGCTATATAGAAAGAATTTAAAATTAAATTGAATATTTTCTTGTTTTAAGTCTGTTACCTTGGATAACAAAATTCATAATTTTCTTATAAATTCTAGAAATTGAATATTTTTCCAGTACTTTTGATAAAATACCCTAAAAAAATAAAACTATTTTATTTTAGATCATTTAATCTTCTTTAATGAAATATAATTAGTAAGTCTTAAAATAAATGTTTCTATTTTTTCTCAAAAAATAATCAGTGTTTTAAAAAAAAAAAATTTCCAAAATCCCGGTTTTCCCGGTTTAGTGGCCACTGTTCAAGAAAATTTTTACTAAAAATCTTTATGTAGAATTCTTTTGTAGAATCATCAGCAATTTAAAAAATTTTGTTTTTTTCTGAAAATATTCTAAAACTATGTGAAAAGAAATTCAACACAACTTTTTGCGACTGAGCAAAAAAAAAAAAAAAAAAGCAAAAGGCAAAAGGCAACATCGGCTTTAAGAATAGTAATTCAAGGCCGTTATCAAATCTAATTCTCCAGCGGCAGTATTCGTGATCATCTCATTCCGGAAATGCAGTTTCTGGATGAGAGATTCGGCAGTATCGTTAGGAGATGGGTTGAAATGTTCGTCGTGTGGGCCAGGCCTAATGCGGGCCATTTAAACGTCATGGATTGTGCCATAATATGCGTTTGCATACAGCAGTTCGTTAGGGGGTCGTTTGTTTGCCTGCTTGCGTCACTCCGCGCCATTTCAAAACCATTTCGCCCTTTCGACCCCAAAACCATCGCATCCAAAACCCCATTGAGAGTAATTTAGGGCACGATCTCATCATTTTCGATGGCGAAATCAAGAGTTCATGTATACGATTGGGGGCTTATATTCCGAACGCGGGTCAAACTAATTTCATTCACAATATAATTTATGCGGTTGTTCTATCGCGCAAAATTAATTATTTCTACCGAAATAAATTCAATGGCAAATATCAATTATTGTCACTAATACACGAACGAGAAATACTCGTGTATTCCCTCCCGCAACCCTTATTATTATTATATTTTATACTCCCGAGTTGATCATCAATAAACTGTTCTATATCCAAAGGGCGTATTTGGAATTTCAATATAAAAAAAAATATTTTCCCTGCTCTCAATCAACCGAATTCTTTGGTTCTCTTTTCGAAAAAATAGGGGAAAAAAAAACGTTTTCTTTATCGACAATCAGCAAAAAATATCCCCACAGAAAAAAAATATAAAAAAATACCAAACTAAATATGAAATTTAGTTTTTTAAAATTAAAAATTAATTTTTTCGCTTTCCCCATTAAATAATATTTGTAAATAAATAATAAATAAACTAAATCGGATTTTTAAAGTAAAATAATATTATTTAACTCGTAGTCATAAATATAATGTAATTAAAATCGTGTTATTAAATTTATTTCATATAAACATTCAGTTATAAGTAATCAGTGAACTGAGACCAACGAACATTGTAAATTTAACTCGTAATTTACTTTTTAAAATAATACATCGGAGAACGTATTATTTAAAATAAATCCATGTTATTGCTATATTTAATTAAATAATTTCTGAATTCTCTCATTTCGAAATAATTATTTATGTAAAATTACAAAATTTGCATTTATTTAAGCAACATTATTTTAATCGTTATTATTAATTACTAGTTACAAACTAAAATTTAAATTAAGTCCACTCACGGTTGGTAAATTGTGTTCTTTTGTTAAAAAAATACGAACTGTAAAATATTTCGGATCGGACAAGAGAACTAATAAACATTAAAATAAGCAGAAACGTTGTAGGTTATAAATTTAAAAAAATATATAATCTTGCAGCTCAAACGTATTTTTTAAGTTCGATTCATTTTCGAGCTTAAAATAAAAATAAATTACTTTTTTCCGGGCGTATTCTCGAAGTTTGCAGCGGTTTTATTGATTAGTCATTGGAAACCTAGGAAAGTCAATGTACTGCTAGCAGGATTAATAAATAAGAAAAAAAAAATAACGAAAGAAAACGATAAAGAGAGAGAGAGAGAGGGGGTTTTTTTTATACGAATTAAGAGGAACTTCACTGGGAAGTGCACCAGGAATGTTTAGGATTTTAGCGATACAGGAGCATTACGATACGATTGATAGAAGGTCGTGCCGCCCTTTCCTAGCACGTACAGGATAAAGTAGTGCAATGCACTAGCTTATCAGTCGAGTCTAACCGTTGAATTCGCGATATGGACACATAAAATCACGACGTGGCTCAAAAATAACTACACCACCCTTTTTGCATATCAAAATTTTTTTTCTGAATTTTTACATGAATTCTAGTAAATATTATGTGGAAATTTAAACAATAATGGCATTTTCATTAGAAAATAATTTTAAAAACCACAGGGTTGCCACAGGTCAGAAAGTCAAGGAAAAACCAGAAAAAGTGGAATTAGTCAGAAAAATTAAATCATCAATTTTATTAATATACGTTTACTTAATTATTTAAAAAAATTATTTAAAAAAATGGATTTATAGAAGAATTTTAGTCAGAAACACTACAAAAACAATAAATTTTTTAAAAATAACAAATTATTGAAGAAATTTAATTATTTTCAAAAGTAAATAAAATTCTTACTACAAAATTCAATTATGTTCAAAATTTATCAAAAGTCTCGACAAAATCCCAATTATTATCTTTATAAATAAAAAAATTCTTATTTAAAATTCAATTATTTTTAAAAATTTTTCTCATTTCAATGAATTTTAATATTTACTACTTTAATAAAATTACCCAAAAGAATTCAATTATTTAAAAAAATGTTTAATAAAATTGTATGCAAACATTTAATTATTTTCATAAATAATAAAAATTTCAGATGAATTGAATAATTATTTACAAATTTTTATTTAAATTTCTTCGCAATACTTCAAATATTTCATAAATAATAAAATTTTCTACAGGAATTTAATTATTTTCATGAATAATAAAATTCTTTTTATAGTAATTCAATTATTTACATATAATAAAACAAATTTTAGTCGAATTCCTTGAAAAAAGTAATTATTCTTAAAAATTTTATTAAAATTTCTAAAAGGAATTCAATTATTTAAAAATTTTTTGATAAAATTGTTTATAAGAATTGAATTTTAAGAAACATTTAATTATTCAATAAATTATTTATTTTTGTAAAAAATTATTATTATTTCATTCATTGTTATTTCAATTATTATTTAAATAATTGAATTCTCGTAGAATTTTATAATAAGAATTGATTTAAAATTAATTTTAAGTTTTTATTTTTAACCTATATACTTATTTAATTGAAGAATTTCATAAAAATCGAAATTTTTGTAAAATTAAATTGTAGACAAATGGATTTGAAAATTCTTAAAGAACTTTTTTTAAAAATTTATTAAAAATAATTAATTTGAGGATATTATTTAAAAATTCTAAATTTTATTTAAAAATTATATAAAATAATAATTGAATTTAAATGATGAAAATAATTTTGAAGTTAATTATTTTCATTAATAATAAAAAAATTTCACAGGATTTCAATTATTTGCAAATTTTTTATAACTTTCTTTGCAATAATTCAATTATTTTCATAAATAATAAAATTCTTAATTTCTGTAGAAATAATTTTATAATATAATTTTAATTTTAATTCTGTTGAAAATTGAAATTAATTGAATTTTTTAATATGTATTCAATATTATTTCAAAAATTATAACGCATTTCTTTGAAAGAAATCAATTATCTTTATAAACACAAAATTTTTTCCAGAAATCCAATTATTTTCAAGAATATCAATAAAAATCTTCGCCGAAATTTAATTATTTTCAAAAATTTTAACAAACTCTTGTCAAAATTTCAAATATTTTCAAAATATTTTTGTTTTCCAACAAAATTTTTCAGAGGAATTCAATTACTTAAAATTTTTTTTTACAAAATTCTTAGCAAGAATTCAATTATTTTCACAAATAATAAATTTTTTCACTAGAATTCAATTATTTAAAAATTAATAAAATTCCTCGAAAAATGTAATTATTCTTAAAAATTTTATTAAAATTCGTCGGAAGAATTTAATTATTTGAAAATTTGTCCAATTATCTTTATGAGAATTCAATTTAAAGAAACATTCTCAATTATTCAACAAATTATTTATTTTTGTATTTAAATAATTGAATTCTCGTAGAATTTTCTAATAAAAATTGCTTTTAAAAGTGAATTGAAAAGTTAAAATTTTAGATGATAATAATTGAATGTTAAAAGCTTGTGAATTTTTAGAAATAATTGAATTTTAAAAAGGTTCCAAATTAAAATCTTTGAAAATCTAAATTTTTCATACTTTTAATTAACAATTCTGTAGAATTAATTTTTTTGTATAAAAGTTTATTTGTATAATTTTTTGAAATTATTTCGAGTTTTTGTTTTCTAATATAAAATTGAAGAATTTCCGAATAATCGATGAAATTTCGTAAAAAATTGAATTGTAAACAAATAGATTTGAAAATTCTCAAAGAACTTTTACGAAAATTATTAAAACTAATTAATTTAAACTTTATAAAGAAGAATTTTAGTTAAAAATTCGAGAAAATAATGATTGAATTTAAATGATGAAAATATTTTTGAAGAAGTTACAGTAGCAATATTCTTATAATATAAAATAATGATTTTAACACTCGATCCTCTTCAATTTCTTCATGTTTTACAATTTTTTTTTCAGTTATTGAATTTCAAACGATTTGAATTTGAAATTTTTGAAAATCATAATAATAATTAATATGTTAAATAATTAAAATTATAAATATGAGTAAACTTTATTCTAAAATAGATTAATTACTCTCCTCCTAAAATGAACGTTTCACATGATTCAAGTTTCAAAGAATTCGGATTTTTATAATTAAAAAAAAAAAAACAAATAAATAAATAAAAAGCAGCGAAACCTTAGATGCGAAATAATTATACAATTAAATAAAGGAAAATTTGAAGGAATATATATTCACTGAATAAATTTCCCAAATCAAAAGAGAATAGTCGAAATGAAGAAAAAAATGTTATTTGCTTTGAAATAATTCCCAAAACTGTTTTTTTTTCAGCCCCCGAAAATTAGTGTTGTTTGCAAATTAGTAAAGAAAAGTTTTCTTTCAATTTCTCTGGGTACAGTAAATTTTGATATATAGATATATAAATTTGGAGTAGGCAAGTAACGAAGTTTCAGAAACCTCTTGATGTTTGACTTTCGACTTTAAAGCTACTTTCTAACGAACTGGTTTGGATCAAGTTCGTTTGGCACTGCGAGAGAGTAAGAGAGTCAACGATGTATCACAAACGAGCCGAATGGTATGAGAGTTCTACTTGAAGTGAAATAGCAGTGAGAGAGAGTGAGGTGCGAGACCTAAGCGAGGCGAGGGAAGAAGGAATGGGCAGTGAATAGGAAAGCTGTGTTGTGCACCTCCTGTTAATTTTGAGGCACACGTTGCATTGTTAAATAGCTTGGCGCGAGCCGCACATTTACGTGATATAACATAGTTAGCAACATTGGGAAATTACAGCTTATACACGAAATTACATGGGGCGCACGCTCTCAACCGGAGCGTATCCATTTACGCGACTATATATTGGCCTATGTATTCCAATGTGTATACTTCCGGAAAGTATCTTGTACACATGTACACACACTCACACGATACCACCAAAATTTTGCCATATAATCATAAGGATATTGGATGAGTTCTGCAAACTCCATACGTATTTCTATTCCTCTTTAAATTTTCCTTAAATTTCCTGTAATCCCACCTTCGTGACAAGAAGAGATTTTTAATGAGAAAATAGTTTGCGTGATTAGTACAAAAATTCATACAAAATTAAAACAAAAAATAAACTAAATATTTTCAGTTATTATCAGGGATACAACAAAAATTTAATTTTATTTTTTCTTGATTTCCAGACAAAATCTTCACTTTTATCCTGTTCCTAAAGAATATTCTAATTCACTCTAAAAATGATTAGATACTCAAAAAAATATTCTTTATTTACAAATTTTTTTCAAAAGTAAAATTATTCGAAAACGAGACTACTGAAAATTGCCCGGATGTTTATTTTGTATAATTGCAAAAAAATAAAATCATTAAAATTTTACAGTAAAATTGTTTTATGCCAATAAATAAAATGTATTTTGATGTTACAAATGACAATGAATTTTTTATTTGTTTAATAAAAAAATTATTGTTGTTATTTAGCAACTTTTTTCGGAATGCACCTAAGAAAGTTGCAGTTTTTTCCTAATTTTGCAATTTACTAAATCTTATATGATTACAGATTACAATTTATAAGCAAATTATTAATTTCTTTAAAAATTGTTTAAATAATAAATTAATAATTCAATTTTTATTCTTCATCTGTAATCTTATTGAGTTTAGTAAATTGCAAAATTAGAAAAAAACTGCAACTTTCTAGGAGAATTCTATAAAAAGTTGGTAAATAACAACATTCATTTGTTTAAATAATTTTTTAATAATAGTTATGACTTGTTTCAGTAAATATTGTCTTTAATTCATTGATTTAATAGTAAGTAAAGCTAAAGAAAAAGTTGTTGAAAATTTTCTAATCTCTTTGTTTATTTGAAAATTATATGATTTTTGCAAAAAACTTTGATGAATTTTAATCGTTTTTTGAACATAAAAATAAAAAAGCGCAAAGGTTAAATTAATTATTTTTAATAATTTTTGGGAAAGTTGTTTGAAAATTTTCAAATCTATTTGTCTATAATTCAATTTTATGTTTCATCGATTATTCGGATATTCTTCAATTTTATATTAGAAAATAAAAATTCAAAATAATTTCAAAAAATAATAGAAATAAACTTTTACAAAAAAATTAATTCTACAGAACTATTAATTAAAAGTATGAAAAATTTAGATTTTTAAAGATTTTAATTTGGAACCTTTTCAAAATTCAATTATTTCTAAAAATCCACATGCTTTTAAAAAAAATTTTTAAATTTAAAATTTTTTTTTTTTTTCTAAAATTTTAATTGAAATTCATTTTCAAATCAATTTTTATTAAAAAATTCTACGAGAATTCAATTATTTAAATACAAAAGTAAATAATTTGTTGAATAATTGAATGTTTCTTAAAATTAAATTCTCACAAAAATAATTTCATCAACAAATTTTCAAATAATTAAATTCTTCTGACAAATTTTAATAAAACTTTTAAGAATAATTACATTTTACGAGGAGATTTATTAAAATTTTTTAAATAATTGAATTCTAGTGAAAAAATGTATTATTTGTGAAAATAATTAAATTTTTGCTAAGAATTTTATAAAAAAATTTGAAGTAATTAAATTCCTTTAAAAAATGTTATTAAAAAAAAATTTTTGAAAATATTAAAAATTTTGACAAGAATTTTAATAAAATTTTTGAAAATAAATGAATTTTGGCAAAGATTTTTATTGATATTCTTGAAAATAATTGAATTTTCGGAAAGAATTTGGTGTTTTTCCACAGAATTGAAATTGAAATTGTTTTATAAAATTATTTCTACAGAAATCAAGAATTTTATTATTTATGAAAATAATTGAATTATTGCGAAGAAATTTTTAAAAAATTTGTAAATAATTGAAATCCTGTGAAATTTTTTATTATTTATGAAAATAATTAAATGTTTGCGTAAAAATTTATAAAAATTTTATTTAAATAATTGAATTCTTTGGGAAAATTTTATGAAAATAGTCGATTTTTAAAATCATTGAATTGAGGAAAAGTTTTGAAAATAATTGAAATTTTGCAAAGAATTTCATTAATATTTTTGAAAATAATTAAATTTCAGAGAAGAATTTTATTAAAAGTTTTGAAAATAATTCAATTTCGGAGAAGAATTTTATCACTTATAAAGATAATTTAAATTTTACCAAGAATTTCATTAATATTTTTGAAAATAATTGAATTTCATAAATGAATTTTATTACTTATAAAGATAATTGAAATTTTGCTAAGAATTTTATTAATATTTTTTAAAATAATTGAATTTCAAAGAAGAATTTTATTACTTATAAAGCTTGAAATTTTGCCAAGAACTTTATTAACATTTTTGAAAATAATTCAATTTCGGAGAAGAATTTTATTACTTATAAAGGTAATTGAAATTTTACCAAGAATTTTATTAAAATTTTTGAAAATAATTGAATTTCAGAGAAGAATTTTATTGTTTATAAATATAATTGAAATTTTGACAAAAAATTTACAACTTAATTGAATTATTTCTGCGAAGAATTTTATTACTTTTGAAAATAATTGAATTTCAGCAATAATTTGTAACTTCTGCAAAATTCAATTCTTTTTAGTATTTTTAATTAAAATTCTTCTATAAATCCAGTATTTTCAATAATTAGTTAAATATGTATTAAAAAAAGTCAAGTATTTTCAGAAGAATTTGTATATTATTAAAATTTTTTCAAAAATCTAAGTTCTTTAAAATTTCTAATTAAATTCATTCGAAATTGAAATTTTATAAAATTTAAAATTGAAATCTTTTGAAGTTCATCTATTTATAAAAATTGTTAGCGAAACTCTTTTAAAATTCAATTAATTTTGAAATATTTAAGTAAAATTATTCATTAAATAATTTACAAGTAATAATTTTCTGATAGTTTTTAAAAGAATTAAGTTATTTAAGAAGAAATTATTGTCAGAATTAGAAAAATGTGAAGATTTTTTATCAGAATTCGTGGAAATTTCATAGTTTATTGGGCAAACAGAAAAGACACTAAAATTCAGAATTTTCTTATCAATTCTAAAAATTCAATTTTTTCCAGTACTTTTGATAAAAATCTCTGACTAATTTTAGATTATTGTTAAGAAAATAAGCTGAATTCTGTGTGTAATTATGAAGAAAATAAACTAAATGCTTTGGATGAGATGCATGCGGTAAAAAGGATTATGCACACTCGAAACTTATGTCGGTATTATTTCTATCATATCATATCGTTTCTAGATAATTAGGCTAAGTAGCTTAAAAATTTGAATCATTAGACTGAGGGTATAATAATATAAAATTAACGCTAGTTTTCCAAATGATTAGATAAGATTAAAGTACTGAAAAATTCGCATTAGAATAAATTACTTTTAGTTAGATATTATAGTTTTAGACTCTGTCGTAATATTCAGAATATTTGGCTAACCAGAAACATTCGATAGTTAAAAACATTTAATCTCTGAATACTTTACTAAATTTTAAACAACAAGAACAATGTTTTTTTTATTCGTCTAAAATTCATTCTTTCATTTTGCTTTCTACGGAAAAAAAGAGCTCTTCTCTTCTCAAAGAAACAAAGAGCAAAGAACTTTTCCTCATACACAAAACAATTGATTTTCACTCTAGAGGAAGAAAAAAAAAAAGAAGATATTTTGAGTTATGAGAAAAATCTCCAAACGGAAAGAAGTAAATTTTATTTTGTCTTTATTTTTCTATATATTTTCTGACAGTCTGATGTAACATTCGCCTGCTCCAATCGCTTGAAAACGTGGGCGTTAGAGTCGTTGGCATCTCGATGATACATCACACTCCTTTACACTTTGCTTCTCTTCAAGTATAAGTGTGTTTATATACGTACATCTATATCTTTTATCTTAATCCCCAGATTTATCCGCACTTATTTTTAAAGAAAAATTACAGTTAAATAAAAAAAAAATATTTTTCCAAAAAAAAAAATTACAATTGAAATAAAATATTTATCAAAAAATTACATTGAAATAAAAAATATTTTTCAAAGAAAAATTATATTGAAATAAATATATTTTTCGAAGAAAAAAATTACATTGAAATAAATTATTTATCAAAGAAAAAAATTACAATGAAATAAAATATTTATTAAAGAAAAATTACATTAAAATAAAATATTTTTCAAAAAAAAAGAAAAAAAGTAGAGTTTAGCAAAAATGGAAAAGAATCTAATGTCTAAGAAGCGGGGGCGACAAAAAATTGACAAAAGTACGGGGTTAGATGAGAAAAAAAATAATAGGGTTGGAAGTCTACTCTTTTTCTCTCTGAGAAAGGTTACCCACTTACATTCGGTACATTTAACTTATTCTTTAGGTAGAAGAAAAGTATCGAAACGTAAATGTGAACAGCTCATTTCAGTGCACATCAATGTGATCCTTCTTTTGACATTATCTATTCAAAAATGAAAAAAGCAGCTTTTAATTATGAATTATTTTTGAATAATTTCAAATTCAAACTTTAAAAAATTTCAATTATTAATTAATTATTTATTCTTGTTTATTAATTTAAAAAAATTTTAATAAAATTCTTTGCAAGTATTCAATTATTTTCATAAATAATAAAATTCATCGTGAGGATTCAATTATTTTTAAAAAAACATTAACATATTTTGTAAAAATTCAATTACTTTCAAAAAAAATTTCATGAAAGAATTCAATTTTTTTTAATTCGTTACAAAAATTTAATTTATTTTAAAAAAAATTTTCATGAAAAAAATTTAATTATTTTCTAAAATTTTAATAAATCCTTCGAAGCAATTCAATTATATTTATAAATAATAAACATTCTTTGTGAAAATTCAATTATTATCAAAAAAAAAATTTCTTGAAAGAATTCCATTTTTTTAAAGTTTGTTACAAAAATTCAATTACTTTGAAAAATTTCAATTTTCTTTTAATTTTCAATAATATTTTTCAAGAAAATTCAATTATTTTCTATAATTTTAATAAAATTCGTTATGTAACTAAATGTTTAATTTCAATTATTAACAAACATGATTTTTTTTGAACACTTGAAAGAAATTTTTCATAAAATTCTATTATTTTCAAAATTTTGAATTAAAATTATTAAAGAAACTTTATTATTTAAAAAAAAATTGAAAGAAATTCTTCAAAAGAATTTAATTAAGATTATCAAAAAATCGAAAGAAATTCTTCAAAAGACTTTAATTAAGATTATCAAAAATTTAAAAAAAAATTCTTTTCATGAATTCAAATATTTTTATAAATAATAAAATTCTGCGGAGAAATTCAATTATTCTCAAATTTTTTTTAATTTTTTAATTTTTTTGATTTATTTATTATTTTTAAAAAATTTTTTTTTCTGCATACAATTTTATAAAAAAAAAATTTTAAATAATTGAATTCTTTTTTGGAAAATTTTATTAAAATAGTAATTGAAAATCATTGAAATTAGAAAATTTTTTAAAATAATTGAAATTAGGTCAAGAATTTTTTTTTGACGTTTATGAAAATAATTGAACTTTGGAGAAGAATTTTGTTATTTATAAAGATAATTGGGATTTTTAGGAGAAATTTTTTCAGATTTTGAACATAGTTGAATTTTATAAGAAGAATTTTATTTTATTTTTTTTTTAATAATTGAATGTATGCAATTATTTGTAATTTCTCCAAAAGTGAATTTTTTTAGTGTTTTCAACAAAAATTTAAATTTGAAAATTTGTAAATTCTATTATTTTTAAAATTGATAATTTTATTTAAAAAAAAGGTTGTAAGAAGTTAGCCGAATGTACAGAAATTTCCGTACATTTTAATTAAAGAAAAAAGAAGATTAATTAATGTGATATAAATTTTCGAACATTTTAAGTAGAAAAAGAAGAACAGTAATTAATAGTCCACGTAATGATCCAAAAAAATTCAGAACGTTCGAATAAACGAAATAATTTTTGATTATTTTTCTGTAAAAATTACTGATTGTAATAAAAATTAAAAATTGAAATTAAATATTCAAAAACTATCTGAATAATTTATTGAATTGAATAATTAATACGAGATGAAATATTATTAAAATAACATTTTTATTCGAAGAAGCAATAATTTCGTTTCAAAACGTTCAGAACTTTAAGAAAACATCTAAATTTTAATAAAATTTTACAATTTACAACCATTAATTTACTGAATGAAACAGACAATTTTCAGCTGCGTAGGTTATGTTTCTTTTTTTTTTCAACAGTTCTCCAAACAAATTAGCGGCAGAATTTTATAATTCACAGCAAAGTCAATAAAAATCGAGAGAAAAAAAAATAGCTCTTCAATGAATGAATAATATTTTTTTAAATCTAAAAAATATTTCATTCTCTTGGGAATTTAAAAGCTTTGCATTTATATAAGAGAATTTCAAACATTTCACTGTATGTTTGACGGCGATAAAAGCCCTTAAGCGTTTTTATATATTTGAACGAGTGGAAAAAGGTTTACAACTGGCGCGCGGTTTATTTCACTTTGTGTTGAAAGAAAAAAAAAATACATATATGTAAAAACTATATGAAAAATTATTTAAGTGACTCTTCTGATAAAATAAAAGAAAATAGACAGATGTTATATTTTCGGGTTAAGTAAATTTCGAATAGACACACTTATATTGGCAAAATGCCCGTATTAAAAATTTGGCATTAAAATTTTTTTTCCCCAGAAATAATAAGGAAAAAAAAAATATTTGAAGAGAGAAAAATTTTTTGAATTGTGAAGAGTGATGATCAATGCTCGCACACTGATTCCTTTTAGTTTAACAGAGTTGGCGCCTTGTATTTATATATAGTCGCGCGACCCAATCCCGTGTCGAATACACCGGCTTTCCGTGAACACTGTCATCTCTCTGGCATTCGTTTTCGCTAAACCCAACCGACCAAAATTAACGCAACGAGGTGAGTAACCGTTCACTTTCACGTTCACGATCTTACTGCCAAAAAAAAAAAATTTACTCTTTATTTTCGCCGAAGAAATATTTTTCCGTTTTCTTCACTCGCAGTTCCTAATTTTGTCCATTAATTACTATAATTAACAAATTTCTATTAATAATTTATTTTCTTAATTTTCTAGCAGAGAGAAAATAATTTTATATCACCATCATTTTTTTTTGTATTTCGTTTGTGAGAGAATTTTTATGCCCTCTAGGCGGCAATTTTATGAACTGAATTGTCGCGAAATTCAAAAATAGAAAAATTTAATTAATAGTTCAATTAATATTTACAATGTAGAATTAATTAATATCTGCCAAAGCAACTCTGACAGAGAAGTTCTATTGGACTTTCTACTAAAATAATTAATATTAATTCTATTTCTTTAATTTTAATTCATTCTATTAATTCTATTCCACATAAATTCTGTTCATTCTACTTACTTAAATGTTATAATGAATAAATAATAATGAATAAATACATAAACAATAATAAAATTAATTAAAAAAATATATTTGTTTCATTTCGTTTGTGAGAGAATTTTCATGCCCTCTAGGCGGCAATTTTATGAACTGAATTGGCGCGAAATTCAAAAAAGAAAAATTGTAATTAATAACAATATGTAATTAATTAATTAATTAATATTATTTTTTTAAAAAAGTAGAAAAAATAGAAAAAATTATTAAATAATGAACTGCGACTTGAAAAATCAAGTTTTTATGTCTCTGATATATAAGTACATGGAAAGATGGAAATTGAGCGTCTTTCATTACACCCCTTCACTCAAGTCTTCAAAACGTTCTTTATGGGAGGCAAAAAATAAAAAAAAAAAAAGAAAAAAATATTGAGCGTGTGAACATGGCAGTACGCCGAGAGAGTGGCTCCTCTTTGAAGAGGTACTAAGTTTTATTTTTACATTATTTATTTTTAAGATGCTATTTATGTCCATGCTGAGCCAGCTATTAAATAACGAGAACGACGCAAAGCAATTTGTTATTTTCAAAAAGTAATCAAGTGTCTTTTACAACTTCTCTCAGAAGTATGTATAAAAAATAAAGCTTAGGCACATTCTTGTTTTTTTGCAAAACTTTTCCTCAAGTCAGTAAAAAAAAAATTTCCGGTTTTATGTAAAATTTATTTTTATCGAAAAATTAACTTTTTTTTAATTTTCAATAAAGTTTGAAAAAGAAAAGAATTTTGTTTGGCAGAAATAAATTTTTTCGTGGAAATACAAATTTTCATTTGGACTGGAATATAGTTTATTGGAACGAAATGAGAGTTTTTTGAATCAAATAAAGTTTATTCGAAGGGAATAAAAGAGTTTTTTGAACCAAATAAAATTTTTTGGACGAAATTGGATTTTTATTTGGAGCCGATAAAATTTTTTTGAAACAAATAAAAGTTTTTGAAGGAAAAGAAATTTTTATTTGAACCAAAAAAAAGTAATTAGAACCAAATAAGAGTTTTTTTTGAAGTGAATAAAATTTATTGACAGAAATAGAATTTTTACTTGAAACAAATAGAATTTTTCTTTGGACCAAGAGAATTTTTATTTGGACAAAATAATATTTTTCTTTGTTCCAAATAATGTTTATTAGAATAAATCAAATTTTTTTTAACCAAATAAAATTTTTTTGTGCAAACAGGAATTTTTATTTAAATCAAATAAATTTTATTAGAACTAAATAAGAATTTTTTTTAACTAAATAATAGATTTTTGCTGAAAAAAAAGTTATTCGAACCAAAAAATATTTATTGGAACCAAATAAAAATTATATTGAACCAAAAATCATTTATTAGAACTAAATAAAATTTAGTTTCAAATTATTTAACCAAATAATGTTTAGTAGAGACAAATAAAAATTGTTTTAAACCAAAAATCATTCATTTAAACTAAATTAAATTTATATTTGAACCAAATAAAATTTTTTGTCCGAAATAGAATTTTTAATTCGAGAAAATAAATTTTTTTTGTGATAATACAATTTTTATTTCAACCAAAGAAACTTTATTAGAACCAAATACAAATCTTTTTAACCAAATAATGTTTATTAGCTCATAATAAAAATTTTTTAAGTAAATAAAATTTTCTAGAGTAAATAAAATTTTTATTTGAACCATAAAAGTTTATTAGAACCAAATAAAATTTTTTTGAACCAAAAATCATTCATTTAAATTAAATTAAATTTATATTTGAACCAAATAAAATTTTTTGTCCGAAATAGAATTTTTAAATGGACCAAATAAAATTTTTTTGCATTGATCCAATTTTTATTTGAACAAAAGAAACTTTATTAGAAACAAATACATTTTTTTAACCAAATAATGTTTATTAGCACTTAATAAAATTTTTTTAAAGTAAATAAAATTTTCTGGACTGAATAAAATTTCTACTTGAACTGAATAAAATTTATTACAAACAAATAAGAGCTTTTTTGAACCAAATAAAATATTTTGGGGAAAATAAAATTTTCATTTCAACCAAATACTAATTATTAGAACCAAATAAAAATTGTTTTGAACCAAAAATCATTTATTTGAACTAAATAAAATTTTTTGTCGGTAATAAAATTTTTATTTGAACCAAAGAAAGTTTATTAGAACCAAATACAATTTTTTTAACCAAATAACATTTTTTTGAAGTAAATAAAATTTCTATTTGAACCGAATACAATTTATTAGAAATAAATAAAGAGTTCTTTGAACCAAATAAAATTTTTTGGGTCAAATAAATTTCCATTTCAACCAAATAATGTTTATTAGAACCAAATAAAAATTGTTTTGAACCAAAAATTATTTATTTGTACTAAATAAAATTTTCTCGAGTAAATAAAATTGTTATTTGAACCAAAAAATGTTTATTAGAATCAATTACAATTTTTTTGAACCAAATATAATTCTTTGGAGTAAATAAAATTTCAATTTGAACCGAATACAATTTATTAGAAATAAATAAGAGCTTTTTGAACCAAATAACATTTTTTGGGACAAATAAATTTTCATTTTAACCAAATACCGTTTATTAGAACCACATAAAAATGGTTTTGAACCAAATCATCTGTTTGAACTAAATAAAATTGTTTGTCGAAAATAAAATTTTTATTTGATAAAAAAAACATTTTTTGGCGGAAATAAAATTTTTATTTGAACCAAATACAATTTTTTTGAATTAAATAAAATTTTCTGAAGTAAAAAAAATTTCTATTTAAACCAAATACAATTTATTAGAATTAAATAAGAGTTTTTTGAACCAAATAGAATTTTTTGGGGCAAATAAATTTTCATTTCAACCAAATACTGTTTATTAGAACCAAATAAAAATTGTTTTGAACCAAAAATCATTTATTTGAACTAAATAAAATTTTTTGTCGGTAATAAAATTTTTATTTGAACCAAAGAAAGTTTATTAGAACCAAATAGGATTTTTTTCAATCAAATAAAATTTTTGTTATGCAAATATATTTTTATTAAAACCATAGAAAATTTATTAAAACCAAATGAAACATCTTAAAAGAAAATATAATTTCTTAAAAAATTTTATTCCTTTTAGATAAAACTCTGAAAATATATAAAATTCGGATAATAAAAAATTTCGACAAGTAGAAATAAAATGAAAATTCGAGAAAATAAAAATTCGAAGAATAAAAAAATTTAGACAAGTAGAAATAAATAGAAAATTTCGTCTAAGTGTAAAAGACAAATGACCGACATGTTTTGTTACTGAAAATGTGTATAAGCAATGTCAAACAAATTTCGACTCAAGTTTTCGTTAAGTGAAAACACTTTTCACTTCACTTAGCATCACATTGTTTTTTAGTGGATGAAACGTGATTTCCGAGGTTTCCCAGTTCAAAGAAGCAAAATTGTTTTTAGTCGAAAGAACATTTATCTTTGTCTGCGCTATACGCGCGCGGGGCTGGTTTGGAAAAAAAATATGAAGGTCTTTCATTGTCTCGCGCCGGTCAACCGACCCATTGAAATAGAGAGGGGAGTAGAATTTTCAACGAACGAAAAACAAGGTTCAATGTTATTTAGTGGAAACAATCCTCTTGCGAACAGTTGCATTTAACGATTTTCCCTTGTTTCCAATGGACAGCGCGCGCGGAAATGGCAACTCTTTTTATTTTATTTTCCTTCTTTTTTTCGTTTTTTTTTTTTTTTTTAATGCACTGTACTAATTTTGACTGCAGATAAACATTGAAGACAAACCGAATAGCAATTTACTTGACGAAAAATGGCGAATTTCACTGTTATTATAGTTTCCAATTGTTACGAAATTTAATTGTACTCTCGGTTTATATTCATCCATAAAAAAAATTGCCAACCAAAAATTTCAAACTTTAATGAATCTTTTTCAATGTGCAATAAATTTGATGGAATATTTTTTTGTTTTAATATTTTATACTCACGAAAATTTTGTTAATTTACCAAAGTGACGAGGAAATTAATATTCGGGACTTACCTGAAACAAAAAAGGAAACAATGTTAACTTTTTGTATTTTTTGAGCAAAAAAAAAAATTATCTTAACTATTAATTATGTTTATTAATTATTAATTAACTAGCAAAGCGGTATTCCATTTATTATTATTTTGTAAATTAAAAAATTTTATATTTTCAACAATAAACATCAATTTTTGAATTATTGCAGATTTAAAATTTGAATAATTCACTTATTAAGTACATAATATTAAATATTCTTGTTTATTATTATTCAAAAAATTTAAAAATTTTGTCGGAAGAATTTCATTATTCTCATAAAAAATAAAATTCTTTAGAGTAATTCAATTATTTTTAATACCTAAAATTTAAATAAAATTTCTCGAAAGAATACATTTATTTTTTAAAATATTAATTAAATTCAAGTATTTTCAACAATTTTAATATAAATTCAATCATTTTCAACAATTTTGATTAAAAATTCTCTTTAAAAAAATCATTATTTTCAAAATTTTTAATAAAATTCCTTAAAAAAATTCAATTATTTTCACGAAATTTAATGAAAATCTTTTTAAAAATGTACTTATTTACAAAAAGTCTAATAATTGTTTAAAAAAGTTTAATTTTCTATGAATTATTTTAATATAACTTTATATATTTATTTATTATATAATTAAAGAATTTTAATAAAAATTTTTTCAAAGGCTTAATTATTTTCAATACAATTTTAATTACATTTTCTCCAAAGAATTCAATTATTGAAAAAAATGTTAATAAAATTCTTGAAATGAATTCAATTATTTTCAAATTTTTTTTATTAATAGGGGAACATAGTCTAGGTCGGCCACCTTTTTGACTTTTGTTTATAACTTTTTTTTAAAAATGAATTTGGACAATTGAAGTATATGGTTGGAAAGTCATGTTTAATAGGAACATTTTTTCTGTACAAAGTAAATTGACAGGTTTAAAAATGAAAAAGTTATAAAGATTTAAAAAAAAAAAAATTTGTAGTCCAGGTTGGCCATTACAGTCAAGGTCGGCCATTTTTAAAATTCAAAGGGCATTAATCGTTAAAAAATAAAATAACATGTTTGGAGTTACGGAAAATTGATTCTTTATTGTTTACAGTTTGTAACTTAATGAAATAACAAAATAATAACAATAAACAATATAAAAAAATAAATATAAATAAAAAAAAGTTTTGCACTAAAATATTAATAAAATTAAATAAAAATATTAATAAGATGATCAATTATATTATGAGTTATACAGAATTGCAGTTTTTGCAAATGAAGTAGCTCGTCCTCAACTTTGCGCATTTTAAACACATAGTGGCCGACCTTGACAGTAAGTAACATTACCGAATTGTTGTAACCATAAAGAAATACGTTTCGGGATTCGATTTTTTACTTTGTTTTCCTTTCAACCATGAGTCCCACAAATTTTCTGCATACTTGCCTTGACGATTCAATTTGTTTTTTATCTTTTATTAATGGTTTTTCACATTATGCACAAAACTTTTTTTGAGCTTTTTTTGTACCGACGTCACAGAAAACACAATTTTCGATTTTCCGAAAATGTAATTGAACAAAAAGTTAGGTTTCACTAAGACAAGCTTCGACAAAAATGCGCGTAGGTGGCGCTAGTGAACTTGACAAAAAAACGCGAGTGGCCTACCTAGACAGTAGGCCAACCTTGACTACATTCCCCTACTTTACAAGAATTCGATGATTTTCTGTATATCGACAATTTAATTATTCCTGAAAATAATTGAATTCTTGAATAGAATTTTATTAAAACTTTTTTAAAAAATTGAATCCCTGCGAAAAAATTTATTATTTAATTGAAGTTTTGCAAAATTTTAAAAAATAATTGAATTTTCGAAAAGAATTTTATGAAAATTGTATTTAAAATAATTGAATTCCGAGGGGAAAATTTTACTATTTATTGATATAATTGAATTTTTTTGGAGAATTTAAAAAAAAATGTTTAAAAATAATTTAATTTTCCCTGGAATTAAATTAAAATTGTTTTTAAAATAATTGAATATCAGCGAAAACTTCATTATTTATTATGAAAATAACTGAATTCTTCAATTAAATTTTATTGAAAGTTTTTTGAATAATTAAACTCCTGTGACAAATTCAATTATTTTTTAAAATAATTGAATTTTCTCGGAGAATTTTTACAAGATTTTAAAAAATAATTGAAATTTTCGGAGAAATCGATTAAAATTATATTGAAAATAAATGAAATCCTTATAAGAATTTTATTATTTATATAAAAATAATTGAATTTTTTCGAAGGATTTGAAAAAAATGTTTAAAAATAATTTAATTTTCCCTGGAATTCAAATAAAATTGTATGTAAAATAATTGAAATCCAGCGAAAATTTTATTATTTATTATGAAAATAATTGAATTCTTGAATTAAATTTTATTAAAAGTTTTTTGAATAATTCAACTCCTGTGACAAATTAAATTATTTTTTATAAATAATTTAATTTTCTCGGAGAATATTCACAAGATTTTTAAAAATAATTGAAATTTTTGAAGAAATCCATTAAAATTATATTGAAAATAAGTGAAATCCTGATAAGAATTTTATTATTTATAGAAAAATAATTGAATTTTTTCGAAGATTTTTATTATTTATAAATTGACTTTTTGCAAAGAATTTTATTACAATTATTGAAAATAATTAAATTCTTCTTAAAATTCAATTATACTTTAAAAATTTCCAGTAAAACTTATTTTAAAAAAATGCAACTATTTTCAAGAATATTGAAATAAATTCTTAAAAACAATTCAATTATTTTAAACAATTGTATTAAAACTGATTATTTGCTTTTGAATTAGTAAAATTTGCTAATAAATTTGTAGAAATTGCTATAATAAAATTACAAATTTTACAAATTAAAATAATTTATTTACTTTATATATTTATTTATTTATTTATCAAAATATTTTAAAATTTTAATTTAATTATTAATTCAAAAGCAAAAACTGCAGTTTTCAATTATTCCAATTAGAAAACATGTTTATTAATTTAAAATGTAGTGAGTCGTAAAATTCTAAACAATTTTTTTCAACGGACAATTTCTTTTTTATCAATAAAAAAATATTTACAAATTTGTAGAATTAAAAGTTTTGTTTTAACGATGTTCCCTCTAATTAGTGAAGATTATTATATTTTTGAAAAATGAATTCAAAGAACTTTTTTGTATTCATATTTTTTTTGTTGTTGTTGGAATTTATCCGCGAAATTTTATCGCACATCCCAATAAGTCTAATAGTGAGGAGATTGCAAAATCATTTGGCAAATGGCTCTCGGCTGAATATATGTTGAGGGGTTACGGTTTTCAATAGGATCAGAAATGTTTCAACGAATCTTTTGAAACTGCAGTCTACATTTCCCGCGACCTATGGTCAGTATCCTTTTTGCTTTATGAGTTTTCAAAATAAGGGTGAATGTACCCCGTGTTATTATCATTATTTTCGCTTTATTATTTTTATTTCAACAAACATTTCATGTGATTTCAAAATTATTAATTATGATTTTTTTTAAATTATGTGGTATTTCTTATTTATTACATAATTAAAACAAATAAACAAGAATAAATAAATAATTTTAAAATTAAAATTTATTATTGCAATTGAATTATTACTATTATTGTTATTATTATTATTATTATTATAACAAAAACATTACGTATAAATTATGAATAATATTTTTTTTTTTAAATAAATTTTTTATTATTATTTTTATTATTTTTTGTTTGTATTGTTTATTATTTATTTATTTATTTATTTGTAGAAGTATATGGTATATTTTTATTATTATCATTTACTTACAAAAGTAGACGGATTATTATTGGTATTATAACAAAAACATTACATAAAAATTATGAATAATAATTTTTGTTTTTGAAAGCGACTTTATCCATTTGGCGAAATATTTTTTTATATGATAATTAATGTTATAAAATGCATGTCGTATGGAAAAGTTTATTTACATTTATAATTACCAACGTAAAACAAAGGGAATGCAAAAAAAAAAAAATAAATAGCGTATATCAAATTTGCAGTTGAAATGTTCTCCTGTCATATAAAATATCATGAAATATAAATCTCAAAATATTGTTTCACACTAATTGTAAACATATCATTGTAATCTTGCTTCGTTTAAAATATAAAATGAAATTTTACGTTCGCCTACAGTTTCAATTTCAGACACTCACTATTCATTGTTTTCGCAAATCAATTTTGGGTTTTCTCCTTCGTTTGCAACAAAAAAGGCGTGTAACGAATTAATTGACTATGAGAATTTCTAGACAAATGTTGCTTTTCATAATGGAAAAAAATACAAGTTTCCAAAGTTTACAAAATTTAGACAAATATTTTAAAAGTATTTTTCAATATTTTCATATTCTGTATTTTATATTTTATTATTTTTAATTTATTATTTCTATACATTGTATTTTTTATTTTAATATTTTTAAATTATATTTTTAATTTTTTATACATTGTATTTTTATTTTAATATTTTTAAATTATATTTTTATTTTATTTTTTTCAATATTGTGTTTTTATTTTGTGATTTTTATTTTATGATTTTTATTTTACTATTCTTATTTTATGATTTATATTTGTATTGTACTTTTAAATCTTCTTTTCTCCCTTTGTTTATTATAATTTCTTCAACTATAACTCTCACGGATGGAATATTTTCGTCTTATTGAAAACTTCTGGTATTAAAAAAAAAAAAAAAAAAAAAAATTAGGCAAAGAAAACCCTGACGAAAAGCGATGAAAGATGGAACAGGAACTTGTAAAGTCCGGAATGTTGAGTTTCTGATAATACAAACAGCCCTAAGGAGGAAAGCTTACAAAACTGAGGTTCAACTCAATATCTATATTCCTTATAAAAAAGGAAAAAAGTAAAAAGAGAAAAAAAAATCTAAAGGGAGTCTCTGCGGGGAAAAAAGTTCCCATTGGGATTAGAAACAAGAAACGTGCCACTCCATTTCCTGGGGGATTATTATTTTTTATAGATACAAGTGACCTTCGAGAGATTACCCTAAGGGACAAATTTTACGGATTTACTAATATAAATGATGTCTTTAATATAATTCACCCTCAAAATATTATTTCATAGGCACACAATGAATGTGGATAATTATTTGCTTCTGTCATGAGGTCAAAATAAATTATTTATTTTTAGTATGTATTTCTATACAATAAGATACTAATTCGAGAGGGAGATGTAAACCTATGAGACAACGAAAAATTATTAGTTTTGTGAGAAATATTGAAGTGAAATCCAAATTGAAATGTTACTACTGAAACTACAATTATTTTTTTTATCTATTTCGATTTTCAACTACTTTTGTATGACTAAAAATTTTTTGTTACTAAAACTAAAAAAATATTTTAACTACTTTTGTCTGACTCAAATAGAGTTTTTCTACTGAAAATGGAATTATTTTTTATCTATTTTAATTTTTAACAATTTTTGTCCGATCGAAATAGAGTTTTATTATTGAAACTACAATTATTTTTTAAGCCTTTTTATTGTTAACTATTTTTGTCTGACTAAAGATAAGTTTTACTACTGAAAATACAATTATTTTTAATCTACTTTAACTTTTAATAGATCTTGTCTGACTTAAGTAGAGTTCTATTACTGAAAATGCAATCATTAAATGCGATTAAATGATTATAACATTTTTTTTTATATATTTTGATATGTAACTGTTTTTGTCTGACTAAAATTTAGTTTTACTACTGAAACGACATTATTCTTTATCTACTTTGATTTTTAACTACTTTTATCTCACTAAAATATATAGTTTCACTAGTGAAAGTACAATTATATTTTTAATTTTCTTTTGAATTTGAACTATTTTTATCTGAATAAAGATAAGATTTACTACTGAAACTGCAATTATTTTTCAACTCTTTGAATTTATATACTTTTTGTCTGACTTAAATAGAGTTTTACTACTGAAAATGCAATTAAGTTTTATACATTTTGATGTATAATCGTTTTTGTCTGACTGAAAATAAGTTTTACTATTGGAACTACGAAATTTTTTTATGAATTTCGATTTTTAAGTTAATTTGTCTGACTTAAAGAGAATTTTACTACTAAAAATACAATTATTCTTTAAACCTTTTGATTTTTTACTATTTTTGTCTGAATAAACAATAAAGATCAGTTTTTACTACTGAAAATACAATTATTTTTAATCTACTTTGACTTTTAATAGTTCTTGTCTGACTTAAATAGAATTTTACTACTGAAAATGCAATTACATTTTATACATTTTGATGTATAATTGTTTTTGTCTTATTAAAAATATGTTTTTCTATTGAAACCACTATTATTTTTTATGAATTTTGATTTTTAACTTAATTTGTCTGACTAAAATTTGGTTTTACTACTGAAACTGCAATTCTTTTTTATGAATTTTGATTTTTAATTACTTTTGTCTGACTAAAATTAAGTTTTACTACTCAAACTATGATTATTTGTTATCTATTTTTTTGTCAGACTAAAAATTTTATTGCTATAACTATAAACATTTTTTAACTATTTTTATTTTTAAGTTTATTTCTCTGACTTAAATAGAAATATATTGTCTGACCTAAATACACTTTTACTACTTAAAAAAGAATTAATTTTTATAAATTTTGATTTTTAACTATTTTTGTCTGACTAAAATTAAGTTTTACTACTGAACCTACATTTATTTGGAATCTATTTTGATATCTAATTTTTTTTGTTTGCTAAGTTTCTCTAGAATATCAAAAGTCTTAATTTGAAGCAACTAAAATTTTCTCTCTAATAGTAAAATTTGTCGCTATTTCAAGTGAAAAATTTTTTCCCCTGTAATCTTTTGCTGTCGGAACAAAAAAAATAAAAAGCAGAGCGTTGAGGAAATTAAAAAAAATTCTTTTTTTATTTCGTCAACCCTAATATACATAGGTTTATATTCACCTGTGTATTTTTTTGTATGCGTAAAGGGCAAGCTTAACGATCTGCTCGAGACTATATAGAGCATCATTTTCTTTTTATTTTTGCCTCGTTACACCACCCAGATTCTCTCCCTCTCTCTCTCTTTCTCTTTCTCTCGGCTCCCGCGGAGGCAACACGACTTCCGCGTTCTTTTTAGCCCCTGGTTTCTTTTCCGACAGTTTACGCCATTCCTTTCCTGAACCCTTATTTTCACCTACCTCCCTCTTTTTCCCGACTCTGTGTGACAAATGAAACTTGGAAATTCGAGACCCAACGGATTCGATCTCTGCGGTTGAGAAAATTCACCCCCTTCTTCATTCCCCTCCACTTCTTCGTCGTCGTCGTCGTCGTCTTATTCCGAGAAGAAGGAAGTGAGTATAAAACTTTTCTGGGGAAGAAAGTAAAATGCGAGCGTGTCAACATGGTGATGAGGGTTTTGTAACGTGATAGATTACATAGAGACTTTTTTGGAATACTTGTCTTTTTCAAGATTATTTGGAAACTCCAACACTCCGACACTCCGACAGTCGAGGGTCATTTCAATTTTGAAATGTAAAAACATTTCCTTTTCATCTGAGTTTCACCTTTTTTAAAATGTTTATTTGACTAAATTCTTTTTACTCCTTACTATTTAATTCACTCCTTCACAGTAAATCGTGAGTTATTAAAAAGTGTTGCAAATTAAATTAACACCAAAAAAGATTAAAATAATCAATTTTGGTGTTATTTTTTACAATTATTAATGAAATTTTATTAATAATTAAAATTTATTAAATTTTATTATAATTTTTAATAAATTAAATTTTTATAAAATTTTATTAAATTTATTAAATTTATTAAATTTTTTTATAACTATAAAACATGAAGATATCGATAACTCCGAGTCTTCGACTCGGAGTCATCGATTTCTTCATATTTTACAATAATTAAAGATGACCAAAAGTAATAAAATCATTATTTTATATTATAAGAATATTCTTCTTCTTCAAAATTATTTTCATTATTTCAATTTAATTATTATTTTCAAAAATTTTTATTAAACTTTTTCCAAAAAATTAATTTCAAAATTCAATTATTTCTAAAAATTCACGCTATATTGCTTTTAATATTCAATTATAATCTAAAATTATAACTGAAATTCATTTTTATGAAATGAAAAACAATTTTTATTAGAAAATTCTACAAGAATTTAATTATTTAAATGCAAAAGTAAATAATTTATTGAATAATTAAATGTTTCTCAAAATTCAATTCTCATAAGCAATTTTATTAACAAATTTTTAAATAATTCAATTCTTTTTGTCGAATTTTATTAAAACTTGCATGAACATAATTACTTTTTCTAAGGAATTCAATTATAATTGTATAAAAAATAATTGAAACGCTTCGATGAGTTTTATTATCAGTAAAAATAATTGAATCCTTAAGAAGAATTTTATTACTCTTGATAAATAATTGAATTTCTGCAATAATTTGTAACTTTTCTAAAATTAACTTTTTTTTTAGTGTTTTTAACTAAAATTCTTCAATAAATCCATTATTTTTAATAATTTTTAAAAAAGTTGTTTGACAGTTTTCAAATTAATTCGTTTACAATTCAATTTTACAAAATTTCAATTATTCGGAAATTCTGCAATTAAATATTACATTGAAAAATAAAAACTTGAAATAATTTCAATAAAAATCCCATTAAATTTTTAAAAAGAATTAATTCTACAGAAGTTTTTTGTCAAAAATATGAAAAATTAAGAATTTCAATGATTTTAGTTTGAAACTTTTTCAAAATTTAATTATTTCTAAAAATCTACGTTATAATGCTTTTAATATTTAATTATAATCTAAAATTTTAACGGAAATTCATTTTTAAAACCATTTTTATTAGTAAATTCTACGAGAATTCAATTATTTAAATACAAAAATAAATAATTTATTAATTTCATGTTTCTTGAAATTAAATTCTCATAAAAAATGTTATCAACAAATTTTTTAAATCCTTAAATTCTTTGGACGAATTTTAATAAATTTTTTAAGAATAATTACATTTTTTGAGGAATTCGATTAAAATGCATTAAAAATAATTGAAATTCTGCAATGAGTTTTATTATTTATGAAAATAATTGAATTCCTAAAAGAATTTTATTTTTTATTTTACGAAAATAATTGAATTAATGCGAAGAAATTTATTAAAAAAATTTGTATATAATTGAATTCCTGTAAAAAATTTTATTATTTATGAAAATAATTGAATGTTTGCGTAGAATTTTATTCAAATTTTTTTTAATAATGGAATTCTTTTGGAAAATTTTATTGAAATAGCAGATATTGAAAATCGTTGAATTTTAGAAAACTTTTGAAAATAATTGAAATTTTGACAAGAATTTTATTAAAATTTTGTAAAATAATTGAATATCAGAGAAGAATTTTATTATTTATAAAGAGGATTGAAATTTTGACGAGAATTTTTGAAAATTTTTTAACACAATTGAATTTAGTAACTATGTTACTAAGTTAGTTACTAAGTTAGTTAGTAAGTTAGTAAGTAACTCACTAACTTACTATTCTCCCTGGAAAAGCTAAATTCGTTGAATTTTTCCAAATCGTTGACTTTGGTGTTTTATTTAAAGTAAAATTTCATTCATAGTTAAAAATAACACCAAAATAGATTATTTTAATCCTTTTTGGTGTTAATTTAATCCTAGAGGAATTAAACTGTTGCAGATTATTTTAATCCATTCTGGTGTTATTTTAACACCTCACTCTTTACTGTGATTTCCTTTTTATCAGAGTTTTACCTTTTAAATATGTTTATTTGACAAAATTCTTTTTACTCCTTACTATTTAATTGAATCCTTCACATGTAAAATGTATTTTTTTTTCACCGAAATATTTAGAAAATTTATTTATTTCATTCCTCGATAGTAATGAAAATTTCCCTTAATATTCAAGTGGAATTTTCCCTTTTTGTCTAAAGACACCATTCGGCTGAATTTTTACAACCAAAAATGTGAAAATTTAGTTTCTTTTCTTTCTATAAAAAATAAATATGAAACACCTCATTAGTATTGAAAAATGTACGGAATAAATTTTCCCCCTTCTTTTTTTGCTGCTGCTTCTTCTTCTCCTCTTCTCAAATCTAGAAAACGATTTTGTATGTTAATGACGTGAAATTGAATTTTTCGCGCCTGAAAATGCAAAGCCGGTTTTGCAATAATTCTCCACCGGTTTCGTGTATATATATATAAAGAACGATGTTCGTTAGTCGTGTGTATAGTGTACACTCTCGAGAGAGGGAAAAATGTTCACATATTATGAGAAAAGTAAAAAGCTTCCCATTATCATCCAAAGACGAAACTCATTCTGGTAGCAGCACACACAACAGTCCATAAGGTTGTGGACTCAATACACAACTGGGGTAATCATTTTTTTTCCTCTCTCTCTCTATCTCTCTCTACCAGCTCCTACTAATGAGGCGTGGAGAATACTTTTTGCTCTCGTATAACAACACTTTTCAGTATAGCATTTTATTTACACACAAAAGCACTGCATAAAAATTAAAAACTTTTTTTAAAAGAAAATATGACAGAAAAATATAATTGTTTTTTAATCTATTTTGATTTTCAACTATATTTGTCTGACTAAAGATAAGTTTTACTACTGAAAATACAATTATTTTTAATCTACATAGACTTTTAATAGTTCTTGTCTGACTTCAATATTGTTTTTACGACTAAAACTGCAATTATTTTTCGTCTTGATTAATTTTTCACTTTATTTGTCTGACTCAAATAGAGTTTTACTACTGAAACCATAATTATTTGTTATCTATTTTTATGTTTCTTCGCTAACTAAAAATTTTATTACTAAAACTATAAAAATATTTTAACTATTTTTGTCTGACTAAAAATATGTTGTACTACTGAAACTACAATTATTTTTTATGTATTTTGATATAGAACTGTGTTTGTCTGACTTAAAATATTTTCTACTACTGAAACTACAATTATATTTAATCTACTTTGACTTTTAATAGCTTTTGACCGACTTAAATATAATTTTACTACTGAAACTACAATTATTATTCGTCTACTTTAATTTTTAACTATTTTTGTCTGACAAAAATTATTTTTACCACTGAACCTAACATTTATTTGTAATCTATTTTGATTTTTAATTTTTTTTTACATAACTTAAATAGAGTTATACCACTGAAACTATAATATAACGATTTTTAACAAGATTTTTCAGTATTGTATTTTATTTACACACAAAAGCACTGGATAAAAATTAGAATTTTTCACAAAAAAAAATATACCTTCATGATTGCAACAAAAATTTAATTTTTCCCTTATCGTTCTAATAGTCAACTTTTGAAAATGATAAAAATTTTACACTTTATTCCCAAAGTCGCCAATTTACCTGGAGGAAAATAATGTGTCTCTGGAGAAAGATTGCGTTCAAGAAGCGTAAAATTTGTGTATGGCAAACCTATTCTAACAGGGAGAATTAACGTTGCGAGGCACATATTTTTCCGCCACTTTCGTTCTCAAAAAAAAAAAAAAAAAAAAAATGAAAAAAAAATGAAAAGGGGGGTGAATACAAAACGAAAAAAAATGTCCCACAAGAGCTTTGTCCCTTTTTCAGTGATGCAATCGTCAACGTTTCTCGCAGGATATGGACGGTCGTTCCGTCGACCCTTGATCCTGGTTTCGCTTAATCTTCGCCATTCAGTTCAAGCCAGTAATGTCAGGACACGCTCGAGCGAAATTCTGAATAATACATCAAAAGCTCTGTGACTGGATGAGAACGCACTCTTTACATTGGCTTCTGCGTTCCAAATATATATATTTATAAACAGTGAGAGAGAGAGAGAGAGAGAGAGAAAGAGAGGAAAAGAGGGGGAGTGAAGCTGAAAAATCGTGGATGGATCGTAAAAAAAATTGCAACCCCACTGCCGCTGCTCTTTATCTCTATCCACCTGTCAATAACCCTTGGTTTATCAGTTTCTCTCAATACCTTGCCGTCCCAGTTGCTCTCTTCCCTCAGCTATTCATCATTACGCCACAAACTCTATTGAGCCGCATTTCTATACAGAGAACGGAGGCTGAATTTGCTTCAATTCATAAAACAAGATTGTTCAACACAACTTATCGGGGAGCACGACGAGTTACGAGGAAGATTGATGTTACAGCCCATTTTTTCTAGTTCGAGTGTAATTAATTTTATAAATAGAGATAGAATTCTGAAATATTTCTCGTCGACAGTGTGAAGGGACAGATTATAGCGCCAAAAAGGGGAGTATTTCTTCTCTTTGATTCCTATCGGAGCTTTTTAGAAGAAGTTCTGTCTTCCTTTCACTCGATTTTTGTTTTTTACCACATTTCGTTAGGTATTTTTTTCGGTACTGAATACACCTTTAGTATAATAAAATATTTCAATAGAGTAAAAAATTTATTAAAATCGTACCAGTGAAAGAAAATTTAAAAATACTTGACAAAGAAACAATATATTAAAATATATCATTAATTACTTTAATTATTAAGAATTTTTAGTGAAACGAAGAAACATAAAAATAGATAACAAATAATTATAGTTTCAGTAGTAAAACACAATTTGAGTCAGACAAATAATGTGAAAAATTAATCAAGACGAAAAATAATTGCAGTTTTAGTCGTAAAAACAATATTGAAGTCAGACAAGAACTATTAAAAGTCGAAGTAGATTAAAAATTGTTTTATTTTCAGTAGTAAAACTTATCTTTAGTCAGACAAAAATAGTTACAAACAAAATATGTAAAAAATTGTTGTTTCAGAAGTAAAAGTTATCTTTAGTCAGACAAATATAGTTATATTTTAACTACTGAAAAAAGTTTCAGTAGTAAAACTTTAATCAGATCAGACAAAAAGTAGTTTAAAATCAATATACAAAATAATTTTATTTTCACTAACTTATTTTTAGTCCGACAAAAGTAGTTAAAAAAATAGATAAAAAATAATTGTATTTTCAGTATTAAATCACTATTTAAGTCAGACAAAAGCTATTGAAAGTCAAAGTAAATTCAATATAATTGTAGTTTCAGTTGTAAAACTCTATTAAATGTAAACAAAAACAGTTAAACATCAAACAAATATAAAATCATTGTTGTTTAAGTAGTAGAACATATTTTTAGTCAGACAAAATATATTAAAAAAATAATTGTATTTTCAAAAGTAAAACTATTTGCGTCAGACAAAAATAGTTAAAATATTTTTATAGTTTTAGTAATAAAATTTGTAGTCACACAAAGAAAAATGAAAATTCATAAAAAAAAATTTTAGTTTTAGTTGTAAAACTCTATTAAAATCAGACAAGAACTAATAAAAGTCAAAGTAGATTAAAAATAATTTTATTTTCAGTAGTAAAACTTATCTTTAGTCAGACAAAAATAGTTAAAAATTAAAATAGATTAAAAATAATTGTAGTTTTAGTAGTAAAACTTTATTTAAGTTGGAAAAAAATATTTAAAAATTAAAATCTCGTTGAGATATTTATAAGAAAAGATTTTATTTAATCTCACCTTGTTTAAGTCAGACAAAAATATGAAAAAAAAATTCTATAGTTTTATTAATAAAATTTTTAGTCACACATAGAAAAAAAAAGATTAACAATAATTTTTGTTTCAGTAGTAAAACACTATTAAAGTCAGACAAGAACTATTAATAGTCAAATCAAAGTAGATTAAAAATAATAATTGTATTTTCAGTAGTAAAACTTATCTTTATTAAGACAAAAATAGTTAAAAATCAAAAGGTTTAAAGAATAATTGTATTTTTAGTAGTAAAATTCTCTTTAAGTCAGACAAATTAACTTAAAAATCGAAATTCATAAAAAAATTTCGTAGTTCCAATAGTAAAACTTATTTTCAGTCAGACAAAAACGATTATACATGAAAATGTATAAAACTTAATTGCATTTTCAGTAGTAAAACTCTATTTAAGTCAGACAAAAAGTATAAAAATTCAAAGAGTTGAAAAATAATTGTAGTTTCAGTAGTAAATCTTATCTTTATTCAAACAAAAATAGTTAAAATTCAAAAGGAAATTAAAAATATAATTGTACTTTCACTAGTGAAACTATATATTTTAGTGAGAAAAAAATAGTTAAAAATCAAAGTAGATAAAGAATAATGTCGTTTCAGTAGTAAAACTAAATTTTAGTCAGACAAAAACAGTTATATATCAAAATATATAAAAAAAATGTTATAATCATTTAATCGCATTTAATGATTGCATTTTCAGTAATAGAACTCTACTTAAGTCAGACAAGATCTATTAAAAGTTAAAGTAGATTAAAAATAATTGTATTTTCAGTAGTAAAACTTATCTTTAGTCAGACAAAAATGGTTAAAAATCAAATTAGTTAAAAAATAATTATACTTTTAGTAGTAAAACAATATTGAAGTCAGACAAGAACTATTAAAAGTCAAAGTAGATTAAAAATAATTATAGTTTCCAGTAGTAAAATTTATTTTTAGTCAGACAAAAAAGTTAAAAATCAAAATAGATTAAACAACAATTGTAGTTTCAGCAGTAAAAAACTCTATTTCAGTCAGACAACTATTAAATTTAAAGCAGATTAAAAATAATTGTAGTTTCTAATAGTAAAAATTATTTTTAGTCAGACAAAAAACAGTTTAATATCAAAAAGGATAAAAAATAATTGTAGTTTCAGTAGTAAAACCCTATTTAAGTCAGACAACTATTAAATTCGAAGCAGATTAAAAAAAAAGTGTATTTTCTTGTTGTGAAACTACTTTTCAGTCAGACAAAAATAGTTAAATATATTAAAATAATAAAAATTGTTTTATTTTCAGTAGTAAAACTCTATTTTAGTCAGACAATTATTAAATTCAAAGCAGATTAAAAATAATTGTATTTTTAGTAGTAAACTGTTCTTTAGTCAGACAAATATAGTTATTTTTTAACATATTCAAGAAAAATTCTATTTTCAGTAGTAAAAGTCTATTTGAGTCTGACAAAAATATTTAAAAATTAAAATCTTTTTCAAATATTTTATTTTATCTCACCTTGTTAAACAAAAAGTTATTAATTTGTTTTTGAAACTATATATTTGTTTAATTATTAAAGATAAAATTTCATTAATATTATTAAAAAAATCAAAATAGATAAAAAAATAATTGAGGTTTCGGATCTTAAAAAAGGGCCCTTTTACCATTTAAAATCAATGCTGAAAGTGCCCTTTTAAGATCCGGCGCCTCAATTGTAGTTTCAGTAGTAAAACTTTAATCGGATCAGACCAAAAGTAATATAAAATCAATATTAAAAATAATTTTATTTTCAGTAGTTAAACTTATTTTTAGTTAGACAAAAACAGTTCTATATATATATTAAAATATGTACAAACAAAAATTCAATTTTCAGTAGTAAAAATTATTCTTAGTCAGACAGAAACAGTAATATTTCAAAATATTAAAAATTAATTGTATTTTTAGTAGTAAAACTCTAAAACTCTACTTAAGTCGGACAAAAACCATAAAAATTGAAAGAGATAAAAAAATAATTGTAGTTTAAAATTAGTAAATCTTTAATCGGATCGGACAAAGAATAGTTTAAAATCAATATAAAAAATAATTTTGTTTTCAGTAATTATTATTTTAGTCAGACAAAAACAGTATAAAAAAAATAATTCTTTTTTCTGTAGTAAAACTTTTTATGTCAAACAAAGTCGAATGAATTTTTAATGAAAATCGTATAATTATAATTTCAGTAGTAAAACTTTTTTTCGTCAGCCAGAAATAATTTTATTAATTCTCGATCAATTTCAATTATTAACCATAGGTATAGAGAAACCAGAATTATAAAAATCAATGGTGGCAATAAATTTGAATTTCATCAATAAGAGCAAAAAGTTGGGAAAAACGATTAACTATCAAAGTTCGTTCGAGGATTTGCTCCCTTGCCAAAGAAGCATAATGTGTACAATGATTGTGACTCGTTGCATTTGTTAAAATGAGACATAGATCACGTGCACACACGTGCTTTCAACATTCCATATATATACTTACTTTCTAACGGTATAAAACTAGAGCAATAAATTCTTCTCTCTTGGTCTCTTCTTTCTCATCCTCCGAAACGAAAATTGGCTCTCTAGAGGCGAGACGTTCCTTCGGGGCTAGTTGAAAAGTTTTTCGAGGTAGGTAACCCGCGCGGGTTGAATGTGGATTTTTCGGCTGAGTTTTGTGGCCGCTTTCTATATATATAGAAGGAAGGAAGGGGGGGGGGGGTTGAAATCGTCAATTCATGTGGAGGCACGCTTCTAAGCGTACATTTTAAGTCTTGAGACTTGCAGACGTGGTCTGCAAAACGCGTTTGTCAGTGTGTTGCATACACACGTATATATATAGTCCTCTGATCTCGAAAAGAAAACTTATTTCCAAAAGAAACGATGCGAGAGCAAACAAGTAAAATGAAATTGAGTTTCGAAAAATTTGCTCTCGAATTTTTTTTTCTTTATTCATGATGTAAAATTGTATGTATTTGTATATATTGAAAATTATTTTCTACAGAGATTTTATAATATCCGTGAAATAATTTCGAATAATATTTTCTAGAGAACTATTTTTTTCTTCGCATATATATTTAGAAAGAAATGAAGATATATTTATTTGCCGTTCGATGAAAATATATTCTGAATGGAGTAATGGTCCATGTGTATAAAATGAAAATAAGTGGTGGAAATAAGACAAGGGGAGAAAAGCTATTGGCTGGACTGATTCTTCTTCAACTTCATAATCGTCAACGATTTTTGACAGGGGCATTTTTTACAATTTGGATGAGAAAATTCCTTTTCAGGGTTTCGAAGACAATGATTTTGGAAATTCAACAACTTGGAAGAATATTTTTTGGAAAACATGAAGATATCGATGACTCCGAGTCTTTGACTCGGAGTGATCGATATCTACACGTTTTAGAATAATTCAAAATGACCAAGGGGAAAAATCATTATTTTATTTTATAAACTGAAAAAAAATTATTTGATTCAAATAACCGATTACTTGACAATCAATTAAATATTTCATTGAATCAAATAATATTTATTAGAGTCAAATTAAATGGTAAATATTTGCTTCAAATACGTAAAATAATTCGTTCAAATACCATTTAATTGACTCCAATTAATATTATTTGATTCGAGAAAATATTTAATTGATAATAGTTAATTAATCGGTTATTTGAATAAAATAATTTTTTGTTCAGTGTAAGAATATTTTTACTGTAATTTCATTAAAATTATTTTCATCAAAATTCAATTATTATTATTATATTATTATTATAATAATAATTAGTTCAATTATTATTATCTACGATTTTTATTATTTATGAAAATAATTGTATTTTTTTTTGAAGATGTTTATTAAAATAATAAATATCGTAAATCATTGAATGGAAGGCAATTTTTGAAAATATTTAAAATTTTGACAAAATTTTAATAAAATTTTTGAAAATAGTTGAGTTTTGGCAAAGAACTTTATTATTTATAAATTATAAATATAATTGAAATTTTTTTTTATTTTTGAAAATAATTGAATTTCTACGAAGAATTTTATTACTTTGGAAAATAATTGGATTTTTCTGGTGAATATTTTTTTTTATAAAAATAATTGCATTTTGATAAAATTTCTGAAAATAATTGAATTTCTCGAAAGAATTAAATGTTTGCGTAGGAATTTTATCAAAATTTGTTTAAAATAATTTAATTCTTTTAGAAAATTTTATTGAAATAGTAGGTATTGAAAATTATTCAATATTGAGGAAAATTTTTGAAAATAATTGAAATTTTGCCAAGGATTTTATTACATTTTTTAAAAATAATTGAATTTCAAAAAAGAATTTTTATATTTATCAAGATATAATTGAAATTTTGATGACAAATTTTTAAAAAATGTATCATAATTGAAAATAATTGAATTTTTGCAATCTAAAATTTTAACAGAAATTCATTTTCAATTTAATGTTTATTAGAAAATTCTACGAGAATTAAATTATTTAAACACAAAAATTAATAATTGATTGAATAATTGAATGTATTCTTAGAAGCGAATTCTCATAAAGAATTTTATCAAAGATTTTGTAAATAATTGAATTCTTTCGAGAAAATTAAATAAAATTTTAATGAATAAGAACATTTTCAAAGAAATTCGATTAAAATTGAATTAAAAATAATTGAAATTCTGCATTAAGTTTTATTAATTATGAAAATAATTGAATTATTAAATTTTGTAAAAAATTTGTAAATAATTGAATTGTGATATTTTTAGTATTTATGATAATAATTTAAATGTTTGCGTAGAATTGTATTAAATATTTTTTTAAATAATTGAATTCTTTTGGTGATTTTTATTAATAAAATAGTAAACATTGAATATCGTTGAATTGAGGAAAATTTTTGAAAATAATTGAAATTTTGCCAAAAGTTTTAAAAAAAATTGTTGAAAATAAGTGAGTTTTGGAGAAGAACTTTATTATTTATAAAGATAATTGCAATTTTTGGGAAATTGTTTTTTTATTTTTGAAAATAATTGAATTTTTGCGAAGAATTTCATTACTTTTGGAAAATAATTAGATTTTTCTAGTGAATATTGCTTTTTATAAAAATAATTGCATTTTGCGAAGAATTTTAATAAAATTTCTGAATATAATTGAATTTCTAAAAAGAATTTTGATATTTATCCAAATAATTCAATTATTCAAAGAATTGCACTAAAATTTTTGAGATATAATATTAAATATATTTTTGAAAATTCAACTGATTTGATTAGAATTGAAATTAAAACTGTTTAACAAAATTACTGCAACAGAATTATTAATTAGAATGAAAAATTCATATTTTCAAAGATTTTAATTTGAAACTTTTTCAAAATTTAATTATTTCTTCAAAAAATAAATTATTAGAATTTATTTTAAGAATTTTTTTTAATTCTTAAGAATAAGTAAATTTTTCGAGGAATACGACAAAAATAGTATTAGATAAATATAAGTGAAATTCTACGATGATTCTTATTATTTACGAAAATAATTTAATCCCTGTAAAGATTTTATTATTTATGAAAATAATTGAATTATTAAATTTTTAAAAAATTCGTAAATAATTGAACTGTGATATTTTTAGGATTTATGATAATAATTTAAATGTTTGCGTGGAATTGTATTAAATATTTTTTTTAAATAATTGAATTCTTTTTGAGATTTTTATTAAAATAGTAGATATTGAAAATCGTTGAATTGGGGAAAATTTTTGAAAATAATTGAAATTTTTCCAAGAAAATTATTAAAATTTTTGAAAATAATTAAACTTTGTACAATAATTTTATTATTATATTTATAAGGATAATTAAAATTTTGAAGGAGAATTTTTTTTTAATTTATTGAACATAATTGAATTTCTGCAATTAATTATTATTTCTAAATAATTGAATTCTTTCGACAAATTTTAATAAAATTTTTAAGAATAATTACATTTTCCAAAGAATTCGATTAAAATTGTATTAAAAATAATTGAAACTCTGCGATGAGTTTATTTATTTTTGAAATAATTTTTTCCATTACTTTTAATAAAAATCCCTTTAACTAAAGCAATATTAGTCAGAAACATGTTTTTACTCTCGTGACATTTTTTTCCTCTCACTCTTATTCATGAACTCCCCAGTCCGTTTGATTATATGACCTTTCTTTCTTTCTCTCTCTCTCTCTCTCTTTATTCCTCCTTTTTTTATACATAAGACACAGAAAAAAATTGTCGTCAAAAGAAAACCCTTGGCTATGACATTTAAAAGCCACAGTTCTGTGATTGCAACTTCAAAGTCGCAGCTCCGAGGGAAATTAGTTGGCAGATAGAATACTGTTGCAAAAAGAAAATTCTTAAAGAACGAATCTCTTTTCCTAGTTTCGATATCCAAAGGAGAGAAAATTTTTCCTCACAAGAAGCGAAATTGCTTTTGACGACGACTACGACTACAAACTACTACGACGACAACGACAACGACGACGACGACGGTACATGATAGAGTTAATATTCAAATTTTAATTTACGAACATTCTCTTTTCAAGTATTAGTAGTTGTATATACACATATTATATGAAATTAGAAATTGTTTGCACTTGTTAAATATACAAAATATATACAAAGAGTAACAGCGAGAGAGAGAGAGAGAGAGAGAGAGAGAGAGAGAGAGAGAGAGTTAAAGAGCTTCTTACTAAACTGGGCTTTTGCACGTTAATAAATATCATGAATACAAACGACGAACTCGCGCGATGAAGTTAAAGTAATTTTAAACACATGGAGCAAGAAGTTTTTGAACAAAAATATGGCGCTAGAGGCGTGAGAGAAATTAATGGATTTCAGCAACCTAACAAAGTATTATTAATATCACACTAAATTAACATCGTTCGAAACAAATGACTTGCGCTTTTAATGGTTTCGTGAAAGCAACAGAAAGCTTTTATAGAACTTTCTTTTACAATTAAATGCAATTTAGAATGGGGAAAAAAAAATTTCTCTCATTTGAAGAAGTGTTCTCTCTAAATATCGGAATTAGCAAAAATTTTACTGAAAGAGTTAGAAATTAAATATTTGGCTAATGAATTTTTTATTCTATTTTAATATTTTCCTAACTTCTGAATATTTCTGCTTTGTAATATTTACTATTTCAAGAATAAATTTTTAAATATTTTTGGAAGACTTCAATAGAGTTTTTACCACTAAAAATAGAATTTTTTTTTAAATATTTTAATATATAACTGTTTATGTCGGACTAAAATGGAGTTTTACTACTAGAAATAGAATTATTTAAATCTACTTTAACTTAAAATATTTTTTGACTGACTAAAAATAAGTTTTACTACTGAAAGTACAATTATTATTAATCTTTCGGAATGAAAAAAAGATTTCCCTTATATGAAGAAATTTTATAATTTTCGGAGAAAATTTTACCTATTCTGAAGTCGATTTTTGCGTTTTCTAATTCTTGTCAAACTTAAATAAAGTTTTTTTTTTTTTTTTAATAAAATTTTTAATCAATTTAACTTTTAACTATTTTTGTCTGACTCTAATTGAGTTTTACTACTGAAACTGCAATAATTTTTTATCTCTTTAAATTTTTATAGTTTTTATCTGACTTAAGTAGAGTTTTACTACTGAAATTATAATTATTTTTTATCTATTTTGACACTTATTTTTTTGTCTGACTAAAAATAGTTTTTACTACTGAAACTACAATTATTTTTTATCTTTTTGAATTTTTATAGTTTTTTTTTAATGTATAACTGTTTTTGTCTGACTAAAGATATTTTTACTACTGAAAATACAATTATTTTTAATTCATTTTGATTTTTAACTATTTTTGTCTGACAAAAGATAAGGTTTACTACTGAAACTACAATAATTTTTTATATATTCTAATATATAACTGATTTTGCCTGACTAAAAACAGTTTTTACTACTGGAATTAAAATTATTTTTTATTTATTTTGAAATATTACGGTTTCTGTCTGATTAAAAATAATTTCTATTACTTAAAATAGAATTTTTGTTAAAAATAATTTAATATTTTTATCTGACTAAAAATAAGTATTACTACTGAAAATACAATTATTTCTTATACATTGTGATTTTTAACTATTTTTGTCGGACTGAAGATAAGTTTTACTACTGAAACTACGATTATTTTCTATGAATTTTGATTTTTAGGTTAATTTGACTGACGAAAATTAAGTTTTACTACTGAAACTGCAATTCTTTTTTAATTTACTTTGATTTTTAATTATTTTTGTCTAAGCCAAATAGTGTTTTACTACTAAAACTACAATTATTTTTCATCTACTTTGATTTTAAACTATTTTGGTCTGACAGACATAGAGTTTTACTACTAAAACTATAATTATTTGTTATCTATTTTAATTTTTCTTTGTGTGACTAAAAATTTTATTACTAAAACTATAAAAATATTTTAACTACTTTTGTCTGACTAAAAATATGTTCTACTACTGAAACTACAATTATGTTTTATATATTTTGATATATATATAATTGTTTTTGTCTGACTAAAAATTTGTTCTACTACTGAAACTACAATGATTTTATATTTGTTTGATGTTTAACTGTTTTTGTTTACATGTAATAGAGTTTTATTACTGAAACTACAATTACATTGCATCTACTTTGACTTTCAATAGCTTTTGTCTGACTTAAATAGTGTTTTTACTACTGAAACTACAATTATTTTTTATCTATTTTGTTGTCTAACTTTAATGGACTTTTACTAGTGAAACTAAAATTATAAAATTATAATAGTAAAACTTATATTTTCCGACAGACAAAAATAGTTCACCTACTAAAACTACAATTTTTCTTATGTATTTTGATTTTATATAATTATTGTCTGACTTAAATTGAGTTCTACTACTGAAAATACAATAATTTTTATATATTTTGAAATATAACTATCAATGTCTGACTAAAAATAAGTTTTACTACTAAAACTACAATTATTTTTTATCTATTTTTATTTTTAAACATTTTTGTCTGACTAAACATAAGTTTTACCACTGACAGTACATTTATTTTTAATCTTCTTCGTCTTTTAGTAGTTTTTGGCTGACAAATAGAATTTTACTACTGAAACTACAATTATTTTTTATCTATTTTGTTTTCTATCTACTTTTGTCTGACTAAAATTAAGTTTTACTACTCAAACTATAATTATTTTTTATCTATTTTTTTTCTCGTACTTAATATTTCGTTACTACAACTAAAAACGTTTTTTTTTAACTATTTTTATTTTTAAATATATTTGTCTGACTTAAATAGAAACATACTACTGAAATTACAATTATTTTTATATATATTCATTTAGTTATTTAACTATTTTTCGAATAAATGATATGCCTTGAAAATAATAAGTAATTTTAAACATTTTAGTTTCAAAAAAAAATTGTTTGTCAAATATTTGAAAGTTTATAAATAATTTTACTTTTATAAATAATTAAACATTAAAAGGTAATATTTTTTAAATTCAGGGCAGAACGACAAAATTTTGTCTGGAAATCACGGGAAGATCAAATTTAAGTATAAAAATCTGTTTCTGCTTTCTGTTTTTCTGAGGATATCAAATTGAGACAAAAAGCGAATCAAAAGTTTTTTGATTTCTTTTTTGTCTCAATTTGATATTTTAAAAAAATGTGGTTTTCATATTTAAATTAAAAAAATAAAATTATATTGATTTCCACATTTTCAAATTTGTAGAGCTTTTGATTTTGAACAATCAGAGAAAATGTAATGATTTAAAATGAAGTTGGATGATTAATCTTAAGGTGAAACCACATGGACTAGTGACATTTCCGTGGTTTTGTGTACTCGAGACTTTCGACAAGAGTGGCCGGGAATTTCCTGGAAAATTGGATGGAGAACGTTGCCCAAGGGCTGAACGATGTTTCACGTTTACCGTGTATAACGCATTCGTGGTTTTGATTCTCTCTCTTATCTTCCCTTGAATCCCGCACCCATGCTATCGCGCACGTTGCAATTCGATTGAAAGTTCGTTAATCTTCGGTAGACCATCAAGTCATTTCATTTACTTGCACTTGAAGCGAACTGACGAGATTTCTTTTTATCACAAAAAAAAAATGCATTCACTTTTTTTTTTTTGCTCATTTTTCCACTCTACAAAATTAGAGAATGCTTAATAATTTTCGTATACATTCATTTGCCGATTGGAATTTGATATTTTATTTATATAAAATTCCTTATGGATTAATATATTCTATTAAACTTAAAATCATATGGCTAAGAAATATAATTCATAAGTTTTGAAAGTTCAAATAAGAGAAATATTTTTTATTACATTTTCCTAAACTATGACAGCAATAAAAATTAGAAACTTCAATTTTATATTTAGAAACTTAATAATTTTTTTTAATAGCACCGCAAATTGGAAAATAAATTCAATTTGAAGAAGAAAAAAATTAATTTCTTTCACGTTTAGAATTCTATAATGCAAAAAATTATTTAAATATTTAGCGAAGAATAAATAAAAATCCGTGAATTTAATTTCAAATTGTATATAACAGAATTAAAAAAAGAATATAAAATAAAATATAAAAAAAACCAGAGGGAGAGGAAAAAATGATTTTCGTATTGCGATGAAGATGTCACGTGTATTAAATTAGAAAAGAGGGAAAAATATATTGAGCATTTGAAAAGAAACGATTGGTATTATGTTTATCCTATAGTAGAGATTTGAAGATTTAGTTGGTGTGACAAATCTTTATTGACTGCCATTTACCTTTTATTCGAAAATAATTTATAAGGCGTATAAAATAATAAAGTGGAGAGATTTTTTCAGTGAAAGACTGTCAATATTAATTAGACCTTTTATATTTAAAAAAAAAAACAAAATATATGCATTAGAGAATCCATTTATTCTCTTATCGTATATTTTTATAGGTAAATTTAAAAAGTAAATTCATTTAAAAAAAGGGATTGTGAAAATATTTTTAAAAAATATTTTTAACAATATTTTTAACAATATTTTTAAAAATATGAGACTAAAAACACAATTTTTAAATAAACTGCGTTCTCTCTACGAACGTCTATTGCAAAAGCATTAAATGTATACAAAAATCAAGTAACAAAAAAAATTAGTGAATGCTTTTTGGATTAATAGTTATTTTTAATGGTTTTTTACTTTTTTTTAGTATTTACTAGTTTCTTTACACTGGAAAAAATTTATTTGATTTAAATGAAATATTAATTGTTTATTATCTATTGTCTATTGTATTTTGTGACAAATTTAATTTGTATGAAATAATTATATATAATTATAATTATAAATATAAATAATTATATAATAATTAGTTTCAGTAGTAAAACTGTATAAGAGTCAGACAAAAACTATTTAAAGTCAAAGTAGATTACAAATAATTGAAGTTTCAGTAGTAAAACTGTATTCGAATCAGAAAAAAATAGTTATAAATCTAAACAGATAGAAAATAATTAAATTTTCAGTAGTAAAACTCCATTTAAGTCAGACAACTATTCAATTTAAAGCAGATTAAAAATAATTTTACTTTCAATAATAAAACTTATTTTTAGTCAGGCAAAAATAGTTAAAATCTAAATTAATAGAAAATATTTGTATATTCAGTAGTAAGACTCTACTTGAGTCAGACAAAAACTAAAATAATTCAAAGAGATAAAAAATAATTGTAGTTTCAGTAGTAAAAACTATTTTTAGTCAGACAAAGATATTTAAAAATTAAATTAGTTAAAAAAATAATTTTAGTTTCAGTAGTAAAACTCTATTTAAGTCAGACAAATAATGTTAAAAAAATGTATAAGAAAAGAATTTATTTAATCTCACCTTGTTAAACAAACAATTAATAATTTGTTTTTGAAACTTTATTTTTGTTTATATATTAAAGATAAAATTTAATTAAAATTATTTAAAAAGCAAAATAGATAAAAAAAAATTGTAGTTTTAGTAGTAAAACTCTATTTAAGTCAGACAAAAACTATAAAAATTCAAAGTGATTAAAAATAATTGTAGTTTCAGTAGTAAAAACTATTTTTAGTCAGACAAGAAAAATAAATGTCAAAAAATAATTGTAATTTCAGTAGTAAAACTCTACTTAAGTCAGACAAAAACTTTAAAAATTGAAAGAGATAAAAAATAATTTTAGTTTCAGTAGTAAAAACTGTTTTTAGTCAGACAACAAATAAAAAATGTCAAAATAGGTAAAAAAAATAGTTGTAATTTCAGTAGTAAAACTCTATTTAAGTTAGACGAAAATATTTAAAAATCGAAATAGATAAAAAAAATTTTACTTTCAGTAATAAAACTGTATTTGAGTCAGAAAAAAATCTATTTAAGGTCAAAGATTAAAAATAATTATACTTTTAGTAGTGAAACTTATTTTTAGTCAGGCAAAACATATTTTAAGTTAAAGCAGATTAAAAACTGAAAAATAGTTACAATAGTAAAACTCTATTTTAGTCACACATAAATTATAAAAATTCAAAGATTTAATAATATATTCTTTAACGTGAATATATTATTCAATATTCTTTGAAATTCTTTGAATTTTATTGTTCAAAGATTTAAAAAATTATTGTACTTTTATTAGTAAAACTTGTATAATTGTGCTTTCAGTAGTGAAGCTCAATTTGAGTCAGACAAAAATAGTTATATATCAAAATATATGGAAAATTATTGTATTTTCAGTAGTGTAACTAGTTTTAAGTCAAACAATAACTATAAAAATTAAAAAACATAAGAAATTATTGTATAGCTTCGGTAATGTAACTTAATTGTAGTCAGACAAAAATAGTAAAAATTTAAATTGATATGAAATATTTGTATTTTCAGTAGTAAAACTCTACTTGAGTCAGACAAAACATATTTTAAGGCAAAGTAGGTGAAAAATAATTGTAGTTTCAGTAGTAAAAACTGTTTTAGTCAGACAAAAAAATATATGTCAAAATAGATAAAAAAATAACTGTAGTTTAAGTAGAAAAACTTATTTTTAGTCAGACATAGATAGTTATATTTCAAAATATATAAAAATTATTGTATTTTCAGTAGTAAAACGCTATTTAAGTCAGAAAAAATTTATAAATATTCAAAGAGATAAAAAATAATTGTAATTTCAGTAGTGAAATTCTACTTAAGTCAGACAAAAACTATGAAAATTGAAAGAGATAAAAAATAATTTTAGTCTTAGTAGTAAAAACTGTTTCTAGTCAGACAAAAAATACTTAATAGTTAAATTAATCAAAAATAATTACAGTTTCAGTAGTAAAACTTATTTTTCGAAAGACAAAAAACAAAAATCAAATAAATTTTGAAAATATGTTTAAGTAGTTCAGTAGTTAAATTCTACTTTAGTCAGACATAAACACTTATATATTAAAATATTTAAAAAATTCTATTTTCAGTAGTAAAACTCTATTTAAGTCAGACAAGAATATTTAAGAATCGTGATAGATAAAAAAAATTGTTATTTTCAGTAGTAAAACTCTATTTGGATCAAACAAAAATAGTTTAAAATCAAAAGAGAAAAAAATTGTATTTTCATTAATAAAATCTAATTTAAATCAGACAAAAAAAAATTATTATTCATTTGTAAAATTTATTTTAATAAAATATTTCGAAAACTTTTTTCACAAATAAAAGCAGAATTTACAAATTGAGCACTGCCCGCCAGATAATAAGTGTTTATCTTTCTTCATAAAGAATCTGTAATTTATATTTGCCTACTGTATGTAAAGCCTTTCAAATCATTTTTAATCCTAACGTGTTCTGCGTTCATAAATTTTATAAATTCTATAATTCATCTATAGACTCCAACGTGGAAATATTTTCGACAAAAATTTTATTGAATGACTCTCAAAAAATTCCCGAGAATTTTGCTCCCCCACTATAATAATATTACTCACAAATATTTCCCAGAGAATGAAAATTTACAAAATAGTAAAAAATTTCTCTGAAAACTTACGAAAAATTTCGGGCAAAATCCCCGCAAAAATATTTCCAATTTAAACATAAACGGATTTTACACTTTGCGGACTTTAGAATAATGAAATTTGCGAAATAAAATAAAAAGTTTTTATATAAAACAATTTCCTTACGGTTCAAAGAGTGTAAGAAGAATTTTATTATTAAATACTAAAAAAAAAAGAATTCTTTCAATTGACTGATTTTTTTGATTGATGATCTTTTGAAAATTGAAATACAAATTTCACAGAACCAAAAGAAACTTGAAAACGTGATCTGCATTTACTTTTATATTCCTCTTTTTAAATAACAAAAAAAAATAGATTTCGAGGTTTTATTCAATCAGCAAATTCCCAAAAAAAAAGTCTTTCGATTTTGTGATTGCTTCCGATAAACCTCAAAGTGATTTTTTTTTTATCGGTTTAATCCGGAAAAGTCAGCGTTGTGCAGGAGCCTGCGTTATCAGTAGGTAATTTATCAACAGCCTTGTGACACTTTATTTCACAATAATCTGCGATTGATCTGCGTTCGAGCAACGCGATTCCATATTGCTTTTGGATTAGTAGATTTGTTCCCAATATATGTGCGAGCAAATGTAGTCATTTTACGACTATCGCCTTTGAATTACACAAAAGTTCGAAAAAGGTTCACCCCCATGGTAAACGCCTTCAAAGCAGAGACGACTGAGTAAACTGCTCGGTTTTTTGCAATTGGAAACTCTACTATGTATTTTATAGACACGTTTTATACATATCTATAGATATAGATATATGTATATAAGTTTCGTGTATATGCAAAATTTTTCGAGACAGTTTCTCTCTTCGACAGTGATCATATATGTAAACTTTTTTCCTGATATTTCGCGAATTCAACCCACGTTTTTTTTTTCATTTTAAAATTCTGTTAAAAAATTTTATGGACTTTTTTTTTGTTAAAATTTATGTCTGCATTTCTTTCTTTTTTTGTTGATATTTCTTATTTATATTAAAAGAATTTTTAAATTAAAAATTAAATATTAAGAAAATTAAATATTAATTAACGAGAGAGACAGTCAAAAAATGTTGTAGAATTTTATTATAGATTTTATTACAGATAATTTTTTAATAGATTAAAATTTAATTATAATGAACTAGCAAACAATTTGCGCGCGGCTTACTTTTTCCTTCATTTTTTTAAAAATAAAATTAGTAATTTTAAAAATAATAGAATTTAAAAATTTTCTAATTCCAATTTTTGTTTTAAAACACTAAATAAAATTTAATTTTGGAGAAATTACATATAATTGCAGAAATTCAATTATTTTCAAGAATGACAATAAAATTCTTGCCCTAGTTTCAATTATTTTCAATATCTACAATTTTAATAAAATTTTCCCAAAAAAGACTTCAATTAGGTATTTGAAAAAAAAATTTAATAAAATTGTACACGAACATTTAATTATTTTCAAAAATAATAAAAATTCCACAGGAATTTAATTATTTTCAATTTTTTTTTATTAATTTCTTCGCAATAATTCAATTATTTTTATACAATTTCAATTATTATAAATTTATTAGAAAACATGAAGATATCGATCACTCCGAGTCTTCGACTCGGAGCAATCGATATCTTCATGTTTTCTAATAATTCAAAATGAAAATAATTGAATTATTAAATTTATAAAAAATTTGTAAATAATTGAATTGTGATATTTTTAGTATTTATGATAATAATTTAAATGTTTGCGTAGAATTGTATCAAATATTTTTTAAATAATTGAATTCTTTTGGAGCTTTTTATTAAAATAGTAGATTTTAAAAATCGTTGAATTGAAGAAAATTTTTGAAAATAATTAAATTTCGGAGAAGAATTTTATTACTTTGAAAAATAATTGGATTTTTCTAGTGAATATTTTTTTTTTTATAAAAATAATTGCATTTTGCGAAGAATTTTGATAAATTTTCTGAAAATAATTGAATTTCTAGAAAGTATTAAATGTTTGCGTAGGAATTTTATCAAAATTTGTTTAAAATAATTTAATTCTTTTAGAAAATTTTATTGAAATAGTAGGTATTGATAATTATTCAATTGAGGAAAATTTTTGAAAATAATTGAAATTTTGTCAAGGATTTTATTAAATTTTTTTTAATAATTGAATTTCAAAAAAGAATTTTTATATTTATCAAGATATAATTGAAATTTTGATGACAAATTTTTTAAAAATTTATCATAATTGAAAATAATTGAATTTTTGCAATCTAAAATTTTAACAGAAATTCATTTTCAATTTAATGTTTATGAGAAAATTCTACGAGAATTAAATTATTTAAACACAAAAATTAATAATTGATTGAATAATTGAATGTTTCCTAGAAGCGAATTCTCATAAAGAATTTTATCAAAGATTTTGTAAATAATTGAATTCTTTCGAGAAAATTAAATAAAATTTTTATGAATAAGAAAATTTTTCAAGAAATTCGATTAAAATTGAATTAAAAATAATTGAAATACTGCATTAAGTTTTATTCATTATGAAAATAATTGAATTATTAAATTTATAAAAAATTTGTAAATAATTGAATTGGGATATTTTTAGTATTTATAATAATAATTGAAATGTTTGCGTAGAATTGTATTAAATATTTTTTAAATAATTGAATTCTTTTGGAGATTTTTATTAAAGTAGTAAATATTGAATATCGTTGAATTGAGGAAAATTTTTGAAAATAATTGAAATTTTGCCAAAAGTCTGAAAAAATTGTTGAAAATAAGTGAGTTTTGGAGAAGAACTCTATTATTTTTAAAGATAATTGCAATTTTTGGAAAATTGTTTTTTAATTTTTTGAAAATAATTGAATTTCTGCGAAGAATTTCATTACTTTTGGAAAATAATTAGATTTTTCTAGTGAATATTGCATTTTATAAAAATAATTGCATTTTGCGAAGAATTTTAATAAAATTTCTGAATATAATTGAATTTCTAAAAAGAATTTTGATATTTATCTAAATAATTCAATTGAAACAAACATTTATTTTTTAGTAGTAGAAATTGTTTTTAGTCAGACAGAAACAATAATATTTATTATTGTTATTGATGTTTTCGAATAATTTCACAATTTAAAGAAATTCGTAAAAATGTAGCAGAACATATTTTTGAGTAACATTGTTTTCTGTATTTTATAAAAATTTAAAAAGTTTCAAGTTTATTTTCAATTAAAATTTGTAATTAACAAATAGTTATAAAATAATAATATTGTTATTGAAAAATAAAAATTATGCATAAAATGGGTAATTATTTCTTATTTCTTAATCATAAGCTTTTGAACAATTTTCTATTTTTTATAAATAAAAAGGAGAAAATTTTGCATTATTTAGATAAGTCAAACGGAATTTATTATAGAAAAAAGGATACAATAAACAAAATAGGTATATTTTTTATTTGTTAATCAAATTTTTTTTATATTTTTTAATTTCTAATATTGCTCTTTTGATATTTAACTGGTTTTGTCCGACTAAAAATGTGTTTTTGCTACTGAAACTACAATTACCAAGTTTTAATGGTTTGGTCTGACTTAAAAAAGGTTTTACTACTGAAACTACATTATTATCAATTTATTTTAATACTTTACTATTTTTGTACAATTTAAATAAAGTTTCACAGCTGTTTCATCCGACTTAAACAGCCCGTGCAGAAATTTTGACCGGGGCCATGGCACTTTGCCCGATCTGGCCGCCCTGTCGGGACCCGGTCGGGGCCATGGGATTTCCCCCGATCTTTTCGCTACCCAGGTAGAATTCCAATACTGACTGCATTTTATTATATTAAAGCTTGTTATTTGATTATTAAAGAATGGGGAGTATTTACTTCAATATTAATGATTATTATTAATATTTTTGTAGTAAATAAACTTTTATGAGTGTCATTAAAAATGTAAATAGTTATTAGAATTGCTTTTATTGGACTAAGTTTTTAAAAAAAATATTTTTCTTATTTTCTTTCATTAATTTAGACAGACTATCTTATTTAAATTAATAATTATTTATAATTATTATTATTGTTAATAATTATTTAAACCTATACTTTATGTAACATTATTAAGAATTATACACAAAACACTTAAAACTAAGACGGAAAAATATCGCACGCACGGGGGACCGAACCCTAGACCTCGAGGACGCAAGTCGAATACACATACCGCATAGCCACGCAAGCTTGGAAGCGACCTCGCTTAAACTTCCTTTTGAATCATGGGACCGTTATATACAGTGTTATCATAATAAATTGACTGTATCATATTTATTTATAGAAAAATTATTAAAAATGTATGTTATATATATATATATATATATATATATATATATATATAAATTAATATGTTTATCATAATAATATGGTAAAAATTGTTAATTTAATTATTTATTCTATATTATTTATAATTTAACTATTTTTTAAAATAATAAAAATTTTTTCATTATTAATAATTCACAATAATACTAAAAATTATTAATTAATAATAATTTATTTTTTTGCCTTAAACATGGAATTTCAATTTAAGTGTGAAAAACAATTAAGAGTTTTTAAGAGTTATAAATGTCAAAAATAATATGTTAATATTATAACCACAAAAAAATTTAACATTTTAGGCAATATTTTTGGTTATCACCATGATAACATCGACAAATGGTTCACCTTCGACAATTGGTGCGTTTGTCCTATTGTTTTAAATTAAAGGAGAATAAATTCTTAAGACATCCCTCGAGGACAATTTTTGAGTTTTTAATTGTTTATAATTTTTATTTTCAAATTTCAATCAAAGTTAACAAATTAACACAATTTTTTAAAAACGGACGTTTATTTTCTTATTCCGTTACTGCACATGCTCTAAATCAGTTCAAATTAATCCAATATTACCAGCAGACAATTAAAAACCCATAAAGTAATATATTTCAATTGTCATAAACAACATTAATTAACAAATAGTTAACTTATGATCCTGTCCAACAGAAAATTTTTGTTGCAAATTTTCTTTTTTACTTAGGTTCTTTTAAAGAATATATGTCTTTTTTGCTTATAATATAACTTATTTAAATATTTAATATTATATATCCGTGGTCTTTTAACATTATCTAAATAAAAAAGTAAACGTGAAAAAAAAATTTTTGGTGGAAAGGAACAAAAATTAACTATTTGTTAATTAATATTATTTGTAACCATTTAAATAAGTTATTTTTTAAACAAAAAGGACACATATTTTTAAAATGAACTTAAATTAAAAAGTAGACGTGAAAAAAAATTTTTTTGGTGGACAGGAGCATAAGTTACATAACTATTTGTTATTTAATATATTGTTTATAACAATTTAAATAAGTTATTTTTTAATCAAAAAGGACAAATATTCTTTAAATAGACTTAAATTAAAAAGAAAATGTGAAAAAAAAATTTTTAGTGGAATAGGAATCAATGTTAACTATTTGTTAATTAATATTGTTTATAACAATTTAAATAAGTTATTTTATAATCAAAAAGGGCAAATATTCTTTAAATGAACTTAAATTAAAAAGAAAAGGTAAAAAAAACATTTTTTAGTGGAAAGAAATCAAAGTTAACTATTTGTTAATTAATATTGTTTATAACAATTGATATAAATTACTTTCTGTTTTATTAATTATATGGTGGTCATATTGTATTAATTTGAACTGATTCAGATCATATGCAGCAACGGAATAAGAAAATAAGCCTCCTTTTTTGAAAAATTGTATTAATTTGTTAACTTTGATTGAAAATAAAAATTATAAACAATTAAGAACTAAAAAATTGACCTTAAGGGATGTCTTAAGAATTTATTCGCCTTTAATTTAAAATAAAGAATACTGAAACCGGTTAAGAATTGTAGGCTGTAGACAGTTTTGAACAGTAAATTGTAAAAAAAATCCCATTGTGCGCTGTTTGTAGATCCTTGGGCAAACCCGGTCTGGTCCTGGTCGGGGCCACGAAGTCGGGGCCAGATCATGAAATCCCGACCGGGGCCAGGGCGGTAATCGGGAACAAAAGTGGCGATTTCTGCACGGGAGAGTTTTACTACTGGACATATATTCCACAATTTTTATTCGTTGGTCTAACTTAATGTGAATTTTACTACTGGAACTACAACTGTTATTCTCAATTTATTTTGATACTATGTTATTGTTGTCTAACTTTAATGAACTTTTACTAGTGAAACTAAAATTATAAAATTATAATAGTAAAACTTATATTTTCCGACAGACAAAAATAGTTCACCTACTAAAACTACAATTTTTCTTATGTATTTAAATTTTTTATAATTATTGTCTGACTTAAATTGAGTACTACTACTGAAAATACAATAATTTTTATATATTTTGAAATATAACTATCTATGTCTGACTAAAAATAAGTTTTACTACTGAAACTACAATTATTTTTTATCTATTTTTATTTTTCAATATATTTGTCTGACTAAACATAAGTTTTACCACTGACAGTACATTTATTTTTAATTTTTTTTTTAAAAAGTAGACTTTATACTACTGAAACTACAATTATTTTTATCCCTTTGAATTTTCATAGTTTTTTTATGACTTAAGTAGAGTTTAACTAATGAAATTACAATTTTTTTTATCTATATTGACATTTATTTTATTGTCTGACTAAAAATAGTTTTTACTCCTGAGAATACAATTATTTCTTATCTCTTTAAATTTTTATAGTTTTTATCTGACTTAAACTGAGTTTTACAACTTAAAATACAATTTTTTTTATCAATTTTAAAATATTATTGTTTCGGTTTGACTAAAAATAATTTTTACTACTGAAAACAGAATTTTTGTTTAAATATTTAAATATATAACTGTTTTTGCCTGACTAAAGATAGTTTAAATACTAAAAATACAATTATTTTTAATCTATTTTGATTTTTAACTATTTTTGTCTGACTAAGAATAGGTTTTACTACTAAAAATACAATAATTTTTGATATTTTTTAATATATAACTGTTTTTGTCTGACTAAAAACTGTGTTTACTACTGTATAACTGCAATTATTTTTTATCCATTTTGACAAATATTTTTTTGTCTGACTAAAAATAGTTTTTACTACTGAAACTACAATTATTTTTAATATATTTTGATTTTTCAATATTTTTGTCTGACTCAAATATAGTTTTACTTCTGAAAATACAATCATTTTTTATATTTTGAAAAATAACTATTTTTGTCTGACTAAAAATAAGTTTTACTACTGAAAAACAACAATATTTTTTTATCTATTTCAATTTTTAAATATTTTTGTCTGACTCAACTAGAGTTTTACTATTGAAAATTTGAATTTTTTAATATTTTAATATTAAACTTGTTTTTTTCTGAATAAAAATAAGTCTTACTACTGAAAATACAAATATTTCCTATCAAATAAGATTTATACTATTTTTGTCTGACTAAAATTAAGTTTTACTACTGAAAATACAAATATTTTTTATCTTTTTGAGTTTTTATAGTTTTTGTTTGACTTAAAATTAGTAACTAAAAATAAGTTTTGCTACTAAAAAATACAATTATTTTTTATGTATTTTGATTTTTTAATATTTCTGTCTGACTCAAATAAAGTTTTACCACTAAAAATACAATTATTTTTAATAAATTTTGATATATAACTTTTTTTGTCTGACTAAAAACAAGTTTTACTACTGAAAGTACAATTATTTTAATCTCCTTTGACTTTTAATAGTTTTTGTCTGACTTAAAAAGAATTTCACTACTGACAGTACAATTATTTTTAAGCTACTTTGATTTTTAATAGTTTTTACCTGAGGCAAATAGAGTTTTACTACTGAAACTACAATTATTTTTTATTAATTTTGTTTTTTAAATATTTTTGTCTGACTCAAATAGTTTTATTTCTGGAAATACAATTATTTTTTATATATTTTGAAATATGACTGTTTTTGTCTGACTAAAAATATGTTTTACTACTAAACACTACAATTGTTTTCCATTAAATTTTACATTTAACTTTTTTTGTCTTACTAAAAATAAATTTTACTATAAAGCTACAATTATTCTATATTTGTTTGCTATTTAACAGTTTATGTCTGACTTAAATAAAAGTTTACTACTAAAGATACAATTGTTTTTAATCTACTTCGATTTTTTGTTATTTGTCTGACTTAAATAGAGTTTTACTACTAAAACTATATAATTATGTTTTTTATTTGTATTTTCAAGAATATAAATTAAAATTTAACTAAATTTTTTTTTCCTAATAAATGCCTAGGCATTTTGTTGAATTATTTATAAGAAAAAAATTTAAATTTTAAAAAAACTAAATAAATATCTTCAGCTACAAAATTTTTACTAGAATTCATGTAAAAATTCTCTAGACATATTTTAGTGAAATTTCAAATATAGAATACAGTATAAAAGTAGTAGATAAATAGAACTTTTTCAACTCGAGAGAATAATTTCAAAACAAAACAAATACTTACATATATAATCAGGAAAATGCAATAAATTCAGTCAACACTCACCTAGAACAGAAAATAAATTTTGTTTAAAAAATAAGTTAAAAAAAAATTTGCTACTAAATTAAAAAAGTTTAACCACACACTATAGTTGAAAGTACGAGAAGAATAATAAATTTAACACAACGTGTTGTGTATTTGATCCCCCATCAATTCTCCTATATTTCTACTCTGCAGTAAATATATGTAAATATCCTGGAAATTTTATATATACACAAAAAATGTATTTCTAAAATATATCTTAATATAAATGGTAATCTATTTTATTTCATAAAGATAAATATCCTTATTTATGATTAAAGTAAACGTATAAAAAAGAAGTTGTTTTTTCCTGGCAGGGCTATAAAATCGTTTATCTCTCCCTTCTTTTTTTTGTTTCACGCACAAATAAATTGTGTGCGCGAGACCCTACGATAAAATCGATAATCTCTCTAAATTTCATGTAGCGAAAAAAAATCATCATCAACCCTCCATCACGCAAAACGAATTTTAAGTATATTGTACCTACTTCAAGATTCATGGTTCGCTCAGAAAGAAATTTAACTCGAAAATCAAAATGCAGAGGTGCTTTTGAACTTTTAGAGACTTTTACTCGCAGCTCTTTAGATCAGAAACGCACTTTACTCGATCCTCAACTGATTTAACACTTCCCTCGAAGCTCTCTCACTCATTCAGAATTAGCATCTCTTGGCACATTAAAGCGATAGTTTCTTAAGGCTACACATTGTTAATTCTTTTTTTTTCCTTTAAATTGCATTTTTAGGTTAAATTGCAAAAAAATTATTGAACTATTAATTCCAATTGTTATTTGAATCAAACATTTTTTTTCCAAAGTGTATTCTTTACATACGAAATTTTTATTTATTTAAAAAAAATCAAATTTTAAATTAAATAAAAATTTGATTTATAATTTATGTAAAGAATAATTTTTTATACACTGAAGAGAGGAGATTTGTTTACATTAGTTATTTTAAAGTTAACTAATTTAGTAGAGAGTATCATAGTGAAATGTACTTTCGAAGAAGATGAGAATGGAGTGAGAAGTGGTCATGGGCATAATGGATAGGAGAGAAATTTTCCCCTCTGAGTAACTCTTCTTGCCTTTCATTAGTTAAATTTCAGCGAGATTACCCAATATCCCCTCAGTCTGTTTAAACACAAAAATCATTCGTTTATCCAGCATGTAAACTTTTACACCAATCATAATTCTATTCATCCCTTACAAATAGAAATTTATATCTCCATTTATCTCGTATTTTTATTTTCTAGTTCAAAATTGCTTTCTCTCTCTCTCTCTCTCTCTCAAAATAAAAATTTTTCATACTCAAAGAAAAAATTTTCTTACAAAAGAAAATATTTATCTAAACTTCATAAAAAAATTTATGAATTTTTTTATGCTTCTAAAATTTTAAATTTTTAAATATACACTCATAAAAAAAAAAAAATATTTGTCATACAAACTAATAAATTATTTATTTGTTTCAAAAAAATTTTATTTAGTTAAAAAAAATTTTATTTAGCTCAAATAGATTTTAATTTGATTTAAATAAATTGAATTTGGCTCAAATATATTTTGTTTTATTTAAAAAAAATTTCTTTGATTCAAATACATTTTATTTGATTTAAAAATATTTTATTTGGTTCAAGTAAATTATATTTAATTTAAAGAAATTATATTTTTGGTGCAAACAAATTTTTATTTAGATCAAGAAATTTTATTTTTGGTGGAAAAAAATTTTTACTTGGTTCAAGAAATTTTATTTCTTCTTTTTTAAATTTCTTATTTTTATTAAATCAAAGAAAATTTCATAAAGCAAATATATTTTATTTGGTACAAACAATTTATATTTGATTCAAGGAATTTTATTTCTTCAAGAAAATATAATTTATTTAATGCAAATAGATTTTATCTGATTTTAACAAATTATATTTGGTTCAAAAAAACTTCATATCATTTGATTCAAACAATTTATATTTGGTTCTAGAAATTTTATTTCGTTCAAGTAAAAATTTTATTCGTACTAAATAAAATATTTTTTTGAAAATTTGAACCAAATAAATTTTTTTTAACGAAATATAATTTATTTGATTCAAACAATTTATATTTGGTTCAAAGAATTTTATTTCGTTCGAATAACAATTTTATTTGTGCTAAATAAAATTTATTAAACCAAATAAAATTTTTTGAACGAAATATAATTTAAACCAAATAAAATGTCTTGAAGCAAATATAATTTATTTGGTTCAAGGAATTTTATTTCGTCCAAATAAAAATTTTATTCCGTCCAAATAAAAATTTTATTTGTACTAAATAAAATTTTTATTTCTACTAAATAAAATTTTTATTTCTACTAAATAAAATTTTTGTTTGTAAAAATAAAATTTTTGTTTAAAACAAGTAAAAAAAATTTCATCACCTTGAATGTTAACAATTTTACTGAAATTAATAATTAAACCATTTTTTCAAAAATTAAAAATAAAAAATATAGTTTATAATCGAAAATGCAATCTAAAGTGTAGTATAAACTTCATAAAAAAATTTAAGAATTTCTTTATGCTCCTAAATTTTTGAATTTTTAAATATTCACTCCCAAAAAAATTTTACTTGGTTTAAATAAATTTTATTTTATTTAAAAAAAATTGTGTTTGGCTCAAATATATTTTATTTTGAATTAAAAAAAATTTCTTCGATTCAAATACATTTTATTTTATTTAAAAAAAAATTACTTTAAATAAATTTTATTCAATTTAAAAATATTTTATTTTGTTAAAGTAAATTATATTTGATTTAAAGAAATTATATTTTCGGTGCAGAAAATTTTTTATTTGATTCAAACAATTTATATTTGGTTCAAGGAATTTTATTTCTTTTTTTCTAAATTTTTTATTTAAATTTCTTTTACTTCTTTAAATTTCTTATTTTTATTAAATCAAATAAAATTTCATAAAGCAAATATATTTTATTTGGTACAAACTATTAATATTTGATTCAAGGAATTTTATTTCTTGAAGGAAATATAATTTATTTGATTCAAGTAAATTATATTTGATTTAAAGAAATTATATTTTTGGTGCAAACAAATTTTTATTTGGTTCAAACAATTTATATTTGGTTCCTGAAATTTTATTCCGTTCAAGTAAAAGTTTTATTTGTACTAAATAATTTTTTTTTTTTTTTTTTTTGAATGTTTGAACCAAATAAAATTTGTTAAACGAAATATAATTTAAAACCTAACAAAACTTCTTGATGAAAATATAATTTATTTGATTCAAACAGTTTATAATTGGTTCAAGAAATTTTATTTTGTTAAATTAACAATTTTATTTATGCTAAATAAAACTTCTTTATAATATTTGGTTCAAGGAATTTATATTTAAATATTAAAGCAAATAAAATTTCTTAAAGTAAATATAATTTATTTGGTGCAAATAAATTTTATCTTATTTAAACAAAAATATATTTAGTTCAAAAAAAATGTTGAATTAAATTTTTTGTATTAAATAAAGTTTGTATTTGATAATTTGAACCAAATAAAATGTCTTCAAGCAAATATAATTTATTTGGTTCAAGGAATTTTCTTTTGTTCAAATAAAAATTTTATTTGTACTAAATAAAGATTTTTTTGTACTAAATAAAGATTTTTTTGGTACTAAATAAAATTTTTATTTGTACTTAATGAAATTTTTGTTTGTAAAACTAAAATTTTTGTTTAAAACAAATAAATAATTTTGTAGACTCTGTGACAAATAAACTTTTATTTGCCTCAAATAAATAAAATTTTGAATTTGAATAAAACATTTCCCTATGTGAACACCGATATTTTTATCACTACAACTTTTAATTTTCATTTTATCATAAAAAATATTATTCTGCATATTAAAAAAATTTATTTTCAAAAAAGGAGAAAATTTCCATTAATTTTCACTTCAATATAACAATTTTTGAAAAAATTAAAGCAGAAAAAATTTATCATTCCCTTGAACGTTAACAATTTTACTGAAATTAATAATTAAACAATTTTTGAAAAATAAAATCACTAAAAATTTAAATAATTAAAAAAAAGTAGAAGAGGGAAAATTCTTCTATATAAAAATATTTACACTTTCAAAAAACGAAAATCGAAAAAGTAATAAAAAATGAAGTATAAATATAATTTTAATTCCAACGTAAGTATTTAAAAATAAAGTGGTAAAGTGAATATTTACAGACAGACATTATTTATATATTCTATATACTATATATATATGTATATAATTCGTGCACTCTAAATTTTCCGAAGTCCAATCACGTATCGGTTATTGTACTGTTTGGGTGCAAATTGAAATTGGTCATTTGCAAATCGATTTTATCCAATGACCGGAAATTCGTTCAACAAGATATACACATATAATTGTGCTTGTAGATTCATCGGAAAGACCGTTTAATTGTTGATCAGCAAAACGCGATAACAACACCATTTATATATAATATATACTATTATTATACATATATATTTGTACATTCTCATTCGAATTTATATATATATGTTACCGGTAAAACCCGAAGTCCAGGCATTTTGCGAAATGCCTAGACAAATCGGGAAATACCTAAAATCTTAGGTATTACTCAAATTTCCTGGACATTTTTAGGTATTTTCCGAATTGCCTAGGCATTTTCGTAAATTTCCTAGGCATTTCGCGAAATGCCGAAGTCGATTTAGGCAAATTGAAAAATTTATTGAAACCTTAATTGTGAACATATATTTTTTGCTGGTTATTTGTTGCAGCATGTCAAACTTACGGGATTTTCGCCGTAGATTACGAATCTGTAAGTTAAATTGTCCCATCACGTCTCAATTTTGAGAAAAACGGGGTCCAAGTGTCAAAATATCCCATTTTTAGCACTTTTTGAAGCACTATAAAAAAAAGAACGCGACGTGATAGAAAGCTCAAATATGTCTTAAATGAGAGCTCGAACCCTCAACTTTAAAATCTAAAAACAAAAAACTATGTAGAAATAACTCAAAATTGTGGTGAACAACTTTTTACCGCGTGCGCGCCCATCAGCTATTATTTTAGTTAGCGATCATATAGGGTAAATTAATAAAAAGTTGTTCCCCACAATTTTAAGTTATTTCTACTTGGCTTTTTGCTTTTGGATGTTAAAGTTGAGGGTTCGAGCTCTTATTTAAGACATATTTGAGCTTTCTATCACATCCCGTGTAGAAATTTCGCTGGGGCCCTGATCAGGGCCGGATAGGGCCGACCTATTAGGGAATGAAACGCCGCGCCCGATGTGGCCCTGATCAGGAAATCCACATTTTCTTGTCGCCCCGATCTGGCCCTGATCGGGCGCGGCGTTTCATTCCTTACTATGGTCCTAGTAGGGCAATTTCTACACGGGATCGCGTTCTTTTTTATAGTGCTTCAAAAAGTGCTAAAAATGGCATATTTTGATACTTTGACCCCGTTTTTCTCAAAATTGAGACGTATTCTTGTAGCAATATTTTGTCGAACAGTGTAATAGACTAATAATTTTGTAAACAATCTGTTTACATTAGTATGCGCAGCTTACAAATGATCAACTTTTCATTTTGCCTAAATCGACTTGGGCATTTCGCGAAATTACTAGGTATTTCGCGAAATACCTAGGCAATTTGAGAAATGCCTAAAATTTCTAGGTAAAACTCGAATTTCCTGGCCACTTTTAGGTATTTCCCGATTTGCCTAGGCATTTCGCAAAATGCCTGGACTTCGGGTTTTACCGGTAACATATATATAAACATTTTCCCATTTATCCCATTTATAATTTTCGAAAAGTAAAGAGAATCACAATCTTGTTTGTCCATTTGACTCTCTGGGAGTTTATGTATATTGAGCAGGAAAACCAGAGTTTTATCTCAATTCGTGGATAATTAAGTTGTTCAACTAATTCCTCGCGTTCATGAATGTAATAACCATTTTCGACCGTATAACGTTTATACGCGATTTTATTTACTTAATTATAGTGTGTGGTGGTGCATTTTGGAAAATGAAATCTCCTCAAAATGTTCGTATATGGAGAACAAATCATTTTTAGAATGAATATACGGAGGATTGTTCTTTAGAGAGAGAATTGTTCTAAAATAACAATTTTAGAACAAAGAATATGCATTGAGATTAATTGTGGAAAGTAATTGTTATGTAATTGTAATGTGTAATTGAATGCCGTTTTAATTAAATTAGCCAAATCGGTGAACCAATATTTGTGTTAAACGTTAATTTAATTCAACAAAAGATTCATTAAATGCAACTATTGACTCGTATTGTGTCCATTATTTTTTTTAAAGTAGCAACTTCTTCCTCACTTTTTAAAAAAAAATTAGCAATTATTTAAAAATAATTAATAATGTAATTTAAAAATTTTTAATTCAAACTTTTTTTCGTAAAAATAAAATAAGTTTAAGTTTACAATTTTCATAAATAAGTGCGAACTTTAAACGGTTTCAATTTGAAATTTTAGAAAATTTCAATTTTCAATTAATTCAATTATAAATTTTAATTGAAAATTTTAATAACTCAAATTCTTCTTGAAATTATTAAAATTTGTCAATAAATATTTAATTAGTTATTAAAAATAATGGATTTATAAAAGGATTTTAGTTTTTTAGTTAAAAATATTTTTAAAATATTGAATTTTGGAGAAGTTACAAATAATTGCAGAAATTCAATTACTTTTAAAAGTAATAAAATTCTTATCACAGAATTCAATTATGTTCAACATTTTAAAAAAATTCTCGTTAAAATCACAATTGTCTTTATAAATAACAAAATTCTTCTTTAAAGATCAATTGTTTTCAAAAATTTCAATAAAATTCTTGTCCTAATTTCAATTATTTTTAAAAATTTTCATCAATTCAATGATTTTCGATATCTACTATTTTAATAAAAATTTCAAAAAAAAAATTCAATTCTTTAAAAAAATTTCAATAAAATTCTACGCAAACATTTAATTATTTTCATAAATAATAAAAATTTTACAGAAATTCAATTATTAACAAATTTTTTATAAATTTCTTCGCAATATTAAATTATTATTTTCATAAATAATAAAAATCATTACACAATTTCAATTATTTTTAATAAAATTTTTATCAAAATCCTCAAAAAATGTAATTATTCTTAAAAAATTTATTAAAATTCGTTCAAAGAATTTGATTTAAAAAATTTGTTGATAACATTTTTTATGAGAATTTAATTTCAAGAAACATGAAATTAATAAATTATTTATTTTTCTATTTAAATAATTAAATTTTTGAAGAATTTTCTAATAAAAATTAATTTAAAAATGAATTCCAAATAGAATTTTAGATAATAATTAACTATTAAAAGCATTGTAGGATGAAATTTTAGAAATAATTGAATTTTCAAAAGGTTTCAAATTAAAATCTTTGAAAATCTGAATTTTTCATACATTTCACTATCAATTCTGTAGAATTAATCTTTTTGAAAAAATTTAATTGAATTTTTTTGAAATTATTTGATAATTTTATTTTCTAATATATATTTAATTTAAGAACTTTCCAATATTCAATTTTGAATGAATTTAATTTGAAATTTTAAAGAACTTAAATTTTTGAAAAATTTAAAAAATTCAAATTCTTCTAAAATTAATTAAATTTTTCAATATATATTTCATTAATTATTAAAAATAATAGATTTATAGAAGAATTTTCGTTAAAAACATTTCAAAAATATTGAATTTTTGAGAAGTTACGAATAATTGCAGAAATGTAATTACTTTCAAAAGTAATAAAATTCTTATCACAAAATTCAATTATGTTCAAAAAAATTTAATAAAATTCTTGTCAAAATTTCAATTATTTTCAAAAATTTTCTTTAATTCAAAAAATTTTTAATATCTCTACTATTTTAATAAAAGTACCCCAAAAAAAATTATTTAAAAAAAATTTTAATAAAATTGTACGCAAACATTTAATTATTTTTATAAATAATAAAAATTTCACTGGAATTCAATTATTTACAAATTTTTTATACGTTTCTTCTCAATAATTCAATTATTTTCATAAATAATAAAATTTTTTACAGAGATATAATTATTTTTAACACAATTTTAGATTTTAATCGAATTCCTCGAAAAATGTACCTAACTATTCTTAAAAATTTTATTAAAATTCGTCAAAAGAATTCAATTGTTAAAAAATTAGATAATAAAATTCTTTATAAAAATTAAATTTTAAGAAACATTTAATTATTCGATAAATAATTTTTTTTGGTATTTAAATGATTGAATTCTCGTAGAATTTTCCAACAAAAATTGATTTAAAAATAAATTTTACTTTAAATTTTAGATAATAATTGAATATAAAAATAATTTTTAAGAAGTTACAGTAATAATATTCTTATAATATAAAATAATTATTTTATCTCTCGATCATCTTTAATTATTATAAAAAGTAAAGAAATATTTTTAAAGTTCTTTAATTTCAAAAAGCTTTTAGTTTGAAATTTTTGAAAATCTTAATTCCAATGGAAAAATAATAATAATTAAATATTTAAAATATTTAAAAAAGAAATTATTGTTATTTCGAATAATTTTACAATTAAAGATATTTGTAAATAAATTTAACAGAATATTGTTTTCCATATAATTTTTTCCTTTATTTTCTAAAAATTCAAAAATTTTCAGTTTCATTTTCAATTAAATTTACCAATTGACAAATATAATTTATAAACATTTTTTTCCTTTATTTTCAAAAAAACTTTGAATTTTATTAAAACAATTGAAATTAAGAAATAGAATTGATGCAAATTATTTTCTTATGTTTGAGAATTTTTTAGAAAAATAACGGGAATATATCTTATGTTTTTCTTCCCAAAGGAAAAAAAAAGAGTTTGTAAACAATATTGTTATTGAGAAATAAAAATTATGCATAAAATGGTTATATTTCCTACTTCTTAATAAAAATTTTTTAACAATTAACAATTTTCTAGTATTTTTTATAAATAAAATGGAGAATAATTTGCATAATAATTTAGATCAGTCAAACGAAATTTGTTTTAGAAAAAAGCATATAACAAACAAAATGGGTATAATTTTTATTTGTTAATAATAAATTTTTTTTTAATTTTCTAATTTGTAATATTATTTTATTATAGATCATGAAAAAGTACATTTTCGATTTGTCAAACATTTTTTAAAGAAAAAAAAAAAAACAAAGCATACACAAAAACTAACTTCAAATTACGGACAGAATGAATAAAAGAATACGAAGATTATTATAGTTAATAATTAATTAATAGTTTGATTTTTTAAATTTAGAGAGTGCATCTTTTGATCCAAGACATAAAATTGTTTAAAGTTTTGAAAAAGTAGAATTCCTCTCGACATTTTTCATTGTCGATTATTATATTTCGATTACATCGGCACTTTTTTCTCGCATTAATACCCGCAGACACATAAATTATTATTCCTACAAGGCATTACGTCAGATAAAATTTGAAATTTTCCTCTCTTCTCTCTCCTCTTTTTTTATATATATGTATATATGTCTCTTTATACAACTATTGGTACGAAATCCTCGTTTCGATTCCCCTATAAATGTGTCTTGAATGCCAAGCAAGTATCGCAAGAAGCCGACAAGAAGCCGGCAAGCCCGTGCGTGCTTCTGGAGATTTCCGGTTCATGAATCATGTATTAGCTGGCCATTTCCACCAGCCGGTGAACAGACTTTAAACAGAAATCGCAAAAATTCTCTCTCCTGATGATTCTTTTTCTATCTCTGGATATATGTATATCATTTGGGTTTTCATTTTTTTTTCTTGTACGACAAAATATGGTAATATTGGAAAGATTTTTAACTCCTGTAAGAGAAATTAAAATTTTCTAATCACGATTGTCACGAAAATTTTATTTTGTTTTTCCCTGAATCAATTTTACGAAATTTCGATTATTCGGAAATTCTCCAATTAAATATAAAAAATAGAAATTAATAAAAACTGCAAATAATTTTTTTTAAAAATTCAATAAAACTTTTTCGAAAAAAATTAATTCTACAGAATTGTTAGGTAAATGTATAAAAAAAATTCACATTTTCGAAGATTTCAATTTGAAACCTTTCCAAAATTCAATTATTTTTAAAAATTCACGCTACAATGCTTTCAACATTCAATTATTATCCAAAATTTTAAGTAAAATACATTTTCACTAGGAAATTCTACGAGAATTCAATTATTTAAATACAAAAATTAATAATTTTTTTATTAATTGAACGTTTCTTAAAATATTGAATTTTCATAAAGAATTTTAGGAATAAATTTTTAAATAATTGAATAATCATTCGACGAAATTTAATAAATTTTTTTAAGAATAATTAAATTTCTCGAGGAATTTTATTTAAATTCTTTAAATATTTGAATTCCAGTGAAAAAATTATTATTTGTTAAAATAATTGAATTTTTGATAAGAATATTAAATAATTTAATTCTTTTGGGAAATTTTATTTAAACAGTAGATACTGAAAATCAGTGAATTGATAAAAATGTTTTAAAATATTTGAAATTTTGCAAAGAATTTCATTAAAATATTTTAAAATAATTGAATTTTGGCTAAAAATTTTGCTAATTATAAATATAATTGGATAATTGGATACTTCTTTTTACTTGTTACACTAAAAGATACTTTTTGTCATGTTTGAGAATTTACACTACTTTAAATTTGTTCACAATTGAAATAAAAAAATTAATTTAGCAAATTTTAATAAAATTCTTTATAACAATTTAATTATTTTCACAAATTTTTTGTAATTCAATGATTTTAATATTTACTATTTTAATAAAAAAAATTTCCCAAAAGAATTGAATAATTTAAATAAATGTTTATAAAATTCTTTGCAAACATTCAATTATTTTCATAAATAAAAAAATTTTCACAGAAATTCAACTATTTAAAACAGAATTTTCCTAATATTTTTCGAAAAAAAATCAATTATTTTAATGGATTTTTATGAAATTCCTCGAAAAAATTCAATTATTTTTATAAATAATAAAATTCTTCTCAGGAATTCAATTATTTTTAAAAATTTTAATAATAATCGTTGCAAGAATTCAATTATTTTTATAAATATTCAAACTCATCGCAGGATTTCAATTCTTTTTAATACAATTATTTTAAATGAATTCCGCGACAAATTCAAAGACTATTCTTAAAAATACTAATAAAATTATTTGAAAGAATTCAATTATTAAAAATTTTATTTTTTTTAAAGAATTTAATTATTTTCATAAATAAATAATATACAATTTTCAAAGAAATTCAATTATTTAAAACAAAATTTTCATAAAATTAAAAAAAAATCATTTCTTTAAAAAGATTTTTTTTTAAATTCTTCTCAGGAATGCAATTACTTTAAAAACTTTATTAAAGTTCGGTGACAAAAATTTAATTATTTTCATAATTAATAAAATTCATCACAGGATTTCAATTATTTTTAATATAATTTAAAATTAATTCCGCTAAAAACGTATTTATTCTTAAAAATTTGTATAAAATTCTTGGAAAAAATTTAATTATTTAAAAATTTTCATATAATTTGTTTCTTAGAGTGTAATAATTATTTTCAATTGAAAATTAATTACATTTCTTGAATGAATTTAATTATTATCAAAAATTTTAATGTAAATCTTCATAAAAATTCAATTATTTTAAAAAAATCTTGATAATGTTCTTTATGAGAATTCAAATTTAAGAAATATTCACAATTATTTAATAAATTTATTTTTGAATTTAAATAATTTAATTCTCGTCGAACTTTCTAATAAGAATTGACTGAGAATTGAATAAAATAAAATGATTAAAGTTTTGAATAATTTTATTTATAAATTTCAACAAAAAAATGATTGAATTTTAAAAAAAATTACTTTTATAATTTTTAGGCGAATTCCTAAAAATTACAAAAGTAATTCTTTCAAAATTCAATCAATTTAATTAACAATAGTTAATTAAATTGATTGAATTTTGATAAAGAATTACTTATTAATATATGTTAAATTTCAAAAATGCGTTACACATTGAAATCATTTGAAATATTTTAATTCCTGTAGACAAACTAAATAGGTTAAATATTTATTTTCAAACATTATTTTATTTTTGAATGTAATTAAGAAATTATAAAAAAATTGAGTCGTCAAGTTTAATTTTTCGATAGCTACTTTTTTACTACTTTTTTCTGTCTTTAAGCTACTTTTTGCTACTTAAAAATTAATTATCGAGTACGAAGCCTGAAATTGTCACTTTTTCAAAATTCAATTTTTTTTCAGGACTTTAATAAAAATCGCTGACTTTTCCCTGATTTTCCTGACCAATCTTACTTTCCTTGACTTTTCCCTAAATTCCCTGATTTCCTTTGACCTGTGGCAACTCTGTTTTAATTTTCCAATTGTATTATTTTAAGGGAGTAACTGTTGAATTATTGTATTATTATCTATACAGTTATATATATGCAGCAGTATCATTCTCTCCCGTACGTGCTCCTTGTACCAATTAGAATTTTGCTTCGGGGAATTTGTTCAAGTATTTTAAATGATCCTCTTCTGACAAGTGTTTCTGTCGAATGTATATATAGACGCACAATATCTACTCGTGAATATAACCTCCTTGTTTTTTTTCGAGATGGGAAATGCCTTTCGTTTGTGAATTTTTCCTTTCTATTTCAAGTGCACTAATTAACATTGAAGCGGCATGGAAGTCGAGTCAGAAAAACGAGTGTAAAAAAGAAGGGAGTGCGAGATAAAGTGGATCGAGGAAAACCTTTACTCTCTTTTCATCCCTGCCGCCTTCTTTTTTGTCGATGCCATTGCCGTTAGGCATGCATAGTGCGTGCCGAGTCCTTTATAGTACACAGAGAGAGAGAGAGCAAGCTCGAGGGACTCCTTCCTCACTTTACCTTTTCGTCCTTCTTTTCCCTATATATATATATATATATATACATATACACTATACATTGGGTCGCAATGCGAGAGAAAAACTTTTTAATCACGACTCGGTTCATTTTGCCTCGTACAGTCACCCCTCTTTTCTCTATAACGAAACAAAATGAGTGTCCCAATGCTATAAATCTGCGACAGTCAAACGAAAAAAAAAATTTAATTATCCAACGAAAGATTTATTCGGTAGACAAATAATAGATAGTAGATTAGATATTAGATTATTATCCGCGTTGCCACATTTCAGGAAAATTAGAGAATTCCAAAAAAAATCAGGGAAAGTACACTAAAAAAAAAAAATTTACTTGATTCAAATAAACGATTACTTGTCTACTTTATCAAAATAAGTATTTACTTGTATCAAATAATTTTTATTTAAATTTGTACATGCTTTGAAAATAATTACATTTTTCGAAGAATTTTCCTTAAAATTGTATTTAAAATAATTTTTTTTAGAGTAAATCAGAATATTCTTTAGGATCAGGAGAAAATCAAAATTTTGTCTGGAAATCAGGGAAAAACAAATTTAATTTTTTTTCTCGCAACCCTATAAAACCCATGATGTCCAGAAACTAAAATCGTTTTTGTAAATTCGATTTTTATGAAAAGTACATATACCTAAAATTGCAACTAACCGATGATAAATCTTTGTGTGTTGATTTTTTACAAAAAAAAAAAAAAAAAAAAAACTCATAATATACTTGTTTGTTATAAAATTTGTTGATTGTGTCTAAATTTTGCAGATTTTAGTAGATATCACGAGCAATTGTCCCCTGGGCTTTGCTTGTCCCTGTCGCAATCAGCAATATTGTTGTCTACCGGGATTACATGGCAATTGTACATCTGAATAATTTGACACTTGACACTCGAGCGCACCATGTTCATGACCCTGGACCTCGTAGATTCAAGTTTAATCAAATAATAAACAACTTTTAATACAACTCGTGGCCAAATTAGGAGCATAATGGAATCTAATTCGGCTAAATATTCCAAATACGAAAATTAACTCACCTTCTGAAGTAGATTTTCCATTTAATGAACTAACGAAATAAATAACATAAAATATCGAAGTCGATTAAGATCAATTGTTATTTCAGTAGTAAAACTCTATATGAGTCAGACAAAATTATTTAAAAATCAAAATAGATAAAAAAAAATAATTGTATTTTCAGTAGTAAACCTCAATTTGAGTCAGACAACAATAGTTCAAAAACAAAATTAATGAAAAAAAATTTTAGTTTCAGTAGTAAAACTCTATTTTTTAGCCCAAAAATATTAAAAGTCGAAGAAGATTAAAAATAATTTTACTGTCAGTAGTAAAATTCTTTTTAAGTCAGACAAAAACTATTAAAAGTCAAAGAAGATTAAAATAATTGTTATTTCAGTAGTAAAACTCTATTTGAGTCAGACAACTATTAAATTCAAAGCAGATTAAAAATAATTGTAGTTTTCAGTAGTAAATCTTATTTTCAGTCAGACAACTATTAAATTCAAAGCAGATTGAAACCAATTGTAATTTCAGTAGTAAAACTCTATTTGAGTCAGACAAAAACTATTAAAAGTCAAAGAAGATTAAAAATAATTGTTTTCAGTAGTAAAACTTATGTTTAGTCAGACAAAAATTGTTAAAAATCAAAATAGATTAAAAAACAATTGTAGTTTCAGTAGTAAAACTCTATTTCACTCAGACAACTATTAAATTTAAAGCAGATTAAAAATAATTGTAGTTTCCAGTAGTAAATCTTATTTTCAGTCAGACAAAAAGAGTTAAAATCTAAATTGAAAGAAAAAATTTGTATTTTCAGTAGTAAAACTCTATTTAAGTCAGACAACTATTAAAAATCAAAGAAGATTAAAAATAATTGTATTGTTAGTAGTAAAACTTATGTTTAGTCAGACAAAATAGTTAAAAATTAAAATAGATTAAAAAACAATTGTAGTTTCAGCAGTAAAACTCTATTTCAGTCAGACAACTATTAAATTCAAAGCAGATTAATTATAATCGTAGTTTCCAGTAGTAAAATTACTTTTTAGTCAAACAAAAAGAATTATATATCAAAATAATAATAATAATTAATTGTATTTTTCGTAGAAAAACTCTATTTGAGTATAACAACAATAAGTAAAAAAACAAAGTTAATGAAAACTAATTAAAGTTTCAGAACTTCAAAACAATTTAATTATTTTGAAGAGTTTCAATAACAATTTAATTATTTTTAAACATTCTGATAAAATTCTTCTCATAAATTCACTTATTTTTTAAAATTTTACAAAAATTCAATTATTTGCAGAAATAATAAAAAATAGTTAAAAATCAAAATAGCTAGATTAAAAACAATTGTAGTTTCAGTAGTAAAATTCAATTTAAGTCAGACAAAAACTATTAAAAGTTTTAATCAAAGAAGATCAAAATAATTGTAGTACTTTCAGTAGTACACTGATAAAATTACATTCTAAATTTAAGAAAATCTACTTGAATATATTCCAAGAATATTTAATAAGTAGATTTTTCTTAAATTTAGAATGTAATTTTTTCAATGTAAAACTTACTTTTAATCCGAAAAAAACAATTTAATATCAAACAAATATAAAATTTTATATTATAAGAATATTGTTACTGTAACTTCTTCAAAATTATTTTTATCAATTCAAAAATTTTTTATTTGAAACCTTTTCAAAATTTAATTATTGCTAAAAATTCACTCTATTATGCTTTTAATATTCAATTATTATGTAAAAATTTAACTGAAATTCATTTTTAAATCAATTTTCATTACAAAAATGTATAATTTAATTATTTAAATACATAAGTAAATAATTTATTGAATAAATGAATTTCTCTCAAAATTGAATTCCTAATAAAGAATTTTATCACCAAATTTTTAAATAATTGAATTCTTTTGACGAAATTTAATAAAATTTTTTAAGAATAATTATACATCATTTTTCCAGGAATTCGACTAAAATTGTATTAAAAATCATTAAATTCCCAAGAAGAATTTTATTATTTATAAAAATAATTGAATCCATGTAAAAAGTTTTATTATTTGTGAAAATAATTGAATTTATTGCGAATAAGAAATTTATAAAAATAAGTTTGTAAATAATTAAATTCCTGCAAAAATGTTATTATGTATGAAAATAATTAAATGTTTGCCTATAGTTGCGACACTTTGATACGTTTTTTGTCTCAATTTGATATCCTTAGAAAAACTGCGACAAGTTATACACTGAAAAAAAAAATTTATTTGATTAAAATAACCGATTAATTGACTATTATCAATTAAATATTTCCTTGAATCAAATAATATTTATTCAAGTCAATTAAATGGTATTTGAACCAATAATTTCAGTATTTGAAGCAAACATGAATTGAACCATTTAATTGACTCCAATAAATATTATTTAAAGCAAATACAATTTAATTGACTCCAATAAATATTATTTGATTCAATTAAATATTTAATCGATAAAAGTCAATTAATCGGTTATTTAAATCAAATAAATTTTTTTTTTCAGTGTATAATTAAAAATATTTGATTTTTTTTTAAATAAAGTTTTCGACAAATTTTTTTACAGTGAATTTTACGTTATTTTACGTTAACTGTGAATAGTAAATAACGTTTACTACGATGACAAATAAAGCAATTCGGTAAATTATATTCTGTAACAAAAGAACTAACAAGCATCTATTTCGAAATCAATAGCAATCTTTTTTATGAGTACACTTTCGAAAGTGGAAATAATTTTCCAAGAATCATAGAATTTCTCTATCTCTCTCTGTCTTTTATTTTTTATCTCTAAAGTATTTGTAAATTTAACTGCAAAAAAAAGGAAAGAAAAAGAGAACTCTTCTTGATACTGAAGTGTTTCCGGTCAGTTGCTGGGCGAGCCAGCAAGGGATTAGTGAAATCCCAAAGAATACTGAAAGCGACGGACCGAAAAACTCGACCTCTCTCTTTCTCTCTCTCTCTCTCTCTTCTCTCTATGCTTGTTTTATTATACGGGTTTTGCAAGCCGCCAAAGCTTTTTCTTTTCTCTGCGTTTCTCACTTTTTAACCTTTTTTCCGTTGTTGTTTTTTTTTTTTTATTATACGGAGAAATAACCCCAGCCCTAACATGCGGCGGCCTCTATATGAGTGAGATGAAGACTCTTTGAAAAATATCGTATATCTATGCTTATGGCGTTAAACATGCGTTGGTATATTGTATGCTTTCGAGCGCAACGATCGTGTTTACTTGGCGTCCTATAGCTCACTCACTCTCCCTTTTTCAAGTTTTCCTTTAAACCCTTTTTTTTAAATAGCTAAGGTGTTAAGGATAAAAGTCTACCTTTCACACGCAAAGCGCTGGAGAATTTCAAAAAAACGCTGAAAAAGTTTCGTAGCCCTTAAAATCTCGCACGAGGTGAAATACACGTGAAAAAAATGGTTTTTTTTTTATAATTATTTTTAGGATTCTAAAACTGGTGGCCACTGGGTGGCCAGTTTTTCATAAAAAAAAATTCCCGGTCATAAAGAATAACTCTGAAAATAAATTATTCCATGAAAGATTGAAAGAATTCCCTGATTTTTAGACAAAACTTTGACCTCTTCCCAAACCCTAAAAATATTTTAGTTTACTCTAAAAATAATTGAAACTCCAAAATATGTTTATAATACATTTTTTTTAAATATCTTTATTTTATAAAATCATTTGGAACTTAAATAGATTTTTTACTTTTTTTTAAAGTTTAGCATCTATTTCACATGTTCATCTATTTGATAATTTTTTCAAGTATTTTTTTTTATCAAAATGTCTATTTTGAAACATTTCTAATTATAATTAAAATCACAGTTTTTCTAATGATATAAAATTGAGACTACTAATTCCCAGTGATACGAAATAATATCTAATCAAATTATAAATGGATCCAAATTTTTGTTATCAGTTTTATCCAATTTATCAATTTGATACTTTATAGAAAACTGTGTGATGCACCAATTTTGATACGATTTTTTGTCTCAATTTGATATTCTTATAGAAAAATTGTGAAGTAAAAGAAAATATATAATCTAAGATACAAGGCGCGTATAAAGGCACACAAGTTTCGCTATAATAATTTGATATCCATTCGAAATAACTGTTGAGTTAACTCAAAAAGTCTTTCTCTCTGTTTTCACAAGTAAACAAAACAAGTTTCACTAGCAATTTAACCGAAAACTTGAGCGCAAAGCCTGCCGCTGCCTCTGCCGCTGCTATTGCAACAGAGCCTGGTGGAGAAAATGCAGGTTCGTTAATGGTAAACTGAGACGCGAAATACGAGCTCTCTCACTTTGGGTGTGCGCGCTTTTCTGCAAGTGAATTGTAAATTGTGAAGTACCAAGCGAACCGACAAACGCTGACAAATAGCGTGTGTCTGGATGCTGAGAATTATTGCCAGAGAACATAAGACGAGTCAGAGGAACAATGAAGCTCTGGCACTTGAATAAATCTATTAGTATAATTAACGAGTTCAACAAAGTAGGCAACGTCGAATATATATAAGGGGGATGAACTGAACAATGTAAGTGGCTGTGATGCTGGGGGTAGGGGGGGGGAGATGACACTCAAATTGAGTGTCGTTGTTAAAAGAGAAATGCGGTTGTGTATATATAACCGAGGAGGCATCATTTTAGGGAGGATAATAAGTAAACATCGATGTCCCCTCATTCATCTTCCTTGGGATATAACGAGTTTTGTTTGTCGAGATCGTCAATTTATTATAATATGACTAACAAACAAGTTATCAAGATTTCTTCATTTCTTATTTTTATCGAAATTATAATTTAAAAATCAAACAAATTTCTTTATTCCTGTCTTCCTCTTTTCTTATTAACTTTTTTCTTCTTTTCTCTTTTCTCATTCAGGGGCCGTTCAAAAAATACGTAACGCTTTAGGGGGGAGGGGGGGTCAAGCTGTTTGTTACGATCAGCAGAAAAAATGGCGCTAATGTATACAACATTGCGTTACATGGGGGGAGGGGGGGGGGGTCTAAATTTCCGAAAAATAGCGTTACGTATTTTTTGAACGGCCCCTCATTTTGATTTTAAAATGTAAACGGTTTCAAAATTTCTTTTTTCTATGTTCGTCTAAACGTTCATTGTCACGCTAGTAGACAAGAACAGGGCTTGAATCAATAAAAGTAATTAAAAATACGGACTTTACGAACCAAAAATGAAAAATTAGTAAATTACGGACCATTTACAAACAAAAATATGTCTAATCCGATGAAAATAAGAGAGTATTTTACTTAAAATTATAAATAAAACTAGCAGCAATTAACTTCTTACTACATTTTTTCTAGGAATAAAATTAGCAATTTTAAAAAAAGAATTTCAAAATTTTCGTTGAAAACAAACAAAAAATTTCAATTTTGAAGAAATTACAAATATTGCAGAAATTCAATTATTTAAAAAAAAAATAAATAAATAAAATTCTTATAAAATTCAACTATGTACAAAATTTGAAAAAAAAATTCTCGTAAAAATCCCAATTATCTTTTTATAAATAACAAAATTCTTCTCCAAAGTTCAATTATTTTCATAAATTTCAAAAAAAAAATTCTTGTCCTAATTTCAATTACTTTCAAAAATAAAATGCATTTTTCTAATTTCAATGATTTTTAATATCTATTTTAATAAAATTTCACCAAAAGAATGCAATTAAAAAAAAAAAAATTTGATAAAATTCTATGCAAACAATTTTATTATTTTCATAAATAATAAAATTTTTTTTAAAGGAATTCAAATAATGAAAATAATTTTGATGTAGTTACAATAACAATATTCTTATAATATTAAATAATGATTTTTATTACTTGGTCATTTTTAATTTATATAAAACATAAAGATATCGATTGCTCTGAGTCGAAGACTCGGAGTGATCGATATCATTATGTTTTATAACAAATACTTGTATATTGATTGAATATTTAGTAAATTCTTCAATTTATTATCTATAAATTTTAACTTAAAAATTCAATTTTATGAAATGAAAATCAATTTTTATTAGAAAATTCCACCAGAATTCAATTTATTTAAATACAAAAAATAAATAATTTTTTTTAATAATTGAATGATTTCTTAAAATATATTTTATTCTCATAAAGAATTTTAGAAATAAATTTTTAAATAATTGAATTCATTCGACGAAATTTAATAAATTTTTTTAAGAAGAATTAAATTTTTCAAAAAATTTAATTTCAAAATTCAATTATTTCTTAAAATCCACGCTATATTGGCTTTTAATAATTCAATTATTATCTAAATTTTTACTGAAATTCATTTTTAAATGAATTTTTATTAGAAAAATCTACTAGAATTCAATTATTTAAATACAAATAAAATGCAAATAAATAATTTATTGAATAATTGCATGTTTCTTTAAAATTCAATTCCCATAAAGAATTTTATAAACAAATTTCTAAATAATTACATTTTTTGGACAAATTTTAATAAAATTTTTAAGAATAAATATACAGTTTTCGAGAAATTCAATTAAAATTGTATTAAAAATAATTGAAATTCTGCGATGAATTTTATTATTTAATTTTTTATAGTTAAATATTTGAATTCTAGTAGAATTTTCTAATAAAAATTGTTTAAAAATAAATTTCAGTTAAATTTTTACCTAATAATTGAATATTATAAGCATTGCAAGATGAATTTTTAGAAATAATTGAATTTTCAAAAGCTATCAAATTAAAATCTTTGAAAATCTGAATTTTCCATACATTTAACTAACAATTCTGTAGAATTAATTTTTTTGAAAAAATTGAATTGAATTTTTTTTTTTTTTAAATTATTTGTTAATTTTATTTTCTAATATATATTTAATTGAAGAACTTACCAATAATCAAAATTTTACATAAAATTGAATTGCAATAAAATGGATTTGAAAATTTTCAAAGAAATTTTTTTAAAAATTATTAAAACTAATGAATTTATAGAAGATTTTTAGTTGAAAAACACTAAAAAAAATTTAATTGTGGAAAATAAGTTACAAATGATTGCAGAAATTCAATTATTTTCATTAAAAATAAATATTTTATTAAATAATTGAATGTTTCTTAAAATTAAATTTTCATAAAGAATTTTATCGACAACTTTTTAAATAATTGAATTCTTTCGACGAATTTTAATAAAATTTAATTTAATTAAAAATAATTGAAATTCAGTGATGAGTTTTATTATTCATGAAAATAATTAAATTTCTGCAATCATTTGAAATTTATTTTCCAAAATTAAATTTTTTTAGTGCTTTTTAACTAAAATTGTTCTATAAATTCATTATTTTTAATAATTTTTGAATAAGTTTTTTTAAAATTTTCAAGTATTTCTAAAAATTCGCACCTATAATGCTTTTAATATTCAATTACAATCTAAAATTTTAAGTGAAATTAATTTTCCTAAAAAGAATTTTAGTATTTACGAAAATAATTGAATCTTTGTAAATGTTTCATTATTTATGGAAAATAATTGAATTATGCCGAAGAAATTTATAAAAAAATATTTTAAATAATTGAATTCCTGTAAAATTTTTATTATTTTATGAAAATAATTAAATGTTTGCGTCGAATTTTATCAATTTTTTTTGTTTGTTTGTTAAATAATTAAATTCTTTTGTAAATATTTAATATTTCTAAAGATAATTGAAATTTTGACTAGAATTTAAAAAAATTTTTGAACGTAATTGAATTTCTAGGAAGAATTTTATTAGTTTTGAAAATAATTGAATTTCTGCAATTATTTGTAATTTCTGTCAAATTCTCCAAATTATGTCGTACAATTTACGAACTTTTCGTCTTTTTTCTATAAAATTACGGAATTTACTGACCTTTCGTATTTTTTAGTCGTATTTTTTACTATTTTAAATTAGTTAGCCAATTTACTAAATGAATTAGTAATTCGAAACTAGCAATTAGTAAAAAACTACTAAAGATTGTAGTTTAAACGTATTAATTACTAATTAATTAATTAATTAATTAATTAATTATTACTAATTTTTTAGTCGTATTTTTTACTATTTTAAATTAGTTAGACAATTTACTAAATGAATTATTATTTTTCAACTAACAATTAGTAAAACAAAACTGCTAAAGATTGTAGTTTAAACTTGTTAATTACTAATTCGAATTGGTAAACGAATCCGCACTATTTTATTAGCAAAAACTTACTAATTCAAGATTCAGAGTCTGGTTCATTCTAAAAATATTAATTTTCAGCGCATACGTATATAAAACGAATAATAAAATAATTAACATCCGAATATAACCGTAAGCCATATGCAACTGTTTTTTTTTTTTTTGTTTTGTTTCATTTTTTTGTTTTTATGAAACGTGAATGACTTTTTGGATAAATAAAGAATATAGAAGCGTATGTCACACAGCCGTTACTCGAATCAAATGCGGCGATTTTTCCGGGTCTATAGTACCAGGTGTGTAAAAAAAGTTTTTGCAAAAAAATGTTGACTGCTCATCGAAACCAAACGATTGTCAGTCCTTTGCTCGTATTTCAAATGTGCATCGTCGTTTTTTTTTTTTTTTTTGTTTTTTGTTCCTCTTTCTTTTATTCATCTCCGTTCCTCTTCTCTTTATATGCTTTTTAGGAGGGATTTTTTTGGTTCGTCGCTTTTTTTGTTTTTTTCTCTCTTTGTTAAATTTTTTTTTTTTTTTTTTTTTTTTTGTTTTCTTTCGCTCGCTCTGTATTGGAATGTCTCTCGAAGCCACGTTCATTTACTCCAGTCCACTTATCCATCCACCTGCCCATCTGCCTCTGGGGTACTTTATCCTAAACGTAAATATAGTCGACGTCGAGTACACCATCCGTAACTCGGCCAACTTTACAACGATCGCAGTTCGATCCCTCCTAATTTATTTGCGATAATAGAATTAGAGGAAGCTTCACTGTCGAATGAAATGCTAACATTTCCATTTCAATGTCTGCTTTTCTGTCACTTGTATATGTCGCTCTATAAATGTGAAAGAGAGAGAGAGAGAGAGTGGGGGATAAAAAAAAGCCCTTAAATACTCTACATTTGTGGTGTTGACATTCGTTTTTTATTAGGTTTACTTTGTAAACTTCAATCAGAATTCAATGTTGATCAAATGAATATAGAGAAAAACTTGTTGAAGTTTCTCTATAAAATCTACAATGCAATCTTCCCACAGCTACAAAGAGGTATTTTTGTTAATTTTTCGATAATGAAAAACCGATTGGAAAATATTGGATATCATTTTATCACCAATTAAACTTGTCCGCAATTTAATCAAGTAGGTAAAGTCCTTATCAACTATAATTAATACCGTTTACTTTGAATAAGTTGAATAACAATTACGTTCGAAAAATTCCGAACCATCAAATCAACGAAATATTTATTCGATATAAATAACTATAAAAAAAATAATCACATATTTAGAGGAAAAATCTTCTTTTAATATTCTCTCAATTTTTCCTCTCATAACAAAAAGTATTCCTCTTGAATAATTATTTCTAACAATTGCAATTACAAATCCCACAAAATTCAATTCACACCATTTAGAATTTTTTAAATAATAAACTAATTCAATAATTTTTTAGAATTTTGAAAAGAAAATTATTCAATTATTTTTTAGAACTCTTAAATAAAATTATTCGAAAATTTTATAATTTTCAAAAAGAAGTAATAAATTAATAATATTTTTAAATCAGCATTTCCAAAGATTTAAAACTAAAAACCTTGTGAAATTCAATTATTTCTAAAAATTCCAACTTGAAATATTCAATTACTTTCTAAAATTATTAATGAAATTCACTTTTAAATCAATTTCTTACTTAGAAAGGTCTACGAAAATTAAATTTTTTTATCAAAATTATCAATATTTTTTAAAATAATTGAATTCTTTCGATGAATTTTAATAATTTTTTTTTAAATTCTACATAATATAAATTGTATTTTAATTTTTAAATAATATTATAATATTATTTTTGAAAATAATTGAATTTCGGTGAAAATAATTCAATTCTTAAGAAGAATTTAGGGAAAAACTTTTAAATAATTAATTTTTCTCTAAACATTTTTTCAATTTTTTACTTTAAATAATTGAATTTCTTTGAAAATTTTATTATTTTTGAAAATAATTGAATTCGTGTGAAAATTTTATTATTTTTGAAAATAATTGAATTCGTGTGAAAATTTTATTATTTTTGAAAATAACTGAATTCGTGTGAAAATTTTATTATTTTTAAAAATAATTGAATTCTGAAGAAAAAAATTATTAATTGTGAAAATAATTGAATTTTCGGGAAGAATTTTAGAAAAAAAAGTTTCTAATAATTGAATTTTTTGAAAATTTTATGAATATTTTATTTTAAATAATTAAATTCCTGTGAAAATTTTATTATTTTCCGAAAATAATTAAAGTTTTCCAAAAAATTCAATTATTTTCGAAAATAATTGAATTCTTCTGATGAATTTTAATAAATTTTTTCAAATAATTGATATTTTTTAAAAAGAATTCTATGGAATTGGAAAAATAGAATATTCTATTGTATTTTAATATTTAAATCATTGAAATCGTGCAAAAATGTTTTATTTATGAAAATAATTGAATGCTCGCGGAGAATTTAGGAAAAAAATATTTTAAATAATTGATTATTTGCGAAAATAATTGAATTCTTCTGAAAAATTTTATTATTTTCGAAAATAATTGAATTCCTCTGAAAAATTTTTATTATTTTTGAAAATAATTTAATTCTTTCGATGAATTTTAATACATTTTTTTTTAATAATTGATTTTTAAAAAAATGCTATGAAAATTGTATTTTAATTTTTAAATAATTAAATTCGTGTGAAAATTGTATTATTTTTTAAAATAATTAAATTCCGTTGAAAATTTTTATTATTTATGAAAATAGTTCAATTCTCGCGAAGAATTTAGGAAAAGAGTTTAAAATAATTGATTTTTAAAAAATTTTTATGAAAATTTTATTTTAAATAATTGAATTCCTGTAAAAATTTTATTATTTTTAAAAATAATTAAATTTCGGTGCAAAAATGTATTATTTGTGAAAAAATAGTAGAATTTTTCCGATGAATTGTAATAAACACCAAAATAATTGATGTTTTAAAAAAATTCCATAAAAATTGTATTTTAATTTTTAAATAATTGAATTTCTGTAAAAATTTTATTATTCTTGAAAATAATTGAATTTCGTTGCAAAAATGTATTATTTGTGAAAATAGTTGAATGTCGGTGAAAATAATTCAATTCTAAAGAAGAATTTTGGAAAAAACTTTTAAATAATTGATTTTTCTCTAAACATTTTTTTCAATTTTTTACTTTAAATAATTGAATTTCTTTAAAAATTATATTATTTTTGAAAATAATTGAATTCGTGTGAAAATTTAATTATTTTTAAAAATAATTGAATTCTAAATAAAAAATTTATTAATTGTGAAAATAACTGAATTTTCGGGAAGAATTTTAGAAAAAAAAGTTTCTAATAATTGAATTTTTTGAAAAATTATTATTTTCCGAAAATAATTAAATTCTTCCAAAAAATTTAATTATTTTCGAAAATAATTGAATTTTTTCGATGAATTGTAATAAACACCAAAATAATTGGTGTTTTAAAAAAATTCTATGAAAATTGTATTTTAATTTTTAAATATAATTGAATTTCTGTAAAAATTTTATTATTCTTAAAATTAATTGAATTTCGTTGCAAACATGTATTATTTGTGAAAATAATTGAATATTTCCGATGAATTTTAATAAATTTATTTTAAATAATTGGTGTTTTAAAAAAATTCTATGAAAATTGTATTTTAATATTTATAATTGAAATCAAGTGAAAATTGTATTATTTTTGAAAATAATTTAATTGCGGTGAAAACATTTATTATCTGTGAAAATAATTCAATTCTCGCGAAGAATTTCGGAAAAATTTTCAAAAAATTGTTTTTTTCTAAAAATTTTTAAATTGTTTATTTTAAATAATTGAATTCGTGTAAACATTTTATTATTTTTAAAAAAAGTTAAATTTTGTTGCAAAAATTTTATTATTTTCGACAATAATTGAATTCCTGTGAATATATTATTTATGTAATTAAATTTAGCGAATAATTTTATTAACAATTTTTTTTTTAAATAATTGTATTCTTTTGCGTAATTTTATTTTTAAAAAAAATAGAAATTGAAAATAATTGAATCAGTTTAGAGAATTTTATTAAAAAATTTTTAAAATAATACTTTTCAAATAATATTTTCATATTATTACATAGTCCATTACTACTACAAGAAAATGAGAATTCGAAAAAGAAATAAGAAAATTTCGTTCACTCGAACGTTTACAGAACTTCTCAGGAACATGAATAATAATAATAATTTTCCTCGGACGAATTTCTGCAAAAGAATTCAGAAATGAAGCACACAAAAAAAAATCCATAAACTTTTCTTTACATGAATAAAAGAAGAAGCTATAAATCGACATTCGAAAGTGGTAGAAGGTTCATAAATAGGTAAATCGATGCGTGTGTCGAAGAACATCTATAAATCTAGGATAAAATTTTCATACCATCGAATAAAGATAGGAACAATAAATGATTGTATGGGATTTTAAAGAAAAACAAAAACTCAAGTTTCACACTTCAATGATTTAGTAGTTTACTTCTTCTTTTTTTTTGTTTCGCAAAATAAAAGTATTTTTTAAAAACCCACATATATCATTTTATTTTTCCAAAAATCTTTAGACGCATATATATAGGAAAGGAAATTGAAAAAAAAAGCCAAATCACTTTTGATCAAAAAGCATTAAATGATACAAAATCGTAAATTTGATATATTTTATAATACAATTTCGCACTCAACGTTAATTAAACTGTGAAATGTTTTACAATTAATCTCAAACGAATTTCACGAATATATATCATAAACATGTTTTTCGCAAGTGTATTTCCAACTTATTTACGTTCCTATATGTACAATTTGAATATTCAATTCACTAGAGTGAGCATGAGAGGGAGAGAAAGAGAGAAAGAGTACGTGTGCGTAAATTAATGCAAAATACGTCTCTTCCATTAATAAATCAAAATGTCATTAGTAGCAAACAATGGGTAAAGTTTCCTGTCGAAACGTGGTATTGTTTTTAATTAAAAGCTGAATTTTGCAGAAAAAAAAAGAACAAAGAATTCTCTTTATTTCATTGTTATAATGACTTTTGGATAAAATATACGTAATTTATATTTTTTATTCTCCGGGAAAATTTCTTTTACTATTTTTTACTTTTATTGTTTACAAATGTTTAACGGGATAAATGTACCAATTACTGCGCATTTCCAAAAACTATAAATTTGAATTAGTAAAAATTTTTAAATTCAGGCTTTGTACTCGAAAATTAATTTCAGAAAAGAAGCAAAATGGAGCTTTAAGACAGAAAAAAGTAGTAAAACAGTAGCTTTTGAAAAATTAAATTTGACCTCTGCTTTAATAATTTTAAAACTTACTATACAAGAGAGAAAAATAATCGAAATAAAAAAATGATTTAGTTAATAATTAACATTTTTTATACCAGTTAGTACTTGATTTTTTCGAAAAATTTTATGAATATTTTAATTTAATAATTGAATTCCTGTGAAGATTTAATTATTTTCAAAAATAATTGAATTCTTCCGATGAATTTTAATACATTTTTATTTAAATAATTGGGTTTTTTAAAAAATACAATGGAAATTGCATTTAAATAATTGAATTCGTGTAAAAATGGTATAACTTAAAAAAAAAGAATTTCGGTGTAAATATTTATTATTTGTGAAAATAATTCAATTCTCGCGAAGAATTTTGGAAAAAACTTTCAAATAATTGATTTTTCTCTAGACATTTTTTTAATTTTTTACTTTAAATAATTGAATTCCTTTGAAAATTTTATTATTTTTGAAAATAATTGAATTTCGGTGAAAATTTTTATTATTTTCGAAAATTAATGGAATTCTTCTGATGAATTTTAATACATTTTTTTAAGTAATTGGGTTTATAAAAAAATTTAATGAAAATTACATTTTAATATTTAAATAATTGAATTCGTGGAAAAATTTTATTATTTTTAAAAATAATTGAAATCTGGTGAAAAAATTTATTGTTTGTGAATATAATTGAATTTTCGCGAGGAATTTTAGGGAAAAAGTCTCAAATAATTGATTTTTTGAAAAATTTTATGAATATTTTATTTTAAATAATTGAATTCCTGTGAAAATTTTATTATTATCGAAAATAATTGAATTTTTCTAAAAAATTTTATTATTTTTGAAAATAATTGAATTCCTCTTAAAATTTTTATTATTTTCGAAAATAATTGAATTCCTCTTAAAATTTTATTATTTTCGAAAATAATTGAATTCTTCCGATGAATTTTAATACAATTTTTTAAAAAATTCAATGAAAATTGCATTTTAATTTTTAAATAATTGAATTCGTGTAAAAATTTTATTATTTTTAAAAATAATTGAATTCTGGACAAAAAATTTATTATTTGTGAAAATAATTGAATTTTTGGGAAGAATTTTAGGAGAATAGTTTGAAATAATTGATTTTTTGACAAATTTTATGAATATTTCATTTTAAATAATTGAATTCCTGTGAAAATTTTATTATTTTCGAAAATAATTGAATTCTTCCTATGAATTTTAATAAATTTTTTTAAATAATTGATTCTTTTTAAATTCAATGAAAATTGCATTTTAATTTTTAAATAGTTGAATTCGTGTGAAAATTGTAGTATTTTTAAAAGTAATTGAATTCTGGAGAAATAATTTTTTTTTGTTAAAATAAATGAATTTTCGGGAAGAATATTAGGAAAATATTAGTAAAATTTTTTACTAAATTTAGGCTTTGTACTCGAAAATTAATTTAAAAAAAGTCGCATTAAGACAGAAAAGAGTAGTAAAAAAGTAGATATGGAAAAATTAAATTTGACTCTGTTTCAATAATTTTAAAAATTACTACACAAAAAAGAAAAATAATAATCAAAATTAAAAAAAGATTTTGTTAAAAATTAACATTTTTTGTACCAGTGTAAAAGAATTTTCTTTAATCAAATTTTCAAAAATCAAAAGAAGTGAAAAAATAATGTCAATTATTTGTACATTCGATAAATTATTAATCGAATCGGCTCTTTTGAATCGAATTTAATAAATTCAATGCATTAAAAGTAATTCTGAGCAAAAATCAAACATAAAACATACAGTAGTAGTATAGCTAGGAGAGTTCTGCCCCAGGTTCTGATCTCGGCTAAGTACCCTCGGTCGGTAATGCAGATTTCTACTTTATCAGTGGTTGGTAGGGGTGTTCTACCTTACCGACCGAGTGTAGTTCCTGCTGCCACCGCTAGATGGCGCCACTTACAAATTCCAAACCCCTTGGCGGGAAATTTAAAATTTTAATTTTAAACTTTCAAGTGGCTTAGAAGGGGTTCTCTGTTTTACCAACCGATTTTTTTAGTTCTGGCTGCCGCCGACAGATGGCGCCACCATCGAATTCAAACCTGCATGGCGGGAAATTTAAAAATTTAATTTCAAACTTCCAAGTGGCTTAGAAGGGGTTCTCTGTTTTACCTACCGATTTTTTAGTGCCGGCTGCCGCCGATGGATGGCGCCACTAGCGAATTCAAACCTGCTTGGCGGGAAATTTAAAAATTTTATTTGATAAATTCAAACTGCTTAAATAGTGAGCCGCCATTTTGTTTTACCGACAGAGTGCGGTTTGAGTGTTGTGCCGAGAGATGGCGCCACAACTGAATCGTTTGTATTTCGCGGGCAAAGATGGCGCCATATTGTTTACACTAATAAGATTATTAAAATTTTAATAGATGGCGCTTGTAAAAGCTGTTGAAATCTATTATATTAAACATAACCTTAAAATATATTGTTTTAAACATAACCTTAAAATCTATTTTATTAAACATAACCTTAAAATCTATTTTATTAAACATAACCTTAAAATGTATACCTTATTATCTAACGTAATACTAATGAAGGTATTTAATTAAATATAGTATTAATAACAGTTCATACATTTATTATATTCAATATACAATATTTACACTTGTTTAATTTTAAATTCGTATAATTATCGTTTACAAGAATTACTGTTTACAAATATATGAAAATATATGTTTATTATATGTAAAAATAAAATGTTCATTTATAATTAATATTTATATATTCTAAAACTATAACTATTTATTTAAGTAAGGTAAGTTTAATTAACTTTTTTTTGTTTAATAATAATAATAATAATAATAAAAATAATAATAATAATAATAATAATAATAATAATAATAATAATAATAATAATAATAATAATAATAATAATAATAATAGTAATAATATAATAATAATAATAGTAATAATATAATTTATAAAATTATTTATAATAATAATTTATTAATAAAGGTAAGTTAATTTTTCTATAACATATTCTTAAATCTTTAAAAGCATTTTTGAATTTAAATTGAAATTCGCGCCAAGGTCAATTTCAGATTCGATATGTATGAATCGATGTTCAACGGCTCTAAAAGAATAGAAGTTTTCTCATTGGCTAGTTTCATTAGTAAAAATTATTAAGGTTTAATGTTGAAAATAGTAATAATAATCTTGTTAATTTTATAAATCAAACAAAAAATTTGTAATAATAAGTATATACTTATTATTATTTTAAAGCAAGAAATGTTTATTCGCTTATATTTTAGAAATATTGGTTTGTAATTTCCACATTTTCCTACTTGTTTAATGTGTGGCGGGAATTTTTAAATTTTATTTTACACAATATTTTAAATTTATTATTTCATATATTTATTAAGTAATTTTATGCATAATATTATGTAAAATAAAAGTTAAATTTTTAATTATTAAAAAAACCATTATTACTCATTAAAAAATTCTAACAATTAAGAATATTGTGAAAGGATAGGAATTTAGTTTCATTAGGACACCCCTGAGATAAAGCCACCATCTTTCAAGACAACCTAACCTCAGACTAAACCAGACTGGACTAAACAGGCATTTATAAATTGTTGAAACTGGTGAGAGAAACCTCATGCGGCATAAACCGGCGTTTTATTGTGATTCTTTTGTTTCTATAATTCTAATATTTACAATGGTGAGTAGTATTATTCAAATGAGTAATGGAAGTGCTTTAAATAATTAAAAGTAATTATTTACTTTGTTTTAAAGGATCCGAATCAGCATAAGATGTACTGCTTCTGCAACGCAGTTAATTGTCCCTATCGAAGAGACTTTCAAAATCTTGTAAGTATTCTTTCTTTTCAAATTCTTTTTTCTACATGTCAAACGTCTGTAATCTTTTCTTCTCAAATTCTTTTTTCCATTACTACAACGATATAACCTCAAACGGATTATATTTTTCTTAACAAATTCTTTTTCTCAATTAATATAAAGATATAATTTTCTCAAAATTCTTTCTTCTCAAATTCTTTTTTCTACATGTCAAACGTCTGTAAACTTTTCTTCTCAAATTCTTTTTTTCCATTAATATAAAGATATAACCTCAAACGGATTACATTTTTCTTAACAAATTCTTTCTTTTCAAATTCTTTTTTCTACATGTCAAACGTCTGTAAACTTTTCTTCTCAAATTCTTTTTTCCAATAATATAAAGATATAAACTCAAACGGATTACATTTTTCTTAACAAATTCTTTCTTTTCAAATTCTTTTTTCTACATGTCAAACGTCTGTAAACTTTTCTTCTCAAATTCTTTTTTCCATTAATATAAAGATATAACCTCAAACGGATTACATTTTTCTTAACAAATTCTTTCTTCTCAAATTCTTTTTTCTACATGTCAAACGTCTGTAATCTTTTCTTCTCAAATTCTTTTTTCCATTACTACAACGATATAACCTCAAACGGATTATATTTTTCTTAACAAATTCTTTTTCTCAATGAATATAAAGATATAATTTTCTCAAAATTCTTTCTTCTCAAATTCTTTTTTCTACATGTCAAACGTCTGTAATCTTTTCTTCTCAAATTCTTTTTTCCATTACTACAACGATATAACCTCAAACGGATTATATTTTTCTTAACAAATTCTTTTTCTCAATTAATATAAAGATATAATTTTCTCAAAATTCTTTCTTCTCAAATTCTTTTTTCTACATGTCAAACGTCTTTAATCTTTTCTTCTCAAATTCTTTTTTCCATTACTACAACGATATAACCTCAAACGGATTATATTTTTCTTAACAAATTCTTTTTCTCAATTAATATAAAGATATAATTTTCTCAAAATTCTTTCTTCTCAAATTCTTTTTTCTACATGTCAAAAATCTCTCTTTTTCATTTATTTAATTAATAAATTATATAAAAGTTATTAAAAATTTTCAGAATTACCTAGTATGCATAGTAATAATACTTTTTTTTTCAATTCATTATGTTTATTATTACTTTTTTCAATTCATTATTATATTTATTATTACTATTTTTTTCAGAATGAAGTTAATAGAGCGTTAAACTTAATGCAAAATATGCAATATAATCCGGATGAACCAGCTTTATTCATAGCAAGGCCAAACCATTGGGATATTCCACCTGCCAACGTAGATCAAAGAAATGATCAAGTATTACCTATACTCCCAAATGATCTCATTAATGAAGTCTTGCAAATGGATAATAATCATTTGGGAGTATTAGTCAATGGAGCTGAGGCAATATTATTATTAGCAGAGGAGCCAGCTCCACGCCCTGTGCCAGAACCAGCTCTACACCCTATACCAGTACCAGCTCCACGCCCTGTGCCAGCACAGGTTGAAAGACTAGTACCAGCTCCACGTCCTGTGCCAGCACAGGTTGAAAGACTAGAACCAGCTCCATGGATCCGTGTCCGAACTAACCCAAGGAGGGTGGATCCGGCACAAGGTGCACGCCCTGTTCCAGCACCGAGACGAGCACATGTTGCTAGATTACAGCCAGCTCCACGCCCTGTACCAGCACAGGTTGAAAGACTAGAACCAGCTCCATGGATCCGTGTCCGAACTAACCCAAGGAGGGTGGATCCGGCACAAGGTGCACGCCCTGTTCCAGCACCGAGACGAGCACAGGTTGCTGGACCAGCACAAGGTGCACGCCCTGTCCCAGCACCGAGACGAGCACAGGTTGCTGGACCAGCACAAGGTGCACGCCCTGTCCCAGCACCGAGACGAGCACAGGTTGCTGGACCAGCACAAGGTGCACGCCCTGTCCCAGCACCGAGACGAGCACAGGTTGCTGGTCCAGCACAAGGTGCACGCCCTGTCCCAGCACCGAGACGAGCACAGGTTGCTGGACTAGAACCAGCTCCACGACGAGCAATAGAGATTGCTGCTAGACCTCTTCGAACAACCACTCGAGGACGGTTAATGAAAGCTATGAAAGCAATGGCAACAGCGTCTTCGAAAAAGAGGCGCTAGTTAATTTTTTAAATCAGTTTCAATGTCTTTTACAGTTATTTTTTTGCTTTATTTTACTAATTTTTCTACATGCTTTTTTGAATTCTTTTCACATTAACATGATATTTAATATTTTTTTATTTCAACGAATTTCTTACAAAATTGTTTTTTTTTTCCTATCATGTTAAGCTGATTCAAAAAATTTCAGTTTTCTATTTACACATGTTTTTTTTTTCTTAGTTTTCTTAAATTTTATTTCATACACCTTGCATGTGGTATACTTTTAAGGTAAAAAAACCAAAGGTGTATATTCATATTTTTTGTTTAATTTTCCATTTGTACACCATTGCTTACCTTGTATCATAGATAGGTAAAGTTATATAGTTCATATAGTTTTTTTTACCTAATAAGTATTATTTGTTTTGTAACGTAGATAGGTAAAGTTTTGTATTTCATATTATTTTTTACCTATAAGTATTATTTGTTTTGTAACGTAGATAGGTAAAGTTATATACTTCATATAATTTATTATGGTTTTTTTACATATGTGTATTTAATTATTTTTTTAATTTGTAACTTACATATGTAAAGTTTTGTATTTCACATATTTTTAAAATATGTTTTTTTTTTTACCTACAATTCATTTAATTATTATTTGTTTTGCATTATATTATTTTGCATTCTATTATTTTATATTCTATTATTTTGTAAATGTACACATTAAAAATATTCTTAGCTTGGTATATACTTATGATATATATACTTTGCACAAATGTACATTTAATAATTATTTTTAAAAATATATTTTTTTTATTTTCTAATAATTTAAAGTGTTATATTTATTTTTTTTACATGTCTAGTTTTCCTTTATTTCTTGCTTGCTTTATATTTCATATTATTTTATTTTTTATACCTTGATATCAACATAATATTCTCATTCATCTTAACTCTAACCTAATGCTAATGAGGGTATGTCAATAAATACAACATCAGTAACGTTTTATACATATATTATAACTTCAAATTTACAAAAATTTACTATATTAATTTTGCTTAATTCTAAATTTCTTTAAAATAAAGAAAACTGTCCGCATCTTCTTGGCAGTATAGAGACGAGCATAGGTTGCAAGACCAGAACCAACTTTTTTTTTTATTTCAAAGATGATTTTTCAGTTTTGCACGTTATTTTTTCTATTTTCTTTTGTTTGTGATATAAAATAATCGCAATTATGTCGACATGAGACTATATTTTTGTTTACGATATAAAATAAGTTCGACACGTGAATGTACTTTCGTTTGTGATACACAACTGTTTTTTTTTATTTGTTCATTTTTTAACATGTGGATGTTTTTTTTTTTAGTTTTACATATATTTTTTTTCAGTTCTTTGTGTATTGTAAATCATGTTTTTCATTTTTTTTTAATTTAAAAAGTTTTATGTCAATTTGCATGTTACTGCTTGTTTTCGAATGTACATATGTAAAAAAAAAAAAGTTGTTTATTTTATATATTTCATATATACCTTACACATATGTATAGAGCAGTTTTATAAAAAAAAATATATTTTTAATATTGTTCTATTTGAGATGTGTTTTGTGTTGTTTATTTTAGAAGTATTGATTAATTTTTTTATGAAGTTGGTATTTATATCGGTTAATGTTTTAAAATTTTAAATTACATTTATTACATTTATTTTATTAACAAGTTTAGATTCATGAATTTGATGTCTATTACAAATTATCTAAAATCAATTAACTTGAGTTTGCAAATAATTTGTATATTGTTATTTTAATGTTTTAAATTTGGAAATTTCATAGCATGTATTTTCATATTTCATTTAACGTAGGAAATAAAATATATGTATATGTTCAATATAAAGGATACAGTAAAAGCATCAATAAAACTGAAATTTAACTTCAGCGTTTACGGTAACATATAAATTTATTTATAACATATAAAGTCCTTAAAACGTCATTAGGGCAAATTGGGAATTATGAATCAAAATTTTCTTATTTTTGAATTCTAGAAATGTTTTAAAAATGATTATAAAAATAAATAAATAACAAATTCCTATTTATGAATTAAAATTTTGTTTCTTTAATTTTAGAAATGTCTGGAGTATGTTGTTGCTTTCCAAAATTCTATCTGGACATTAAGCAAAAACGGGTAAAATGTAAAATCCCATGTGGAAATTTTCAATAGGGATATGGAAAAATTATACATACTTGAAAAATAAAAATAGATTTTACATAGGATTTTTTCTTAAATAAATATAAGCTTTTTCGGTTTATTTAAGGTATAATTATCACTCAAAATCGTGTCGCAATTTACCATAATGTTTTACATGGGAATCGAAAACGTGTTATAGTTTCTTTCAGATAATATTAATTTAACTATAATAAAAAAATAATATAACAATGATTTAATTTTAATTTAGCTTTAATTCAAATAGAATATAACATTGATTTAATGTAAAAATTTTCTTTATTTTCAAATTAGATTAACTCACTTACTATAAAGTTAAATTAAATAATTAATATTTTTTCATTATGTTAATTCAAATTTATTGTTTTGAACCTGATTAAATATATTTAATATTCAATAACTAATAATTAATTTCATATTCTTATTTGTATAAAATATTAAATTATCATTGAATTTTAAATTTCGCGCTTTACCGACGGGTAATAAGTATCTTCTTAGCTACCATCAACGGCCGCAAAGCATAATCGTAAGAGTGTATAGTGGGGAGAGCGCGTGGTGGGGTTATCTCCATAAGTATTGTGCAACATAGCAGATGAGCACATTCAGCTTACAGCACACGATTGAGATGGAGAACCAGCGGTGTGAGTGCTACAACTGCCTGATGAGGATGGTGTCGCAATACAATGTAAGTATTAATAATTAAGTAAGTAATTAGTAATAATTAAATTGTATTAATATAATATATATTTTAGTTGCAGCACCCGGGTCAAGAGGTACCGCTCCAACCAATACCCCCAAGGTACCTATGGCACAGGCCAGAGACGCCACCACTTCAGCCGAGGTCGCCGACACCACCTACACCAGAGGCAACACCGACGCCATCACCAGAGCCCAGGTCGCCGGAAGTGAGGTCTCCAACGCCTCCCAGGTACCCGTGGCATCGGCCAGAGACGCCACCACCCTATGTGGTGCTGGGGACGCCACCTACACCAGAGGCGCAGCGAACAGCGTCACAGCAGCCCAGGTCGCCAACACCACCTCCACCAGAGGCGCAGCGAACAGCGTCACCTCGGGCGCCGACACCTCCGCATGGAGGTCGTCGAGAACGACGTCGCCGCCGTCGACGCGTCGTTATAAAAATTGTAATAAATAATTATATTAATAATTAACAAATACAGAAGGTATATTTTATAAAAATAAGCGTGTATTTATTAATATGGTACGTTAGGGTAAATTGTATAATGCATGTGTGAATGTTATAGTAGCGGTAGAATTGATGAAAATTGAGGTGGTGTGTAATCACGCATGTGTGTAAAAGTATGAGTAGGGGTAAATGGTCTGCTGTGCATGTGCAAAGATAGTGTTATTGTTATGTTCTTTTTTTTGCGTTCTCTTAAATTATAATTTAGCTTTTAAGTGCTTTAGTTTGTAAGTGAGTTTTAACTATTTTTTTTCATTATTGATTCATTATTGATTCATTGTTGATTCATTATTGTATAGCAGTAAAAACATTAAGAATTATTTTGACTTACCGAAAAATTTGAGTAATCGCGCTTTACCTTATCGAGAGTTGACTGTATTTTCTTTTGGTTCGGTTTGTTTATTTCATGTTTTTATGTTGTGAGGTTCGACAAGTTCAATTTTTCTTTTGTTTTCTCTTACCTCTGCAAACCTCAATCGTATCCTCTCAACATTTGTTAGGCCATCGTTGGACTCCATCCGTGGTGGACTTTTTTTCAATGGATTTTTCAAACCTTTTCCATCAGTCAAATTCTGAGCTGTGAGATTTCGGTATAGTTCTACATCTCTCTATAGGTTTATTAGGCTTCTACTTACCTTTGGAATTTAAGAATTCTTTTTATGTTCCAATTAAAATAAATATTTCCCTCTGTTTGGAATAATCCTGGAAGGTTTGGATCATACTCCATTTCATCAATATTTTTAAACAGTCCATATTAATTTATTATTAATTCATTATTGATTCATTGTTGATTCATTATTGATTCATTGTTGATTCATTGTTGATTCATTGTTGATTCATTATTGATTCATTATTGATTCATTGTTGATTCATTGTTGATTCATTATTGATTCATTATTAATTCATTATTGATTCATTGTTGATTCATTATTGATTCATTGTTGATTCATTGTTGATTCATTGTTGATTCATTATTGATTCATTATTGATTCATTGTTGATTCATTGTTGATTCATTGTTGATTCATTGTTGATTCATTATTGATTCATTCCCGTGTAGAAATTTACCGTGGAAGTGTATGAGAAACTGTATAGTTGTGCTAGATTCAATCTAACAACTAGATGGGAAAAAATGGACAGGCTTGAACGAGAGATGTAACGCTAGCAACGTCAAGATTTTGTACAGTTATTTTGTCTAGTCCTTGTCTACACTGAGAAAAAAAACACGCCGTTTCAGCGGTAAAGTCCTGCAGTTTCTGCATGAGTGACACTGCAAACAGAAAACTGTTGTTTCTACGTTGGAACACTGCAGTTTTTGCATTGTGACACAGTGTTTGTGACAGTGTGTCGCAGAAACACAACGCGCACGGGAATTCAAGGAACTTATATATATGACACGGTAGTAATAGCAGAAAACTCATGCAGAAACTGCAGTGTTCCCCACAGTCGTTACAGCGGTGTTAAGCAAAGCTGAATCTACATAAGTGGATGGCGCTATTTTGGCATCGTTTTTTTTCTCAGTGTAGTAAAATAAATCATTCCTAGCCAGTTCCTGGATATTAAAATAAGCAGTTTCTACATACTGGGAATAATTGTTAGGTTTATAAATAATAAAAGAATATTTTTCAACTTTACTCTTTTGTTTGTTTAACTTTTAAACAAACAAAAGAGTAATACAAAAGTATTTGTTATTATCAAAATTCCTCTTACAATTATTTTTGAAATTAATTGTAACATATTTTGCTACATTGGATTTTTTCTTTAAAACACAAACACATTCACTATAAAGATTCGTACTTGTATACCGATAATAAAATTAATTGTATATTATATTGTTGCAATCACAAAAAATTCACTTAAAATTACCGAAGTTTTATTATTTATTATGAACATTATAATATGAAAAACAATCTGAGACTATGAATGATGACATCACATGTCCTTTTTCTTACAAATCTTCTTTTCGCTGTAAAATATTTAAAATTGTACACTGTCCCTGTTCAAAAATGGAAAACTGAAAACTTTTCACTAGATTTATAAATTTGATTTTATCTTCACAACGAGATAAGTTACAATTGTCGACTCTTGGTTTCTTTTCATCAAGCACTACGTCAAGAACTGATTTCGTCTGCTAGCTTAGTAGACTCTCAGAGCCACCTTCTCCACGAACTTGTGTACTAAATACTTAAGTCAGCGTCCTAGACAGTGCCTAGCTAATTCCTGGACAACCTGCTATACCAACTTGTACTGAATTTTCAGTTCAGTATCCTAGACAAATTTTAGCCAGATTCTAGACTGTCTTTATAGCGAAGAAAATAAAGGGGAAAACTGTACATTAACATTTCTGGGCCAGGACAGTTTTTTCAGAATAATTTTCCACGACAAATGCTATCTAGCTGTAGTCTATTTCTAGGAAGGCCACGACAAATTTCTACACGGGTTGTTGATTCATTATTGATTCATTATTGATTCATTATTGATTCATTATTGATTCATTGTTGATTCATTGTTGATTCATTATTGATTCATTATTGATTCATTATTGATTCATTGTTGATTCATTGTTGATTCATTATTGATTCATTGTTGATTCATTGTTGATTCATTATTGATTCATTATTGATTCATTGTTGATTCATTATTGATTCATTATTGATTCATTATTGATTCATTATTGATTCATTGTTGATTCATTGTTGATTCATTGTTGATTCATTATTGATTCATTATTGATTCATTATTGATTCATTGTTGATTCATTATTGATTCATTATTGATTCATTATTGATTCATTATTGATTCATTGTTGATTCATTATTGATTCATTATTGATTCATTGTTGATTCATTGTTGATTCATTATTGATTCATTATTGATTCATTATTGATTCATTATTGATTCATTGTTGATTCATTGTTGATTCATTGTTGATTCATTATTGATTCATAATTGATTCATTATTGATTCATTGTTGATTCATTATTGATTCATTGTTGATTAAATTTGGCACTGGCAGTGTAAAGGTCTGTTGTTGGAAGCAGTTTTGATTTATAGAGAGGTTCTACGCTAACATTAATCTTTGATTGATTTGCTGGTTGATTGACATTTGCGTTAAGTTACTGGGGACGATTTGCACATTTAAATGAATAAATGAATAAATGTATGAATAAATGAATAAATGTATGAAATGTTGATAGTATTAATAAATACTGTATTTAATTTAATACCCTTATAATTTTAAATTTGAAGTAAGTGAGATTGAAATAGTTAAAACAAATGAATTAATATTGTCATAGTAAAGTCATAAATAAATTAAAATTGAGTCAATGTTGAGTTAAAGTTAATTCAATGTTAAATATTTATTTATATTAAACTAATATTACGTCTTAGTTATAAAAGATTTATTAAACTCAAAATAGTATTGATAAAATAAAGGGAAATTAGAATTAAGCCAATGTTAAACTATAGTTAAATGATGGTGAAATAAAGCTCATGCAACAAAAATGTTTAAAAATAATTATATTAAACATACATATGTACATTCACATGAAAACAAACAAATTTTTAGCACATGTACATTTAAGAATAGAAAAAAAAAACAAAATTATAAGTGTGAACTTTACTTATAATATTCTAGAGAGATATCACATCTACATCGAATCAACATGTATAAAAAAAATAAACAAGAAATATAAATATGTAAAAAAAAAACAAAAGAATATAATATATTTTTACATATTTATATTGACATAAATAGCTTTTTATCTATTAATGAATGAAATGATAATTATTACTTTAAAGTTATTATAAGTGTAAACTTTACTTATAATATTCTAGAGAGAGATATCACATCTACATCGAATCAACATGTATAAAAAAATAAACAAGAAATATAAATATGGAAATAAAAACAAAAGAATATAATATATTTTTACATATTTATATTGACATAAATAGCTTTTTAACTATTAATGAATGAAATGATAATAAAAGAAGCATGCATCAAACACATCACAACACTAAACTTTTTTTCTGATTAAAAAAAAAAAGGACTTGCAGAAATAAAAGAAGCTAGAAAAAAAAATACAAACATAATGTGAAATTATAAATAAATAAAATAAAAGAATAAGTAAAAAAAAAAAAAAATGAAACTGAAAGATGAGAATAAATAATGTGAAAAAAAAAAGATGAACATGAAATCTAACGTCTCTTTTTGGATGAGGCTGTTACCCAGGCCTTCATCGCTTTTGTAAGGCGTTGACGAGCTGTAGTCCTCAAACGACGAGCTGGAATGAGTATGGAGCGCCTTGATGCCGGCACAGGGCGTGGAGCTAGTGGTGGAGTTATCCTCTGTGGGTGAGTTCCGGTACGAATCCATGGAGCAGGCGCAGGTTGCCGCGCAACTCTCGGTGGTAGTGCGGGTGCTGGTTGCCGCGCAACTCTCGGTGGTAGTGCGGGTGCTGGTTGCCGCGCAACTCTCGGTGGTAGTGCGGGTGCTGGTTGCCGCGCAACTCTCGGTGGTAGTGCGGGTGCTGGTTGCCGCGCAACTCTCGGTGGTAGTGCGGGTGCTGGTTGCCGCGCAACTCTCGGTGGTAGTGCGGGTGCTGGTTGCCGCGCAACTCTCGGTGGTAGTGCGGGTGCTGGTTGCCGCGCAACTCTCGGTGGTAGTGCGGGTGCTGGTTGCCGCGCAACTCTCGGTGGTAGTGCGGGTGCTGGTTGCCGCGCAACTCTCGGTGGTAGTGCGGGTGCTGGTTGCCGCGCAACTCTCGGTGGTAGTGCAGGCGCAGGAACAGGGCGTGCACCTTGTGCCGGATCCACCCTCCTTGGGTTAGTTCGGACACGGATCCATGGAGCTGGTTCTAGTCTTTCAACCTGTGCTGGCACAGGACGTGGAGCTGGTACTAGTCTTTCAACCTGTGCTGGCACAGGGCGTGGAGCTGGTACTGGTATAGGGTGTAGAGCTGGTTCTGGCACAGGGCGTGGAGCTGGCTCCTCTGCTAATAATAATATTGCCTCAGCTCCATTGACTAATACTCCCAAATGATTATTATCCATTTGCAAGACTTCATTAATGAGATCATTTGGGAGTATAGGTAATACTTGATCATTTCTTTGATCTACGTTGGCAGGTGGAATATCCCAATGGTTTGGCCTTGCTATGAATAAAGCTGGTTCATCCGGATTATATTGCATATTTTGCATTAAGTTTAACGCTCTATTAACTTCATTCTGAAAAAAATAGTAATAATAAATATAATAATGAATTGAAAAAAGTAATAATAAACATAATGAATTGAAAAAAAAGTATTATTACTATGCATACTAGGTAATTCTGAAAATTTTTAATAACTTTTATATAATTTATTAATTAAATAAATGAAAAAGAGAGATTTTTGACATGTAGAAAAAAGAATTTGAGAAGAAAGAATTTTGAGAAAATTATATCTTTATATTAATTGAGAAAAAGAATTTGTTAAGAAAAATATAATCCGTTTGAGGTTATATCGTTGTAGTAATGGAAAAAAGAATTTGAGAAGAAAAGATTAAAGACGTTTGACATGTAGAAAAAAGAATTTGAGAAGAAAGAATTTTGAGAAAATTATATCTTTATATTAATTGAGAAAAAGAATTTGTTAAGAAAAATATAATCCGTTTGAGGTTATATCGTTGTAGTAATGGAAAAAAGAATTTGAGAAGAAAAGATTACAGACGTTTGACATGTAGAAAAAAGAATTTGAGAAGAAAGAATTTTGAGAAAATTATATCTTTATATTAATTGAGAAAAAGAATTTGTTAAGAAAAATATAATCCGTTTGAGGTTATATCGTTGTAGTAATGGAAAAAAGAATTTGAGAAGAAAAGATTACAGACGTTTGACATGTAGAAAAAAGAATTTGAGAAGAAAGAATTTTGAGAAAATTATATCTTTATATTCATTGAGAAAAAGAATTTGTTAAGAAAAATATAATCCGTTTGAGGTTATATCGTTGTAGTAATGGAAAAAAGAATTTGAGAAGAAAAGATTACAGACGTTTGACATGTAGAAAAAAGAATTTGAGAAGAAAGAATTTGTTAAGAAAAATGTAATCCGTTTGAGGTTATATCTTTATATTAATGGAAAAAAGAATTTGAGAAGAAAAGTTTACAGACGTTTGACATGTAGAAAAAAGAATTTGAAAAGAAAGAATTTGTTAAGAAAAATGTAATCCGTTTGAGTTTATATCTTTATATTATTGGAAAAAAGAATTTGAGAAGAAAAGTTTACAGACGTTTGACATGTAGAAAAAAGAATTTGAAAAGAAAGAATTTGTTAAGAAAAATGTAATCCGTTTGAGGTTATATCTTTATATTAATGGAAAAAAAGAATTTGAGAAGAAAAGTTTACAGACGTTTGACATGTAGAAAAAAGAATTTGAGAAGAAAGAATTTTGAGAAAATTATATCTTTATATTAATTGAGAAAAAGAATTTGTTAAGAAAAATATAATCCGTTTGAGGTTATATCGTTGTAGTAATGGAAAAAAGAATTTGAGAAGAAAAGATTACAGACGTTTGACATGTAGAAAAAAGAATTTGAAAAGAAAGAATACTTACAAGATTTTGAAAGTCTCTTCGATAGGGACAATTAACTGCGTTGCAGAAGCAGTACATCTTATGCTGATTCGGATCCTTTAAAACAAAGTAAATAATTACTTTTAATTATTTAAAGCACTTCCATTACTCATTTGAATAATACTACTCACCATTGTAAATATTAGAATTATAGAAACAAAAGAATCACAATAAAACGCCGGTTTATGCCGCATGAGGTTTCTCTCACCAGTTTCAACAATTTATAAATGCCTGTTTAGTCCAGTCTGGTTTAGTCTGAGGTTAGGTTGTCTTGAAAGATGGTGGCTTTATCTCAGGGGTGTCCTAATGAAACTAAATTCCTATCCTTTCACAATATTCTTAATTGTTAGAATTTTTTAATGAGTAATAATGGTTTTTTTAATAATTAAAAATTTAACTTTTATTTTACATAATATTATGCATAAAATTACTTAATAAATATATGAAATAATAAATTTAAAATATTGTGTAAAATAAAATTTAAAAATTCCCGCCACACATTAAACAAGTAGGAAAATGTGGAAATTACAAACCAATATTTCTAAAATATAAGCGAATAAACATTTCTTGCTTTAAAATAATAATAAGTATATACTTATTATTACAAATTTTTTGTTTGATTTATAAAATTAACAAGATTATTATTACTATTTTCAACATTAAACCTTAATAATTTTTACTAATGAAACTAGCCAATGAGAAAACTTCTATTCTTTTAGAGCCGTTGAACATCGATTCATACATATCGAATCTGAAATTGACCTTGGCGCGAATTTCAATTTAAATTCAAAAATGCTTTTAAAGATTTAAGAATATGTTATAGAAAAATTAACTTACCTTTATTAATAAATTATTATTATAAATAATTTTATAAATTATATTATTACTATTATTATTATTATATTATTACTATTATTATTATTATTATTATTATTATTATTATTATTATTATTATTATTATTATTATTATTATTATTATTATTATTATTATTTTTATTATTATTATTATTATTATTAAACAAAAAAAAGTTAATTAAACTTACCTTACTTAAATAAATAGTTATAGTTTTAGAATATATAAATATTAATTATAAATGAACATTTTATTTTTACATATAATAAACATATATTTTCATATATTTGTAAACAGTAATTCTTGTAAACGATAATTATACGAATTTAAAATTAAACAAGTGTAAATATTGTATATTGAATATAATAAATGTATGAACTGTTATTAATACTATATTTAATTAAATACCTTCATTAGTATTACGTTAGATAATAAGGTATACATTTTAAGGTTATGTTTAATAAAATAGATTTTAAGGTTATGTTTAATAAAATAGATTTTAAGGTTATGTTTAAAACAATATATTTTAAGGTTATGTTTAATATAATAGATTTCAACAGCTTTTACAAGCGCCATCTATTAAAATTTTAATAATCTTATTAGTGTAAACAATATGGCGCCATCTTTGCCCGCGAAATACAAACGATTCAGTTGTGGCGCCATCTCTCGGCACAACACTCAAACCGCACTCTGTCGGTAAAACAAAATGGCGGCTCACTATTTAAGCAGTTTGAATTTATCAAATAAAATTTTTAAATTTCCCGCCAAGCAGGTTTGAATTCGCTAGTGGCGCCATCCATCGGCGGCAGCCGGCACTAAAAAATCGGTAGGTAAAACAGAGAACCCCTTCTAAGCCACTTGGAAGTTTGAAATTAAATTTTTAAATTTCCCGCCATGCAGGTTTGAATTCGATGGTGGCGCCATCTGTCGGCGGCAGCCAGAACTAAAAAAATCGGTTGGTAAAACAGAGAACCCCTTCTAAGCCACTTGAAAGTTTAAAATTAAAATTTTAAATTTCCCGCCAAGGGGTTTGGAATTTGTAAGTGGCGCCATCTAGCGGTGGCAGCAGGAACTACACTCGGTCGGTAAGGTAGAACACCCCTACCAACCACTGATAAAGTAGAAATCTGCATTACCGACCGAGGGTACTTAGCCGAGATCAGAACCTGGGGCAGAACTCTCCTAGCTATACTACTATAGAAGAATAATTTTTCTCTACTTTCAAATTTTTAAAAATAAAAGTTTTTTTTAACAAGAGAAGAAACAATTTTACGGATAGAAGTATTTTACAAAAAAAAAAGAGGAAAATTCTCTTTAGCTTTTTTTGAAAATAAATGAAACAAATTGTTGAAAAGAATATTTGCCGTGTATTCCTAAATAAAATTCTTTAATAAAGAAAAAAATAGTTCAACATTTTCTAACTTTAACTTTTACAGTCTTAACTTTGAAAGCATTTCTTTGATTTTCTCTATAATTCTAGCAAAAGTTTTCAAAAGGAAATTTAAAATTCTCTTTCTTCTCAAATTATTTTTCTTATCATAATCTTCAATTTTCAAAAAGAAATATTTTCTTTCGAATTATTTCGTATAATTTTTATGAAAATCATAGCAAAAAATAAAATACCTAATATAAATATCTCTCAATATTAAAATTAATAAAAATGTTTACTAACTTGAATTAGTGACTAACTTTTTGCATTTGAATTATTAAATTTTACTAATAAACAGTAATTTCTACTAATTCATTAGTAAAATTTACTAAATTAAAAGCAAAAAATAAGTCACTTATTCAAATTTGTAAACATTTTTACTAATTCAAATTTAGGAAGATAATCAAAACAAAAATGAAAACCGCAAAAAAATTGAAAAAAAACAAAATATTTCAATATTCATCTCTATATAAAAATAAAAACAGTTTTATCCATATCGATATGAATTTGACATCGTGAATTTTTTTTTAAATATTAATAATACCAGAACCGAATCGAGTGAGATGGTGAGAGGGATTTATGGATTCGATATTAGAGATGATAAAAAAAATACAGACATATAGGAAAGAATATTGGAAAGAGAAGGTGGTAAAAGGAGGCCTCAATTTTATCATGGAAAAAGTTTCATCCAAAAGAGGCCTTTCGTCCTTTTCCTTATATATAAGAGGGAGAGTGGCGCACTTTTTTTTTTTTTTTTTTTTCTCAAAAGCAGAACACCTCTTTCCCTGAATCGAAAGCCATTTCTTATCTTACAAGAGTATTCCAAAGATACGAAAAGAGTGATTTAAACTCATGTTTCGCCCGCGAGAAACTTTGATTTTATGTTCCTTGAAAAGTACATTTCTAAACTATTAAATAGAAAGAAGAAATTTGTACAATTTAACGGCCAATTCGTTTCTTAGAGTTTTTGAGGGAAATTCCTTCTTGAAATTCCTGAGGAAATCGTTCCAGTTTCTATGTATGTGGGGTAATAATAATTCAGAGTTGCCAGAATAAATTTTATTTTATTCATTTTGAACGTGAAAATTTAGGAATTAATTTTCCAAAATTAATTCCTAAATTTTAACTTTTATTTTATTCATTTGAACGTCAAAAATTTAGGAATTGATTTTTCAAAATTAATTCCTAAATTTTAACGTTTAAATGAATTAAGTAAAATGTTTCTTGCAACTTATAATTACAATTAAGGGCAAATTTATTTATTATAATTTATTTATTTATTTATTTATTTGATTGATATTATAAAATTGTAGTCTATTATTAAATAAATATTTACTGGAATTAAATAATTCTTATTTAAATCAAATAAATTGGATTTGGAATATTTAATTGACTTAAATAAAAATTATTTGCTATAAATAAAAATTAATTGATGCAAATAAAAATTATTTGATACAAATAAATATTTATTTGATACAATTAAACAATATTTGATAAAAAAATAAAAATTATTTTTTATATTTGTTATTTTTATATTTGTTACAAATAAAAATATTTGCTATAAATAAAAATTATTTGATGCAAATAAAAATCATTTGATACAAATAAATATTTATTTGATACCTACATTAAACAATATTTAATAAGAATAATAATTATTTTCTATAGATAAATAAAAAAATATTTGTTAGAAATTAAAATATTTGCTATAAATAAAAATTATTTGATGCATTTAAAAATCATTTTCTGTAATTAAAAAATATTAAAATATTTGCTATAAAGAGAAATTATTTGATGCAAATAAAAATCATTTGATACAAAGAAAAATTATTTGATGCGAATAAAAATCATTTGATACAAAGAATTATTTGTTTGATGCAACTATAAAGTATTTGATACAAAGAAAAATTATTTTCTATAAATAAAAAATATTTGCTTTAAATAAAAAACTATTTGTTACAAATAAAAATATTTGCTATAAATAAAAACTATTTGTCACAAATAAAAATAATTAGTTACAAATAAATATTTATAAATTATTTTTTCCTCAGTGTATAAAAAAACTTTGTGTATGCTTCGACGAAATTCATTTGAAATACCATTAAAGATACTTCTATTAGAACGTGATTTACCTTTTTTTTTATAAATATGTAAAGTAGATCGATTTTAGAATTATAATGAAAATTGAAGTAATTAGGAAAGTTGGAAAGTAAGGGTGGAAAGTTTATAGAAGCAATCTGACTGGCTGATGGCTGTAGACTTAAGTTTCAGTGTTGTAATCCAAGCTTTAAAGATGAGCTTGGCAGGAGGTCTTGATGTACCCAATCAACTGCCAAGGATAGAAATTTGGCTTAGTGAAGTACTTAAGGTTGAATTGAAGTACTGCCGGATGATAAGATAAGCCACAGGAGAAATGTGTATACAATATTCCATATTATCGTGTCTATATACACCAAACAGCAATGACAATAATAATGCAACAAACCTAATCCAGAAACTAAGGAGTTTCATTTAATTATTTCGAGGCTAATGAGTGCGCGGGGAAATTTTTGCTTTTTTAATCAATTGTTTACGAAAATTGAAACTTTAACTCATTTAAAAATCTTTTATCTTCAGACTCACTAACTGCAACTTCTACAATTTAATTTTTTTTTAATTTGCAACTAATTGCAAGATTATGTTATTTCACTCCATTTTCACTCCAATTTCACTTTCACTCTAATTTCACTTTTACTCAAATTCCATTTTCACTCCACTTTCACTTTACTTTCACACAAATTTCATTTTTACTTAACTTTTATTTTCACTCCACATTCACTTTTACTCAAATTTCATTTTCACTCCACTTTCACTCCACTTTTACTTTTACTGAACTTTTATTTTCACTCCACTTTCACTCCAAGTTCCCATTTACTCAAATTTCATTTTCACTTTTAATCAATTTTTATTTTCACTCTACATTTACTTTTACTCAAATTTTATTTTCACTACACTTTCACTCTACATTTACTTTCATTTAAATTTTATTTTCACTCCACTTACACTTTATTTTAAATTTTATTTCACTCCACATCTACTCTACTATCATTTTCCCTCAAACTTTATTATCACTCCACTTTCACTTTCCCTCAAATTTTATTTTCACTCCACATTCATTTTTACTTAAATGTTATTTTTCTTCCACTTTTACTCCACTTTCACTGTTACTCAAATTTTATTTTCACTCCACTTTCACTTTATTTTAATTTCTATTTCACTCAACATTTACTCTACTTTTATTTTCCCCTTAAATATTATTATCACTCTACTTTCACTTTCCCTCAAATTTTATTTTCACTCCACTTTTATTTTTACTTAAATTTTATTTTTCTTCCACTATTACTCTACTTTGACTGAAAATTTATTTTCACTCAACTTCCACTTCACTTTCACTTTTACTCAAATTTTATTTTTACTACACTTTCACTTCACTTTCACTCAAAATTTATTTTCACTCCTCTTTTATTTCCACTCAAATTTTTATTTCAGAACACTTTCATTTTTTACTTACATTTCATTTTTCTTACACTTTCATTCAAAATTTATTCTCACTCCACTCAAAATTTATTTTTACTCCACTTTCACTTCACTGTCATTCAAATTTTATTTTCACTATACTTTCACATTAATTTTGACTCCACTTCGCTTGTGCTACGACTTTTTCTTCAATATTAAGCTCAATACATAAACTCTGACTTACCTCCCTTGTTACATAATGAACTAAAGTTGTACAACAATATTGGAGAGATAATTTAAATAGGAAGTAAAGTAACAGTTGGTATTTAGGGTGAAAATGAAGTGAAAGTGGAGTAAAAATAAATTTTGAGTGAATGTGGAGTGTAAATGAATGTGAAAATAAAATTTGAATGAAAGTGAAAGTAAAGAGAAAGTGGAGTACAAATAAATTTTGAGTACAATGAAAATAAAATTTTAGTAAAAGTGAAAGTGCAGCGAAAATGAAATTTGAAAAAAAAGTGAAAATGGAGTGAAAATTAAATTTAAGTAAAAGTGAAAATATAATTTAAGTAAAAGTGAAAGTGGAGTGAAAATAAAATTTGAGTAAAAGTGAATTTGGAGTGAAACTAAAATTTGAGCAAAAGTGAAAGCAAACTGAAAGTGGAGTGACAATGATATTTAAGTTAAAGTGAAAGTAGAGTGAAAATAAAATTTAAGTAAAAGTGAAATTGGAGTGAAACTAAAATTTGAGCAAAAGTGAAAGCAAACTGAAAGTGGAGTGACAATGATATTTGAGTAAAAGTGAAAGTGGAGTGAAAATAAAATTTGGATAAAAGTGAAAGTGGAGTGAAAATAAAATTTGAGTAAAAGTGATAGTGGAGTGAAAGTAAAGTGAAAATAAAATTTAAGTAAAAGTGAAAGTAGAGTGAAAATAAAATTTGAGTAAAAGTGAAAATGGAGTGAAAGTTAAGTGAAAATAAAATTTGAGTAAATGTGAAATTGGAGTGAAAGTGAAGTGAAAGTGGAGTGAAAATTAAATTTGAGTAAGAGTGAAAGTGGAGTGAAAATAAAATTCGAGTAAAAATGAAAGTAGAGTGAAAATAAAATTTGAGTAAATGTGATTGGAGTGAAAATTAAATTTGAGTAAAAGTAAAAGTAGAGTGAAAATAAAACTCGAGTAAAAATGAAAGTAGAGTGAAAATAAAATTTGAGTAAATGTGATTGGAGTGAAAATGAAATTTGAGTAAAAGTGAAAGTGGAGTGAAAATAAAACTCGAGTAAAAATGAAAGTAGAGTGAAAATAGAAATTGAGTAAAAGTGAAATTTGATTGAAATTGAATTGAAAGTGGTGTGAAAATGAAATTTGAGTAAAAGTGAAAATAAAATTTGAGTTAAATTGAAGTTGGAGTGAAAGTGGAGTGAAAATAAAATTCGAGTAAAAATGAAAGTAGAGTGAAAATGAAATTTGAGTAAAAGTGAAAGTGGAGTGAAAATAAAACTCGAGTAAAAATGAAAGTAGAGTGAAAATAGAAATTGAGTAAAAGTGAAATTGGATTGAAATTGAATTGAAAGTGGTGTGAAAATGAAATTTGAGTAAAAGTGAAAATAAAATTTGAGTTAAAGTGAAGTTGCAGTAAAAGTGGAGTGAAAGTGGAGTGAAAATGAAATTTGAGTAAGAGTGAAAGTGGAGTGAAATTAAAATTTGAGTTAAAGTGAAATTGGAGTGAAAGTGAAGTGAAAATGAAATTTGGGTAAAACTGAAAGCGGAGTGAAAATAAAATTTGAGTAAAAGTGAAATTGGAGTCATTTCTTCCGGCTTTTGCATATTCCATAGATTCACCTTTTAGATCCTCTAAACACTATATGCCTTAGAAAGAAAAAAAAATCCTTTGTCATAGGAAAATCTCGATCTCTTAGATGATTTTTAAAAGAAGAGATTTTTCTCGCGAAAATTTGCTAGCAGATTTTTCAAGAATAGTGAAGAGAAACAATTTTCTCTATTCCTCGCTCACTTTCTCCATAGAAGCTCGAGAGTGTTGCCCTTCGCGTCTCTTTCTAAAGCTATGAGTATATTTCCACGCGGTCGAAGAGGGTTGAGAGCGCAGCGATTGAGTTATCTACTAGTTCGCCATATTGGAGACACCGAAATTTAATAAAGCTGATTGGTGAATTGCCACCTAGACCCAGGGGAGTTGCGCTTGAGAAGGTTACTCTCGGATTCAGAGAGTTCAGCTTCAGCCGATATTGCTCAGTTCGCACGTGTTGCATTTTCACTTTGTTCGCAATATACCGAAAGTGCCATAAGGTATATAGTATTTTTTTTTAAAAGGAGGAGGGAAATCTTTTTCAATTGACATATAAAATATAATATCACCAAGTGATTTCTGTATATACTGTATATGTACCAATTACTGCGCTTTTTTGAAAAATGTTACTATTTTATTATTTTCGTTTGGAAATTTTTGAAAACAGTATTTTTAAATTTTCTTAATACACGTTGTTATTGACATATCAATAGCAATACGTATTAGAATTATTATTTTTATTATACTTATTGTAAAAAGTTGTAAAATTGCAAATGTCAAAAAAAAATTGAGTTTTAAAAGTGTTGCAGTTGGGAATTCTTTAGATAATTGAATTTTAAACGAGTTGCAGAGGCAATTCTAATTAAAAATTGAATTTTAAGTATTTTAGTTACGAATTCACTAGATAATTAAATTTTCAGAAAGTTGCACTTGCAATTTTCAGAAATATGCAACTGAATTTAAAAAAATTACAATTGCAATTTTCAAGAAAAATTGAATTATAAAAAAAATGTCTTTACAATTTCTATAAATAATTGAATTTTAAAAAATCGCAGTTGCAATTTAAAAAAAGAAAAACTTACAAATTTTTAAAAAATGTTAAAATTTTCAGAAATGATTGAACTTAATTTTGATTTTCCCTGACTTTTCCCTGATTTCCAGACAAAATTTTGACTTTTTCCCTGACCACAAAAAAAATTCTGATTCACTCTAAAAATTATTAAATACTCAAAAAGTATTCTATTACATTTATTTACGAAATTCTTTAATTGTAAAATTATTCGAAAACATCAATCATCAATGACTTCTTTTTGAAATAAATTCTTGACTTAAATATATTTTAGAAAATAAAAACTTCAAATAATTTTCAGAAAACTCAATTAAACTTTAAAAACAAATAATAATTCTACAGAAAGGTTATTATTAAAAGTAAAAAAAATTCAGATTTTCAAAGATTTTAATTTGAAACCATTTCAAAATTCAATTATTTCTAATAATTTACAATTATTATCTAAAATTTTAAGTGAAATTCATTTTTAAATCAATTTTTATTAGAAAATTCTCCGAGAATTCAATTATTCAAGTACAAAACCAAAAGTAAATAATTTATTAAATACTTGAATTGTTTTGAAGGATTTTAATAAGATTTTTAGAATAATTACATTTTTAGAGGAATTCGATTAAAATTGTATTAAAAATAATTGAATTCCTAAAATTTTATTATTATTTATGTAAATAATTAAATTTAAGTGTGGAATTTAAAATTTTTTTTGAAATAATTGAATTTCGGAGAAGAATTTTATTATTTAAAAAGATAATTGAAATTTTTACGCGAATTTTTTTTAATTTCTTAAAATAAATGAATTTCGAAGAATTTTGTTATTTTTTAAAATAATTAAATTTCCGCGTGATTTGTAACTTTTCCAAAATTCAATTTTTTTAGTACTTTTTACTAAAATTCTTGTATAAATTCATTATTTTTAATAATTAATTGAATACGTATTAAAAAATTTAACTAATTTCAAAAGAATTTGAGTTCTTAAAATTTTTCAAAAATCTAATTTAATTATTGCAAAGTACTTTATTAAATAGTAAATATTATTATTATTATTATATTAAATAATTTATTGAATAACTGAATCATTCTTGAAAATTGAATTCTTAAAAAGAGATTTTATCTACAAATTTTCAAATAATTGAATTCTTTTGACGAATTTTTATAAAATTTTTAAGAATAATTACAATTTTTTTGAGGAATTTGATAAAAATTGTATTAAAAATAATTGAAATTCAATGATGAGTTTATATTATTCATGAAAATAATTAAATCTCGATAAAAAATTTTATTATTCATGAAAATAATTGAATTTCGGTAAAAAAAAAAAATTTATTATTTATGAAAATAATTTAATGTTTGCCAAGAATTTTATAAACACTTTTTTTTCTAAGAATTGAAATATTTAGAAAAATTTTATTATAAATTAGAAGATATTGAAAATGATTGAATTGAGAAAAATTTTGGAAAATAATTGAATTTTTCGAGGAATTTCTTTTAAATTGTATTAATTGAAAATCTGCGATGAGTTTTACTATTTATGAAAATAATTGTATTCCTAGAAAGAATTTTATTATTTATGAAAATAATTGAATTCCCAGGAAGAATTTTATTATTTATGATAATAATTGAATTCCTAGAAAGAATTTTATTATTTATGCTAATAATTGAATTCCTAAGAAGAATTTTATTATTTATGAAAATAATTGAATTAATGCAAAATATTTATGAAAAATTTGTAAATAATTAAATTCTTGTGAAATTTTTATTATTTATGAAAATAATTAATAATTGATTAAATAATTGAAATTTTATCAGAAAATAATAAATTATTTTGAGAATAATTGGAATTTTGTCAAAAATTGTTGAAAAAATTTTTAGAAATAATTAAATTTTGGGGAAGAATTTTATTACTTACAAAGGTACTTGAAATTTCGGACAAGAATTTAAAAAAAATTTTGAACGTAATTGGAAATAAATAAATTTTTACAATCATTTGTAACTTTTCCAAAATTCAATGTTTTTAGTACTTTTTACAAAAATTCTTGTATAAATTCATTATTTTTAATAATTAATTGAACACAGTAAAAAGTAAATCTTAATTTAAGAGCTGGCTTAAATTCAACACTGTCTGCTATAATGTTAAAAGATACGAAAAACGTGCGTAAATTCAACATTGACTGTCTTAAAAATGTTGCATCTTAATTTAAGGCAGCTTTCGTGCCTTAAAATAAGATTTTCTTTTTACTGTGAATACGTATTAAAAAATTTGACTAATTTCAAAAGAATTTGAGTTATTAAAATTTTTCAAAAATCTAATTTAACTATTGTAAAGTACTTTATTAAATAGTAAATATTATTATTATTATTATTATTATTATTATTATTATTATTATTATTATTATTATTATTATTATTATATTAAATAATTTATTGAATAACTGAATCATTCTTGAAAATTGAATTCTTAAAAAGAGATTTTATCTACAAATTTTCAAATAATTGAATTTTTTTGACGAATTTTTATAAAATTTTTAAGAATAATTACAATTTTTTAAGGAATTGATAATATTTGAATTCCTAGGAAGAATTTTATTATTTATGAAAATAATTGAATTAATGCAAAATATTTATGAAAAATTTGTAAATAATTAAATTCTTGTTAAATTTTTATTATATTTATGAAAATAATTGAATGTTTGCGTAGAATTTTATTAAAATAGTAAATATTAAAAATCACTGATTTGAGGAAAAATTTTGAAAATAATTGATATTTTGCCAAAAAATAATAAATTATTTTGAGAATAATTGAAATTTTATCGAGAAATAATAAATTATTTTGAGAATAATTTAAATTTTGTCAAGAATTTTTAAAAAAATTTTTGAAAATAATTGAATTTTGGAGAATAATTTTATTACCTACAAAGGTACTTGAAATTTCGGATGAGAATTTAAAAAAATTTTTGAACGTAATTGGAAATAAATAAATTTCTACAATCCTTTGTAACTTCTCCAAAATTCAATTTTTTTAGTGTTTTTAAATAAAATTCTACTATAAATCTATTATTTTTAATAAAAAAATTTAATATGTCAAAAATTAAATTAATTTCGAAATATTTAAGTAAAGTTATTCTTTAAATAAATTCTGAGCAATAATTTAAGGACAATTTTTCAAGTATTAAGTTATTTAAAAAGAAATTTTTGGCAGAAATAGAAAAATGTGTGAAGGTTTTATATTCGAATTCGTGGTAATTTCATAAAGTTTTTGAGGCAAACAAAGAAGACACCAAAATTGGGAATTTTTTTATGAATCTTAAAAATTTAATTTTTTCCAGTACTTTTAATAAACTTTCCTGACTTTTCCCCAAATTCCTTGACCTATGTCAACCCTGGTATAATTATGTTTAATACATTAACGAGAGATTTTCTCCCCAGAGCTTTTGCACCAACGCAAAGATCCAAAGCAGCATTGCCAGCAATAAAAGTACATAAAACTCAAAGAACGTGAGTGAAATTTGAAAGAGACTGCAGTATTGTACGTCCCAAAAGAAGCAGGGGGAAATGACTAAGAGGCAGATACGCGTGAAATGAAGTGCACTTGACTTCTGGAAGCCATACAGCTTCAGTGGCTGTTACAGGTATATGCTAAGGTGCTTATTCAGAGGTCAAGTGATACAATAAACTAACCAAACAGGATCTTCAGTAGTGTTGCGGTTGGATCGATATATACGTGCACAGGTAATACGTGTACACGTCTCTATATATATATATATATATTAACAGGTACACGTGAAACTAACCATCCTTTGGGAAATCATTCCCAAGGTTTCCAAGTTTGTTGACATTCTCCAGAGAATCCTACCTTTATCCTTTAGGCGATTGATATATGGGCTTAAATTATACATCAATCGAATCCACCACCGTTTAGCCTCATTCAATGCGCCTCCATTTCTATATAAGCCAGCCCATATACCTAACCTCTGATTTGTGGGATAATTTAGCCCGAGAGAAGGATGATTAAGTGACCCAAATGGTTCCAAAACTCAATATCTTAGTTGGTAGCAGGCACAGCTCGGTTTATAGCAGCAAATCAATTTATTTACCAATCTCCATCTCTCTCTCGCTCAGTTTGTATTCATAATTGAATCAAATTCACGTTCTAAAGGGGGATTCGAAATTAAATCGAATTATAAACAGACGATTTAAAACTTCCAAACTGAAGAATAAGGGAAATTATCGACAGTCCATTATTTCATTATTGCATACATTAAGGATGAAATAAAAGTCAATTATTCTGTTTGCTTATTTAAAAATAAACTTATTTTCTTTATACTCTCACCATAGGTCAGAAAAAATGCTAATAAAAACATAATTCTGATTCGCTCCAAAAATAATTAGAGATACTGAGAAAAATCTTCTGATACATTTATTTAAAAATTTCTTCAAAAGTAAAATTATTCGAAAACTTCAATAACTTACTCTGTAAATAAAAGGTTCTAAACTAGAGCTGTTTTTCGGTAATAAAATAGAACCAAATGACGATTTATTACCTAAAATTGGTACTAAATTAATACCTTTCTTTTTACAGTGTAATTTTTAAATAAATATTTAATCATTATTATTTTTCCCTAGGAATTAAAAATTTTTAAAACATGCAAATTCAAACCTTTTTGAAATTCAACAACTAATTAGAATATTATTATAAAACATAAAGATAACCCAGTGATAAAATTATTATTTTATATATAAGAATATTGTTACTCTAACTTATTTGAAACTATTTTCATCATTTTAATTCAATCATTATTTTCTCGAATTTTTAACTAAAATTCTTCTTTAAATCAATTATTATACTTTTAACAATTTTTGAAAAAGTTCATTGAAAATTTTCAAATCTATTTGTTTACCTACAATTCAATTTTATACGAAATTTCATCGATTATTCGGAAATTCTTCAAAATATTAAAAAATAAAAACTCGAAATAATTTTAAAAAAGTAATTTAAATGAACTTTTACAAAAAAAATTAATTCTACACAGAATTTTTAATTAAACTATGAAAAATTCAAAAAAATTTTCAAAAATTTTAATTTGAAACCTTTTCAAAATTCAATTATTTCTAAAAATTCAAATGCTTGTAATATTCAATTATCATCTAAAATTTGAATTTTTAAATTCACGTTTAAATCAATTTTTATTTATTTACTTATTAATTCATAATTCTCAATTCATAATTCGATTATTTAAATACAAAACTAAATAATTTGTTGAATAATTGAATTTTTGGGATTAATTTTAATATTTATCAAAATAATTGAATTTTGGAAAAGAATTTTCAAATCTATTTGTTTATAATTAAATTTTACGAAATTTCATCGATTATTTGAAAATTCTTCAATTTTATATTAGAAAATAAAAAGTCGAAATAATTTCAAAAAATAATTCAAATAAACTTTTAGAAAAAAATTAATTCTACACAGAATTAATAATTAAAAGTATGAAAAATTCAGATTTTCAAAAATTTTTATTTGGAACCTTTTCGAAATTCAATTATTTCTAAAAATTCACATGCTTTTAATATTTAAATTATCATCTAAAATTTCAACTTTTAAATTCACATTTAAATCAATTTTTATTTATTCACTTATTAATTCATAATTCTTAATTTATAATTCTTAATTTATAATTCAATTATTTAAATACAAAAATAAATAATTTGTTGAATAATTGAGAATGTTTCTTTAAATTGAATTCTCATAAAGATAATTTTATAGACAAATTTTTAAATAATTAAATTCTTCAGACGAATTTTAATAAAATTTTTCAGAAGAATAATTATCTACATTTTTCGAGGAATTTTATTCAAATTTTCTAAATAATTAAATTCTAGTGAAAAAATTTATTATTTGTGAAAATAAGTGAATTCTCGCTATAAGAGTTTTATAAAAAAAATACAAAAATTAATGATTTATTTAATAGTTGAATATTTCTTAAAACTGAATTTTTACGAAGAATTTTATTAACAACTTTTGAAAATAATTAATTTCTCTTAAGGAATTTAATTCAAATTTTGCTGAAATTTATTATAGTAAAGAATTTTATAACAATTTTAAAAAATAATTAAACATTTTTTAAAAAATTTTTTTAAAATTCATAAAAATAATTGAATTTCTTCGAAGAATTTTATTAATTTTGAAAATATTTGAATTCTTTCGAAGAATTTTATTAAATTTTTCGAAAATAAATAATTGAATTTCTGCGAAGAATCTTATTATTCTGAAGATAATTAAACTCTTGATAAAAATTTTGTTACAACTTTTGGAAATAATTAATTTCTTAAGATAGTTTTATTTATTATTTTAAGAAGAATTGATTTGTTTTGTTGAACTTTATGAAGAGCTTTTAAAAATAATTAAATTATTTCACAAAATTTAATTAAAAATTGTATTGAAAATAATTGAATTCTTGAGAAGACTTTTATTAACGAATTTTAAAATAATTGAATTCTTTTGACGAATTTTAATAAAATTTTTAAGAATAATTAAATTTTTGAGGAACTCGATGAAATTGTATTAAAAGAAATTGAAATTCTTATAGATGAATTCAATTTGTTTTATGTAAATAATTTATTTCCTAAAAAAATTGTTATTATTTATGAAAATAATTGAATCTCTGTAAAAAATTTTATTATTTATTCAAATAATTGAATTATTGGGAAGAAATGTATGAAAAAAATTTGTAAATAATTGAATTTCTATGAAATTTTAATTAGTTATGAAAATAATTAAATTTTTACGTAGAACTTTATTGAAATTTTTTCTAAATAATTGAATTCTTTTGGAAAATTTTATTAAAATTTAGTAGATATTGAAAAACACTGTATTAAGTAAAATTTTTGAAAATAATTAAAATTTTGCCAAGAATTTTATTAAAATTTTTGAAAATAATTGAACTTTGAAGAAGAATTTTATTATTTATAAAGATAATTGATATTTTAACGATAATTTAAAAAAAATTTTGAACATAATTAAATTTCTTCGAAGAATTTCGTTACTTTTGAAAATAATTGAATTTTACAAAGACTTTTTCTTTGAATCCCTAAAAATAATTGAATTTCTTGTGAAGAATTTTGTTATTTATCGAGAAAATTGCGTTAAAACTTTTAGAATAATTAAATAATATTTTTAAAAAATCATTTTGGCAGAAATAGAAAAAACTTTTCTTATGAATTCTAAAAATTAAATTTTTTCCAGTACTTTTAATAAAAATTCCTGACTTTTCCCTGAATATCCTGGTTTGCCTGAAATGTAGCAACTCTGATTCGTAACCAAACGAAAAAAAGTAAATATGGAAAATAATTATCAATAGCACAAAGTTAGTATTAAACTGTGTAATTAATATATTTGCCTTTACAAATGTATTCTACCAATAAAGGGCAATTTGCATACGTTCAGTTGAAATCGTACTAATCTTTCCCCCATATTATGTTTACAATAGAACATTTCAAAAGTCGAAACTGTTAACAAAGTTCCGTGTATGTATATATCAAAATATTCAATTATCCATGTGTATGTTTCACTCTGTGTTTAACTGTTTAATTTCAATAAAGCAGTTCGATACTGATTCGACGTTATTGTATTACCACTTTTATTGACCTTATTTTACAAAATTTTCCAAAACCGTACTCTATATTATAAACTTTAATTGAAAATTATCCAAAAAGTAAAATATATACAAATATCATTTACTGACTTTATTAACAAAATTAAAAAAAATTTTTTTTTAAAAATCCTTTTAAATTTTTTTTTAAACTTCAATTAAAAATTATCCAAAAAGAAAAATATATACAAATATCATTTACTGTTCTATTTACAAAATATTTTTATTTTTCTTCAATAAAAGAATCTCGACGGATTTATTAAATTACATAATATATTTTAATTAACAAACAAACAGTTATAAAAAATATTGCTACAAAATTAAATTAAAAATTGAACATAAACTCATATTTTATATTTACCGACGCAACGTTAAAGTAAACAATATCAAAATATTATATAATATTTTTATATATACATATATCCATCACAGAATCGTTAATTAATAAACTGTTTGTTTATCACAGAATTTCTTTACTCACTTTTATATAATGACCTAATTAAGTTCATGGGTCAAAAGTTCAGTGCAAACAAAATGCTTCAAGTTAAGCGCCAGTAAATATTCACGTTAAGAAAATATTCCCGGATTTTCAAGAAGGCGAAAATAAAAATAAAGATGGACTATTTTTAAATCAAGAATTTATGAAAAGAAAAAAAAAATTCGTAAAGAAAAAGAAATTTTGTAAACACTTTTGATGACCTATTGTCGACATAATCTAGTGTCAACAATCAATTTTTAAATCAAAATTTCCCTCATAGAAAATAATAATGGAAAGAAAGGAATATTAACAATGTCCATTGAAGTGGGAAAGGAAATTCCTGAATGTTTATAGGTCCTTTGCATCAGGGGGAAGGGGAAATAATATAAATTGACTAGGAGGATGTTAGTCTATGAATATTTGATTTATGATGGAATAAGGCGTCTAACCCTAAGAAAACAATGGGGAGTGCCAATATTAATCTCAACTAGAAATTCCAAGTGGGTAAATAAAATTTTAGCCAATAGTAGGTGAGTAGGTCATTCCACTCTGTGTATTTTCCGTGTCTCGAAATCGAAATTTGGATTATGTGCTCAGATAGAGGAAGGCCTTCGTCTCTCTCTCTCTCTCTCTCTCTCTCTCTCTCTCTCTCTCTCTCTTTCTCTCTCTTTCTCTCTTTCTCACGCTTGGCTGATCAGACATTGAGTATTACCACTGATTCGTGTATATATCAGAATTCCCTCTATATACAAAAGAAACAGGTTTATTTCTTATTTTAAAAACCTTCCTACCAATCTACTTTAATCAATCAAATGCAAAGCATACATTGTGAGACAGTTTTTCTCTGTATAAAAGAAAAAGAGAGAAAAATTTATCTTTTTAACGTCGATGCAAAAAAAAAAAAAATCAGGGCGAAAAAAGACACCAAGTGAATTTCGAAGCAGAGAATATATTTCTCTTTCAGGACAAAATTCAAATGTCAAACCTATTTTATGATTTTTTCGATTATTTTCAAAAAAAGACGACTTTTTTTTGGACCTATTTTAGGAAAATTCTATTATTTTTTCGATTTTCTTTCAACCTAATCAGGCTTTACAAAAATTTTATTTTCCCCTGATTTTTCAGACAGATTTTTGACTTTTTCCCTGACCCTAAAGAATATTCTGATTCACGCTCAAAATTATTAAATACCCAAAAAAATGTTTTATTAAATTTATTTACAAATTTCTTCAAAAGTCAAATTATTCGAAAACATCAATAAATTTATTTAAAATAACTATATATAATCATTTTTTCTCATTGGTATTAAGATGTTCAAAAATTTCAAATTAGTTTATTATTATAAGAATATTGTTACCATGTAATTTCTTCAAAATTATTTGCATCATTTTAATTCAATTAACATTTTCTAGAATTTTTAACTAAAATTATTCTACTTTAAATCAATTACACCAATTATTATTCAATTAAACTTTTTCAAAAAAATTAATTCTACAGAATTGTTAGTGAACAGTACAAAAAACAATAATTTAATTCTACGAGAAATGAATTATTTAAATACAAAAATAGATAATATTGAATGTTTCTTAAATTTAATTTTTACGAATTTTTACGATTTATTAACAACTTTTGAAAATATTTTATTTCTTTTAAGGAATTTAATAAAAATTCTAATGAAATTTATTATATTAAAGAATTTTATAACAATTTTTGAAAACTTTTTGAAGAATTTTATTCAACTTTTTAAAAATAATTAAATTCCTGAGAAGAATTTAAATAATAATTTTTGAAAACAATTAAATTCATGAGAAGAATTTTATTAAAATTTTTGAAAATAATTTACTTCTTGAGAAGAATTTTAAAAAAAATTTTTGAAAATAATTTAATTCTTGAGAAGAATTTCCCTATCTATTTATAAAGATAACTGAATTCTTGACGAGAATTTTTAAAAAATTCTGAAAATAATTTAATTTCTGCAAAGTATTTTATTACTTTTCAAAAGAATTGAATTCTTGTGATGAATATTGCTATTTATCAAAATAATTGAATTTTGGAAAAGAATTTTATTAAAATTCCATAGAATAGGATTGATTTTATAGGAAGAATTTATGCGATTTTGTTGTTTATCAAGATAATTGAATTCTTTTGAAAAATTACTTACAAAATTGATTACAATTGATTACAATTGATTTTCTACGACGAATTAAATGTCATTTATGAAAATATTTGAATTATTGCAACGAATTTTCTTGTTTCATTTGAATAATTGAATGTTTCTTAAAATTGAATTGTTTCCTCAAGTTTTAATAAAATTTTTAATAATAATTGCATTTTTTCAAGGAATTTATTTAAAATTGTATTAAAAATATTAATTTGAAATTCTGCGATGAAAATAATTGAATTTGTAAATGAAATTTTATTATTTATAAAAATAATTGAATCTTTTCGTAGAATTGTATCAACAAAAGTTTTTTCTATAATTAAATCTGTTGATAAATTTTATGAAAATAGTAAATATTTAAAAACATTGAATTGCGAAAAACTTTTGAAAATAATTGAAATGTTGCAAAGAATTTTATTATTTTAAAAATAAATAATTATTTAGAAGTAACAATTTGATTTAAAACTTTCAAGATGCCTATATATGAAATTTAAAAACAAAATTAAAATTACAGGACAAAAAATCCAAAAAAATTCAGACCTAAAAATTCGAGAAAAAAAGTCCAAAGTACAAAAAATCGTAAATAAAAATGTCCAAAGTTAAAAAATCCAAAATAAATAAAAACGTCCAAAATAAATAATGAAACATGTGAAAAGGCCACGTTTTTACTTTTTACGCTATAAAATCGGAATTTAAAATGTTAATGTTAAACTCGCAGGATTTTAATTATTTACCTAATTATAATTATAATTATATTTACACTAATAAAATTCTGCACAAAAATTCAATTATTTTCATAAATGAAAAAATTTCAATTATTTCATAAAATTTTTAAAACAATTATTCCAAGAAATACAATTTTTTTTTCAACAGTTTTGATAAAATTCTTTACAAAAATTCAATTATTTTTTTCAATACAACTCCAATTGAATTACTCGATTAATTTAATTATTTTCAGAGTCATTGAAATGAGCAACTCAAAAAAGAGGAAAATTTCATTCAAGGCAGCCGTTTAAATTTTTATACATATCTGAATTTTTTTTGTTATTGGATTTTTACATTCTTTGAACTTTTTGACGAGGACAAAAAATCCAAAAAATAAATCCAAAGTAAAACTATATTTTTTTACTTTCTTGAATTTAATTTACTTAGGATTTTTTGGTATTTGCATATATTTCAAATGATTAAATTATTTTAACAATTTTTAATTTTAATTCATGGAAAATTCAATTATTTGCAAAAATTTTAGTATAATTTCAAAAAAAAAAAAAAAAAATTAATTAGATTTCGTACTTTTAACTAAAATTTGTGGATAATTAAATTATTTTCTATAATTTTAGTATAATTATTTAAAACGAGAATTTTAAGGAATTAAAAACAAAAACTATTTAAAACATCATTTATTTTTGAAAACTTAAAAATTATTTTTTAAAATATTCGAATGCTTTTACAATTTTTTTACTGTAATTTTTAAAGTTTAATTTTAGAAAAAATTTAATTGAAATCTTTTAATTTTTATTATCCCAATTATTTTCAAAAAATAATAAAAATTTCACAGGAATTTCATTATTTACAAATTTTTATTATAAATTTCTTCGCAATCATTCAATTATTTTCATAAATAATAAAATTTTAACGGGGATTCAATTATTTTCGTAAATAATAAAACTCATTGCAGAATTTCAATTATTTTTAATACAATTTTAATCGAATTCCTCGAAAAAATACTTAACAATTTTATTAAAATTCGTCAAAAGAATTCAGTTATTAAAAAATTTATAGATAAAATAAATTGTTATTTTTTATTTAGGTAATTGAATTCTACTAAAATTTTCTCATAAACATTGATTTATAAATGGACATAATTAAATTTTAAAAGCATTAGAGCGTAAATTTTTAGAAATAATTGAATTTTGAAAAAGTTTCAGATTAAAATCTTTGAAAATTAAAATTTTTTATATTTTTAACTAACAATTCTATGGAATTAATTTTTTTTGAGAAACTTTGATTGCAAATTTTAATTTTTTTCGAAATTATTTAAATTTTTTATTTTCTAATCTATATTTAATTAAAGAATTTAAGAATAATTGAAATTTTGTAAAATTGAATTGAAAACAATAATAAATTTGAATATTTTTTAAAGAACTTTTTCAAAAATTATTAAAAATAATAGATGGTTTAGTTAAAAACACGAAAAAAAATTCAATTTTGTAAAACTTACAAAGTATTGCAGAAATTCAATTATTTTCAACAGTAATAATATTCTTTGCAAAAATTAAATATTGTTCAAAAGTAATAATCCAAATTCTTCTTAGGGATTCAATTATTTTCCCAAATATACAAATAATAAAACTCATCGCAGTATTTTAATTATTTTTAATACAGATTTAATCGAATTTCTCGAATAATGTATGTACATTCTTAAAAATTTTATTAAAATTTGTTGATAGAATTTCAATTATTTGAAAATTTGTTGATAACGATTCTTTATGGGAATTGAATTTTAAGAAACATGCAATTATTCAGTAAATTATTCATTTTTCTATTTAAATAATTGAATTCTAGTAGAATTTTCTAATAAAAATTGATTTAAAAATTAATTTCAGTTAAATTTTTTTATTAAAACGTAATTAAAATTAAGCAAAAAAGCAAATTAAAATTTAAAGCAATATACCGTGAATTTTTAAAAGAAATTGAATTTTAAAATTACTTTTCTGAAAAAGTTTAAATGAATTTTTTAAATATTATTTTAAGTTTTTATTTTCCAATATTTATTTAATTGAAAATCTTACGAATAATTGAAGTTTCGAAAAAATTGAATATTGTAAGCAAATGGATTTGAAAATTTTTAAAGAACTTTTTCGAAAATTATTAAAAATAATCGATTTAAAGAAGAATTAGAGTTAAAAAAATTTTTTTCTCTTTTTTGACTCAGACTGGTTATATTTTTGTCAGTTCCCGTGTAGAAATCACCATGCTATGCCTAAAATGATTATTGGCCCTAGCTTGGACCTAACTTGGCAACCCCTTTTTATATATCCTAGGCTGGTCCTAACTTGGTACTAGCTAGGAGATCCAGTTATGACTTAGAAAAATTTTTAGGAAAATAAAGTGTCAAAATTGATACATGAAAAACATGTAAAAATTGATAAATATTCTCAATTAATATTTATAAAATTAATTGATAATCATATTTGTTTAAACAATTTATTGTTTGACATAAATCAGAAAATTATACAAATACTATAAAATAAAGTTAATTTATTAATTTATTAATTCAGCAATTGTTTAAACAAATAATTGTTATTTACTAACTTTTTACACAATCAACCTAGAAACTAGCAGTTTTTTCTAATTTTGCAATAAGTAAATACTCAGATTAGTTAATTGCAAAATTTTAAAAGACTACAAGTGTCTAGACGCTTTATTGTCTTAAGAATTAATAAATAACAACAATTTTTTGTTTAAACAAATGCTGAATTGTTAAAATTATAAATTATCTTCATATTTCACTACTCAAGTGTAATAATCGCGAAGTTAGATAAAAAACTGCAAATTTTTAAGTAATTTGTTACAAAAGTTAATAAAACAGCAAAATTTATTTATTTATTTAAACAGATACAGACTGCAATATAATTATCATTAGTAAAATATATTTCTAATTTCGTTCGCTGATTTTAAGTTTCGTTTAAGTTGGTGCTAAACACTAAGAGATATTGCAATTCGAATGTGGGCTGACCCACCCAGGTCCAACCCAGGACCTACCTGGGCTTCCTAGTTTCATTAGCAAAAATTTCTAAGTCCAAGTCTAAAAAAATTTTTGCAACAAAAAATTAATGCTTAAAATGATTTAGAATAATGAAAAACGTGTTTTTAACATAAATTTTTTTGACATTTTTTTAAAAAGTGGATCACCCGCTTAATTAATTAGGAAAAATTTCCAAGTCCAAAAGACGAATATTTTTTTTAGACCAAGAAATTAATGTTAAAAATGATTGAGAACAATGAAAAACCTGTTTTTAACGAAAATGTACAGATATTTTTTTTCTTGATATAATATAAAAATATTAATTTTTGAATTTTTATATTTGGATATTATTTTATTATTATTGTTGTTGTTAAACTATTTTTTTTATTTATTATCGTGTATTAGTGTCAATAATTACTATATTGAATCATCAAAAGCAAGTCCACAAGTCACTGACAATAAAAATTTTGATCTCAACTAGTTTCATTAGCATAGTGGTTAGGGCGTTAGTCTCGTAGTCCGTAGGTCGTAGGTTCGATTCCCGCGTGCGTTAGATTTTATTTACTTCTTAGGTTTGCGTTTATTCCGATTTTTCTGCATTGTATTCGTATAAGTAAGCAATTTAATGATTATATATACTGTAAAATAATTTAATTAACAAATTTCTAATTTTTTTTATAATTTTTAATGTATATATTAGAGGAATATATATTAATCTCTACATATACTAACATTATTTATGAATTCGCTTTTGGTCATCACTTAATTGAAAAAAATAATAATTAATTAAAACTAATACTTATTATTAATAATTTAGGTTATTTCTTTAACAAATATTATTAACTAATTAAAATTATAATGAAATAGAAAATACTGTCTGAGATGGTCCTTTCTAGGTCCTAAAATGGACCCATAAACTGGTCCTAACTAGGCTCCCAAGTTAGGACCAGGCTAGAATCGCATCACCACCCATTGTTGGTCCAACCTACACTGCCAACCTAGGACCAAGCTATTAACAGGGCAAAATAGGTAGGACCTGGCTAGGACCAATTTTCATTTTCCACACGGGTTGGTCAGTAAATGGTCCTTAATTTTTCATTTTTGGTCCGTACAGTCCGTATATTTTTAAATACTTTTACTGGTTCGAGACCTGCAATTGCTATTCATCTATTTCACTAAATGAATTTGTAAAACTGTTTTATCGACTTTTAATAAAACAATTCTGCTAATTTTTAGTGGAATTCTACTAAGCAATTAGTAAAATTCTACCAACAATTAGTAAAATTTCACTAATTTCATTAGTAACTTTCCACTAATTCAGATTTAGAGAGGAGAAAATTAAAATTTAGAAATAGAAAAAATCTCCAGTTGGGGAGAATCGAACCCGAGTTCTAGCTGTTGGGAAGTCGGTAAAGAAACCACGAGGCTATCTCACACATTGACAAAATTTTAATATTTCTCGTATTTTCGAACCGCGAGGTCTCAATTTTGAAGTCTATTGCAATTTTCCTGTATAATTTGTCGAGAATCTCCTGGTTTAAAGTACATAAAAAAACAAAAACCACGCGCTCTTGTAATATATTTCAATAGCCTCTCTGTATCTCTCTCTCTCTCAATCTCTCGGTGTGTGAAGTATTTAGCCATTAAAATCCTTCTTCCATGAAGTTTATGTTGTACACGCACATAAACGACAGATTGTATCAAGTATAGACAAAAATGTGTTGTATATGCATATTTGTGATGATAAAATACTGGCAACACTGTGTCGTTACAACACAGCCAGTAGTGAGCTTCCACGCGTCTGTCGGGACAATGGATCCTTACATTTTTGATGACCATCCTGTAACTAATGCTGCTTTACGAGTACCATGGGTGTACCTATACGCGTCCATAAATGTCTCACGTTGTTTGTCAGGTAATATTTCATGACCGCCGCAGGAAAGTGCAAGGTCCAGAAATTCTCTCTCTCTCTCTCTCTTAGTCTTGCTCTCTATAGATTTTGCTTAATAAGGTGAATATAGCGACGACGGAATCATTTATTACAAAATCTCGAGAGTTTCTCGATTTGAATATATCGCAGAATACTAAATACTCAGGGCCAGATGCAGATTGCGAAATTGTTCCACTGGAAAGGAATCGATTGCGTAATTATTATTGACGCTCGTTAGCAACATTGTTCTCTAAAAGGGAACTAAATCAACTCTCTGCTTTGTCGGCCGAATATAATAGTCGCCAATCTGATAATGTCAATTGTCGCCAGGAACCTAATAATTTAGTTTAAAAGACGAAAGTCATTTTTAATGCTAATAAACTGTTGTTTTTTTTCTCTACAGCTCGCTCTTCTTCTCTTTTTTCCTTTTTTCTTTTTTCTCTTTTCCTCTATACAGAATTATTCGAAAATATTCCAACAGAATAAAAGCATTATTTCTTAATTTTGAATAGTGATTTTTAAAAATACGGATCAAAATCATTTTAATTCAATTATTGTTTTCCAAAAGTTTTAACTAAAATTCTTCTTTAAATTAATTATTATTCATTATTGGTAATAAATTTTTTTAAAACATTTCTTTGAACACTTTCAAATCCTTTTGTTAACAATATTCAATTTTACGAAATTTCATCGATTATTCGAAAATTCTTCAATCAAATATTAGAAAATAAAAACTTCAAATAATTTAAAAAAAAAATTCAATTGAACTTTTAAAAAAAAAAATTAATCTACACAACTTTCAGTTAAAAGTACGAAAAATTCAAACATTCAAATATCAAAATTCAATTATCTACAATTTTAACTGAAATTCATATTTAAATCAATTATAATTAGAAAATTCTACGACAATTCAATTATTTAAATATACAAAATAAGTAATTTATTGAATAATTGCATGTTTTTCAAAATTCAATTCTCATAAAGTATCAATAAATTTATAAATGATTGAATAATATTGATGAATTTTAATAAAATTTTTAAGAATAATTACATTTTTCAAGTAATTCGATTAAAAGTGTATTAAAAATAATTGAAATTCAGCAATGAGTTTTATTATTTGTGAAAATAATTGAATCCCTAAGAAGAATTTTATTACTTTTGAACAATATTTAATTTTTTGCGAAGAATATTATTACTCTTGAAAATAATTAAATTTTTGCAATAATTTGTAACTTTTACAAAATTGAATTTTCTTTTCGTATTTTTAACTAAACATCTTCCATAAATTTATTATTTTTAATAATTTTTGAAAAAGTTCATTAATATTTATAACAATAATTGAATCTCTGTGGAAAAAAAATTGAATATTTTTGAAAATAATGGATAATTATTGGAAAGAAATTTATAAAAAATTTGTAAATAATTGAATTTCTGTGAAATATTTGTTATTTATAAAAAATAATAAAAGGTTTGCTTAGAATTTTATTAAAAAATTTTTAAAATAATTCATTTCTTGTGGAACATTTTATTAAAATAATAGATATTGAAAATCATTGATAATGGAGGAAAATTTTTGAAAAAAAAATTGAATTCCTTAAAAAGAATTTCTTTAAAATTTTCGAAAATAATTGAATTTTGGAGAAAGATTTTAATATTTATAAAGATAATTGAAATTTTTACGATAATTTTTTCAAACTTTTGCCAATAATTAAATTTTTGTGAAGAATTTTATTACTTTTAAAAATAATTGAATTCTTGGGACGAATTTTATTAAAATTTCTTTTTTAAACAATTGAATTCTTTTGTGAAATTTTATTGAAATAATAAATATTGAAAATAATTGAATTTTTATAAATTATAGAAATTAATGAAATTTTTACGAAGAATTTTATTAAAATTATTTTGAAAATAAATTGAATTGTTAAAAAGAATTTCATTAAAATTTTTGAAAATAATTTAATTCTTTCAAGACATTTAATTCAAATTGTATTAACAATAATACTTAAATTCTAATAAATAAATTATAAAAAGACTTTTTAATATAATTGAATTTCTTTGATGAATTTTAATAAAATTTTTACGAATAATTACATTTTTCGAGAAATTCCATTAAAATTGTATTAAAAATTTAAAAATAATTTAAATTCTGCAATGAGTTATATTATTTATGAAAATAATTGAATCTCTGTAAAAAAACATTTGATTATTTATGAAAATAATTGAATTATTGCGAAGAAAAATTATGAAGACAACTTTAAAATTGAATTAAGAAATTTGAATTTAGAAAATTGAATTAAAGAAAAATTAGATTTCAAGAATAAACACAATAACTTTAGAAAACAATAATTTTCCAGGATTCCAATCAAAATTCCCTGTATTTTCCAGGTTTTTTCAAGGTTCATAAAAAATTATAAAATTTAAACCCGATAAAATACACTTTCAGAATAGAGAAGGTACTAAAAAAAATTTATCATGTAGCAAATATTTTTTTATAACAACCATTTAAATCAGAAATTACTTGGGAGTTTTTGCATCAACAAATTTCGTGGCATATGTCTCGTCTCGATATCCACTCTTTTTAACCTTCTGCCCGCAGTTTCTGAAAGTTCAAACCAAACTGCAAGCATAACCATGATTTTGCAATATCGTAAAGAAACAAAACTTTGGTTAATGGTAGCGGTAAGTATAACACCAGTAAGATGATTTTGATATTATAGTATCAAGGAGAACAAGCAGATCTACCTCCTTTTCTCTATTCCTCTGTTTTTCAAACCTTTCAACTTTTTTTCCAAACTCAACAAAGATAAATAAAAAAAAAAACCCCCCACAGTCCACTCAGATTCTCTCAAAAGAAAAATATATCACACCGAAAAAAAAGCACAAAAGAAGATAGGAACATAAAGAAAAGATAAGATTTTATCCAATCTTCAAAAATTGTCTTATTATTAAGTTTTTTCTCCCAGTTTTTTTCCCACTTTTCTTCACTATCTTCTGAATAGTTTTCAAACTTTTGGAATATATATCCGAAAAAAAATTTCCCTAACGAGTAGTAGAGAGACAAAAATAGTTTTTTTTTTCGTTGCACACCTGAAGAAAAATAGTGGCTCAAACCTATAATGAAAATATTCACTAAAATAACAGTTTTTAGCTTAACGAAAATTTGTATCCCAATATATATATATGTATATCCTCCTCATGTATAACATGCAAACTTTTCCAAACGAATTCTAAAAGGTAAAACTTTTTTAATTTTGAGAATACACTGTTACTGCAATTGCGAAATTTGTTCAATTTTAACAAGATGAAACGATTCGGATGCTGGGAAAAAGTTTTCTGTGTATAAACATTTCTAAACAATTGTTGAATATAAAAAGAAGATACGACGGGGAAAAAAATAATATTTTTCAAGAACGGAACTAATTAAATAAAATAATATAATACCTAATAATAGTTTAAAACATGTTGCGGAAAAATATTACGATTATACATGATCCTTAAAAATATTCATTATATTAACTCTAATTTCTATAAGTTTATAATCAATTCTTGCGATAAATTTTATAAAAATTTTTAAAAATAATTGAAATCTTAGATAAATTTTAGTTTTTATAAGAATACATTAATTCTTGCAACGAATATTATCAAACTTTTCTACAAATAATTGAATTTCTAAAAAGAATTTAAATGTTTTTAAAAATAATTGAATTGTTACAACGAATTTAAAAAAAAAATTTTAAATAATTGAATTCGTGTGAAAAGTTTAATTTTTATAAAAATAATTTAATGTTTATGAAGAATTTAATCAAAATTTTTTGAAAATAATTGAATTTGTAAAAAAAATTTTATATATTTTTGAAAAAAATTGAATTCTTACAATGAATTTTATAAAAAAAACTTTCAAATAATTGAATTCGCGTAAGAACTTCAAATAATTGAATTCGTGTGAAAAGTTTTTATGAAAATAATTTAATATTTATGAAGAATTTTATCAAATTTTTTTAAAAATAATTGAATTTCTCAGAAGAATTTTAGTATTTTTGAAAATAATTAAATTTTTTAAAAGAATTTAATTATTTTTCAAAATAATTGAATTTCTAAAAAGAATTTTATTATTTTTGAAATTAATTGAATTTATAAAAAGGATTTTATTATTTTTGAAAATAATTGAATTCTGACAACCAATTTTATAAAAAAAAATTTTAAATAATTGAATTTCTCAGAAGAATTTTAGTATTTTTGAAAATAATTAAATTTTTTAAAAGAATTTTATTATTTTTGAAATTAATTGAATTTATAAAAAGGATTTTATTATTTTTGAAAATAATTGAATTCTGATAACCAATTTTATAAAAAAAAAATTTTAAATAATTGAATTTTTACGAAGAATTTTATTATTTTAGAAAATAATTGAATTTCTTAGAAGATTTTTATTATTTTTAAAAATAATTGAATTTCTACGAAGAATTTTATCATTTTTCAAAATAATTGAATTTTTACGAAGAATTTTATTATTTTTCAAAATAATTGAATTTCTTAGAAGAATTTTATTATTTTTCTACATAATTAAATTCTTACAACGAATTTTATAAAAAAAATTTCAAATAATTGAATTCCCGTAAGAACTTCAAATAATTGAATTCGTGTAAAAAGTTTTTATGAAAATAATTTAATATTTATGAAAAATTTTATCAAAATTTTTAAAAAATAATTGATTTTATAAAAAGAATTTTATTATTTTTGAAAATAATTGAATTCTTACTACGAATTTGATAAAAAAAAATTTAAATAATTGAATTCCCGCATGAACTTTAAATAATTGAATTCCCGTGAAAAGTTTAGTTTTTATGAAAATAATTTAATATTTATGAAGAATTTTATCAAAATTTTTTGAAAAAAATTGAATTTTTAAAAAGAATTTTATTATTTTTGAAAATAATTGAATTTTTAAAAAGAATTTTATTATTTTTGAAAGTGATTGAATTTGTAAGAAGAATTTTATTATTTTTAAAAAAAAATTGAATTTCTAAAAAGAATTTTACTATTTTTCAAAATAATTGAATAACTTGAATTGAGTAACTTTATAAAAATACTATAGATATTGAAACTAATTGAATTCCTTGTTTCGAGTTTCAAAAAAAAATTTATTCTTTCCATGAATTTCATTTTAATTATATTGAAAATAATTTAATAATAAAATAATAAAAATAATTGCATTATTATTAAGAATTGTATCAAAATTTATAAAAGAATTAGAATTTTTTAGAAGAATTTTATTAAAATTTTTAAAAATAATAGAATTTTTTCGAGTAATTGAATTGAATTCAAATTTGATTAAAAATTAAAACATAACTGAATTCTTATAATTGTATGAAAATTTTTGAAAAATATTTGAATTCTTTCAAAGAATTTTAATATTTATTTATAAAAATAACTGAATTCTTGCGAAGAATTTTATTTTAATTTTTGAAAATAAACAAATCGTTTCAATGAATTTTATTAATATTTGAGGAAATAATAAATAATAACAAATTAATTAACAAATGATTTTTTTTAATTTTGAATATGAAACTCTTCATAAATTGAAATTGATATTTAAACATTTTTTTAAATTCACTTTTAGATGAAACCATTTTTTTCGTAATTATTTCAAGCTTTTCAGTAAAAAAATAATAAATAAAAAAATTATGAATAAAAAAAAAATGAAAAAAATGTGAAAATAATAAAGAATGAAACGAATAAATAATAAATGTATAGAGTAATAAATGAGAAAATAATAAATAATAAACGAAAAATTATGAAACAATGAGCAAAAATAAATATGAATTGCAAACCAAATACAAAACGAAATGTAATATCTGGGGAATATATCATTGTCCTGAATTGCTATTGTATAATAATGGAATGTAACGCCTAAATAATCTAATAGCTGGACCTCGACCTCCAGTCTCAACTGGTGAGGACTCAATTAATTCAAAGGATTTTGGCATGAAATGGGCTGGTGATAATTGAAGAGAGTAGTGCACCATTACATTCTACACCTCAAAACGCGTTCGTGCGGAAAAGTGAGGTTAACTTTCTTTAGTTCAGAAGCATCGTCCAATAATTACACGATAATTGGATACGTGCCTGAGTGGAAAGCTTTTCTCCCAAGCACTGAAATTCTGTCGACAAATCGTAACTTCTGAATGCGAACAATTCACAGTGAAAATTTATCATTTATCGGAATATTGGATTTACAAATTTAAATATATATATATATGTATATAACACACCATACAGTTTCGTGAAAATGATACCAAAAATTTAACATTATTATTGAAATAAATTTCATTACCACTAATTGTTTCCTATCAAGTTTTCGACGTTCAAATTTCTTTTGTTCGATTTTCGAAAATCTTGTCTTAGATTTATATTTTCTTTTTACTTTTAATTTTTTCCCTAATTTATTACCTTTATTTTAATTCACAAAAATAATTGTAATCGTAGCAACCAAGCGTTTTTTATTTCATCTGATTTTAATTTTTATTTATTTAGTTTTGAATTTATTTTATTATATTTTATTATATTTTATTATATTTTATTATATTTTATTATATTTTATTATTTAAATTCATTTTATTATATTTTGTTATTTAAATTTATTTTATTTATTTGTTACTTAAAAAAAAATTTGAGAAATAAAATGGCGGTTTAATTATTAATTTTTCCACTTGAGAACGTCAAGGTCACCACCAGGTGGCTAGAGAAATTCCAAGAAGGAACTAAAGTGCCATCTCGCGGTGACCTTGGCGTTCGCAGGTGAAGATTGAATCTCAAAATCTTCGAAATTTTATACAATTATTTATAATCAGACATTGAAAAATGAAAAATTAAAATGTTTACTTGAAAACTTAAATGTTTACTTCGTTGGAAAATAATTATAATAATAATTATATAGAAATATAATAAGAATAATTACAATTAAAAATAACAAAATGTATTTTTTGATGAAAGAAACTGAACATAAAATGAATCAGAAAAATAACTCATGATAAGTTGCAAAAAAAAAATAAACCCACATTTTTTTCATGAGTTGAAAAAACTAAAAATTTTATTAAAAATTGCCTTTTTTTAAATTAAAAATATATTTTCTAATTCAAATTCAAACATTTTATACTCAAACTCCAACGAGAAAAAAAAATAATCCCCAATTTAAAAGATATTGAAAACGAAAATATTAAAATATCGCAGTAAAAAAAAATAATTGAACGAAAATATTGTTACTCACACGAGAAAGATGAAATCGAAATAAACTCACCTGCAACAAAAAAGAGAAACAAAATTTTATTAATACTAATGGTATTGAATTTTATACATAGCTATACAATTAAAATATTGAAGGCAGAAAAAATAGTATAGGTACATGCAGCAGAAAACACTTTTGGCTAATCAAATACTCACGAAGTGTTAAAAAAAAATCTGCCATGTTCAATTACAGAAGAACTATTCTAGGTTGAGGCAATTTTTAAAATGGAACACACATTTCCCAAACGCAAACAATTTAATTTGCAAGTTTTTTTTTTTTTTTTTTTGCTTTTGTTTACAATTCTCATTGGGGAATTTAATGGAACCCTTTTCAATTAAGAGAACAAGAATTCAATCCTCTTTCTCAAAAAATAAATATTAGTTAATTATAATTTATATTACTTTTATTTTTAATTTATAATTTTAACCTATTTTCCTGTTTCAACATTTTTATTTCCAAGAAGAAATTAAATATTGAATTTTTAAAAAAGGATTTTACAATTAAGAGAAAATGCGACAAAGTGAACTTTCGAAGTTGAAAATACTAAAATTAAAGGGGAATTTTTTATGAAATTTCAGTAAAGTTTGATGAAATTATATTAAATTAAATTTTTATTAATAAAATCAGGGTTGCCACAAAACTTTAATTTTGTTTTTCCCTGACTTTTACAGACAAAATTTTCACTTTTTCCATGACCCTGAAGAACATCAATAACTTCTTTTTTAAATAAATATTTAACCATTATTATTTTTCTATTTTAATTTAAACCCTTTTTGAAATTCAATTATTTCTAAAAATTCTCGCTATAATACTTTTAATATTCAATTATTATCTAAAATTTTACCTGAAATTAATTTTTTAATAAATTTTCATTGGGAAATTTTTCGAGAATTCAATTATTTACATACAAAAATAAATAATTTATTTAATAATTAAATATTTCTTAAAATTGAATTTTTATGAAAAATTTTATCAAAATTTTTTAAAACAATTGAATTTTTACGGTGAATTTAAAAAAAAATTAAGAATAAATGCAATTTTCTATCAGTTTATTAAAAATTGTATAAAAAATAATTGGAATTCTGCGATAAATTTTGTTATTTATGAAAATATTTGAATTCTTGCAACGAAACTCATTAAATTTTTTTTTAAAGATTTGAATTCCTGTAAAGAATTTTATTTGTAAAAAATAAAAATAATTGAATTCCGGAGAAAAATATTATTTTATTCATGAAAATAATTAATTTCTTGTAAAGAATTTTATTCCAATTTTTTTAAATAATTGAATTCCTGTGAAAAATTCTAATATTTTTGTAAATAAATGAATTTTTCCAAATAATTTTAAAGAAAACGTTTTTTTAAAAAATTGATTTTTTCGAGGAATTGAGAAATTAAATTTCTGAGAATAAAAATTACATTTTTTTTAGCAATTCCTGTAAAATTGTATTAAAAAGAATTGGAATCTTGCGATGAATTTTATTATTTATGAAAATAATTGACTAGTTTCAAAGAATTTTATTAAAATTTTAAAAAGTAAATAAATTCCTGGGAACAATTTTATTATTCATGAAAATAATTGAATTATTGCGACAAATTTTATTTAAATGTTTAAAAAAATTGAATTTCTATGAAAATTTTTTATTATTTTTCAAAATAATTGAATTCTTGTGATAGCTATTGTTATTTACGAAACTATATAATTTTTTGTGAATAATTTTATTCAATTTTTTTTTTTTAAATTGAATTTCTCAGAATTTTTTAAAACTTTTTGAAATTTTATTTAAAAATTGAAAATAATTGAAATCTGACAAAGAATTTAAAAAAATTCTTTTTTAAATAATTAAATTCCTGTGAAAATTTTTTTTTTGAATTGAATTCTTGGGAAGAATTTTATTGAAATTTCTTAAATAAATTGAATTGCTTCGAAGAGTTTTATTTTTTACGAAAATAATTGAATTCTTTCGAAGATTCTTACAAACATTTTTGACAATAATTGTATTCCTGGGAAGAATGTTATATTTTACGAAAATAATTTTATTCTAATTAAAATTTAATTATAAATTTTATTATAATTTTTCAAATTTATAAAGCATTTTATTAAAATTTTTTTAAATAATTGAATTCCCATAAAAAGTGTATTATTTGTGAAAATAATTGAATTCCCATAAAAAGTGTATTATTTGTGAAAATAATTGAATTCTCAAGAAGAATTGTATTGAAAATAATTGAATTGTATAGGAAACTTTTATTAAAATTGCAAGTTCTTTAACTAAATCTTGTAAAGAATTTTGTCAAAATTTCTTTAAATAATAGAATTTTTAAAAGAATTTTATTATTAATTAATAACAATTAAAAAATATAATTTCATAATTAAAAAAAGTAAAATTTTATTAATAATTAATTCAATTATTTAATACAACTAAACTTTTCCGCATTTTTTTTTTAATTTAGTATTTTTATATCAAAAAATTTAGCTTATTGTCGCATTTTCTTTAAAAATTGTAAAATACTTTTTTTTATAATAAATAGCAAAAAAGACAAAAGTACCAGACGAAATAAAAAGCTAAAGTCAATAAATATAAGAATTGGATTCCACATTGGTCCATTCTGAGCAAGTTCAAGGAAGTTCAAGGAAGTTCAAGCACTGTAAAAAGAGGAATGACAAAAAGAAAAAGACCCCTTTTTTTAAAAAGAAAAGGAGAGAGATAAAAGTGGAAGCTTCAATTTCAAGTGTTCTACTAAACAAATGGATTTTGAGTTTAACGCTTCAAAATGATGAATTATTCATTTCATTCGCCAGAAATCGGTAGAGATGAAAAAGAGGTAAGCAAATTATCGTTCTCTTTAGAGGGGGATAGGAGGGGGGAGAAAAAAAGGAACCATATCGTCTATAAACGCAAAGCTTATAAGCGAAAAAACGCCCTTTAACCTCTTATCTCAAGGATCTCAAACTCCTATTCACCCAGTCGAACTTTTTTCATCAGTTCAAAATGCATTAAACTTCTCCTATTCAGCAAGATTCACTCTTAAATGACTTTCAATGGACAGACGAGGACTTGATAAGTATTTATTTACCCCGTAAAAAGATAAACTCTCACGAAATTATTATTGTTCTTACTTTTAAATTCTTTGCGCAATGAAAATTATTAATAAATATATTTTTTCACTTTTATCATTATTTAATAACTCTTTTCAAAAAATAACCCCATTCTTATTCACCCCATATCATACCCCCCCCCCTTTTTTTCTAAATTATATCTTTCAAAAATTATTTTTGAATAATTTTTCTCATTATACTTTCGAAATATACAATTAAAAAAATTTTAAATAAATGAAATTTTGTATCACATTTAATTGAAAATGATTTTTTTTTCAAGTATTTTGTTATAATTTTTTTAAAATCAACTTTTAAAGAATTTGAATTGCAAAATTTGAAAATAATTGAATTCTCAAAAATTTTAATGAAAAAATCTTCAAGTGTAAATTTTAAAAAATAAAAATTAATGAAAATTAGCTTCTAAAAGTAATATTCAAATATTTATTCAAATATTTATTAAAATATTTATTTATTATATTTTTGTAAATATAGTAAGTCTTAGAATTTTTGTATTCTAATTTTTTAAAATTCAATTATTTTCAATGTTTTCAATTAGGTAAATATTTCCGAAAATTCAAATACATAAGTCCAAATAAGAATACAAACACTACAATTTTTTAGAATTATTTTTTGCAATTTGGAGAAAAATATCCTTGTTAACAATTATTATTTAAAATTCTTCAAAAAATTAATTAGTTTTTTTTTAAATTATGCAAAAATTCTCTCAAGAAATTCAATTATTTTCGAAAAATTATATTACAATATTTAAAAAAAATTAATTTTTAGAATTCTTTCATCATAATTTTTTAAGATTCAATTATCTTCGAACAAAGTAAATTAAAATTTTTAAAAATTAATTTACTTATTAAAATTTTAAAGTTATCATTATAATTAAAATTCTTTAAAAATTTTGATTATTTTATTTAGGTATATTTTTCAAAAATTCTATTATTTTTAAAAGATTTTAACAAATTTCAATTTTTTGGAAATTTTTCAATTTTATATAATTGAAAAACTAAGTTTTTCTAATTAAATTTTCAAAATATATCATTTAAAAGATTTTAAATAATTGAAATTTTGTAAAATTGAATTGAAAATAATTGTTTTTTTTTAAAGTAATTTATTGTAATCTTTGAATATCAAATTTTGAAGAATTTTAATTGAGAATTTTAAAAATAATTGAATTTTGGAGAGATAATAATAATTGGAATTTGTAAAATTGAATTAAAAACCATTGATTTTTTTCAAGTATTTTTTTGCAATTTTTCAAAAAATAACTTTTGAAGAATTGTAATTAAAAATTTTGAAAATAATTGAATTTTGGAGGGATTATAATTGAAATTTGTAAAATTGAATTGAAAGCAATTGATTTTTATCAAGTATTTTATTGCAATTTTTAAAAAATTAATTTTAGTAGAATTATAATTGAAATTTTTTGAAAATAATTGAATTTTGGAGGGATAATAATTGAAATTTGTAAAATTAAATTAAAAGCAATTGATTTTTTGATGTATTTTATTGCAATTTTTCAAAAATTAATTTTAGTAAAATTTTAATTGAAATTTTTTTTAAATAATTGAATTTTGGAGGGATAATAATTGAAATTTGTAAAATTGAATTGAAAACAATTGATTTTTTTAAGTATTTTATTGCAATTTTTCAAAAATTAATTTTAGTAGAATTTTAATTAAAATTTTTTTAAAATAATTGAATTTTGGAGGGATAATAATTGAAATTTGTAAAATTGAATTGAAAGCAATTGATTTTTTGAAGTATTTTATTGCAATTTTTCAAAAATTAATTTTAGTAGAATTTTAATTGAAATTTTTTTAAAATAATTGAATTTTGGAGGGATAATAATTGAAATTTGTAAAATTGAATTGAAAGCAATTGATTTTTATCAAGTATTTTGTTGCAATTTTTCAAAAATTAATTTTAGTAGAATTTTAATTGAAATTTTTTTTAAATAATTGAATTTTGGAGGGATAATAATTGAAATTTGTAAAATTGAATTGAAAACAATTGATTTTTTTAAGTGTTTTATTGCAATTTTTCAAGAAATTAATTTTAGTTAAATTTTAATTGAAATTTTTGAAAATAATTGCATTTTTTAGAAATTATTAAGTTTCAGATGGTTTTTAAATGAAATTTTTTTAACTTTATTTCCGTGGATAAACAAATAATAAATATTTAAGTATTTATTTAACAAAATTATTCAAATCCTTAATAATTGAATTTAGAAATCAGTGAAAGGGGAAAATCATGAAAATAAAAAATAAAATTTTTGTGTCGACACTGAATTAAATAAACGACTTTTTCGATTTTTTTTTGTATTTTTAATCGACTAAAGTGATCTAAGGCTTGTTTTTTTTATGTAAATTTGATATCCTTATAGAAAAACTGTGATATTAATTCTACACTCGATAATTATTTTCTCTATTTCCACTAGTTAATAACTCCTCTATTTTTTTTATCCCATATTCAATTCGAAAATAGGAAATAATTAAAGATAAAGGGCTTGCGCCCTTTATCTTTAATTATTTTCTATCTTTGAATTGAATATTCATTTTCTACTCGATTTTCTATATAGGTACTGATGACGATAGACATATTTTTTTAAAAAAAAAAAAAAAAAAAGCTAAAAGAGTTTTAAAATAGGAAATAATAAAATGAAAAAAAAGTACTAGATTGAAAATTAGACACACAGGAAGCGGCCAACTCGCAGCATCGCGGTTCTGAATATATCATTGAAAAGCAATAACGATTGGCAGTACCGGATCCGGAACCGGACGACTCGTCAACGAGTGCACAATTTGTCCGACGATTGGTTCGACTCTCTGGCTTCATTCGGTCCGTCTGTTTTCCCAAACCCCCTTTTTCCATTTCATTCATCTCAGTCAAATAATCTCTTTCAAATAATTCCATCTTGTTCGCCAGAAAACTTTTAAGCAAATCACTCTCATTTTTATTTTTCTCTTCTTTTTTTAATTTTCAATCATTTTTTTTCCCCCAATAGATATAGTCAATTTTTCATACAATTTTTTGCTAAAAATTGTTTAAATATTAGAATAGAAATAAATTTTATTCGTTACTTTCAATTTTTTGTGGCATTTTTTTATCATTTTGATTAAAATGATGAGATTTTTTTCCAATAAAATGTGTAAACTTTGAAAATAGAACAACAATAGAAAACAATAGGTTTTCAAGAAAAATAAAAAAAGTACTTTTTTGTCTCTTTTTCTTTTGTTGTTCGTATTTTTTCATTTTCTCGAAAGTCTACTGTTATATCCCACTTTTATTTTCACATATTTTATTGGAAAAAAAGAATCTCAACTTTCCAATGAAAATGGTGAAAGAAATGAAAAAAAAAAGAATTAAATTTTTCTGAAAATTGAAAAATAAGACTTGGTTTAGAAAAAAAAAAAAATTTTAAATTTGATTTGAACGAAGATTTTTGAAATTGAAGAGTAAACGAAAAATAATTTAATATTTACTATAATATTGAAACTTAACCAGAAATAATCACGATGTATAAAAATATAAACAAAAAATAATTTAATATTCACTACATTAAAATTAAAATCGGTCAAGTTGTGTCTCTTTATGTTACAAAATTTTTTAAAAATATAAAATTTATAAATAAAATATATTTTTGTTCGAAACTATACAGGAAAAATTCGCTTAAAACGTAAAAACTGTAAAACTTACAATCTCCACAATTTTTAAATTAAGAAATTAATATTTTAGAATTTTATTACCAGAGTTTCGAGCCAATATAAAAAAAATAAAAATTTTCGATTGTTTCTTCTCCGAAATTAAATTATTTTCAAAAAATTTAATAAAATTCTTGACGAAATTTCAATTATTATCAAAAATTTTCCTCATTTCAAATATTTTTAATATCTACTATTTTAATAAAATTTTCCAAAAATTCAATTTTTCAAACCAAATTATAATAAAAATTTCACAGGAATTCAATTACTTACCATTTTTTTCATACATTTCTTCGCATCAATTCAATTATTTCGAATTTAAATAACATTTTTTCAAAATTCCATTATTTAAAAAAATTTGGACAAAACTTTTTACAAGATTTAGTTAATAAAATTGCAATTTTAATAAAATTTTCCTATACAATTCAATTATTTTCAATTCAATTCTACTTAAGAAATCAATTATTTTCATAAATAATAAAATTTTTCTCTATTTTAATTTTTTAATTTAATTATTTTAAAAAATGTTGTTAAAAGGCTTTATAAATTTGAAAAACTATAATAAAATTGATCATAGAATAGAATTATTTTCTCGTAAAATATATAACACTCGTCCTAGGAAAACAATTATTATTGTCACAAATATTTGTAAAAATCTTTGAAACAATTCAATTATTTTCGTAAAAAATAAAATTCTTCGAAGCAATTCAATTATTTAAGAAAATTTTAATAAAATTCTTCCCAAGAATTCAATTCTTTTCAAAAATAAACAATTTCACAGGAATTCAATTATTTAAAAAAGAATTTTTTTTAATTCTTTGTCAGATTTCAATTATTTTCAATTTTTTAATGAAATTTCTGGATGGAATTTAATTGTTTTCAAAATGTTATCAAAAATTCTGAGAAATTTAATTATTTGAAAAAATTTGAATAAAATACTTCACAAAAAATTACTTATTTTCATAAATTATAATATTTTTCTCCGAAATTCAATTCTTTAAATACATTTTGTAATAAAATTCGTTGCAAGAATTTAATTATTTTCATAAGAAACAAAACTTATCGCAGAGTTAAAATTATTTTTTATACAATTTTAAATAAACTGATAGAAAATTGCATTTGTTATTAAAATTACTTTTTAAATTCGCCGAAATAAGTCAATTATTTTCTAAAATTTTGATAAAATTCTTGAAAAAAAATTCAATTTTAAGAAATATTCAATTATTTAATAAATTATTTATTTTTCTATTTAAATAATTTAATTCTTGATGATTTTTCTATCACGGAGAAAAATATAAAGTAACTTTTACCACATTTATAGTAAAAAATTTCCGGTAAAGCATTTCTGGTAATTTTGACTAATTTGGAGTAAATTTTGCTATTTTCGAAGTAAATTTTACTAATTTTTACAAATATTTACTTTTAACGTAGTAAAATTTACTCCAAGAGTAGTAAAATGTACTAGAAATGCTTTACCGGAAATTTTTTACTATAAATTTTTTACTTTATTTAAAAATAAAGTTTTATTCTATGTAATAAAAATTGATTAAAAATTAATTTCAGTTCAAATTTCAGATAATTGAATATTAAAAACATTATAGCGTGAACTTTTAGAAATAATTGAATTTTAAAAAGGGTTTAAATTAAAATCTTTGAAAATTTGAATTTATAGTTACTATATTCTTGTGATATAAAATAATGATTTTATCACTCTATCATCTTCATGTTTTATAATATTCTCATACGGTATTGAATTTCAGAAGGTTTGAATATTCTTTAGGGTCAGGGAAAAAGTTAAAATTTTAACTGAAAATCAGGGAAAAGTCAGGAAAAAACAAAATTAAATTTTTGTTGCAACTCTGTAAATATTCGTAAATTCACATTCTCGAGTTAAAAAAAAAACAAGAAGAAAAATCTTAAAGAAGAAAACAAAAGATAAAAAGATCGAAGAAGAAAACTGCTGGTGTGTCTACTATGGTATTTGCCCATTTCTAAAAAAAAATAGAAGGTGGAAAATAGAAAGAAACGTGAGGATGTGGCAGAATGATCTAAGAAGTGAGAGAGAGAGAGAGAGAGAGAGAGAGTTTTGATATATAAAAAGTTTTAAACCCCTCTCTCTGCTTGTTGAAAATATTTCGTTGAAAATTTTCTGACCCTATACGTGTCTCAAAGAGAAGAGCAAAAGAAATGAAAGTTGAGGGAAATGGGGGGTGAAAAGAGAAGAGGGTAAGAAGTTACGTCCAAGCCAATCAGTGTCCTCTCGAAGCTTTCGCCTCTGCATCGAGGGTAGAAATAACGCAATAAGGAATGATTTCGTTTTACTCACTGTATATATACCTCTATACATTCACATGGCTAAATATATATATAAAATCGAAAAGGGTACTTGTAATAAATAAGTCTGCCTCTAACTTCAAATAAGTCATATCTCATTTTGGTAGTGGTACTCTTTTTTCCCCTTCGTTCTTTAACTCTTTTCTTTTTCCCCTTTTTACCAGAGGATCTCTTTGATTTTATTACAGGCAAATAAAATCTTATCAATAAAGATAATATTAAAGAGGAATTTATTTATAATAGGAAAATATTTATGACCCACAAGTTTTGAATATTTGAAAACCGTACAAATTTTAACTGGGTACAGTAAGATTTACAAATTTTAATAAAAAAAAAAAAGAAATTAGAACTGCACACTATCTTATTTTTAATAATAAATACACTGAAAAAAAAATATTCTTGTTTTAAGAGGATTCCTCTTATTTCAATGCATACTTTCCCCTTGTGTATATGGCTCAAAAAACGTCCTCTTATTTTAAAAGGATTATTCTCCACTTAAGAGTAATTCCTCTTAAAAGTAGAGGAATAGTCTCCAATGAAGAGTAATATTCTTAATTCAAGAATAAAATGTAGGAGGATTTTAGAAGAGGAATTGTCCTCTCAAAACAAGAATATTTTTTTTTTCGGTGTAAAATAATAATTTTGTCAAATAAATACTTAAATACTTCTTATTTGTTTTTCCATATGGGAAATAAAGTTGAAAAATTTTCAATTTAAAACCCAAAACATAATAATTTTTCAAAATTACAATTATTACCCTTCCAAAATTCAATTATTCTCCAAATTTCCAATTAGAATTCTTCAAGAGTTAATTTTTGAAAAATTACAATAAAACAATCGCAAGAAATCAATATTGTTTTCAATTCAATTTTACAAAATTTCAAGTATTAAAAAACTTTTTAATTAATCTTTTTAATTTAACAATAAATTAATATCTAATGATAGAAACAAACGATAATAATGTTAATAGTCTCCATCCATTGGTAAAAAATCAAAAATTATAAAAAATTCAAAAAACCAAACTTCTTAAAATTTAACATTTTTTCTTCTGTTTTATGGCACTTAGCTTCAATTTTTTTAAGCTCTTTAAAAACACTTTAATTTATTAATAGTCTCCACTCTTTGGTAAAAAATTTTTAAAAATTAAAAATTATCGAAAATTCAAAAAACCGAATTTCTTAAAAATCAACATTTCTCCTTCTGTTTTATGGCATTTAGCTTCATTATTTTTGTGCTCTTGGAAAATACTTTACTTATTCAATAGTCTCGAATCTTTGGTAAAAAATCTAAAATTATAAAAAATTCGAAAAAATTCAAAAATCCGATTTTCTTAAAATTCAACATTTTTTCTTTTCTTTTATGGGATTTAGCTTCATTATTTTTGTGCTTTTGGAAAATACTTTACTTATTTAATAGTCTCGACTCTTTGGTATAAAATCTAAAATTATCAAAAATTCGAAAAAATTCAAAAATCCGATTTTCTTAAAATTCAACATTTTTCCTTCTGTTTTATGGCATTTAGCTTCATTATTTTTGTGCTTTTGGAAAATACTTTACTTATTAAATTGTCTCGACTCTTTGGTAAAAAATCTAAAATTTTTAAAAATTATCGAAAATTCAAAAAACCAAATTTCTTAAAATTCAACATTTTTTCCTATCTTTTATGGGATCTAGCTTTATTATTTTTGTGCTCTTGGAAAATACTTTACTTATTTAATAGTCTCGACTCTTTAGTAAAAAATCAAAAAATTATTAAAAATTATCGAAAATTCAAAAAACCGAATTTCTTAAAATTCAACATTTTTTCCTATCTTTTATGGGATTTAGCTTCATTATTTTTGTGCCTTTGGAAAATACTTTACTTATTAAATTGTCTTGACTCTTTGGTAAAAAATCAAAAATTATTATAAATTATCAAAAATTCAAAAAACCGAATTTCTTGAAATTCAACTTTTCTTCTGTTTTATGGCATTTAGCTTTATTATTTTTGGGCTCTTCAAAAACACTTTTTAATAGTCTCCACCCTTTGGTAAAAAATTAAAAATTATTAAAAATTCGAAAAAATTCAAAAATCAGATTTTCTTAAAATTCAACATTTTTTCCTCTCTTTTATGGGATTTAGCTTCATTAATTTTGTGCTCTTGGAAAATACTTTACTTATTTAATAATCTCGACTCTTTGGTAAAAAATCAAAAATTATTAAAAATTATCGAAAATTCAAAAAACCAAATTTCTTAAAATTTAACATTTTTTCCTATCTTTTATGGGATCTAGCTTTATTATTTTTGTGCTCTTGGAAAATACTTTACTTATTTAATAGTCTCGACTCTTTGGTAAAAAATCAAAAATTATTAAAAATTATCGAAAATTCAAAAAACCGAATTTCTTAAAATTCAACATTTTTTCCTATCTTTTATGGGATTTAGCTTCATTATTTTTGTGCTTTTAAAAAAAACTTTACTTATTTAATAGTCTCGACTCTTTGGTAAAAAATTAAAAATTATAAAAAATTCGAAAAAATTCAAAAATCCGATTTTCTTAAAATTCAACATTTTTTCTTTTCTTTTATGGGATTTAGCTTCATTATTTTTGTGCTTTTGGAAAATACTTTACTTATTCAATAGTCTCCACTCTTTGGTAAAAAATCTAAAATTATAAAAAATTCGAAAAAATTCAAAAATCCGTTTTTCTTAAAATTCAACATTTTTTCCTCTCTTTTATGGGATTTAGCTTCATTATTTTTGTGCTTTTGCAAAATACTTTACTTATTAAATTGTCTTGACTCTTTGGTAAAAAATCAAAAATTATTATAAATTATCAAAAATTCAAAAAACCGAATTTCTTGAAATTCAACTTTTCTTCTGTTTTATGGCATTTAGCTTTATTATTTTTGGGCTCTTCAAAAACACTTTTTAATAGTCTCTACCCTTTGGTAAAAAATTTTTAAAAATTAAAAATTATCAAAAATTCAAAAAATCGAATTTCCTGACCAAAAAAATTCTTTGACTTTTCCCTGACTTCCCTAACTGCCCTGACCGTTAGGCACCCTGATTACCCTTCCAAAATTTATTTCTTTTAAAAAATTTTCAATTACAATTCTTTAAAAGTGGATTTTTAAAAAATTGCAATAATATTCTTGAAAAATAATCAATTATTTTCACTTAAATCTTGTACAAAATTTCATTAATTCAATATATTTTTAATTGTATATTTCGAAAATTTAATTTTAAAAAATTATCCAAAAATAATTTTTGAAATATTTGTCTACAGTTATTTCTTGACAAATTTTCTACCTTTTATATAAAAATCGAAATAAGTTGTATGCTGTGCTAAAAATTTGGTATTTTGTTGCAATAACTGGAAAAAAATATTGAGAAAAATGCAAATATCAAAAATAAGTTAAAAAAAATCACATTTTTGAAAATAGTCGAAAAAAGTCCAAAAAGTAATTATATCCGAAGGCTCAACTCTGAAAATTCATCATCAGATGGGAAATTTATTTATTTCTTCTTCAAATAAATTTTTACGTGACTCATTTCTTTCACTATTTTTAAAACCAAAAATTTCCCCCTATATATCTACTGTTTTTTTTTTAAGAAAGGAAAAGAAAAAATCTTATTTAGAAAATATTATTGTACACAAATGCAAGTGCATTTATGTAAATTAGAAAATTTTTCTCAAAAATTCTTTGCTCTTCTTTCTAACATGCATGCTTGAAAGCATTTATATCAGACAAAATTATTCCATAAATTCGCACCATCCGTCTGCATAATTTTTTGATTAGCATACCACAACTAGGTCATATTGTTCGTATTTATAAAGCAATCCAAATTCCATTTTCCAATTTCAAATATGCATTAAAAAATCGTTAATCTTTTTCTCCATTTTCCCAATGTATATATATATATGTATATATATGGGGCATTCTCCACAATATTTGCATTAAAATATTTAATTTCGTTGAAATAATTTTTTTTGGATTCTGTATCGAAAAAAAATAAATACGTATTTTTTTATTTTCTGACTTGATGAAAATTACGAAAGTTATTAATTTTTGAAATATTTAATGTTTTTGAAAACAGTGAATTTTCAAAACCGTTTTTCTCCCTCAATATTTCAAGTTAGAAAATAATATGACCCATGAAATTTGTCGGAAATTTCATGAACTTTTCAAATATGCAATTATTAATAACGAATCTGCAAAGGGAATACCTAAAAACTTGAAATTAAACTTAAAAAGTGTTATTTCTCAAAGATGGACACTTTCGATTTTCAATTTTTTTCTCTCCACTTAATCTTTAAAAAATGAGAAATTTTTTCCTACTTATGAGAATGTGGTGTTATTTCATTTAATTATTATTTACAATATTCTTAAATCTAAATGCATGCATTTTGCAGTTGCATTATATAAATTAATCTTAATAGTTTCGTTCAATTTTTATTGAATGTCATTTGTTTTTTTTTTTTTGTTGATCAATATTATTTATTTTCATTAAAGTGCAAAATAATTTGCAAATTGTATAAAATATAATTATTTATTATAAATAAAGTGTTTTATTAAACGCTCTTGCTAACCTTTTAAATTATTAAAAAAAAATAATCATAAATAATATAATTTGCAAATAATTTTGACACTTCACTACAAAAAGTAAACAAATGACATTCAAGAGAAATCGAATAAAACTAGTTATATAATCATAGAATGTACCTCAAAAATTCGTGCACTGAGATTAAAAATATGGTAAATAATAATTAAATGAAATAACACCACATTCTCATAAGTAGGAAAAAATTTCTCATTTTTTAAAGATTAAGTGGAGAGAAAAAAATTGAAAATCGAAAGTGTCCATCTTTGAGATCTTTTTTTTTAAATTTTATGTGTCATATTATTTTCTAACTTGAAATATTGAGGGAGAAAATCGGTTTTGAAAAGTCACTATGTTTTCAAAACCATTAAATTTAGAAAATTAATAAGAGATAGAATGAGAGAGAGGTGAGGGGGTTGGGGGGAAGGAGAAAAGAGTTAAAAAGAGGAATTAACGATGAGGGATTTTTTTTTTTTTTAAGTAACTGAATTCATATTCTGGTTGGGTTAGAGGCGGACAGTTAGGGCGCTTATAACCACTTTGAAAGTCAAATGAAGTTTTAAATTCTTCAACGCTTTATTGCGCTGAGAATTTAAATTTGAATATCATTCGATTATGTCGCAAATCCGAGTCGAGAGGGTCTTTCTTGACGTACCGCAATTTGTAGTTATGTTTTACAGGAAAATGTGACCTTTATACACTTTTTCCATCTTCATCTGCATTTTCAAGTTTCATTCTCTCTCAATGCAAAGTTTATTCATGCACGTTAAAAAAAAAAGGAACTAATAAAGAATATATATAAAATTTGGTTTGAAAAAAAAATTTTCCCCACTTTTTGTACAAATATGAGAATTTTTGGAGTCGGCAAAAAAAAGGAATAGATACAATACACGTGCGACATTTTTTTTTCTACAATCTGATTATTCTTATTACGAAAAATTTGCATCTAAAGTTAATTTACTTTTGTAAGTAGTTTCTGTAATTGTTGAAGTACATCGAATTTAATCTAGAAGGAAAGTAATTATAAAAGTTGAATTAAAAGTTTTCTCTCTTTCTCTTTCTCTCTCGATACTGTCTCATTAGTTAAAAGTTTGCAAAAAAAAAAGAAAAAAAATATTCTCGAAATTTTTTAATTTAAAAATGTTTTAAGATTTTTGCCTAGTAATTTTCTTTTTTTGCTGTAGTAATTTTATTTTTACTATCTCTTTGCTATATTTGAGTGGAAAACAACGAGAATGTAGAAATTTCATAGAATATGATCTTATTGACATCCCGCATTTTGAGCTTGGAACACGTTCATTATATAATACACATTGTAATCTCCTTTCTATATGACGAGGGTACTTTGCTTTGTTTTCAAAATAATTATTCTACATTATATTATAAATTTACATGCTTTGCTTATGAATGAAAAACTTTTTCTCCAAAGCATATCATTAATTACTGAGATATTATAAAGCTTTCAAAGACCGAGTGGACGTGTTTAATATTTTATTCAATATAATTTTAGAGAGAATCTTTATAAATTGTAAAAGCTTCAGTTTAGAATTTATTTTGTCTACATAAAATAGATAATCGAACAAAGAAAAGTAGAAATTAATTGGAATTTATTCATTTAATTATTTTTCAAAATTTTGAGTGAAATTGATTTTGGAATCAATTCTCTCCTTAGAATTCAACGATAATTGAATTATTCAAATACAAAAAATTTTGTAAACATTAATTATTTTTCAAATTTTTAGATACAATTCTTCAAAAACTACAATAATTTTAAAAAGAAAATTTGTAAGTGAAAAAATAAAATTCTTTAAAATCTAAAATCGACAAAACTTTTAATTGCTTCAATTTTTGAATATTTTCGGGAATTCAATTATTTTCAAACAAATTTTAATTACAATTTTACAAAAAAAAATTTAGAATTTTATTACATTATTCAAATATTTAATAATTTTTCCCTAATCAAATATTCAAAAACTTATTGTTATTTATTTTAACCCAAATTTCTAATATTTTCAATGTAAGAACTTTTGATATTTAATTATTTCCAAAAATTACAACTGCAATTTTTCCAAAAGTATACAATTTTTTTTAAATAAATAATTAAATATTATTATACTTTTACAGTGATAAAAATGTCAAAAATTTAGTAAAATTTAATTATTTTCCAAATTTTTAGTTACAATTCTTCAAAAAAATAAAATAATTTAAAAAAAAAAATTTTAAGTGAGAAAATAAAATTGTTTAAAATATAAAATTTATTTTAATGAAATCTGACAAACCTTTTAATTTTGTTTCAATTTTTAAATATTTTCGGGAATTCAATTATCTTTAAACAAATTTTAATCACAATTTTTCAAAACAATTTTTAGAATTTCATTACATTATTCAAATATTCATTAATTTTTCCCTAATTCAAAAATTTATTGTTATTTATTTTAACTGAAATTTCTCAACTATCAATGTAAAAACTTTTGAGATTTAATTATTTCTAAAAATTACAACTGCGATTTTTCTATAAGTATATAATTATTTTTAATAAATAATTAAATATTATTATACTTTTACAGCGATTAAAATATCAAAAAGTTTTCAATTCAAAAACCTTTTAAAATTTAATTATTTCTTAAAAATCCTATCATAACGCTTTAAATTTTCAATTATTTTTAAAACTTTCAACTGATATTATTTTTTGAATCAATTATTAGAATCGATTATTAGAATTCAACGATAATTGAATTACTAAAATACAAAAAATTTTGTTTGAACTTTAATTATTTTCCAAATTTTTAGTTCCAATTCGTCAAAAAAATACAATAATTAAAAAAAAAATTTTTATAGTAAAAAATAAAATTTATTTTAATGAAATTTAGAGAAAATTTCCTATTCTTTCAATTTTTTAAAAATTTTTTTCTGGAAAACAAATTTCTTCAACAAAATTTTAATAACATTTTTTTAAAAACCTCATTTCTTTAGAATTTTTAAGTAAAATTTTACAAATTTAATTTTTTTTTGTTTAATAAATATATTTATGTAAAACCTTTTTGAAATTTATTTATTTCTAAAAATTACAACAGCAATTTTTCCAAACTTTTCTATATAATTTTTTTAAATAAATAATTAAATATTATTATACTTTTACAGCGATTAAAATGTCAAAAAGATTACAATTCAAAAAACTTTCAAATTTTAATTATTTCTTTAAAAAAAACTGTTATAACCCTTTTAATGTTCAATTATATAATTATATTTTTTAAAATTTTAACTGAAACTTTTTTTCGAATCAATTGTTATTAAAATTTAACGATAATTGAATTATTGAAATACAAAAATTTTTGTAAAATTCAATTATTTTTCAAATTTTTAGTTAAAATTCTTCAAAAAATACAATAATTAAAAAAAAAAAATTTTATGGTAAAAAAATAAAATTCTTTGAAATATAAAATTTATTTTAATGAAATTTAGAGAAAATTTCCTATTCTTTCAATTTTTTAAAAATTATTTTCTGTAAATCAAATTTCTTAAACAAAATTTTAATAACATTTTTTTAAAAAACTCATTTCTTTAGAATTTTTAAGTAAAATTTTACAAATTTAATTTTTTTTGTTTAATAAATATTTGAATACTTATTGTTCTTTATTTATCCACCAGGAATTAAAATTTCAAAATACTTTCAATGTAAAACCTTTTTGAAATTGTTTATTTTTAAAACTTAGAACTGTAATTTTTCCAAATTTTGAAATATTTTCTATAATTTGAACTGAATTTTAAGTGGATAAATTAAAAGGTTATTAGAAGAAACTTAATACCTATAAAATTTCTTTTTTCGGGTGTAATTAAACAAAATGATCTAAAACTATTTTTTGCATTTGAATTAACTATAATTATTTTCTCGCAATGCATGAAGAAAAAAAAATTCCCAAGGAACTAAAAATAAAAAACAGGAAATTAGAAATAAAAGAAAAAGTTTGGAATTGGGCCAACGGAAGAAATTTAAAGAGAATGACAATATCCATAATAATATATCAATAGAAATCTAATTAACCTGCATTTATAAAAAAAACTACATTAAAAAAGTGCATTTGCCTTTTTTATTCACTCATTTATTCGGTTTGAAAAAAAAGAGTTACACACAGCAATTGTTTAATAATAATGCCGTATTTTTTTCCCTATATATACTTATTTTACTTTTATTTTTACGAAAGTATTTACTTTTCATTGCGCCCTTTTAAAACATCAAGAGTGCGCGCAGGATTTTGCCTCGCAGAAAATAGAAATAAAATTCCTTCATCCACTTCTATTTCTTTACACTCATTCACTCAAATTCCCCCTTTTAATACCTGTGTATGTATATATATATATATATCAGAGTTGATGACTCTTTTTATAATCCACAAAAAGTCAAGTGTGCCAAGAAAAAGTATAGAATAAAGAATTTCATAGCTATTGACTGGACCCAAGAGGATTTTATAGAGGACAACGATCGAAGAAAACGATAAGACGGAAATTACTTTGTAATTTCGATCTGTGCGCGCGTCAAAACCGCTTTTCTACAACGATTCAATGCTTATTTTGTGTTTGAAGGAAAAAAAATGGAATTATTTTTCTTTCAAGAAAATCAGAGAGAAGAGAAAATGAATTTTTCTTTTTTTTTTTTTGCGAAAAAAGAAAAAGGAAAATCTTCTACAAGAGTGAAAGTTTGTCAATTTTTGCAAAAATCCCAATATTTTTTGGCGAGTATATAGAAACTTGAGTCATATATTTCATATGCAGCGCCAGTAAAGCTTGGATGATTCTACAATATTATATGAGCAAGAAAGAGAAAAAGAGACTAGACGAGAGACATTTTCAGATTTTCCTTATTTTTCACTTTTCAACTATAGAAACTTGACTTTTTTTTCACCTTAAACTCCACAATTTTTATTAAAAATGAAAAAAAAGTTGAGGAAAAACAAGTTTCTAAGAGATATTCGTCTACAGGAAATGCAGAGGAAATTAACAGCGAATAAATTTTTCTCGCACATGTTTTGCTTTTTTTTTGCCAACGGAAAATGTTTTTAGACAAAACTTAATTATAATAATGCAAATAAAGAACAAAAAAAATAATAAAAATGATAATTTTAATAGAAATAATAATAATAATTATTATTATTTTTATGTAAATAATTTAATTCTTGGGAAGAATTTTATTAAAATCTAAAAGAATAATTGAATTATTTCAAAAATATTTAATTAAAATTGCATTTAAAATAATTGATTTCTTTTGGAACAATTTTATTAAAATATTTGAAAATAATTAAATTCCTCTGAAAAATTCTAATATTTTTAGAAATAATTGAATTCTTCCAAAGAATTTAAAAAAAAAACATTTTTTTAAATAATTGATTTTTTCAAGGAATTAAAATTAAATTTTTAAGAATAATGATATTTTTTGAGCAATTGCTGTAAAATTATATTAAAAATAATTGAAAATCCTAAGAAGAATTTTATTATTTATGAAAATAATTGAATCATTACGAAAATTTTATTAAAATATTTAAATAGAATTGAATTCCTGTAAAATTTTTGTTATTTTTGCAAGTAATTGAACTCCTCCAAAGAATTTAAAAAAAAACATTTTTTTTAAATAATTGATTTTTTCGACAAATTGAAATAAAACATTTAAGAATAATTATATTTTTTGGGCAATTCCTATAAAATTTTATTAAAAATAATTTAAATCCTGAGAAAAACTTTATTATTTGTCTAAATAATTGAATTATTCGATTAATTAATTAAAAGTGGTATTAACAACAATTGAAATTCTTCGATGAGTTTTATTATTTATGGAAATAATTGAATTTTTGCTAAGAATTTTATAAAAAAAATTTTTTTTAAATTAAATTTCCATGAAAAATTGTTGTAAATTGAATTATTGTGAAGAATTGTAAAAAAAAATTTGTTAAATAATTGATTATTTCGAAATTTTTTTGAAAATGCTATTCTAAATTAATTGAATTCCTGTGGAAATTTTATTATTTTTTGAAAATAATGGAAGGATTTTATTAATTTCTTCTTAAAATAATTGAATTCTTTTGCAAAATTTTTTAAAATTACTAGATATTGAGAATAATTATAAATAATTTAATTTCTGTGAAAAATTCTAATATTTTTGTAAATAATTAAATTCTTCCAAAGTATTTTAAAAAACATTTTTTTAAATAATTGATTTTTTCGAGGAACTGAAATTGTATTAAAAATAATTGAAATCCTGAGAAGAATTTTATTATTTATTAAAATAATTGAATAATTGCTAAGAATTTTATTAAAATTTTAAAAAATTATTGAATTCCTGAGAAGAATTTTATTATTTATAAAAATAATTTAATTTTTGATGAATTTTATGAATTCTTTTTTAATAATTAATGTACTCTTTTGCAAAACTTTATAAAAATACTAGATATTGAAAATAATTGAATTTCGAATATTTTTTTGTAAATAGTAGGTTTTAATAGATGAGTGCGAAACCTGAATACAGTATAGTTTTCTAATTCTAATTAATTCTGAATCTGAAATTATTCAGAAATTGAAGTTGATATTTAAAACTACAAAATTTAGTAATATTAACAAAAATAATAAAATTAAAAGTAGTAGTAGTAGTATATATAATGATAATAATAATAAAAAATAACAATAATAATAAAGTGAATACAACGTTTTGCTCAGATTTGCTAGTAATAATAAAATCAACAATATAGAAATAAAAATATATAGAAAAAAATACATAAATTACCTACAAAAGAAAAATATATTTTAAACAAGAAAGGAAAACAGCGAAAAAATTCAACTTTTATATAATCGTTTGTAGATTAATTGTTTCGATTTAAATATATATATATGTAACAGTAATATCAGATTTCTGCTGTTAAAAGAGAAAACTTGATTAAACGGAAAATGCTACCTCACAAATTCACCAGCAGTTTCTCTGCAAGGCGAAAGCTCAAAGCTAGGACTAAAAATATACAGTTTCACACACTACACTGCAACTTTATAAAATACATATATACAGAACAAGAGAGGTATTTTTTTCCTCCAACAAAAACTTTATATAGAAAAATAACGAATTTTTTCCAACCGAAACTTATATAAAAAAAATGTTGTTTATTACAAAATTTGCATAATTATATACTTTGCCTACACTTTAGAGGGAGAAGAATTAATTTTTCCAAAATGGATATAACATTTATGGATATGGAATTTTTTTATAGAAGAAAAATTATTTTTTATGATTCTTAAAATTATATCATATAGCGACAAAGAATATATAAATCTTATATATTATAATAAAAAATAATATAAACATATAAAAATATTATATTATTTTTTTATACTATTTTTATTTTATTTTTTTTATTTATTCAGATATTTATTTTATTTATTTATTATTTATTTATATTATCACCGAAAAAAAGTGGTATAATTTTTGTCGCGGTCAATTTTAACCAAAATGTTAACTAATTTTAATTAGTGACTAGCTTTTTGATTTTGAATTAGTAAATTTTACTATAATAAATAGTATTTTCTACTAATTTACTTTTCCTTTTGACCTTTTTGCTTTTGAATTAGTAAATTTTACTAAATTAAATAGTAATTTATAAAAATTTAGCAGTATTTTTATTTATTAGTAATTTTTAGTAAATTTATTAGTAAAATTTACTAATTCAGAAGCAAAAAGTCAATTTCTGACTAAAAAATTCAAATTCAATCTGTAAATAAATTTAGTTAGTAAATTTGAAAAAAAATAGTCATTTTTACTAACTGATTAATAAAATTTGCTAATTAAGAAGCAAAAAGTCACTCATTTATTAATAATTTATTAATTAATTTTAAATTATTCGGTAAATAAATTTATTCCGTCACTAATAAATTTGATTTTATTCAGTAAATTTTACTAATAAATAGTAATTAATTTTTATTTCTCAATAAAAGTATTTTTTTTAAATATACTTTTGAAATTTTTAGAAAATAAAGGAAAAAAATTTTACTCAAAAAAATGTTCTGCTACATTTATTTTCGAATTTCTTTCATTGTATAATTATTCGTAAACATTAAATAACATTTATTTGAAGTTAAGAAGTTTTTAAAGCAGTTACTTCTTTTTTAAGAAAATATTTAATTATTATTATGTTTTCACAGGAATTAAGATTTTCCAAAATTTCAAATTCAAACCTTTCTGAAGGTCTCGTTCTCTTTATGCTTTCATTAAAAGATTCCATTTTTTCATTATTTTATATTATAAGAATATTGTTACAGTAACTTCAAAATTATTATCATAATTTCAATTCAATTATTATTTTCTAGAATTTTTAATTATCTTTTATGAAAATAATTGAATTCTTAAAAAAAATTATTATTTATAAAAAGAATTATTTGAATTATTCCGAAGAAATTTATGAAAAATTTGTAAATAATTGAATTCCAGTGAAATTTTAATTATTTCTGAAAATAATTAAATGCTTGAGTAGAATTTTGTCAAATTTTTGAAAAAAAATAAAATTCTTTTTGGAAAATTTCAGTAAAATAATTATAGATATTAAAAATCACTGAATTGAGGGAAATTTTTGAAAATAATTGAAATTTTGTCAAGAATTTTATTAAAATTTTTGAAATAATTTAATTTCGCAGAAGAATTTTATTATTTATAAAAATAGTTGAAATTTTGAAGAGAATTTAAAAAAAATTTTGAACATATTTGAATTTTTGCGAAGAATTTTATTACTTTTGAAAATAATTAAATCTCTGCGATTATTTGTAATTTCTCCAAAACTGAATTATTTTAGTTTTCAACAAAAATTTGAACTAAAAATTTTTAAATTTTTAAAATTCAATTATTTCTAAAAGTTCACGCCATAATGCTTGTAATATTCAATTATTATCTACAATTTTAACTAAAATTCATTTTTGAATCAATTTTTGTAAAAAAAATTCTACGAATATTCAATTATTTAAATACAAAAATAAATTATTTTTTTGAATCTTTAAATGTTTCTTAAAACTGAATTTTCATAAAGAATTTTATCAACAAGTTTTTAAATATTTCAATTCTTTTGACAAATTAAATAAAAAATTTTAAGAATAATTACATTTTTTGAGGAATTTGATTAAAATTGTATTCAATATAATTGAATTTCTAAAAAGAATTTTCTTATTTAAGAAAATAATGTAATTCATGTAAAAAATTTTACTATTTATGAAAATAATTTCATTCTTTTGACGAATTTTGATAAAAAGAATAATGACATTTTTTGAGAAATTCGATTAAAATTGTATTAAAAATAATTGAAATCTTGCTATGGTTTTTATTATTTATGAAAATAATTGAATTATTGACAAGAAATTTGTTTAAAAAAATTGTAAATAATTGAGTTTCTTCGAAATTTTTATTATTATTGAAAATAATTGAATTTCGGTGAAAATTTTGATTATTTTCGAAAATAATTGAATTCTTCCGATGAATTTTAATAAATTTTTTAAAAAAATTGAATGAAAATTGTATTTTAATTTGTAAATAATTGAATTCCTGTGAAATTTTCAATATTTATGAAAATAATTAAATGTTTGCGTAAAATTCTATAAAAATTGTTTTTAAATAATCGAATTTTTCTGGAAAATTTTATCAAAATAGTAAATATTGAAAATTATTGAATTAAGAAAAATTTGTGAAAATAATTGAAATTAGGACAAGAATTTTATTGACATTTTTGAAAATAATTGAATTTCGGTGAAGAAGTTTATTATTTATATAAAGGTAATTGAAATTTTGACGAAATTTAAAAAAATTTTTAAATATAATTGAATTTCTGCAAAATAGTTTATTACTTTTGAAAATAATTGAATTTCTTGCAAATATTTGTAATTTCTCCAAAATTGAATTTTTTTAGTATCTTCAACAAAAATTTGAATTAAAAATTTTTAAATTCTATTATTTTTAAAATTGCTAATTTTATTTAAATAAGTAAGTAAGATGAAGAATTGTTGCTAATGATTCAAATATTTTTATATTATACTCACAATTTATATTTATAAATTATATTTTTCATATTATACAATAAAAATATGATATTCAAACAATAAATCGAGATAATTCGAGAGATTAGTTCCGACATAATCTTCACGTACTACAGTCGCCTATCATTCTGTCACTTACAAATTCTATGTTGCACATATCTTCTTAAGAATGACACATGTGTGAATAGTTTCATATCACTAGTATATCTATGTCAAATCACTCGAGTTATTTCAAGAATTTACTCCAATATATATCCGCATATAAGAGGAATTTTCTCTTAAAAATTTTCTACAAAACATTACATTCTTTTGCCTCTGAAAAACAAAGGGAGAGCGAGAAAAAAATAATAATGATAACCAACTCCGCTCATATCGATCTCTCTCTCTCTCTTTTCTCTTATCTTAAATTCAATATTTTTTCTCCACTCATAATTTTTTTTATATGACTTTTACTTCTCGTTGGAAAATGCAATAAAGACCACTTACTTTTATAGATAAAATAACGTGAACATAAGAAATATACATCACAAAAAGCTCGACCTCGGAAAAATGTTTAAGAAGAATATTACATTTTTTTTTTTTTGAAAAACAAAAGAAGACATTCCCAGGAAGATATAGATAAAAAAAATAAACAATCTTTTTTTTTTTGGAAATTCGTTTCGGGGAGAAAAAAGAGAAAAACTTTCTTTTTTTTGAAAAATTGAAAGCTACCTATCATGTGAAAACAAGTTTGTTGGTAAATTTATTTTTTTTCATAAAAAAAATCATAAACATAAAAAAAAGGAAAAATTTTTTGCTGGAAAAATAAAAATTTTAATTTTAAAAACTGAATTAAGGCAGATGATGCATTTTGTAAATATGTCTAGTTACAACTTTCCAAGTAGGTTATATGGCGAAGAGAAAATAGCACGTCGTTTCTAGAATCGAGCAGCAAGTGGAAACCATTTGTTTATAAATCCTTAGGGAGCCAGGATGTGATTTGCCAGAATGTTAGAAAACGAAATTGACACTGTGATGAGCTGAATTTAAATTTCCCAGCATTCTCTTTACTCTTATTTGATCATTCTCAATTTTACTTCATGTGAAAAAAAAACAAAAATTTTTTCTCCTATTTTTGAAAAAAAAAGTGTTCCAAAAATTTGGAAGGTTCAAATGAACGAAATATTTTATTTGATTCAAACTTTTTTCAAACTTCGACTTTTTTTTTTAATTCTCCAATTTCCCTGATTTAAATGAAAATTGTATTATTTTAAATAAACTGTATTTGAAGCAAATACCATTCAAAGGATTTAAATAAAAATTATTCGATTCAAGTAAATATCTATTTGATAATAGAAAAAATTTAATTTCAATCGAATGAATTATTTTTGCACTATGTGTGAAAAATAAAAATATTTTTCATTTCACTCTGGTAACTATTAAAAATATTAGAGAGAAATAAATATTCCATTCATTTAAACGTTGAAAAATTTAGAAAAATTAAAAAATTTTTATTACTAATATTTTTTTTTTTTTTTTTGAAGTTAAAGTTTATAAAAATTTTCATTCACAATTTTTCCTTTTATCAATGAATGAAATTTAAATGATTCACGATCATGAATTTTAATTTCTACCGGAAATTTTTCATAAAAATTTCATAATCGAATTTAAAATGTAGAATTATTTTGGATTTTTTAATAAAATATTAAGTTATTTAAATATTGTAACATCCCAATGTTATTATTTACTTTTTAATTTTCTTTTATATTTTATTTTCATCTATTTTTTATTTCATTTATTTTTATTAATTTTATTATTTATCATTATCTCAATTTGATATTCTTAGAAAAACTATGATTTAAAGTTTTGGACGTTTTGAACGAAATATTTTCTATTAGAAGTATTTTCATAAATTTATTGATAGCAAAAAAAATTAAAAACTGAAATTTTACATTTAAAAAACTTTGTAGTAAATTTTTCTTATTGTGATACAAAACTATTGTAGTAAAAATTTAATTTGAAGAAGAAATAAATAAATTTCGTTCATTTGAACGTTCAAAACACTTTTTTTGAGTTATAGAAAAACTGTGATATTAGACTAAATTAAATTTTTTATTTTTTATTTTATTTATATAGAGTAAACATGCATCGTGGTTTCTGGTGCCATTTGGTACCAAGCATGAGTTCCTTCAAAAGGATAGAATGTACTTGAATACTGCAAAACAAATTTAGATACATGAGTATATAAATTTATGTTTATATCAATGTATTTACATACCTACACACACATTTTTTTAGAAATATATTTGAAAACCAAGTATGGATTTTTCAAACTCTAGTTTACGTCAGTCAATATTTCGCAAGTCACATCCATTCCTGTTTTCATAAATCGCGAGTTACATTTATGATATAAAATTCTGGGAAACTCTCAATGAATTGACATTTTAAATTGAACCAATACCGACCGTCTTAGTTCCTATTTGCATTTCTATTTTTTACCCACATTTGTATTTATATGCTATTTAATAAATGAAAGTAAAAAATTTAATAAATAAATGTCTCCAAAGTTAGCGTCGTTGCTAAATGTCAAGAGGAAAATTTCTTTCTTCAAAATCAAAAAAATTAAACGATTTTATCGAAGATTTTCAGTTCAGACAGCAAATTCTTTGCAAAATTCAATAATTTTCATAAATAGCAATATTCATCACAAGAATTCAATTATTTTCAAAAGTAATAAGATTCTTCGTAGAAATTCAATTATTTTCAAAAATGTTAACGAATATCTCGTTAAGAATTCAATTTTCTTCGCAAATAGCAAAATTTTACGCCAAAAATTCAATTAATTTCACAAATTTAAATAAAATGCTTTGCAAATTAAATTGTTTTCATAAATAACAATATTCATCAAAAGAATTTAATTATTTTCGAAAATTTAAATAAAAATTCAATTATTTTCATAAATAACAATATTCGTCACAAGAATTCATAATTATTTTTTAATTAATAAAATTCTTCGTAGAAATTCAATTATTTTCAAAGATTTACACGAATATCTCGTCATGAATTCAATTTTCTTCATAAATAGCAAAATTTTTCACAAAAAATTCAATTATTTTCAAAAATTTAAATAAAATTCTTTGCGAAATTTCAATTATTTTCAATATTTATACTATTATCATAAAATTTATCACAAAATTTAATTATTGAAAAAAATTTTTTCATACAATTCTACGAAAAAAATCAATTATTTTAAAAAATTTGTAAGTAATTCTATGCGCAGAAGAATTAAATTATATCTTGGTAAACAATAAAATTCTACTCATCAAATTAATTATTGTAAGGAATTTCAATAAAATTCTTTTCCAAAATTCAATTATTTTCAAAAAATGGAATAATATTCTTCGAAAGAATTAAAAATTTTATTCATAAATAATAAAAAAATTCCACAGAAATTCAATTATTTAAAAGTTTTTTTAATAAATTTTTTCGCAAAAATTCAATTATTTTTATAAATAATCAAATTCTTTTTACGCATTCAATTATTTTCATAAATAGGATAAAATTCATTGCAGAATTTCAATTATTTTTAATACAATTTTAATCGTATTTCTCAAAAAATGTAATTATTTTTAAAAATTTTATTACAATTTGTTAACGAATTGAATTATTTAAAAATTTGTTGATAAAATTCTTTATGAGAATTCAATTTAAAGAAACATTCAATTATTCAATATATTATTTATTTTTGTATTTAAATATTTGAATTCTCGTAGAATTTTCTAATAAAAATTGATTTAAAAATGATTTACAGTTAAAATTTTAATAGATAATAAATTTTTGTCCGTTTCAAACTTAAATAAGTAAATAGCATGAATTTTTGGAAATAGTTGAATTTTGAAAAGGTTTTAAATTAAAGTCTTCTAAAATTTGAATTTTTCATTCGTTTAACTAACAATTCTGTGGAAATAATTTTTTTTTTTTTTGAAAAAGTTTAATTGAATTTTTTTTTAAGTGATGAAAATAATTTCGAATTTCGTGATCGATTTCTTCATGTTTTATGGCAATATTTTTATCAGTTGTTGAATTTCAAAAAGGTTTAAATTTAAATGTTTTGAAAAATTCTAATTCCTATGGAAAAATAATAATTAAATACTTATTTAAAAATTAAGTTTTATTGAAGTTTTCGAATAATTTTACTTTTGAAGAAATTCATAAATAAATGAATAGAACATTTTTCTCAGTATCTAATCATTTTTTGAGTGAATCAGAATATTCTTTAGAGTCAGGAAAAAAAGTCAAAATTCTGTCTGGAAAAAAAATTCGTTAATAAATGAAATAGAACATTTTTGGAGTGAATCAGAATATTTTTTAGGGTCTGGAAAAAAGTCAAAATTCTTTCTGGAAAAAAAATTCGTTAATAAATGAAATAGAACAATTTTTTTGTGTTACTACAATCTTAATGTTAAAAATGCCTAAAGCTTATGTTATGCTTGCAATAAGATTGTAGTAAACTTGCTGCAAGCAGTAATAACAATAACTGTAATAATAGTAAAAATAATAATAATAATAATAATAATAATAATAAAAGCTTTAGTCAAGAAAAACATCCTCTCCAGAAAGGCAAATAAATTAAAAAACAGCAATTTTCCCAGATAAATGGAATATTACCCTCGATTTTCTATTTATGCACTAAATTTTCCAAAAATGGTTTTATAATATGGTGCAAGCACAAAGAACACACAGTGAATCGTCAAACGGAAGGAAAGCACAAAACCAACCGCTTCGAGGTCCACATCGTTTGCAAGCGCGTCCCTTCTCTCTGAATCATGAGAACGGAATTTATGCTGGGATGGTTTCGGTTACCGGAAGCACCAAGATTGCGAGATTTGAAAACGAACGATGTTTCACCCCCCCGCCCTACACCCTTTCTCATTCCCTAACCCCTTGCTTTCGAATTCCTATCCAAACAATAACCTCTCCCCGTACACTTCTCTTCTGCACCAAATTATGATCCTAAAAACTTCATGCTTTCTATATATTTATACACAACATCGAATCTGAATTTATGAATTTTTTCTCTTTTCCTTTTCGAAATGAGAAAATTTTCATTTATTTTTTCCGCTGAAGCTGAACGACAATTGTATATGCAACCATTGTGATATTTTACATGGTTTGTATAAGAAATGTGAAAAATAGAGACATAAATCATAGCTTTTCTTGGAGTTAAAAGAAGTTTACGTTTAAACTAACATTGAAGTTACATTAGCGCTAACTTTTTTCCTTTATATAAGTAAGTTCATCTATCCACTGTTTGCTTCTTCACTTCTTACGGCAAACGAGCTAGCAACACACAACCTCCGCGTTTCTCAGTAAAATTAGGATCAAGTACGTCTTTTGGAATGGAATATCGCTCAAAAAAGAAGAAGCAGAAGAAGAAGAAAAAAAAGGGTCAAAGAGGAAAGGAGAAGCTTTAATTGGCATCAAAGTTAACGTATCAAAGAAAAACCAGAAGCGAGATACTTTCTACCTTGAAAATAATTGAGCCCTTTCCTGGCTATGTTGTAATAAGAAAACAGTTGTTGTATATACATCAATGGAAGTTTTTTTTCCATCCACAATAAACAAACTTTCGATTACGTACACTATATATTCGCAGTGTTGCCACAAGTCGGAAAATTCAGGGAAAAGTCAGGGATTTTTTATTAAAAGTACTGAAAAAAGTTAAATTTTTAAAAATCGTTTAAAAAAAACTCAGAATTTTGTGTTTTTCTTGTTTCAAACTTTGAATTTTTCACGAATTCTAATACAAAACATTCAATTTTTTCTATTTCTCACAATAATTTCTTATTAAGTAACTTAATTCTTAAAGAACTATCATAAAATGATTACTTATTAATTATTTCATGAATAATATTCCTTAATTCAAAATTAATTGAATTTTAAAAGAGTTGTGTTATTACAATTTTCATAAACATGAACTTCAAAATATTTTAATTAGAAATTTTTTAAAATTTCAATTTTGAAAAAATTTAATTAGATATTTTAAAGAACTTAGATTTTTGAAAAATATTCAAAAATCAATACTTTATTACTGAATTATTTTAAAATTAATAAATCAAAATCCTCAGAAATTAGTTAAATTTTTTAATATTATTTAGTTTGTTATTAAAAATAATGGATTTAAAAGAACTTTAGTTCAAAACACTATAACAGAATTAAATTTTGGAGAAGTTACATAAATAATTTTATTACAGAACTCTGCAATAATTTTTCGCATAAATTTAATTAGGTTCAAATAAAAAATTTACAAAAATTCTAAGCGAAATTCCAATTATCTTTATAAACAATAAAATCCTTCGCAAAAAATTAATTATGTTTAAAAATTTACAAAGATTCTATGCAAAATTTCAATTATCTTTAAAATTAATAAGATTCTTCTCCGAAATTCAATAATTTCCAACAAATTTAATAAAATTCTTGGCAAAAATTCAATTATTATCAAAAATTTTCCTCAAGTCAATTATTTTTAATATCTACTATTTTAATAAAATTTTCCAAAAAAATTCAATTATTTAAAAAAAATGTCATAAAATTATTTTCATAAATAATAAAAATTCCACAGGAATTCAATGATTTACATATTTCTTAAAAACTTTCTTTGCAATATTGCAGTTATTTTCACAATATTAAAATTTTTTTGGGAATTCAATTATTTTTATAAATAATAAAACTCATCGCAGAATTTCAATTATCTTTACATAATACAATTTTAATTGAATTTTTCGAAAAATGTAATTATTCTTAAATATTTTATTCAAATACCACAAAAAATTCAATTATTTGAAAATTTATTAATAAGATTCTTTATGAGAAATTAATTTTTATTACATTGAATTATTCAACAAATTATTTATTATATAGTTGATTTCTCGTAGAATTTTCTAATAAGAATTGATTCTAAAATGAATTTCAATTAAAATTTTAAATTATAACACTTAAAAAATTGAATTTTCCAAAAGTTATAAATTATTGGAGAAATTCAATTATTTTTAAAATTAAAAAGTTTTTTCAGAAATTCAATTACATATATTCAAAAATTAAAAAAGAAACTCGTGAAATTTCAATTATATTTTTAAATAATAAAATTCTTCCCCGAAATTCAATTATTTTCATAAATAATAAAAATTCCACAGGAATACAATTATTTACAAGTTTTTTTATACTCCGCAAAAATTTAATTATTATCATAAATAATAAAATTCTTTTTTAGGAATTCAATTATTTTCATAAATAATAAAACTCGTCGCTGAATTTCAATTATTTCTAATACAATTTTAATCGAATTTTTCGAAAAATGAAATTATTCTTAAAAATATTATTCAAATTCCATAAAAAATTCTATTATTTAAAAAATTTATTGATAACTTTCTTTATGAGAATTCAATTTTAAGAAACATTGAATTAGTTAATAAATTAGTTATTCCTGTATTTATTAAATAAATTGAATTCTCGTAGAATTTTCTAATAAGAATTGATTTAAAAATGAATTTCAATTAAAATTTAAAATTATAACACTTAAAAAAATTGAATTTTGCAAAAGTTATAAATTATTGCAGAAATTCAATTATTTTCAAAAATAAAAATTTTTTGTCCAAAATTCAATTATGTTCAAAAATTAAAAAAAAAAAGCTCGTGAAATTTCAATTATCTTTGTAAATAATAAAATTCTTCCCTGAAATTCAATTATTTTCAACAAATTTAATAATATTCTTGGAAAAATTTCAATTATTTTCATGTTTTATAATGATGTAAATATAAGTTTTGGAATTTCAAAAAGATTTGAATTTTAAATTTTGAAAATCTTAATTCCTATGAAAAAATAATATTCAATAAAATATTTATTTAAAAAAGAAGTTTTCGATTCGAATAATTTTTGAATTTAAGAAATTCGTAAATAAATCTAATACAACTTTTTTTTGAGTATCTAATAATTTTTTAAAGAGAATCAAAATATTCTTTCAGGTCAGGGAAAAATTAAAAATTTTGTCTGAAAATCAGTGAAAAAAATTAAATTTTTGTTGCAACTCTGATATTCATAAAAAAAACCAATATTTTAACTATATCATAAAACTCCATTTCTTCAGATCCATTTGTCTTTTAGTCTATATGTCTCATGCAATAAGTCTTTAGAAGAAGAGAGAATGGAAAAATCCCCTTTTCGTAATGTACTAGTTGGGAAGATTTTTGTTCGAGAAAGAAGTGAATTCGAGAGAAAGGTTGAAAATTCTTTCGTTCACAGCTATTGAAGACGATTTTTCAAAAAAAAAGAAGAAAAAGAAAAAAACATTTGTGACATTTGCCGTGACTTAATATCATCGCATTATTAAAAAATTCTCTATTTTAAAAAATTAGAATTCAATTTTTATCATATCTTAATTTAAACGACAATATATATTATTTATCGTATTTTGAATTTTCAAAGGGAAAAATAAAATATTACGATCACACGAATATATTTGTCTCTATTGTTAGCTTATCTTCCCTTTTCCGGTGAATGCACTTTATTCTCAAATAAAAATTCTTCTCGATATTTCTTACAATAGGTGAAAATTATCGATATTCTTGTATATATTTGAAACTAGAGGAACAAAAAAAGAAATATTTTTTTTTTAAATAGCAAAAGGTAAGATTCGACTATTAAAACTTTCAATTAGAAAATAGAAAACAAGAACAATGCCCTCTTCCTCTCTTTCTTATAGCTGTGGAAAATCTAATAAGGTTTCACGTTACGATACTGCGGTTAAGCAAAATTTACAACACACTTCCCATCAGTGTGTAAGCTTTTAATAGCATTTCTTCCTTTTTCCTTCAAGAAGAGTAATAAATCCCAACCCCCCCCCCCCCCAACTTTCTATCACACGAAAGAATTTCAAGCTTCGGTATTTTTCTTTTCTTTTTTCCTGCGCACAACACACAAGCAATCTATATAGTTCGTTAATAAAACAGGAAAGTTTATTATTGCACCCATGTCGAGACGTGATTCGAAACATTTTTTCGAAAAATGTCCGATTTTCGACACGAGAATTATGTGCTTTGTGCGCGCGGTTAGTCGTGTCCAAGAAATGTGTGGTCAAAATGCCTTAAGAATTTATCGCTCCTCGAACTAATAACTAAACTGTACGAGCTTTTTCCGCGTCATGTATTTACGAAGAGAAAAAACCATAAGGAAGTTTACACGCTTTTTCCTAATATAGGTACATATATATATATAATATACAATAGCATAAACCGCGTGTCAAGTTGGTCACGGGGTTGGAAAAAAAATGACAAAAAGAAAAAAGTATATATATGTATAAAGAAAAAGGGGATGAAAAGAAACGAAGAAAAAAATAAAAGACACGAAAGATAAACCTCATCCTATTGAAGAAAAAGAAGGCAAGTATTTCAGAATTGATATATACTATATATATATATAATAATAATATCAAGGAGGTCTGGCAAGTAATCGATTACTCCTCTTTGTCCACTTCAGAATCCTGATTTCGACAGAGAGCAGTGATGATACTTTGTCCACTGGCAAAAGAGAAATTGAAAAACAGCAAAAACATCAACATGTGTCACTTCCAGATAATAGCATACAAATTGAATAAAATAAGAAAAAAATTAAGATACATAACTTATTATTATTGTTATTATTACTATTTTTTAATAATAATAATTATTATTATTAATTTTATTATTTTTTAATAATAATAATAATATTAATACTTTTATTATTATTATCACATGCTTTGTACTCATCTACTAAAATACTAGTTACAACTTTTTTTTAACAATTTGCTACTATTTTGAACACTTTTTTTTAGATTTGCTACACTAAAAGCAACTTTTTTTCTATGTTTGAACATTTGCACTACATTAAATTCCCTAAAAGTTGAAATAAAAAAAATTATTCCTCAGAATTTTAATAAAATTCTTCGAAACAAAACAATATAAATATTTTACTACATAAAATTCTTTCAAACGATTCAATTATTTTCAAAAAAAAAAATATTCCAAATTCAATTATTTTCAATATCTAGTATTTTTATAGATTTTTGCAAAAAAATTCAATTATTAAAAAAGAAATTGATAAAATTCATCAAAAATTCAATTATTTTCATAAATAATAAAATTTCCACACGAATTCAATTAATTTAGAATAGTATTTTCAAAAAAATTTCGAAAAACCAAATTATTTAACAGAATTTTTATACAATTCTTCACAATAATTCAATTACTTTATTACTTTCGCTAATAATAACATTTTTCATGGATATTCAATTTTTGAAAAAATTTTCTGATAAAATTCATCGAAGAATTTCAATTGTTGTTAATATCACTTTTAATTAATTAAACGAAAAATTCAATTGCTTTCACAAAAAAAGTTTTTCAGGTCTGTGAAGCTGGCCGAACCACTTTCATAAAAATGAATTTAAATTATACCATTAATTAGTGCTCAATTAGTGCTATTTTTGTACCATATTGCCGAATTTAGTGCTCAATGTTTATTTAAAAAAAACAATGGTTCTGCTGAGTGAACGTTCCGCTGGCCGGACCATAACGAAAAACGCTTTAAAAACGCCAACAGAATATTTATAAATAGCCTATTATTTAGTGCTCAATTAGTGCTCAAAGATTAACAAAATAAAAAATTTTTTTATTAATTATTTATTTAAAAAAAAAATTTTTTTTGAATGAGTGAGTAATCCGTTAGCCAGACCATAACGAAAAACGCAATAAAAACACCAACAAAATATTTATCGATAGCCTATTATTTAGTGCTCAATTAGTGCTCAAAGATTAACAAAATAAAAAATTTTTTAATTAATTATTTATTTAAAAAAAAATTTTTTTCGATTGAGTGAGTAATCCGCCAACCGCACCATTACGACAGACACGTCAAAAACAACAACAAAATATTTATCAATAGTCTAAAATTTAGTGCTCAATTAGTGCTTAAATATTAACACAATAAAAAATTGTTTATTAATTATTTATTTATAAAAAACATTTCTTCGAAAGAGTGAACACGTTAAAAATGTTTTAAATTCGTTTTATAATTCGTTTTCTTAGCCTATAATTTAGTGCTCAAATAGTGTTCGCAGATTAAGAAAATAAAAAATTTTTTTTATTAATTATTTATTTAAAAGAAAAACTTATTCAAATGAGTGAGCGAACCGCTATCCGCACCATTACGAAAAACACATTAAAAACGCCAAAAAATAGTTATCAATAGCATATTATTTAGTGCTCAATTAGTGCTGAAAGATTAACACAATTCAAAATTTGTTTATTAATTATTTATTTAAAAAACTAACTTATTAGCTTATTACTAACTCAGCGATCCGCTGGCCGGACCATAACGAAAAACACGTTAAAAACGCCAACAGAATATTTACAATTAGCCTATTATTTAGTGCTCAATTAGTGCTCAAAGATTAACACAATTCAAAATTTGTTTATTAATTATTTATTTATAAAAAACATTTCTTCAATAGTTCTAGAGTTCCTGATAGTTTTTAGAAATAGTTCCGGCAATTAAATAGTAAAAAATAAATTTTTTCATAATAGGGGGCCAACTTCACGCAGTCCCTCACTATTGAAAAAGTGGATTTATAATTAGAGTTTTGAGTTGTTTTAATAGAGTTCTAGAGTTCCCTACATTTTATTCGAATAGTTCTGATAATCCGAAGTCATAAAAAAATAATTGAAAACACGAGAATTTTTCAAAAAATCTAAAATGTTGCGTTACAAGAGTTCTAATTAGAGTTCCGTTAGCCCCCCATCTAGATCAATAAAAAACTCTTATAACAATTTTTTCAAAACCTAAAAACTACAAAACTACAAGACTTTTATGTTTTAAAAGAAATTTTTTTTTTTCAATTGAAAGTTCTATGAGTTCTAATCAGATTTCTGTGAGCCCCCAATACTGTTCGATAAAATAACTATAATAGGTAACAATTTTCTTAAGACCCAAAAACTACTGAATTACAAGACTTTAAAGTTTCAAAAAAATTCATTTTTTTGTTAAATTTAGAGTTCTAAGAGTTCTGATGAGAGTTCTGCGAGCCCCCAATAGTGTTCGATAAAAAACCCTGAAACCAATTTTTTCAAAACCTATAAAAACTATTAAACTACAAGACTTTTATGATCAAAAGAAATTTGGTTTTTTTAAATTGAAAGTTCTATGAGTTCTAATCAGAGTTTTGTGAACCCCAAATCTTCAGACAACTACCAATTGCTTGGTCAATAAGCTTTGTTTTACATATATAATTACGCACCATTATGTATATCAACCTAAAAAGAACAATTAAACACTTTTTTAAAATTTGCAATGGCATTAACAGGATTTTACCGTGCCGTATTATCTCTATAACTATCCTTGCCCCTTGAGCGCATATTTCAGTTTTTTTTAAATTTTAAGGAACGACGTAAATTAATTTGAAAATAAATACAATATTCGTGTTCAGCAGGAAATTCCACTCCGAAAAACACTTACGTAAATAAATATTCTGAAACTCTAATATAGAAAACAATATGATAAACATAACGTTGACATTTTAGCAAAATAGACTATTTTCAAAAATAAACTCCTAACTTCGCAAATGGTGACAGATTGACTTCCAATTTTTACTATCATCTTTTGGTGTTAAAATGCGAATATACCATGAATTACTCGATTTTTGAGCAAGCAAAAACTTACTATCCTTGCCCCATCCTCCCCTGTATAAAAATATAAAATTAAAAAAATATATAAAAATTTTAATAAACTATAAAAATTAAATTCATCAGCTAATGTCAGGGTATTTAACGACATTTGATTTTACCAAAAATTATCATACTGATGTCAGATTAACCCTTTAAGTTGTAGTTAAATAAAAGTCAAATTACACATAGATTATGACGCAACTAAATGAGAGAGTAAAAAATGAAACGTCAAAATTAGGTCAAAATGATAGGTGTAAGAGCAAACACAATTATAAAATTACCTTACATTGTTAGGTCAGATGGCAAACTTCACCTCATCATTAAGTCTGCGCGCGGAAATTGTTTGACAAATTTTGACGTCTAGGTCAAAACTGCCCTCAAACTTGACCTAAATTTTGAGGGTAGCGGGAATTCTTTGTCAAATTTTGATGCGTAGGTCAAAACTGCCCTCAAAATTGACCTACATTTTGAGGGTAGCGAAAATTGTTTGTCAAATGTTGACGTCTAGGTCAAAACAGTCCTCAAAATTGACCTAAATTTTGAGGGGAAAACTACAGGTCAACTCTCGACCTGTAGGTCAAAAAATCTTGAAACAGCGGCGGCGATATCTTTTTGTAATATAGAGAGATAATATTATATAATATATTATTATATATTATAATTAGCGACCCTAGAAACCTTAAGGTACCAAGTTTCATAAAAATCCATTAAAAATTTTTTCAACAAACTTTTGGCCCGAACAGTGGAAATCTCGTTGATAGCCAAGGGGTTAATTTGTTAATAACTTTCGAAATTTTGCAGAACTCTTGTTCTTTTGGTAGAGAACTGTAGAACTCTTTATTCTCTTTCAGAATATGAGAACAAAACTTTTTTGCATAAATAATAGTTCTATGCAAAGTTAACACCAAGTTTTTTCATTGTCGCTTTTTTTGTCAATCATCAGAACTATTTAAATAATAATCGTTATAGAACTCGAGAACTATTGCTAAAGTGCCCAGAACTCTTGTTAAAATTTTGATTTTTTTAAAAAGTAGTGCCAACTTTACATGACTAAGTGTTTGAACTTATTCAATTATTCAAAAACAAATTAATTTCAAACCTTAAAGTCTTGTAATTCAGTAGTTTTTGGGTTTTGAGAAAATTGTTATTAGGGTTTTTTCTCGAACTCCATGGGTGGCTCACAGAACTCTGATCAGAACTACAAGAACTCTTAATTTAAAAAAAACAAATTTTTTTGAATCTTCAATGTCTTGTAGTTCAGTAGTTTTTAGGTTTTGAAAAAATTCTTATTAGGGTTTTTTATCAAACACTATTGGGGGTTCACAAAACTCTGATTAGAACTCATAGAACTTTCAATTTAAAAAAACCAAATTTCTTTTGATCATAAAAGTCTTGTAGTTTAATAGTTTTTATAGGTTTTGAAAAAATTGGTTTCAGGGTTTTTTATCGAACACTATTGGGGGCTCGCAGAACTCTCATCAGAACTCTTAGAACTCTAAATTTAACAAAAAAATGAATTTTTTTGAAACTTTAAAGTCTTGTAATTCAGTAGTTTTTGGGTCTTAAGAAAATTGTTACCTATTATAGTTATTTTATCGAACAGTATTGGGGGCTCACAGAAATCTGATTAGAACTCATAGAACTTTCAATTGAAAAAAAAAAATTTCTTTTAAAACATAAAAGTCTTGTAGTTTTGTAGTTTTTAGGTTTTGAAAAAATTGTTATAAGAGTTTTTTATTGATCTAGATGGGGGGCTAACGGAACTCTAATTAGAACTCTTGTAACGCAACATTTTAGATTTTTTGAAAAATTCTCGTGTTTTCAATTATTTTTTTATGACTTCGGATTATCAGAACTATTCGAATAAAATGTAGGGAACTCTAGAACTCTATTAAAACAACTCAAAACTCTAATTATAAATCCACTTTTTCAATAGTGAGGGACTGCGTGAAGTTGGCCCCCTATTATGAAAAAATTTATTTTTTACTATTTAATTGCCGGAACTATTTCTAAAAACTATCAGGAACTCTAGAACTATTGAAGAAATGTTTTTTATAAATAAATAATTAATAAACAAATTTTGAATTGTGTTAATCTTTGAGCACTAATTGAGCACTAAATAATAGGCTAATTGTAAATATTCTGTTGGCGTTTTTAACGTGTTTTTCGTTATGGTCCGGCCAGCGGATCGCTGAGTTAGTAATAAGCTAATAAGTTAGTTTTTTAAATAAATAATTAATAAACAAATTTTGAATTGTGTTAATCTTTCAGCACTAATTGAGCACTAAATAATATGCTATTGATAACTATTTTTTGGCGTTTTTAATGTGTTTTTCGTAATGGTGCGGATAGCGGTTCGCTCACTCATTTGAATAAGTTTTTCTTTTAAATAAATAATTAATAAAAAAAATTTTTTATTTTCTTAATCTGCGAACACTATTTGAGCACTAAATTATAGGCTAAGAAAACGAATTATAAAACGAATTTAAAACATTTTTAACGTGTTCACTCTTTCGAAGAAATGTTTTTTATAAATAAATAATTAATAAACAATTTTTTATTGTGTTAATATTTAAGCACTAATTGAGCACTAAATTTTAGACTATTGATAAATATTTTGTTGTTGTTTTTGACGTGTCTGTCGTAATGGTGCGGTTGGCGGATTACTCACTCAATCGAAAAAAATTTTTTTTTAAATAAATAATTAATTAAAAAATTTTTTATTTTGTTAATCTTTGAGCACTAATTGAGCACTAAATAATAGGCTATCGATAAATATTTTGTTGGTGTTTTTATTGCGTTTTTCGTTATGGTCTGGCTAACGGATTACTCACTCATTCAAAAAAAATTTTTTTTTTAAATAAATAATTAATAAAAAAATTTTTTATTTTGTTAATCTTTGAGCACTAATTGAGCACTAAATAATAGGCTATTTATAAATATTCTGTTGGCGTTTTTAAAGCGTTTTTCGTTATGGTCCGGCCAGCGGAACGTTCACTCAGCAGAACCATTGTTTTTTTTAAATAAACATTGAGCACTAAATTCGGCAATATGGTACAAAAATAGCACTAATTGAGCACTAATTAATGGTATAATTTAAATTCATTTTTATGAAAGTGGTTCGGCCAGCTTCACAGACCTAAGTTTTTCACAAGATGAAGAATTCAATTATTTAAAATAAAATTTTCATAATACTTATTCTATTTCGAAAAAATTAAATATTTAAAAAAATGTTTATAAAATTATGAATAATTCAATTATTTTCAATAATAAAATTTTTCACAGAAATTCAATTCGTTTTAAACATTTTAATAACATTTTTCGCAATAATTCAATTATTTTCATAAACAATAAAATTCTTCTCAGGACTTCAATTATTTTTAATACAATTTTACAGGAATTGCTCAAAAAATCTAATTACTCTTGAAAGTTTAATTTCAATTCCTCAGAAAAAAATCAATTACCTATTTAAAAAAATGTTTTTAAAATTCTTTGGAAGAATTCAATTATTTACAAAAATATTAGAATTTTTCACAGGAATTGAATTATTTTCAAATATTTTAATAAAATTGTTAGAAAGAAATCAATTATTTTAAATATAATTTTAATAAAATTTTTCCCAAGAATTTAATTATTTCAATAATTTTAATACAATTTTGAATGAATTCCGAGAAAGAATTTAATTATTTTAATTAATTTTGATATAATTTGTTTATTCCAAATTTAATAACTATTTTCAATACATTTTTTTTTAAATTTCTTGAAAAAATTGAATTCTTTTCAAAAATTTCAATAAAATTCTTTGTAGAAATTTAATTATGTTCAAAATTTTTTGGAAATTTAATTATTTTGATTAATATCTACTATATTTTCAAGAAAATTTCCAAAAAGAAATTATTTTAATAAATAATAAATTTCTTTTCAGGAATTCAATTTTTTTTGAAATTTAAATAAAATTCATTGCAATAATTCAATTACTTTCATAAATAATAAAACTCATCGCAGGATTATAATTCTTTCTAATACAATTAAAAATAAATTCCTGGAAGAATGCAAATAATTCTTAAAAATTTTATTAAATTCTTTGAAAGAATTCAATTATTTAAAATAATTTTGTTATAATTATCGTTTATTAAGATTTAATAATTATTTTCAATATATTTTTCACTTTTCTTAGAAGAATTTCATTCTTGTCAAAAATCTTAATAAAATTAATTAAATTAATTAATTTCAAAAATTTTTCGAAATTCAATTATTTTCAATAAAATTTCCTAGAATTAAATTTAAAAAAAAAATTTTTTTTAATAAAATTCGTCGCAAGAATTTAATATTTTCATAAGTTATAAATTTTTTCCGAAAAATTCTATTATTTTTAAAACTTTTACAAAATTTTTTAGAGAAATTTAATTATTTTCATCTGAATGTGAATAAAATTTCTTGATAAAATTATTATTTTTAAAAAGTTTAACAAAATTTGTTGATAGACTTCAATTATTTTTTTAAACATTGGTATATATACTCTTCAGAAGAATTCAATTATTTACAGTACTTTTTTCAATTTATTAAACTCTTTGTACAAATTTGAAATGTTCTTCGAAAAAATTCAATTTGTATTTTTACAAATTTTAGTTTTTTAAAATTTTTATCTATTACGTCCATAAATAATAAAATTTTCACATGAATTCAATTATTTAATTAATTTACTTTAATTTCAATTATTTTTAATACAATTTTAAATAAAATCTTCGAAAAATGTAATTATTCTTGAAAATTTTATTAAAATTCTTCGAAAGAATTCAATTAGTTTAAAAATTTAACTTTCTTTAAGTACCTAATGTTTAATTATTCAATAAATTAGTTATTTTTGTATTTAAAAAATTGAATTCTTGTTAGAACTTTTTAATAAGAATTGGTTTAAAATTAAATTCTAGTTAATATTTTAGATAATAATTGAATATTGAAAGCATTATAGCGTGAATTTTTAGAAATAATTGAATTTTGAAAAGCTTTCAAAATAAAAAATCTTTGAAAATCTGAATTTTTCATACTTTTAAGTTTTAACTAAAAAATCTGTAGAATTAATTTTTTTGAAAACGTTTAATTGAATTTTTTTCTAAATAAAAATGTTTAAAGTTTTGAATAATTTTATTTAAAAATTTCAACAGAAAAATAATTAAATTTTTATGTTTTTTTATGTTATAAAACGATATGCAGTAAAATAAAATTCTGAAGAGGGAACTAGATCCAATTCCGAAACGTCAAATTGAGTAATTTTTAATTGACATGTCCTTTTAAATAAATATTTAAATATACCTATTTATTTTTTCACAAGAATTCAAATATTTACAATGATTTCAAAATAAAGCCTTTAGGAAATTTAACTATTTCTAAAAGTTATAAATGTAATTCTTCAAAAATTAATTCAAAATTAATTTTTTATGTTATAAAACGATATTGTAGTAAAATAAAATTCTGAAGTGGGAACTGGATCCAGTCCGAAACGTCAAAATGAGTAATTTTTTATTGACACGTCCTTTTGGAGATCGTCTTTAATATTCTAAACTGAAAAATTACTTAAACTTGACTAACTGAATTAGTTAAAAAAAATCTACTAAAAAATAAATTATTTTTAACCGACAATCACTCATTTTTAACTAAATAATCAATAAAAATATTACTATTCAAATTAGTGTCTGACTGTTTGCTTCTCAATCAGTTATTTTCAACTGATTCAAAATTCAGAGATCAAATTTAAATTCTATTAAAATAATACATGAATCAGAATAAAATATACGATAAAATATTTAACTAGAGAAAAAGGAAAAGTTAATAAAAGTTGCATATTTAATAATATGTAAAGTCTAGTGACAATGGAAAGCAATCGACTAAAACGGAACACTATTGGAATGATTTTAAAGGGCGCGGACAACAGTAATAGTGGTAGTGGTAGTGGTAGATGTGGTGATGTGACGATGGGGCAAATTCTCCACTATCGACGAACTGAGATTTTATTAGCAATATCGTGCGCAGGGATCGATGAACGCGAAATTCATAACGGCATTCCTTTGAAAATGCTCCTCTTCAGATCGTGAAACATATCTATATTGTGTACTGCATGTATTGCTCCGATCAATTGCCTCGCTCTATTGAACAAACAAAGGACAAATACCATATATTTTTAATTGAGATTTTTTTTACCCCATTCAAAAATAAAAGAGAGAGAAAACTAATGTTTCAACACCTAAAATTGAAAGTTATGTATTGAAATCTAGAAATTAAAAAAATACAGTTTCCATCATTTTTTTTTTAAATATTCGTAACACCATAGGAAAAATCTGACAGATTTTTTTAGAGATGAATTTAAAAAAAAATGTTTGTAATCCAATTAATTGATACGGCTTTGAGTGGATATGTATATTTTCTATACGCGCGTATAATAAACAATATGTTCGTTATGGTTGAATATATGTAATAATACGCATAATAACAATAATATAATACCTTCATTGCCAACCTGTATAGTGTGCCATTTTAGCGCAAGCTACGACTTGATTTCATGGAATAAAACTCCTTTATGAGCAAAGCCATATCCATTAAACAACGTAATATACGACAATAAAGCAATAATATAGCCCTTATTTATATACACAGATTCGCATAATATAATAGAGAAAATAGCAAATTCCGAAATATTAAGAGCAAAAAGCGAGGCGAAATATGTAAGAAAAGGCGAAGGAGATAATAAAAGGAAGAATTTTAATAAATAATAGTAAAAATAATATTAATAAATAAATAAATATTAATAATATATAATACTAGTTAAAGCAAGTTTTTAGTTAAATTCGAATTCCCGGGTTTTCCTAGTCAATTTTATAAAATTCTCCGGTCAAATTTTCATCCACAAACCCTATTATTGTATAACTTTTAAAATGATCAATTTGAATTCTTTTTCATTTTAATAATTTTTATGGCCCGAAAACAATCTAGATTGTTGCTGGGATGTTGCTGAACAACACCCAGAAGAATAAAAAATTTTATTAAAACTTTTAAACGCTTTTAAATAAAAGTAACCACAGCCGAAAACTAGCAGAAGATCAAAATTGTCATAAAAAGGAGTTTAATTTGAATTCTTCTTCATTTTAATAATTTTTATGGCCCGGAAACAATCTAGATTGTTGCTGGGATGTTGCTGAACAACACCCTGAAGAGTAAAAAATTTTATTGAAACTTTTCAATGGTTTAAAATAAAAGTAACCACAGCCGGAAACTAGCAGAAGATTAAAATTATTATAAAAAGAAGTTAAAATTATATTTTTTGCAATTTTAATAATTTTTTGGACCGGAAAAAATCTAGATTGTTGCTGAGATATTACTGAACAACACCCTAAAGAATAAAAAATTTTATTGAAAGTCTTAAATGCTTTTAAATAAAAGTAACCACACCCGAAACTAGCAGAAGATCAAAATTGTCATAAAGAGAATGCAAAATTAAAATCTTTCGAATTTTAATAATTTTTATGGACTGTTAACAATCTGGATTGTTGCTGGGATGTTGCTGAACAACACTTTGAAGGCTAAACAATTTTATTAAAACTTTAAAACACTTTTAAATATTTGTAACCACAGCCGGAAACTAGCAGAAGATCAGAATGGTCATAAAACGAAGTTAAATTTAAATTCTTTTAAATTTTAGTCATTTTTATAGACTGTAAACAATCTAGATTGTTGCTAGTATGTTGCTGAAAAACACCCTGAAAAATAAAAAATTTTATTGAAACTTTTAAACGCTTTTAAATAAAAATAACCACAGCCGGAAACTAGCAGAAAATCAAAATTGGCAGAAAAAGAAGTTTAAATTAAATTCTTCTCAATTTCAATAATTTCTATTGACTAGAAACATTCTAGATTGTTGCTCGTAAGTTTGCTAAACAACATCCTGAAAGATAAAAAATTGTATTGTGACTTTAAAGCACTTTTAAATAAAAGTAACCACAACCGCAAACTAGCAGAAGATCAAAATTGTCAAAAAACAAAGTTAAATTTAAATTCTTTTAAATTTTAATAATTTTTATGGACTGTAAACCATCTAGATTGTTGCTGGTGTGTTGCTGAACAACATCCTTAAAGATAAAAAATTTTATTGAAACTTTTAAGCACTCTTAAATATTAGTAACCACAGCCGGAAACTAGCAGAAGATCAAAATTGTCATAAAACGAAGTTAAATTTAAATTCTTTTAAATTTTAGTAATTTTTATGGATTGTAAACAATCTAGATTGTTGCTTGGATGTTGCTGAACATCACCCTGAAAAATAAAAAATTTTATTGAAACTTTCAAACGCTTTTAAATAAAAATAACCACAGCCGGAAACTAGCAGAAGATCAAAATTGTCATAAAACGAAGTTAAATTTAAATTCTTTTAAATTTTAGTAATTTTTATGGATTGTAAACAATCTAGATTGTTGCTTGGATGTTGCTGAACAACACCCTGAAAAATAAAAAATTTTATTGAAACTTTTAAACGCTTTTAAATAAAAATAACCACAGCCGAAAACTAGCAGAAGATCAAAATTGTCAAAAAACGAAGTTAAATTTAAATTCTTTTAAATTTTAGTAATTTTTATGGACTGTAAACCATCTAGATTGTTGCTAGTATGTTGCTAAACAACATCCTGAAAAATAAAAAAATTGTATTGTGACTTTAAAGCACTTTTAAATAAAAGTAACCACATCCGAAACTAGCAGAAGATCAAAATTGTCAAAAGAATAAGTTTAAATTGAATTCTTTTCAATTTTTACCATTTTTATAGACTGTAAACCATCTAGATTGTTGCTGGTATGTTGCTGAACAACATCCTAAAAGATAAAAAATTTTATTGAAACTTTTAAACACTTTTAAATATTAGTAACCACAGCCGGAAACTAGCAGAAGATCAAAATTGTCATAAAACGAAGTTAAATTTAAATTCTTTTAAATTTTAGTAATTTTTATGGATTGTAAACAATCTAGATTGTTGCTCGGATGTTGCTGAACAACATCCTAAAAGATAAAAAATTGTATTGTGACTTTAAAGCACTTTTAAATAAAAGTAACCACACCCGAAACTAGCTGAAGATGAAAATTGTCATAAAACGAAGTTAAATTTAAATTCTTTTAAATTTTAGTAATTTTTATGGACTGTAAACAATCTAGATTGTTGCTAGTATGTTGCTAAACAACATCGTGAAAAATAAAAAAATGTTATTGTGACTTTAAAGCACTTTTAAATAAAAGTAACCACAGCCGGAAAGTATCAGAAGATCATAATTGTCATAAAAAGAAGTTTAAATTTAATTCCTCTCAATTTCAATAATTTATATTGACTGGAAACAATCTAGATTTTTGCTGGTATGTTGCCGAACAAGAATTTATAAAACAAATAGAAAGTAATTGAATTCCTGTGAAATTTTTAATAAAATTTAGTTTAAATAATTGAATTTTTGGAAAATTTCATTAAATTAATAAATAAAATTTTATTTGAAATGAGGGAAGTTTTTGATACTAATTGAAATTTTGCCATTTCCCGGTTTTTCCTGGATTCCCGGTCAGCTCACCACCCTGTTATTATATGTAAGCAGCTAATAATATTTTCGTAAAATAATTTAGCAGCTGCCTGAAAAAAATGAAGTAAAAGTGCCTCTTCACTATTTACTTTGTACTGAATTTGAAATGGAAATAAGTTTTAAGAATTCATTTCTACTATGATCAGTATAGATATCTATGGATGGAAATGACGAGCTGTTTTTTTTTTCTATACCAAAATGCGTTGCCATGAATTCAGCTTGAAAATTCTCTTTACCCTGATTCGTGAATGAATGAAGTATATATGTATATAATCTGCAGATCTATCTCTCTGCAACGGAATATGCATGCGATAGGACTGTGATTCATGTACTGCCATTGGAAAATTTAATTTTCTAACAAACATTTACTTTCATAAAAGTTGATTAACGATAGAATTCAAAACTCTCACAAGTGTGACGATTTTTTTTCCAAAACGAACAATTTTCTAATATTTTAAAATTTAATAATTTTAATATTAATAAAAAATTAATTTTAATTATTAATTTCATAGTTATTCTAATAAAGCTGAAATTCTCCGTGTTTTTAAATGTTAAAAAAATAATTACCCTTTTTTATTAATTTCGCTTCATCAAGTTCATTTTCTTCCTTGAAGACGAATTTCTTAAAAAATCGTTAACGTCAAAATTGGAGATGAATTTAGCAAACAATAATTTTTTGATGAAAAAAATGATAAAATACCTATTTGAAAGTAAAAAGTATAAAATTTCTTTCACTTTGAAAAGTATTTTAACAAAATTTCAAGAAAAGAAGTTTTTAATTCTCCCGTAAATTATTATCATTGTTTTCTACTTTGGACTTAAAAATAACCTTTATAAAGTTTCAAAAAAACAGTTTTAAAAAAACTGAAAAATATTCCATGCTTTTGTTCTTTATTCTGGAATTTTTCTCTCTGAATTATTCAACAAGTTTTTTAAAACTTTGCAGAATGTTTGCCAAGATTTTTCGGTGAAAAATTTTGATTGTAAAAGTTTTTGTTTTCCTCGAAATCAGTTTCTTATAGTGTATCAGTAACAGATTTTCTTACAAATTTTACAGTTCTATTATTGTGGAATTTAAAAATACGCGAATATAAGGCGAATAATCTAATAAATTCAGAAGAAGAATTCATCGAAGAAGAATTTTCGATGTTTATAATTTTTTTTTTCTATTCCTAAATGGAAGATGAATGAGTGTATTTAATTTTGATAATGTTTATTTTTCAAATTTATTTTGCTCGAAAAAATGTAAAATTATTGTTGATTCGGAGAAATAGACGCAGTTGCAGTATCAATTTTCGCAAATATCAATAATTCATATATACACTGCCTAATGGTCAGAAGAGCTGTTTCTCAAATCAGCCGTCGCATTGTTCCAACTCTATATCTCTCAATTCTCTGGCCATCGTTTGAAACACACGTATAAATTCGGTTTAGCACAAAACACGAACGTCAATATGTTTCGAAGAGGCCAAAGAGCGATCAATTGAATCCAGGCATTCGAGGACTATGGTTTTCATCGTAGATGAAGTTAAATATGATGCTCGGCAAAATTTTCAGACTGAAGGCAATATTTCTAAAAATATTATCTCTATGGTGATACCAAAAACTGTTCACAAAATTTCCAAACATTCAAATGAACGAAATCGTTTTTTTCATTTAGTTTTCTAAGACAAATATTTATTTGTTTAATTAATTAATTAACTAGCAACAATTATTTAATTATTAAATTATTTAAATAATTAACAAATAACAATAAACGTTCAAATGAACGAAATAGTTTTTTCATTTAGTTTTCTAACACAAATATTTATTTGTTAATTAATTGATTTTTAGAATTCATAAGAAAATTCTGAATTTTTCTGTCTTTTTTGTTTGACTCATAAACTATAAAATTGCCATGAATTCTAAAAACATTCAATTTTTTCAATTTCTGACAAAAATTTATTTTTAAATAACTTAATTCTTGAACAACTATCAAAAAAATAAATAAATTATTTAATGAATAATTTTACTTACATATTTCGAAATGAATTGAATTTTAAAAAAGTTGCGTTTACAATTTTCCTAAATAAATGAACTTTAATATTGAAATTTTATAAAAATTTCAATATGGAATGAATTAAATTAGAAATTTTAATGAACTTAGATTTTTGAGAAATTTTAATCATTCAAAATCTTCTAAAATTAGTTAAATTTGTCAACACGTATTTAATTAATTATTAAAAGTAATGGATTCACAAAAGAATTTTAGTTGAAATCACTAAAAAAAAATTGAATTTTTAAAAAAGTTACAAATCATTACAGAAATTCAATTATTTTCAAAAATTATTTTAATAAAATTCTGGTCAAAATTTCAAATATTTTCAAAAATTTTCCTCATTTCATTGATTTTCAATATCTACTATTTTAATTAAATTTTCCAAAAGAATTCAATTATTTAAAAACAATTTTAATAAAATTGTACTGAAACATTTAATTATTTTCATAAATAATAAAAATTTCACAGAAATTCCAATATTTATAAATTTTTTTTAAGTTTCTTCTCAATAATTCAATTATTTTCAGAAATAATAAAATTCATCGCAGAATTTCAAATATTTTTAATACCATTTCAAATAATTTCCTCGAAAAATTCAATTATTCTTTAAAAAATTTATTAAAACTCTAAGAAAAAATTCAATTCTAAGAAAAATTTAATTATTTGATAAAATAATAAAATTCTTTGCAATAATTCAATTATTTTCATAAATAACTTTTCATTCGTCGCAGAAAATCAATTATTTAAAAAAAAAATGTTTAGTAATTTTATGCAGAAGAATTAAATTATCTTGGTAAACAATAAAATTCTACTCATAAAATCAATTATTTTAAGGAATTTTAATAAAATTCTTTTCCAAAATTCAATTATTTTAATTAATATCAAAATTTATAACAAGAATTCAATTTTTTTGAAAAGTAATAATATACTTTGGAGAAATTAAATTATTTTCAAAGTTTTTGAAAAATTCTCGTCAACAATTAAGTTATTTTTATAAATAGGTAGTGAAATTCTTCTCAAGAAGTCAATTATTTTCAAAAATTTCAATAAAATTCCTGTCAAAATTTCAATTATTTAAATTTTAAACAAAAATTTATAAAATTCTTCCCTTGAATGCAATTATTTTCATAAATTATTGTTTAAATTGTTTCTTCTTATGAATTCAATTATTTTTAAAAATTTTAATAAAATTCTTCAAAATTTTTCAATTATTTTCAAAAATTGTGATAAAATTCTTTAATTCAATAAATTTATGTAAAATTTGAACTAAATTCCTTAAAAGAAATTAATTATTTTCAAAAGTTGTTAATAAAATTCTTCAAAAAAAATTAAATTTTAAGAAACATTCAATTATTCAATAAATAATTTTTTTTTTGGTATTTAAATGATTGAATTCTCGTAGAATTTTCTAATAAAAATTGATTTGAAAATGAATTTTAGTTTAAATTTTAGATAATATAAAAAAATCATCACATATTACCGCTTCTTAATATTTTTGAAGAAAATTCTCAATTTTCATAAGGAAATAATTTGTAACATTTCTATTTCTTAATTTCAATTGTTTTAATAAAATTCAAAGTTTTTTAAAAAATAAAGAAAAAATTTTTTTATAAATTCAATTCAATTATTATTTCCTAGTATTTTTAATAATTTTTTATGAAAATAATTGAATTGCTTAAAATATTTTATTATTTATGAAAATAATTTAATTATTGCGAGGAAATTTATAAAAAAAATTGTAAATAATTGAGTTTCTGTAAAATTTTTATTATTTTTGAAAATAATTAAATATTTGCGTACAATTTTATTAAAATTTTCTTTAAATAATTGGATTCTTTTTGAGAAATTTGATTAAAATAGTAGATATTGAAAATCATAAAAATGAGAACGATTTTTGAAAATAATTGAAATTAGGACAAGAATTTTATTATTTATAAAGAAAATTGGAATTTTGACAAGAATTTTTTTTTTAATTTTGAACATAATTGAATTTTATAAGAAGAATTTTATTGTCATTCTTGAAAATAATTGAATTTCTGCAATTATTTGTAATTTCTCCAAAATTGAATTTTTTTTAGTGTTTTCAACAAAAATTTGAATTAAAAATTTTTTAATTTTATTATTTTTAAAATTGCTAATTTTATTTTTAAAAAATTGAGTATAATGTTAGAAATAAATTATTTTCATTGAAAATAATTCCATTGAAATAAATTTTTGTTCCACTCTCTGCAATTTTGCAATATTTTACACGCTGTATTCGCGACTTATAAAAATATAATTTTCACTTTATCGATAAATGAAAATGTATAAAAATACTTTTATGTGAATTTTTAAACGCTACATATGTACAACCGCACAATGATGTATATTATAAAAAAAAATTTTACATAAAATTAATTTAACAAAAAAAAATAAAATTCGTTTCATTTGAAATTTACCAAACTATGGAAATATATTACATTTTCGTACTTTCAATATAAGCGGAGTAATGGAAAATTTTATATATATATTATATAATATGTGAAAATTCTGAATGTGAAATCCATTTGAAAATTTCTTATATGAAAAACACACGTGTGTAAGGATTTGAAATTTTTTAAAATCAATTCATACTCAACGTAGAGTACGTTAGGGGAGATAAAAAAATATTCAGAATACATAATTGTGTGCTATACATGAGAAATTGAAAAGAAAAATTAATTTTACACTATATTATTTAAATTCAATTGTTTTTAAAAGTTATAATAAAAATTCAATTATTTTCGACAATTTTGAAATAATTCTTTTCAAAAAATCATTATTTTCAAAATTAAAAAAAAATTCAACTATTTTCAAAAATTCAGAAATTATTTTTATGAATTGTAAAATCTTCCGCAAAAATTCAATTATTTTCATAAATAAAAAAATTTTTCAAAGGAATTCAATTATTCTCATAAATAATAAAATAATAAAATAATAAAATGTTTGAGAGGAATTTAATTAATTTCAATACAATTTTAACAAAATTTCTCAAAAAAAGAATGCAATTATTTTTAAATATATTACGTAAATTCGATTATTTTCAAGAATTTTAATATAAATTCAATTATTTTCGACAATTTTGAGAGAATTCTTTTAAAATTTTTTAAAAAATTCAATTATTTTTAAAAATTCAGAAATTATTTTTATGAATTGTAAAATCCTCCGCAAGAATTCAATTATTTTCATAAATAAAAAAATGTTTCAAAGGAATTCAATTATTTTCATAAATAATAAAATATTTGAGAGGAATTTAATTAATTTCAATACAATTTTAATAAAATTTCTCAAAAGAATGCATATATTTTTAAAATATATTCTTTAAATTCAATTGTTTTTAAAAGTTTTAATAAAAATTCAATTATTTTCAACAATTCTTCGAAATTTTCTTATAAAATTCTTTGAAAGAATTCAATTATTTTTGTAAATAAATTTTTTCTACGCAATTTAATTAAATTCTTCAAAAAAAAATGTAATTATTTACAAAAACTCTAATAAAATTGTTCTAAAAGAATTTAATTTTCTATGAATAATTTTCATATAATTTAATAGAAAAATTGTTAATTACAATTAATAGAAAAACCCGATTATTTTAAAAACTTAAAAAAAATCTTTATAAAATTCAATTACTTAAAAAATTTTCAGTAAAAATTATTTTTAAAAAACTCCATTATTTTCAAGAAAATTGAAATAAATTCTTCAAAACAATTAAATTATTTTAAATAATTTTAATAAAAATCTTGCTAAAAATTTCTCGAAAGAATTCAATTATTTTCAAATTTTTTGATAAATACTTTGTAAGAATGGGTTTCCGTTTCCGGTACCGGTTAAAGTTACACGTGTGGGAACGCGATCTTGAATTTTTGGAAATTTTTAGTGAATTTTTAGCAGAGGGAGGGTTTTGAGTGAAGTTTTGAGTTGTGTGAGGTGTTTCTGTTGGAATAATTGAAAATTTGGGGAAATTAGGGGAAAGGATTGTGTGATATAAGTGTGAAAAGTGAAGCAGGGAAGTGAAGGTTAGGTGTTGCGAGTGGGGAGAGTGAGTTAGGTAGTAAAGGGTTAAGTAAGTAGTGAGGGGTGAAAAAGATAAGGGGGGTGGAATTTAATGGTGAGGGGGTTGAGGGGTTGTTCAAAGAACGGTATAAGGGGTGTAAAGTTGTTAAAGGAGGAGTGTGTGGAGAAAAGAATTGTCGCTTTTGACTGGCGTGGTGTGTAGGTAAGGCAGGTATGGCGTTCTTAGAAAGGTCTCCGATAAGGGACCGTAGAGGGCAGGAGGTTACGGCTGAAACGAGCGAGCCAAGCGAGTCAAGAATTGATGAAAAGTCTGGGAATGGGAAAGGAAAGAAAGCGGAAATGGCTGTAGCGGTAATTGATAGCGTGGAGAAGTTTAATAAGAAACTAGCGGTGCGAAGGGGTAGGAAGTCAAAAGCAGAGTTGTTAGGCTTGGAAGACCCGGGTGAGTCGCCGGCTAGGATGCATGCGTGGCTACGGTCAGGGGATTTAAACAGCAAAGCGGTTAGTGAGGGGTCGAAAAGTGATGAGGAAAAAGAGGAAGAGGGGGAAGAAGGGGGATGGATGGAGAAAATGCTGAAGATGGGGGAGCAAACAAACCGGAATATTGCGGAATTAAGTAAAAAAGTGGATTGTGGATTGGATAGGGTGGGGGGAGAGCTAGTGGGATTGAAAAGGGTATGGAGAGAATGGGAGGAAAAATGGGAGGAGGAAAAGGAAATAATTTGGGGGAGGCTAGAAGAATTGGATAAGGGACAAAAGGACGAAAATGAAGAAGTTAAAAAAGAGATGAACGACTTAAAGATAAGGGTAGAAGGGTTGGAAAATGAATTGGGTAGAATTAAGGGGGAGAGTGATAAAAGGGAGGGACAAAAAGGTAGGGGGGTAGGGGAGGGTTTAGAAAAAAAGGTAGACAATTTAGCATGGAAGTTGGGGCAAATGGAGAGGGAGAAGAGAAGGAACAATATTTTGGTAAGGGGATTGAAAGTGGTGAAGGAGGGGGGAAAAGAAAAAATAGAGGAGTTATTGCGAGAGCTGGGAGGGACGGTAGGGGTAAAAGGGGTAAGAGGGGTGGGCAGGGAGGAGGGAGGCTTGATGAGTTTGTGGGTGGTCGAGTTGGAGAATGAGATACAGAAAAAGGAGATTTTGAGGATTAAGGGGAGATTGAAGGGCAAGGAGGTATGGATAGAAGAGGACAGAACTTGGGAGGAGAGAAAGATGAATTGGAAGATTAATGAAAAAGTCTGGGAGGAAAGGAATAAAGGTAACACTGTAAGAAGGGGGAAGGATTGCGTGTGGATTAATGGGGAGAGGTGGGGAGTTAATTGGGAGACTGGGGAGTTAAATAAGAATGAAAGGGAAAAGGGTTTTGGGGGTATGGGGGGGAGAGGTGGGGAATTAACGGAGAAGGGGGGGGGAATAAAAGTTGTGTTTTGGAACATCTCGGGATTGAAAAATAAGGATGACGGTTTTTGGAAGGATATTGGTAAATGGGATGTGATAATGCTAAGTGAGACTTGGGTTGAAGATAAGGATTGGGAAAGGGTCAAAAGCAGATTGCCGAAGGAATTTATTTGGGAATGTCAAGGAGCAATAAAGGAAAAGGTAAAGGGTAGGAGTGCGGGTGGTATGGTATCGGGGGTGAGAAGGGATTTAAATATAAAAGAATTTATGGGTGGGGGTAACAAGGAGGATGGTTGTATGGTGAGGGGGGTTAAGTTTGGAATGGAAAAATTAACGGTAGTAGGGATTTATAGAAGAAGAGGGGAAAGAAGGGGTTGGAGACAGCTGGAAGAATGGATTGAAAAAGGGAAGGGGGAGAAGATTCTGATAGGGGGGGACTTTAATGCTTGGACTGGAGAACTGGGAGGAGGGGAGTGGAGTGAAGAGGAGGAAAAGTATAAAAGGGTGTCCAAACATAAGGAGATAGACAAGGAGGGAAGGAAGTTGATTAGCATTATGGAGGAAACGGGGTGGGAAATATGTAATGGGGGCATTGAAGGGGATAAAGAGGGAGAGTTCACATTTATAGGGAGGGGGGAAACGGTTATAGATTATGTAATGACGGATGGGAGGACGAAGAGTAATATTAAGCGGATGAGGGTGGGGGTTGAGGGTGGTTCGGGACACTTTCCATTGATAGTGGAAATGAAAGGAAGAAAGGAGAAGTTAAAGAAAAAGATAGGAAGTAAAAGGGTTAAAGTCAGAATGGGAAACTGGGGAAAGGAAAGCGTAGTGGATTTTGAAAACAGGATGCAAGAGATGGAGGAAAGATTTAAAGCAGAAGCAGGGGTAAATGAAAGAATTGAGAGATTAAGATGCGTGATGGAGGAGGTGAAGGGGGGCATAGAGGAAGAAGAGAACAGAACGAGGAGGAGCAGAAAGGGTTGGTGGGATGAAGATTGTGTCAAAAGTAGGGAAAATTTGAGGAAAACTGTAAAGGACTGGAGGGGGGGTAGAATTAGAAAGGAAGAATATAATAGGATTCATAGGGAACATGGGAAGTTAATAAGAGGAAAAAGGGAGGAGGGTAGGATAAGATTTATGAAGGAAGTGGAAGCGGCAATTAAAGAGGGCAAGGAGTGGGATATAATAAACAGGGAAAGGAAAAGAAGACGAGGTTTGAACAGAGAGATAGAAATGGGCACATGGACGAATTATTTTAAGGGTCTAAGTGGAGGGGTAGGGAGTAGAATAAGGGGGGAGGGAAGGAGAAAGGACATAGGGAGGGATGAGAAACAAATTACCAAGGAGGAGATAAGCGAAGCCATAGACAGACTTAAAAGAAATAAAGCGGCTGGGGGGGATGGGATGGAAGGGGAATGTTTAAAATATGGGGGGGAGGTGGTGAGGGATGAAATGTGGAAAATTGCGAATTTGGTGTGGGAGGGGGAAGGGTGGCCAGAAGAGTGGAAAACGGGCTTAATAGTTCCAATTGTAAAAAAGGGGGAGGGAGGGAAGGTGGAAGATTATAGGGGGGTAACTCTGATGCCTGTCGGGTATAAGGTGTATGCGGAGGTGGTTAGGAAAAGGTTGGAAGAAGTGGTGGAAAGAATGGGGTTAATTCCGCATAATCAGACAGGATTTAGGGAAGGGATGGGGACGGTAGATAATATATACGCATTAAATTTTTTGGTAAACAGAAGCATTAAAAAGGAGAAAGGTAAATTAGTGGCGGTGTTTGTTGATTTTAAGGCGGCCTTCCCATCGGTTAACAGGGGGATTTTGTGGAAGACTTTGAGAGATTTGGGTATAGGGCAGGGGTTTATAGAGAGAATTAAGGAATTTTATGAGGACACCAGGGAAAAGGTTAAAATTGGGGAAGAGTTGGGGGAGGAGTTTTGGTTGGGTAGGGGGTTAAGGCAGGGCTGCCCCCTTAGTCCAATCTTGTTTAATTTGTTAATGGCTGACTTAGAGGAGAAAATGGAAAGAAAAGGTAAAGGGGGAGTGATTCTGGGAAAAAGACGTGTGTATGTACTAGCGTATGCGGATGATGTAGTGTTGATGGCTGAGAATGAAAGAGGGATGAAACTGTTGATGAAAGAATTTGAAGGATACGTCAGAAAGAAAGATTTATGTGTGAATGTGGAGAAGACAAAAGTGGTGAGATTTAGAAGGATAGGGGAGGTGGAGGAGGTGGAATGGAAGCTAAATGGAAGAAGAGTGGAAGAAGTGAATGAGTTTTGTTATCTGGGTTATTGGTTTAATTGGAACGGGGAGCAAGAGTTAAATATTGAAAGAAGAATAGAAAAAGGGGGAAGGGTGATGGGACAGGTATGGGGAATTGGGGAGAGGAGATTTAAGAATGATTGGAAGAAGCGTGTATGGTTGTTTGATGCTTTGGTATGGGCGGTGATTAGTTATGGAGTGGAAGTATGGGGGTGGGGTGAGATTGGAAAGGTTGAAAGTTTGCATGAAAGGTTTTTAAGATGGACTATGGGGGTAGATAGGAATTGTCCGGGATACATGTTAAGGGAGGAATTGGGAAGGGAAAAGGTTGTATTGAGGCAAAGGAAGAGGGCAATGGGATTGGAGGAGAAGTTGGAGCTGGGAAGAGGGAGTGACATCGCGAGAGAGTGTTTGAGGATGGTTAAGAAAGGGAAAGCAATGAGAAGGAAAGATATTCCAAGATGGGAGAGAGAAAGAGGAGATGCGTTGGAGGAGGGAAGGAGATGGGGCGGAAATGAGAGGGAGGTGATGGAGGGTTGGAAGAAAAAGGATGAGAATGAGAGGTGGAGCAGGATAGTGGAGTCAAAATATAATAGATGGTATAGGATGGTGAGGGGAGAGAAGGAGCCGGGGTATTTAGGAAAAATGAAAAAGTATGAAAGTTGGAATAGATTGTGTAGGTTTAGAATGGGTGAAGGAGTGAAAGAGTGTAGGTATTGGATGGATGATGAAGAGAAAATGTGTAGGATGTGTGGGTTTCAGGTAGAAGATTGGAAGCATGTTTTGGAGGAATGTATGGGGGAAACTGAAGTGGGAGGGGTGGAGGGAGGGATGGGGGATAAAATTAAGTGGATTTTGGATGAGAATGGGAAAGGGGAAAAATGGATAGAAAGATTAGAAAGAATGAGAGAAGAGAGAATGTATTAGGGCCGATAAAGGGAGGGGTTTTTTGTATTGGGGTAAGGCAGTAATGCTTAAATATAAAAGGTAGTTTGTAAAGTTTTTAAATTTTGACGAAGCCAAAAAGGGCAAATTGGAACGGGAAACGGAAACCCGGTGCACTGGCGGATTGCGATTAGTAGATATAAGTAGAGCGTATTAAGTTTAGTTGTAAGTGAAAATGTATTTTAGTTTTAAGTAGAGGATGTGTATTAGGGAGTCTCGAACCCTGCGTGAGCAGGGAGAGTAAATAAAGATAATTACTTTGTAAGAATTCAATGATTTTCAGTAAATTAATTTTAAAATTGAAAACTTTTTCAAAGAAAAAATTATTAATTTATACAAATTATCTATACAAAATTAGGAATAAAAATATATAAAAGATGGATTAATTAATTTTTTGAATAATTTATTTAATAATTTATTTAATAATTTATTTAGTAATAATTTATTTATAATGTTTTTTAAAAATATTTGGTAATTAAAATTCAAATTAAAAGAATTTATTAATTGACTTAGTAACAATTTATTCCTAATATTTTTTAAAAATATTTCAAGTTAAAATTCGAATTAAAAGAATTTATTAATTCACTTAGTAATAATTTATTTATAATATTTTTTAATAATATTTTGTAAATAAAATTCAAATTAAAATCGTCGTTCATATGAACGTTCAAAACTTTAGGGACATTCTTAAAATTAAATACATGTCCCTTTTACTTTCAACAGCGAAAATTTTTATTCTAAATTTAAAAAAAAATGTATTCTAATCTAAAAATAACTTTCAAAATGAAAATATATTCCAAAACGAAAATCTTGTTCTAAAAGGAAAATTTCATCGGGAATCTTATTCTAAAATGAAAATCTCATTCCAAAATAGAAGAAATTTTCGATTATATTCTAAAATAAGAATATCTTCTAAAAAAAAAAGTAAAAAAAATTCTATGAATAAATATTGCACAGGAAAATATTAAAATTCGTCTGGAAAATTTAAATTTCTAATTTTAAATTATCATTTTTCATATGCGCTGCCAAATAAGGAAAATATTTGAAAAATTTTTGACAAAAATAAGATATTATTTTTCCCAGCGACAATTTTCTAAGTATTTTATGCTCTCTAGCATGCATATAAACACATAAATACATGTCCCGCATAAGTTTCACGTCCTCATTTAGTTGTTTTTCACAGTAGAATCGGGATGTACGCGAAAGGTTGAAAGCAAGTGGCGGAGAGAGAGAGAGAGAGAGAGAGAGAGACGAAGAAACTAGGATTATTATTAGATCCATGCGCTAGTCGCAAGCGTTTCTGGAGTCGCCTCTTCACCGCTGCTCTATTTTTTCTTTTTCTTCTTTTAATTCTTTTCATCTTCCTTTCTCTCTTTCCTGTTTTTTGGTGTCTCCTCTCACTCGAGCTTATATACGAAAAACAGGAAGAGAACTCGAAGCAATTTTTAGTTCAGTAGGAACCTCGCCACTTTTGTCGAGTGAGTTTCGTGTTTTTTACTTCAAGAGTAACACTCTAGACAATTTTTTTTTTCTTCCAGAAGAAAATTTTACAAACTTTTGAAAAGACAGTCGGTTTTAGGGAGAGGAGAGGAGAGGAGAGAGAGAGAGAGAGAGAGAGAGAGAGAGAGAGAGAGAGAGAGAGAGAGAGCAAGTCAAGTATATTCTCTTCTTTTTATTTTTAGCATATATGGGAAAAGAGAAGTTGCTTTTTAATAGAATTTGCGGGATATAATGAAATTCACATGTAATTATGTGTGTAACAAAAGTCTTTATATAGAAAAATTCTTTGCGTACTTTTCCTAAAGTTTTCAACGTTCAAATGGAGAAATATTTTTTCTATTTAAATCTTTTCAAAAAATTACTAGAATAAAAATAAAATTTTAAAATAAATCCAACATTCGTATGAAAGAAATTAATTCTCTTAACAAATTAATTATTTTCCAAACAAAAAATTCAAGCATAAAAAAATAGTTTTTTATTTGAACTTTCGAATCTTTCGCGACATTTTACACTGAGAAAAAAATAATTTGAATCAAAATTATTATTTTTAATTCAAAAATAATAATTTGAATTTTATTTTAAATTAGTTTTGAATTAAAAATAATAATTTTGATTCACTCTAAAAATTATTAGATACTCAAAAAAACATTCTATTACATTTACTTACGAATTTCTTAAATTGTAAAATTATTCGCAATCATCAATAACTAAATTTTTAAATAAGTATTTAATTATTATTTTCCCATATAGGAATTAAAATTCTTCAAAACATTCAAATTCAAACATTTTTAAAATTCAACAACTTACAAGAATATTATTATAAAAGATGAAGATATCAATCACTCCGAGTCGAAGACTCAGAGTAATTGATATCTTCATGTTTTATAAAAATTTAAATTTCCATAAAATTTTGCAAAAAAAAAATTAAATTATAATTACAAAAATTATAATAAAATTCGTTGCAAGAATCCAATTATTTTCATAAACAATAAAATTCTTCACAGGGTTTCAATTATTTTTAATTCAATTTTAAATAAATTTCTCGAAAAATGAAATTATATTCAACAATTTCTTGCAAGAATTAAATTATGTACATTTCACAAATAATGAAATTCTTTGCTGAAATGCAAAAATTTTCAAAATTTGCTATTTTAATAAAAGTTCTCAAAAGAATTTAATTATTTAAATAAAATGTAATAAAATTCGTTGCGGAAAATCAATTATTTTTACAAGTAATAAAATTTTTCACAAAAATTCAAGTATTTTCGTAAAATATAAAAAATTCTTATAGCAAGAATTCAATTATTTTCGTAAATAATAAAATTCTTCTGAAGAATTCAATTATTTTCAAAAATAATTGAAATACTTCATTAGAATTCAATTATTTTCAAAAATAATTAAAATTCTTAGCAAAAATTTAATTATTTACAGAAATTTTGAAAAAATTCTTCAAAAAAATTCAATAATCTTCATCAAAAATAAAATTTTTCACATAAATTCAATTATTTTGTTAAATAATTGAATTTTTAGAAAACGTTCAATTATTTTGTTAAATAATTGAATTCTTAGAAAATGTTCAATTATTTTCTTAAATAATTCAATTCTTGAAAAGAGTTCAATTATTTCCAAGTATTTTAATAAAATTCGTCATAAAAAATTTGCTTTTTCATAAAAAATAAAATTCTTCACAGATATTCAATTAATTAAAAAAAAATGTAATAAAATTCGTTGCAGGAATATTTAATTATTTTCATAAACAATAAGATTCTCTATATTATTTCAATTATTTAAAAAATAAATTTGAAAAAATTCTTTGCAAGAATTCAATTGCTTTCATAAATTAATAAAATTCTTCAAAGGATTTCAATTATTTTTAATAAAATTTTAAGTAAATTTTTCGAAAAATGTAATTATTTACAAAAATTTTATTAATATTCTTTGAATGAATTCATGCTATTCTTTTAATATTCAATTATTATCTTAAAATTTTAACAGATATTCATTTTTAAATCAATTTTTATTGGAAAATTCTATGAGAATTAAATTATTTAAATACAAAAATAAATATTTTATTGAATAAATGAATTTTTCTCAAAATTGAATTATCATAAAGAATTTTATCAACAAAATTGAATTTTTTCGAGGAATTTTAATAGAATTTTCAAGAATAATTAGATTTTTCGAGGAATTCAATTACAATTGTATTAAAAATAATTGAAATTCTATGATGAGTTTTATTATTCATGAAAATAATTGAATTTTTGTAAGAAAAAAATTTTTATTAGTTTTGAAAATAACTGAATTATTGCGAAGAAATTTATAAAAAAAAATTTTAATAGTTAAATTCCTGTGAAATTTGTATTACTTATTAAAATAATTTCATGTTTGTTTAGAAATTTTCAACATTTTTTTTTTAAATAATTGAATTCTTTTGAAAAATTTTTTGAATATAATTGAAATTTTGCAAAGAATTTTATTAACATTTTTGAAAATAATTGAAATTCGGAGAAGCATTTTATTATTTTTATAAATAATTGAATTTTGACAAGATATTTTTTTTAATTTTTGGAACATAATTGAATTTCTGCAATTATTTGTAACTTCTCCAAAATTAAAATTTTTCCAGTTACTTTAATAAAAATCCCTGACTTTTCCCTGAATTTCCTGACCTGTGTCAAACCTGTTCTTTTTTAAGAAAGAATTCTTTATTTTTTATGAAGATTTTCTTGGAGCATGAAAATAATTTTTATGAAATAATTTCATTTTCTCTAAATTCGTATAAAATTATTAAAATACCACGAATATAACTGTCCGTCACTTTGTATTAACTGTCTTATATATAGATAACTATTCGAAATTACCCTTTTTGCAAAATTAATCAACCCTTGATTCTAGATAATCGACCGATTATAATTAGATAATTAACCTGAAATGAAATTAGTTATCCGACTTACATAAAACAAGAGCAGAGAGAGAGAATTAAATTCTGAATTGAAAAAACCCATCTTTCAAATTTACTGTCCTTAAATTAATAAATTATTACCATTTTAGTTTATTTTAATTCCTTACTTTAATTATAAACCATTTTAATCCATCTAATAAAATATTTATTTAGTTTTTTATTTAATATTTTAATTTTATTCATTTTTTAATTTATTTTATTTTTTCTAATTTTACTTTATTTCTATTGTCAATAAAGTCCTGAACGTTCACAAGAACAATTTTTTTTTTGCCTTTTTTCTTAAACTTTGAATTTGTGGTACAAAATATTAATTTTCACATTCAAAAAGAAATTATTTACTTCATAAATTGAAAATTTATTTTTTATTTCTCATTAAAATGCAATAATACAAAACAAAATATCGAAAGGGAAAAAATTTTGATTTTATTTGAATGGTGAAAACTTCAGAGACATTTATTTTTATTTTTTTATTATGCAACTTTTAATTCCTTTAAATTAAAATTCCTTTTATAATATTCTTCAAAAGTATTCAACACTTATTTCATATTTTATTAAATAAACTCTAGTTTAAAGAACCTATAATTTAAATTTTTCAAAAATACTAAATAACATTTAGGTTAAAAAAAAAGAAAAAAATAATTCGTTAAAATTTAAAAGAGTTGAAATTTATTGCGCATATTTCATACTCTTTTCGACAAAAAATCAGTAAAAAACTGAATATAAAATTTCGAAATAAATTAAAACGTTTATATATTTGCTTAGAGCAAACAAATATTCATCGTTATTTCAACGCTAAATATTAAAAATAAAATTGAAATAGAGTTTTAAAAAAATCAAAAATATTTTTTTTTTGAAGAGCGAAAAAAGAAAAATAATAAATATATAATGAAAAAATATTATTATAATTACTATTTTTAATTTATTTTTAAGTAAAATACACGATAAAAAATCAATCTTACTTTCAGTCCATTTTTGACAATAGTTTACATTAAAATTAATTTTGACTGAATCTTAGCCTTGAAAATATTTTTTTTTAAGTCATTTTCATAAACTTTTGAACATTTAAAAGAACGAAATATTTTTCTGTGCTTTAATATTTTTAAGATTAACCAGACTAAAATAAAAATTTTCTAATTGAACATTTATTTAGTCAAAAATTAATTTTTTAATTATGAAAAACAATATTTTTGCGAATATAATTTAAATTGAAAGAAGTAATGAAAATATTTTCCTTCATTTAAACATTCGAAAGTTTAGGAAAATTTTAAGACCTAAAATTTTCTTGATCTAGTTTTAAGCTTAAAAATAGGCTACTTTTCAATCATTTTAGTCTTAAGATGTACAATTATTTTCTCTTTGAAAAGCAGCGCAAATTTCACTCTCTTAGCAAAATTTTTAGTCACTTCAGTCAAAACTTTCTTTAATCTAACCAAACTTATATCACTATTCCAAAGTGGAAATTTCGTTTTCGCGCGCAATTAAAAAATAAATACAATCAACAATGAAAATGATGAAAAACAAACAAATTTATGATAATCAGGTAAAAAAACAATACAATCTATGATCTCGTGTCAAGTGTGTATAATTTTGCAGAATAATTTTGGAATTTCATTGCAATAATAATGAATGACCCAGAACGGCAATTGAACCCACAACGTTTAGTTAGGTACGAATGCATTCATCTACATGACGAGTAGAATTTAGGTTTGATAGCAAATGGAATTCGTTAGTGAAATTTGTTTCGTAATTCCAGCATATACTCGAGTTAATTTATTTTCTGATATTTGATCGCGCACTTTATATATATACGAATATACTGTATATACACAATACTTGCAATTATTTTCATTTCTGATAATGCAAATAAATTTTGCATTTCAGATATTATTTGAAAAATAATACAATAACAATAAAATATACAAAATAATGATCATTATTTTATATGGAACAAAACTAATTTCTTATTCATCTCTCGGATTGGTTTTTTTTTCATTCGTTACATTTATTTTTAGAATTTTCTTCGAAGATGATTGAAGAGAAAGTAGGGTGGAGGACTAATTAGTTCTTTAACTTAAAGACCAAAGGTTTAATAAATTATTTTCGTTTCTAACATTTAGAAAATACTTTTTTTTTCTACGAATTTTTTTTGGTGGCTTTTATATAGAAATTCTTTTTAAATTACTTTATAATTACTTTTTAAGTTGTTTTGTTTTTTATTAGTATACGTATGGTACTTTTTCCACTTGTGTGAATTCTTTTCTCCTACTTAAATTTTCCACTTTTTTTCAAACACTTTTTTTTCAATTCTCCCTGAGAATTTATATGTTTCGGGTAAAAACGAAAATTTGGCTAAAATTTTAGTAAAATTATTCGGCTCGACAAATATTTTTTTATGCATAATTTTCTGTTAAGCAGAAGAAATACTAAATTTAATGACCGGAAAAATATAGGGAATACGTCTTCTATTCATAGTGCAGCCGAATTCCATTTATTCGAAGAGAAATTCTCTTAAAAAGAGGAATATATTTTTTTTCGAGTATAATATTTTTTTTCTGACTTACCAACAAGTTTGCCGAACTGAGCAGGAGGTTTCCAATCTGGATAGTGCCTGGGGAATCGTGCTCTCGACCAGTATGTCTTCAGGGTGACTTTATAGAGGGCCAGCTTATTTTGTCTGTCTTGCTTTTCTTGCGCTGAGGGTCCGCATTGAGCCACAACGAACGGAAGATGAATTCCCAAAAGCAAGAGAAGAGACAGTAAAGTCAACGGCATCAAGGCAGAATGACATCGAAGCCATGTGTCACTGGACATCTGTTAACATAATTATTAATATAATTAATATAATAATTACAGGGTTGCCAGAAAAATTTAATTTTGTTTTTCCCTAAATTTTCCCTGATTTCCAGTCAAAATTTTCACTTTTAAGTCAAATTCATTTTTTAATCAATTTTTATTAGAAAATTTTTCGAGAATTCAATTATTTAAATAGAAAAATAAATAATTTATTAAATAATTGAATATTTCTTAAAATTGAATTTTTATGAAGAATTTTATCAAAATTTTTAAAAATAATTAAATTCTTTCAGCGAATTTAAAAAGTAATTTTAAGAATAAATGCCATTTTCTACAAGTTTATTTAAAATTGTATAAAAAATAATTTCAATTCTGCGATAAGTTTTGTTATTTATGAAAATAATTGAATTTTTGCAAACGAATTTTATTACAAATTTTTTTTTTAAGAATTGAATTCCGGAGAAAAATATTATAATTTATGAAAACAAGTAATTTTTTGTGAAGAATTTTATTCAAATTTTTTTAAATAATTGAATTTCTCAGAATTTTTTTAAAAACTTGTTGAAAATAATTAAATTACATCGAGAAATTTCATTAAAAAATTGAAAATAATTGCAGAAATCTAACGAAAAATTTTATTAAATTTTTTTTAAATAATTGAATTTCTCAGAATTTTTTAAAAACTATTTGAAAATAATTAAATTACATCGAGAAATTTCATTAAAAAATTGAAAATAATTGAAATCTAACGAAGAATTTATTATTCAAATTTTTTTAAAAAACTTTTTGAAAATAATTAAATTACATCGAGAAATTTCATTAAAAAATTGAAAATAATTGAGGGGCCGTTCAAAAAATACGTAACGCTTTAGGGGGGAGGGGGAAGTTAAGCTGTTTGTTACGGTCAGCAGAAAAAATGGCGTTAATGTATACAACATTGCGTTACATGGGGGAGGGGGGGGTCCAAATTTCCGAAAAATAGCGTTACGTATTTTTTGAACGGCCCCTGAAATCTAACGAAGAATTTTATTAATTTTTTTTTAAATAATTGAATTTCTCAGAATTTTTTAAAAACTATTTGAAAATACATAAATTACATCGAGAAATTTCATTAAAAAATTGAAAATAATTGAAATCTAACGAAGAATTTATTATTTAAATTTTTTTAAAAAACTTTTTGATAATAATTAAATTACATCCAGAAATTCCATTAAAAAATTGAAAATAATTGAAATCTAATGAAGAATTTTATTAAATTTTTTTTCAAATAATTGAATTTCTCAGAATTTTTTTAAAAACTATTTGAAAATAATTATATTACATCGAGAAATTTTATTGAAAAATTGAAAATAATTGAAATCTAACGAGGAATTTTATTAAAATTTTTTTTTAAATAATTGAATTTCTTTGAAAAATTTTATTTTCAAAAAGAATTGAATTCTTGGGAAGAATTTTATTAAAATTTCTTAAATAATTAAATTGTTTCGAAGAATTTTATTTTTTACAAAAATAATTGAATTGTTTCAATGATTTTTACAAACATTTTTGACAATAATTGTAATCCTAGGAAGAGTGTTGTATATTTTACGAAAATAATTGTATTCTACGACCAATTTTATAATAATTTTTCAAAAATTTGTAAAGTATTTTATCAAAATTTTTTTAAATAATTGAATTTCCATAAAAAAATGTATTATTTGTGAAAATAATTGAATTCTCAAGAAGAATTGCATTGAAAATAATTGAATTGTATAAAAAATTTTTATTAAAATTGCAATTTTATTAACTAAATCTTGTAAGGAATTTTGTCAAAATTTTTTTAAATAATAGAATTTTTATTTAAATTTTTCAAAATAATTGAATGGGTGCGAAGAAATTTATAAAAAAAATTGTAAGTATTTGAATTCCTGTGAAATTTTTATTAAAATTTTGTTTAAATAATTCAATTTTTGGAAAAATTTATTAAAATAAGAGGTATTAAAAATATTAGGAAAGAAGGAAAATTTTTGATAATAATTGAAGTTTTGACAAGAATTTTATTAAATTTTTTGAAAATAATTAAATTTGAGAGAAGAATTTTATTATTTATAAAGATAATTGAAATTTTGACGAGAATTTAAAAAATTTTTTGAACGTAATTGAATTTAAGCGAAGAAGTTTATCAATTTTGAAAATAATTGACTTTCTGTAATCAGTTGTTCTTGAAATTCCTATTTAAAATTTAAAATTCATTAAAAATTGATATTAATTTTTCTTACAGTGTCTAATCTCTCACTAATCTATATAATTTAAACAATTAGATTATTTAGAAGGAAGAAACATTTTGAAAAATCAATACACAAAAGCATATATCGCGAAAGGCAATCGTGAAACTAGCCAAGCACTCTTCAAAATTCAAATAGAATTCAAATCGACTTCCATCGATCATGTAAACGCGAAATTTCATGGTGATGCAAGCTGTGTTCCCCACGAAACTCAAACGGATACCAAGAGCGGTCGTCAGCGAATTTAAAGTTATGAATTCTCGTTTTGCAGCTTTTAAATTCTTATGGATCGTAAAACAACTGCTATTTATTATATTTATTTTCACTAACAAAAATCCCCACTATTCTTCTTTTATTTCTATTTGCGCCAAAACACATTTATATACATATTTGTATCCCAAATGCAAAAAAAAAGAATATTTTCAACAAAAAAGAGAAACAATCTTTGGCGTAGTAATTAATAGAAATAATCTTTCGCGTAGATTTTCAATTTAAATACCTACGCAAATATTGTTTATCTTCTGCATAGGTATTTAAATTAAAAGCCTAAAATTTTTAAAATTTATTCTTTTAATTTATTTTTTTAATTTATTAATTTTAATTTATTATTTTTTTATAATTAATAACAGCGGCGGAATTATAGCAAAATTAGCAAAATTCATTAACGTATAAAAACTTTTTTTCCTTAAATTAGGATAAAAACTTGTAGAACCGCGGAATTCTTAACTTCCCTTCCCCTCTCCCGCATAACTGCACGAAATAGATTTAACGGAAATTCGTAACAATAGGTGCAACCATTCATTCTAAAAGCCCTGATTTGAAATTTTTCGCTTCACTCCACCTAGTCCTCTTTTCCTTTCGATTATTTTTTTCCATTTTATTTTTTCTTTTTTTTTTCTTCTTTTTTTTATTTCATGGAAAGACACTTTAGTGATAATGGAATTCTTCGAGCACGCAAAGAATATAATTCTACAATTCGACCCCGCTTTGAGATCGTTCAATTGAGTTTCAAGAGCACCCCTCAGCTACAAAATTATTTTAAAGGCACATTGAAAACAATTTTTAGTGTTACGCATTTTATTTTTCTTTAATATTACTATATGTTCTGTGCACCTACTTAGGCAAAATTATTACAATTATTATTGCGATCTTTTTTATTATTTTATTATTATTATCACTATTTTTATTGTTAATTACTATTTATATCACTATCGCTATCACTATCACTATCACTATTTTTATTGTTAATTACTATTATTTTTATTATTTTTTTGGGGGGGAGGGTTCTTATTACTGTTTTATATTGTTATTATGAACGTTAATATTATATTTATTCAATTTTGTTCACAAATATGCTTCGAAACTGTGCTTTTTTATCAAATGTTACAGAATCGTTACATAATTGTCAGAATAGAATTATAGAATTTTTATAATAGTATATAACAAAAATTAGTTAAAAATAAAAATTGAAAAAATTTTGAACTTTCAAATATGAAGGAAATTTTTTTCCAATATTTATAAAAATCGTTAAAAACATAAACGGTTAAAGAAAAAAAAAAGAAAGCATAAAGAAGAAAAATGAAGAGAAAGAAAGAAAAAAAAGAAGAAAAATAATAGTAGCAAACTAATTTTGAATTTCTGTTAAAATTAATAAAGCATTCAAGACAAACAATTAAACAAAATATATTTGTCATGTCGTAGCTTTAAAACAATTGTCAACATTGAATAACAGTGTACTAACAAAACAAGTGTAAATTTTCACCCCCCCCCCTCCATTCCTCTATTTAGCAATGAAAATAACAAATAGAAATTAATTATTGTTAATAAAATAAATACACAGCAAATACAATTTCCTCTAAAATCAGAGGAGATATATGTTACCTAGAAATTATAGCTTCCGCAGTGGTATGTTATATGGAATTACACTGTCGTTATCGCGATTGTAATATAGGGAAAGCGACATAGAACATTTTCAATAAACAATACATTCACTATATACATATATATATATGAAGTTTAATCAAAATTTCCCCAACGACGATTTTAGATGAAGGATGCTGTGTAAATAATTTTGCAAACATCATTTACCCCCATTAATTTTTTCTCTAAATCTTTCCTATTTACTTTTTTTAATTTTGTTAACAAAAATTATCATCATGAAAATTTTTTGCTCTTGAAACGTTTATGATTAACGATTTAGAAAAAAAATATTTTTCTAAGCAAATTTTTAAGTATTTATTTATTATTTACTTATTATTTTTTTCATCAATTTTAAATTTATTTGATTTCGAACATAATATTAAATCTACAAATGGCTTTAATTTTTATTACAGTTTTTATGAATAATTAAATTTTTTTTTGAATACTTTCTTTAAATTTCTTGAAAATAATGTTTTTTTTAATAATTTTAATTAAAAATTTGGAAAATAATTGAATTAAACTAAGAATTCTTTCAATTTTTAAAAATAATTTTGTCTTTTCATAATTATAATTGAAAATTTGATTAATTCAATTTTATTAAAATGTATTATGATACTAATTGAATTTGTGCAAAGAATTTTACTATTTTTTAAAGTAATTGAATCCTTCTAAAGAATGTTATTACATATTTATGAAAATAATTGAATGTTTGTGTAGCATTTTATTAAAAATTTTGAAAATAATTGAATTCCGGAGAATTTTATTATTTATAAAGACAATTGAAATTTAAACGAGAATTTTTATAAATTTTTGAAAATAATTGAATTTCTGCGAATAATTTTATGGAAATAATTAAATGTTTGCGTAGAATTTTATTAAAATATTTGAAAATAATTGAATTGTGGAAAAACAATTTAATTATTTATAAAGATAATTGAAATTTTTAGGAGAATTTGAAAAAAAATTTTAAACATAATTGAATTTCTGCGAAGAATTTTATTACTTTTGAAAATAATTGAATTCTTTTTTAGAATTTTATGGAAATTTATGAAAATAATTGAATTCTTGTGGAAAATTTTTTTCTTTAATATTCAAAGGAATGCAGTAAATTTAAAGAATGTTGCTATATTTATAAAAATAATTGAATTCTTGAGAAGAATTTTTTTACAGTTCCTAGAAATAATTGAATTCTGTTGACAATTTTTATTAAAATTTTTAAGAATAATTACATTTTTTGGCGAATTCGATTAAAATGTTATTAAAAATAATTGAAATTCTGCAATGAGTTTTACTATTTACGAAAATAATTGAATATATTGCGAATAAATTGCTCCAAAAATTGTTTTAAAAAACTGTCAAAACCAGTGTCGTTTCTCAAGACACAAATTTTCTCTGAATCGGAAAAAGTTCTAAAAAAAGTTCTGAGCACACCCGTGTTTCGGAAAAAGCTCTTCTTTAATAAAAAAATCTTCAATTTGATAAAAAAAAGCCCAAATTTGATATTCGACTCCAAAAATTGTAGAAATAAATTTACAAATAAAAAAACTTGCAGAATTTTTCGACGTGGGTAATTATAATTATATTATAAAAAAATAAATAAAATTGCGACCTACGGCAAATGGGCAATAAAGAAATATTCCCATTTCATCTCTCTCTCTCTTTATATATATGTAAATAAAGTGAGTTGCGTAAAATTTTTAATTGTCAATTTTATTAAAGAAATTAAAGTACGCCTGGAGAGAATGTGAGGGCGCAAGGGAGAGGGTAAGAGAACTGTATAAAAGGCGTACATTTATTTTCGTTGTTCGCCAAAAAGTAGTTTGGTTTTCATAGTTCTTAAACTTTACATGTGCAGAGCTCAAGCAATTTTTCCTGCGAAGGTAATTTGCCTCACTTTAGTGTCTTGCTATAAACAAGAACCAACGGAGAGAAAGCTCCCATCAAACTATTGTTACTACTATACACTGGGCTGCCTCTTTCTCTCCCTTTCTCTCTCTCTCTCAAGTGAACTGAGCCCAAATGTTAAAGGCTTGCAACAATATGTATATATGCCATAGTTATATAAGTAAAGAAAGCTTCTCTTATGGTTAAATTCTCTGGGAAATTACACTTTATATACACTCAATTTCTATATACATATATAGACCTAAATATATATTACACCTATTATACAAAGGGGCTTTAATTTAAATTCATTATATTAATTTCAGGCAAAATTCCCATATAGCGAAAGATTATATTCGTATATAATAATGTTGTTGTAATTAATATTACCGAATTTTGCGATCTAAACACTAAATAATCGCGTTCTTTTTTTTTTGAACGATTTTGAGAATGCGTCTCTAACCCTACTATATATAAATTCTGGTAAATAGTTGGAAATTTACACTAATAACTTCAAGTCTTATTAATTAATTAATTCTTATTCGATTCAATTATTTTCTAAGTTTTTTAGTAAGAATTCTTCACAAATACAATTTAAATTAAAAAATAATTTTTGAAAGTACAAATTACTTATTTTACTTAGAATTACTTATTTTTCCACAGAAATTAAAATTTTTAATAATTCCAATTTAAAACCGCTTCTTTATTTAACTATTTTTAAAAAAAACATACCTCTATAATTCTTCCACAATTCAATCGTCCCGTTTTTTAGAATTTTTTAAATAAAATTGTTCAAAACTTTAATAATTTTATTTTTAAAATAATTTTTTATGAAAAATAATTAATTAATCACTATTTTTAATAAATATTTCAATATTATTACAGTTATAAAGAAATTAAAATTTCTAAAGCTTTCACTTTAGAAAATTTTCGAAACTTAATTATATACAATAAAAATGTATGCTTCTAATATATTGAATTATTATCTAAAATTTTAATTGAACTTCACTTTTAAACCAATTTATCTTAGAGATTTTTAATTAAGTAATTTATTATTTCTGAAAGTTGAATTCCTGCTCTAAAGAATTTTATCAAAATTTTAAAAAATAATTACATTTTTAAAAAAAATTTATTACAAATAATTTTTAAAAATAATAGAATTTGTTCGAAACATCTTTTTTTTAAATTGTACTGAAAGTAATTGAATTCTTGAGAAAAATGGAATAATTTATAGAAATAATTGAATTCTTGCGATTAATTTTATTAAAATTTTTAAAAAAAATTGAATATCTGTGAAGAATTTTATTATTTAAGAAAAAAATAACATTTTTATGAAGAATTTTGTTAAAATACTTGGAAATAATTGAACTTTTTCCAAGAATTCAATTATTTAAGAAAATAATTAAACGTTTTCTAAGAATTCAATTATTTAACAAAATAATTGAATTTATGTGAAAAATTTTATTTTTTATGAATATTATTGAATTTTTAAAAAAATTTTGTAGATAATTAAATTTTTGCTAAAAATTTCAATTATTTTTGAAAATAATTAAATTTTTGCTAAGAATGTCAATTATTTTTGAAAATAATTGAATTCTTCAGACGAATTTTATTATTTACGAAAATAATTGAATTCTTGCTATAAGAATTTTTTTTTTTACGAAAATAGTTGAATTCTTTCTATAGGAATTTTATTTTTTACGAAAATAATTGAATTCTTGCTTAAGAATTTTATTGTTTATAAAAAAAAATTGAATATCTGTGAAAAATTTTATTTTTTTTAAAAATAATAAAATTTTTGTGAAGAATTTTGTTAAAATACTTGGAAATAATTGAACTTTTTCTAAGAATTTAATTATTTAACAAAATAATTGAATTTATGTGAAAAATTTTATTTTTTTATGAAGATTCTTGAATTTTTATGAAGAATTTTTCAAAATTTTTGAAAATAATTAAACTCGTGCTAAGAATTTTAATTATTTTTGTAAATAATTGAATTCTTCAGAAGAATTTTTTTATTTACGATAATAACTGAATTCTTGCTATGAAAATTTTATTGTTTATAAAAATAATTGAATATCTTTGAAAAATTTTATTATTTTTGAGAATAATAAAATTTTTGTGAAGAATTTTGTTAAAATACTTGGAAATAATTGAAGTTTTTTTTAAGAATTCAATTATTTAACAAAATAATTGAATTTATGTGAAAAATTTTATTTTTTTATGAAGATTATTGAATTTTTTTAAAGAATTTTTTCAACATTTTTGTAAATAATTAAATTTTTGCTCAAAATTTCAATTATTTTTGTAAATAATTGAATTCTTTAGAAGAATTTTATTATTTACGAAAATAATTGAATTCTTGGTATAAGAATTTTATTGTTTATAAAAATAATTGAAATTCATAGCAAGAATTTTATTAAAAATGCTTTTAATTAATTCAACTCTTTCCAGAAATTAAATTTCAATTGTATTAGAAAATATATAAATTCTTATAAACAAATTTTATCAAAACTATCAAAAATGTGTTCTTTTGGAAAATTTTATAAAAAAAAATTTTAAATAATTAATTTATTGAAAAAGTTTTATGAAAATTGTATTTCAAATACTTCAATTTCTAAAAAAAATTTATTATTTATGAAAATAATTGCATTTTTTGAGAAAAATTTTATTTTTTTTTAAATTATTGAACTCTTAGGTAAAATTTTATTAAAATATTAGTTACTAAAAATAATTAAATTTTATCGAAGAATTTCATTATTTATAAAAATAATTGAATTCTTGTGAAATATGTTCTTAAAATTTTTGAAAATGACTGACAATGAGTAGTTTCAAAGAATTTTATTTAAAAATTTTAAAAATTACTTTTATTAATCTCATCTAGAAAAAATTCACTAGAATTATGAAAATTCTATAAAATCTTTTTGATGAATGTTCAAGTAAACAAAAATTTTTTTTATTTAAGCATTTTCAAAATTTCCTCTACGAAATTGAAAAATATAGTAAATTCAATATTTACTAACTTCAGAAATAATTTCTTTTCATAGAAAAAATAAAATTCTGTAATAAAAAATAGATTAAAAATTCACAGTTAAAAAAGTGCGTATACTTTATTTGCTGTAAATAAAAATATATTTTACAAAATTCCTAATATTTTCCTTACTATATTACTATATTTTTCTTTTCAAGACATTTTTTTACACTTTTCGCAAATATTATGAAAACTAAATTTCAAATTCGAACGAAACGAATAAAATAAATATTTAAAAAAAAAAATAAATTCCGTTAATTTGAACGCGTGTAGAACTTTAGGGACATTTACAAAGTTTATATATGTATTTTTAAACCACTCGCTATTTTGCGAACATCATCAAATGTAAATTTGTTTTTAATTATATATTTCAAGCTATATTTACTTTTCAGAATTTTTTTTTTTTTTTATTTCTAAAATCAAAGTGCAAATTTTCCGCGGATGAGGCGGACTTTTTGCATTTGTTTCATTCCCAGTGAATCCCGAGAGTTAATCCAAAAATAAAGTAAGCCGGTTTTTGATCACACAGTTGCGGCTGCGAAAATCCAAAGAGTATAATATACGCGCGGCGAACGTTTTAAGTGTCTGTATAAATAAACGAAAAAATAATTCTATCCTCTCTTTTATTTTCCCCTCCCTAATATTCCGTTCCATTAATTTAATGAAAAAGTACACAGTAAAATAATTTTTTTTTTTATAATAAACTAATATAAAAAATATCTCTCGAAATATTGCATAAAAAAAATTAAATACAATCGTTTCTTTCATGAATAAAATATAATAAAAAAATTATTTTATTTCATAACAGAAAATACCTTATATTTAATTCATTTTCCGCTGTATTATTCCGAACGAAACCATTAATTTTTTCTCAAGCGTTTTCGGTTTTCGACTCACTGAATTTTAAATAATTTTTTATCATTTATTTTTAAAATATACAAATTATATAATTAAAAGTACAAAAAAAAAGAAAATAAAAAAAAAATTGGTTAAAATACATTACATTATTATGCAAATATAAGAGAAATGTAGGAACAGAAATTTTATCATGAAAAGAAAAAATAAATTCTAATTAAATCTTCAACTGTATTAAAATAAAGGTAATAGGAGAATGCTAATTATCTATTTTTCAACTGAATACATTTTACTAAATGAATTTTTTTTTCGTTCTCAAGTGAAAAAAATGGAAATCAGATTTCAAAAAAATATTATTTGAACATTTTTCTGAACCCGGAGGCAATGCTTTTATTTGAATAAAAGATCGGGAAAGAGACCCATTGGTGTTTGAACTTGTTATTTGATGCAATTTTTCCCTATGTATATATATATACAGAAAACTATTGTATATAAATATTTTTCTCTTTTATGCAGTCAAGTTACGGGGAATAGAACTTTTTAAGCTTTTCCGTGAGAGAAAGAAAGAACAAGAGCAAATCGTCGTTTCAGTATGCTGGCCGATTTCAGTGAAACTCAATAATACTCTATTTTTTTTTTTTTTTTTTTTTTTTGGTTTATAGAGAGTTTTGTACAGAACCTCTAACCTCTTTCAACTTATTGTTAGTGTAGTCACTTTTTTCTCTCTTTCTCTCTCTGTCTTTCTCTTCTCGCGCCTGAGCTTTAAACAACTCTTGAATAAAAAGATGAAAAACTTTTTCAGTTAAGTCGCCAACTTAAGTAAAACTTTTCTATATATATACAGTTAAGGTACACTGGGAATGAAACTGTGACTGAAATATATGAACAAATTTTATTCGCTGCGACCAATTTTAAGAGAAAATAATCACTTTTCTTAAAACTAGCTCGAGTTTCTTTTTACTTTTTAATTGTAAAAGGGAAAGAAAAAATTTATTTCTTTTATGAATTAAGATAAATTATATTATTTGTTCGGTTCAATTGAAAATTTGCATTGAATCGCTAAATTCTTTCTAAGAATGCAAAATGGTATCCGGACAAGAAGTCCAAAACAAAAAGTCCAAAGTGAACGAAATCCAAAAAATTAAAATAAAAAATAGTTTCACTTTGGATTTATTTTTTTTGTCCTGGTCAAAAAGTACCTTTCCTTTTTTTAAAACACTTTATAGAATAATCGAAATTCTTTTAAAAATTTTTTTATTTATGAAAATAATTGAAATTTTGAGAAGAATTTTTTTATTTTTGAAAATAATTGAATTTTTGTAAAGAATTTCATTAAAATTGTTGAAAATAATTGTATTTCTTGGAGTAATTGTATTAAAAATTTTTAAAAATAATTGAAATTCTTCTAGAAATTTTTTTATTTATGAAAATAATTGAAATTTTGAGAAAAATTTTTTTATTTTTGAAAATAATTGAATTTTTGTAAAGAATTTCATTAAAATTGTTCAAAATAATTGTATTTCTTGGAGTAATTGTATTAAAAATTTTATAGAATAATTGAAATTCTTCTAGAAATTTTTTTATTTATGAAAATAATTGAAATTTTGTGAAGAATTTTTTTGTTTTTAAAAATAATTGAATTTTTGTAAAGAATTTAATTAAAATTGTTGAAAATAATTGTAATGGAGTAATTGGAGTAATTAATTCAAAATTTTTAAAAATAATTGAAATTCTTCTAGAAATTTTTTTATTTATGAAAATAATTGAAATTTCGAGAAGAATTTTTTTATTTTTTAAAATAATTGAATTCTTGTAAAGAATGTTATCAAAATTGTTGAAAATAATTGTATTTCTTGGAATAATTGTTTTAAAAATTTTCTTAGAATAATTGAAATTCTTCTAGAAATTTTTTTATTTATGAAAATAATTGAAATTTGGAGAAGAATTTTTTTATTTTTGAAAATAATTGAATTCTTGTAAAGAATGTTATCAAAATTGTTGAAAATAATTGTATTTCTTGGAATAATTGTTTTAAAAATTTTCTTAGAATAATTGAAATTCTTCTAGAAATTTTTTTATTTATGGAAATAATTGAATTTTTGTGGAGAATTTTTAATGTTTCAAAATAATTGAATTTTTGTAAAGAATTTTATCAAAAATGTTGAAAATAATTCCGATTTTATAACGTAAAAGTAAAAATGTGGCTTTTTCACAAGTTCCATTATTTATTTTGGACGATTTTATTTATTTTTAATTTTTTGACTTTGGACATTTTTATGTTAGATTTTTTGTACTTTGGACTTTGGACAAAATTTTATTAAACAAAACCAAATGTTTATTCAAATCAAATAAATATTTATTTAAGATAAACAAACTTTTTTATGATCCTATAAAGTTTTGAACGTTCAAATAAACAAAATATATTATTTTCTTCTTTAAATTAAATTTTTATTACAATAATTTTGTGTCCCTATGAAAAAAAATTAATCATAAAGTTTCTAAATGTAAAAGTATAGTTTTTAATTTTTATAGCAATCAGTAATTTATGGAAATATTTTTAATAAAAAATATTTCCTTCATTTGAACATTCAGAAATTCAGGATTCAAATTTTATGGCAAAATATGATCCTAAAGTTTTGAACGTTCAAATGAACGAAATTTATTTTTTTCTTCTTCAAATTAAATTTTTATTATAATATTTTGTGTCACTACGAATAAAATTAATTATAAAGTTTCTCAATATAAAATTAAAGTTTCTAATTTTTATTGCAATCAGCAATTTATGAAAATATTTTTAATAAAAAGTATTTCGTTCATTTGAACGTTCAAAACTTGTGGATCGTGGCAAAATATTTTTTTCTATATTTCAGAAATTAAATTTTTAACTAAATTTTTGTTTTCAACTAATGTTTTTTGTTCCAAATAAATATTTGTTGTAAGCTAAAGGTTCTTTTTAACTAAATATTTTTTCTCTCTTCAAAATACTTTTTTTCAACTAAATGTTTTTGGTTTTAACCAATTTTCTAAATTTTTGAACGTTCAAATGAATAAAATTTGTTTCACTTTGAATATTTTCTTAACAATTACTATAAAAAAAAGAAGAAAAATACTTGAAATTAAATATTTACTTAGTTAAGAATTAATTTCTTAATTATACAAAATAATTTTTTTTATACAAAAACAATTAAAATATTTACTTAGTTAAGAATTAATTTTTTAATAAGAAATAATTTTTTTATACAAAAAAACAAATTAAAATGAGTAAAAAAAATTATAATTCATTTGAACGTTTAAACCTTTAGAAACATTTTTAACCAAATATATTTTTAAAACTAAATGTTTTTTGTTTTAACTAAATATTTTTAAACTGATCCATAATGTTTATTTAAATCAAACATTTATTTGTTAAAATCAAACAAATTTTATCTATAAAATATCCTAAAAATAATGTTTGCAGAAAAAAATATTTGCACCTTCTTTAATAAATAACAGGAAAAAATATTTGTAAACAAAATTTTTTTATTTTTACAGCAAGGAAAATATTATTTTTCTCTCAATTGCTGATCGTAAAGACATAGATAAAAGTTTGTCAACTTTTCACAGACGTAATATTTTTTGAGTGATTGATAAACATCTCGTTAAATGCGAAAGAAAAATTATTGTTTCCTTTTTTAAATGTGACAAAAAAAAAATTCATTCTTTTTATGAATTTACAGAAACAATTCTTTGAAAAATATTATATTCCGTGAAATACTTTAAAATGGAACAAGACGAGAGAGATGTTTTTCTTTGACAAATTGCGTAACGCGGTACAAAAAAAAAGTGTGCAATTTCTAGGGAAAAGCTTTATCTTTGATCGGCGTTGTTCGTTGATGACACGCTAAGAGGGCTTTTATATAACGAGAAAATCCACAAAATACAAGAACGATTTCTTATCTTGAAACTCGATTTAGAGAATTTTCTAAAGAAAGCTCTATATATATATATATATATATATATATATATATATATATATATATGTATATTCATCACCCCCTTTTTTTGTATAGAAAAAAAATTTTCGGTTAAAAATAAAAGTAAATTTTCTTGTTTAAAATATATTTCTAACTGTACTTAAAATGTATTTCTAACTATTTTTAAAATATATTAAAATATATTCCAACTATATTTAAATTAATATTTAAAATATTTATTCTTGTTAAAAATTTCGTATTATTCGATAAAATGTTATTTCTTGCAAAAAAAAAAATATTTCAAAATATTTTTTACGTTTTTAATAAAGTAAATATTTATTTAAAAAAACTCTCTCATTCAATCAATTTGTTTCTCCTCACTAAATGTTATATAGATGAAATTTATTAATTTCAACTGCACATACTTTAATATGAAATATGAGTTTTAATCGCTATTTCGATATATAAAAAATGAAAAGAAACAATTTTTTTTAATATATTTGTAAAAAAAATATTTTTATAAATTTGCAAAAATACGAAAAAAAAAATAAAAAAGTTTTAAAAATTCTTTCTTTGGAACATTTTTTAACAAGCATTACGAATGGGATATTTCAATACGAGTAAATAAATAAATAAACATTCATTAAATTTCAATATTTGCGAATAAAATAATTAACATTTCAGTGCTTAATACATTTACAAATATCAAAAATATTTCTCTCTTAATAAAGTAAAATAAAATTTTCTGCCTTTGATAATTTTTAAAATTTTTCCATAAATTAAATATAATTCAAGTACGAAATTTGAAATAATTTCAACAGAAATTAAAATTTGAATTATATAAAATTGAAAACTGGAATTTACAATACACTTTCTAATTAACATAAATAAAGAAAATTATTTTTTTAATATAAATATAAAAAGAAAATTTGTAAATAGAAGAGAAATTAAATAGAAAAAAAAAATTAAAATAAAAAAAAAACAAAAACAGAATTCTAAAAGAACGTTTAAAAAAGGAAAAATTAAAAAATTTATAGAATAAAAATATCTAAAGAATCGCTAAATTCTATGCTTATTTCTTTTAAATTTTTTATTTATTTAATTTTACCTTTGCTCAATGTACACTGGCAGTGCTTTTTTTTCTATTCTCAACTGGTGAATAATACTATCCAAAAATAAAAATCACATTGTCACTAAATATTTCACGAAGGAAAAAATCAAAAAGAAATCTAATTTGTCTCCATGATAATTTGTGTGAAATTTTGTTTTTTCATTAAAAAAAAAAATAAAGCAAAAAGGAAAAAAAAAATTCCCCAGAAAAGGGGGAAATTTAAATTTGGTCACGTTTCAGGCTTTCGGCCAATGCAAAAGCGAATAAACTCGTACTATATCACGTTTCGTGTTGTTTTCGTAAAAGCCGGCTTATTTCTACTATCACCGTCACAAAATAACACACCCACTATGAGAGTCACCGCGACACTGAATAGCGTGCGCAATTCTCTAACTCTAAAAGCTCCTCGTAGTCGAGCATTTCCCGAATCGAACCGAACTACACCGAAAGGGAAAGGATTATTTTCAAATAAAAAAAGCTTTATATCTTCATTCACTTTTTTGTGTGTGTGTGTGTGTGTGTGTGCGCAGTTTTCTATAGTCTACTCTCAATCAAAGATAATTAACGTTACTTTTATTGTTTCAATTTTATTATTAAAATTATTGTAAATTATTATAAATTATTTTTGCTAATCAATTTTATAATTACAATTAATTATTAAATTAACTATCTAAAAATAGCTTAAATTAAATAATAAATATATAATTATAATTTATAACTTTAATATAATTTATTTTAAATTACAAAAAATATATATTTAACAAAATAAAATAAATAAGAAGATTAATTAATTAATAAATTAATATAAATCAGTTATTAAAAGAAAACTTTAATTAAAAAATTCGTTTACAATAAGAATTTTTATTTAAACGAATTTATATTTTTATTTTGAATTTTATTTAACAATTTTAGTTAAACGAAACTTTTTTTAAAAAAATGTTAAGCAGGATTGCAACAAAAATTTAATTTTGTTTTTCCCTGATTTCCAGAGAGAATTTTGACAATTTCCTTGACCCTGAAGAATATTCTGATTATAATTTTTTCTTAGAAAATAAAATTTTCAAAAATATTAAACTTTAAATCTTTTTAAAATTCAATAACTTATAAGAATATTATTATAAAACACGAAGATATCAATTACTCGGAGTCTTCGACTCGAAGTGATTGACTTCTTCATGTTTTTATAATATTAATAATTAAATATTAAAGATACTCCAGTGATAAAATTATTATTTTATATAAAAATGTTGTTACTCTAACTTCTTCGAAATTATTTTCATGATTTAAATTCAATTAATATTTTCTAGAATTTTTAACTACAATTCTTCTTTAAATTAATTTTTATTAGTTAATAGAACAAAAAATTTATAATTCCAAATATTTAAATTTTAAACCTTTTAAAAAATCAATTATTTCTAAAAATTCATACTTTAATGCTTTTAATATTAAATTATAATCAAAAAATTTTAACTGAAATTCATTTTGAAATAAATTTTTATTAGAAAATTTTACAAGAAATTAATTATTTAAATACAAAAGGAAATAATTTTATTATTGAATTTTATTATTAAATAGTTGTTTGTTTCCTAAAATTGAATTTTTATGAAGAATTTTATTAATAACTTTTCAAAATATTTAATTTCTTTTAAGAAATTTAATAAAAATGTTACAGAAATTTATTGAATTAAAGAATTTTATCACAATTTTTGAAAATAATTGAAAACTTTTGAAGAATTTTATTAAAATTTTTAAAAATAATCGAATTCCTGAGAAGAATTTAATTAATAATTAATGAAAATAATTGAATTCATGAGAAGAATTTGATTAAATTTTGCTTAAACAATTGAAATTTTGCCAAGAATTTTTCAAAAATTTTGAAAATAATTTAATTTCTACAAAGTATTTTATTACTTTTCAAAAGAATTGAATTCTCATGATGAATTTTGTTATTTATCAAAATAATTGAATTTTGGAAAAGAATTTTATTAAAATTCCTTAAAATAATTGATTTTCTGCGACGAATTAAAAGTTTTTTTTATGAAAATATTTGAATTATTGCATCGAATTTTTATTATTTTATTGAATAATTGAATGTTTCTTAAAATTGAATTCTTTTGTCAAGTTTTAATAAAATTTTTAAGAATAATTGCATTTTTCGAGGAATTTATTTAAAATTGTATTAAAAACATTTTAAATTCTGCGATGAAAATAATTGAATTGTATCAAAAATTATTTTCAATAATTACATTTTTAAATAAATTTTATGAAAATAGTAAATATAAAGATAATTGAATTAGGGGAGAGTGGGGCAAAATGGGGTACCTTTTTGAAATTGGCTGTTTACAGAGAACCAAACGAATAAATCGATTCAGCTAAACTTCAGAATTCTTCTTTGTACACTTGGCTTTGAGGAAATTATGACAATAGCGGAGAAAAAAATTTTTGAAAGAACTTATATCGTATTTTCTAAGAAAGTGCTAAAATCCCATTTTGCCTAACCCGTGGGGCAAAATGGGGTGGCATCAAATAACTGTACAAAACATTGAATATTTTTTCAAAATTCATTAAATTCTTGTTGTATGAGATTATAAATATGAACAAAAAGTAGGATATTTTATTACTATGAAAAAACAAGTAATATTTATTAGAATTTAACAAAAAAACATGGATTTTTGCAAAATATCGATATATCGATAATGAAACATCGATAGTATAAATGCCTCGAAGCAAAAATATCGATTCTTTTGCAGGAAACCTTTAAATATGCATAATATAATGTTTTTAAATAGTTTTAATGGAACGGCGTAGCTTCCGCTCTCTAAATCTGAATATGTGAAATTTCACTTATTGTACGTTATAAGTCGTCCTCTCGATCAATAAGTGCATATACACTTATAAATAAGTGAATTTTTCACTTATTCTGAGTGAAATTTCACTTATTATAAGTGTATATGCACTTATTGATCGAGAAGACGACTTATAACGTACAAATATGTGAATTTTCACATATTCAGATTTAGAGAGCGGCATGCCCCACACTTAGGTACCCCATTCTGCCCCACACTGCATATTAAAACAAAATGCAATGTTTACAAGTTATTGTAAACAATGAAACAATCTATTCTACTGGAAATTACTCTAGAATAAGTACTGAAAAAGATCCCACACTTGCCAAATTAAATGCATTAACCCAAAAAGTTTGGTAAGCACTTTAATTTTGAAAAAAATTCATATTTTTTTTGCTTAAAACTTAAAAGTTGTATAACTTTCAAAAAAAAATTTTCTTTCGGGTGTCTTCATAATTAATAACAGTTTCTTATCAACATGAATGATATATGTCGAGGTTAAAAAAATTAAAAGTACCTATCATGGAAAAACAGAGGTACCCCATTTGACCCGCCTACCCCATTTTGCCCCACTCTCCCCTATTGGCGAGATATTCGTTACAATTTTTAAAAATAATTCAATTTCTTCGAAGAATTTTATTACTTTTGAAAATAATTGAATTCTCATGATGAATTTTGTTATTTTTCAAAATAATTGAATTTTGCAAAGAATTTTAATAAAATTCCTAAAAATAATTTAATTTATGTAAAGTTATTTTTTATATTTTTATTTTCATAACTAAAATTTGTGCGGATTTTTATAATTCACACAAATTAAATAGAAATTTCGCCTCAGATAAAATAAAATAGAAAAATTCTCCTAAATTAAATTTATAATGTACTATAAAAATATTTTAAATATAAATAATAAAAATTTAATCAATACATTTTTCATGTAAATTATAAAATTTCCTTAATAGAAATTTCGTCCAAAAATCTAATAAAAAAATTTCTCCAAAATTAAATTTATAAAAAATGTTTTCCCACTTAAAAAAAAATAAAAGTTCACTTTTAAAATTTAATTAACTTAAATTTTTTTTTCTGCGATGAATACATTCTTTAAATTTTTCCGCCTCTAAAATTATATAATCTTCAGACAAATTAGCTCCCCTTTTAATCGCTAATTTCACGTCTAAATTAAAGGTTGTATTTCAAAATAATGAAATTATAGTAATTTCTCTCTCTCTATCTTACTAAGAAACAAGACAAAGAATAAAGAAAGCAAATAATATTCATGATTAATTGGAAAATTCAAAACGTAACCTTTATCACAGTGTATAGAAAGTGTATAAGGTAAATAGTTTATTTTCATTTTTTTATATCTTTTAATTATAATATTGTTGACACAATTTCCTTCAGTCGCCTCAAGGGCACTGATTGAAGAACATTTAACAGACTTTAATCTCGTGTTTCAATATTTGTAAAATAATCTCATAAAACTTTGCAAAAATTTTTCTCAAAACTTTTATCCATCTAAAAATTAGGTTATGTTTGATTAAAATTACCAAAATTATATTTTTGCAAATTGGCATAAAAATTTATTATTAATAAATCAGGTGTAAAAAATTAAAAATTTACGTAAAGATAAATTATTTATTATTATTTTTTTATTATTAATAATTAATAACTAATAATTAATAAAAAAAATTATTAGATTTTAGATTTATTTCTCCACGTAAATCTTCTTGAATTTAGGTACTTATTTATTTCTGTAAACTGATAGATAATTAATGTTATTGTTATAATTATTATTAATTATTATTATCAAAATTATTTATTTATTTAATTTACTTATTAATTTATTTACTTATTATTTACTTCTATAAACGGGTAGATAATTATTGCAATTATTATTAATTATTATTATAATTATTATTAATTATTATTATAATTATTATTAATTATTATTATAATTATTATTAATTATTATTATAATTATTATTAATTATTATTATCATAATTAACATTATTTATTTATATGTTTACTTGTTTATTTATATATTTATAATTTTTACTTGCTTATTTATTTATTTATTCATTAATTTACTTATTCATTTATTCATTCATTTATCTATTCATTTAATTGTTTATTTATTTAGGCACTCATTTATTTATTTACTGATTTATTTCTATAAATAAATAGACAATTATTTTTATTGATATTATCATAATTACAATCATTATCATTTAATGTTGATATTTATATATGAAAATAAAAGAGAATTTTTAAAAAAAAGGTATAATTATAATAAAAGTTTCCGCGCTCAGAAAAAATGTGTAAAATATTTTACAGTGGAAAATAAAATATAACTAATTTACGGAAATAAAGATAAAAACGGGTATTTTTCAGAACAAGCTTAATACTGTCACTGTAGACACGTTGGTATGTTCAACCCTTTTGCTTCAAGGGGAAAACGCAGTTATTCTGTTTGCACTTTCAACGGTAGTCATATAATTAACAATTAGCTCCCCCGTCGCGCTCCATAGTCGTGACTCGTAAATTGTAATTTTTTTTTCTTTTCTTTTCCTTCTCTTTTTTATTTTGCCACATATGTATGTATATATATGTATACGTGCAACCAGTTGTCATGGTCCCTTATACAATATAATTCCATAACTATATTCTCTCTATGTACATCTGAGGAATGTCGTGGTTATAATTCTCATCTTCAAATACCTCATGATTATCATCTTTCTCCCAAGCATATGACAAAAAAAACTAAAGTGCCGACAATTTCTCAATATATGCCACGACAAAACGAAATTGTATACTTTCATTTTTACTGTTTAAGCAATTAATTTTTTTTTTTTTGCGATTATGAAAAGAAATTTTATGAGTCAGGAGTTTTATTAATTGTTTAATTGTTTATGTTAATATTTTTTTTATTTATTTACTCACTCATTCCATTTATTAGAGAAAAATTTTTTATTATAACAACAAGATTAAAATTTCTGGTCTTAAATTTTAAATTAGAAATGGCTAATTTTTATGGCAATAACCCAGGTGCGAATTTTGGTCGGCCGCCAGAGTTGGAAGGTCGGGCGCAGGTCGGCCCATCTATGGCTGCCAATAGGTCGGCAGCCAAAGTCGGGCCGACTTTGGTTACTGTTTCCACCCAAGTTTGGGCCGACTATGGGTGCCAAAGTTTATAGAACCTAATTTTAGTTGGTCGGGCCGACTCTGGCCTCAGTCGGGCCGATGGTCGGTAAAACTATGGCAGCCAGAGTTTAAAAAGGTTAATTTCTGTTGGTCGGGCCGACTTTGGCCTGAGTCGGGCCGATGGTGGGTTAAACTATGGCAGCCAGAGTTTAAAAAACCTAATTTCAATTGGTCGGGCCGACTCTGGCCTGAGTCGGGCCGACGGTCGGTGAAACTATGGCAGCCAGAGTTTAGAGAACCTAATTTTAGTTGGTCGGGCCGACTTTGGCCTGAGTCGGGCCGATGGTCGGTAAAACTATGGCAGCCAGAGTTTAAAAAGGTTAATTTCTGTTGGTCGGGCCGACTTTGGCCTGAGTCGGGCCGACGGTCGGTAAAACTATGGCAGCCAGAGTGCAAAAAACCTAATTTCACTTGGTCGGGCCGACTTTGGCCAGAGTCGGGCCGATGGTCAGTTTGAAGTTGCAGCTTATAAAATCATTTTTGTTCTTAGGCTTTCATGTAAGCGTAGCGTAATGGTTAGCGTGTTAGACTTCGGTGCGTTAGGTTGCGAGTTCGATTCCTGCGAGCGTTAGAAATTTTAATTTGTATTTATGTGTAAGATTGCGTTTAGTGTTAAGATGTATACAATAAACAAATAAATAATGAATAATAATAATTAATAATAATAATAAATAATTAATAATTTTTTGCAATCGGTCGGCCGACTTTTGGCTGCCAAGGTCGGCACGACCAAGGTTGCCAAAGTGAATCCGACCTTCTTTCTCATGGTCGGCAAAGCTTTGGCACCCCTGGTCGGCCCGACTTTGGCAACCATAGTCGGCACGACCATGTCAGCCACTGGACGGCGGGTGTTACAATTCGCTAGTTCGGCCGACCTTTGGCTGCCAAGGTCGGCACGACCATGGTTGCCAAAGTCAAGCCGACATTCTTTCACATGGTTGGCAAAACTTTGGCACCCCTGGTCGGTCCGACTTTGGCAGCCATAGTCGGCCCGACCATGTCAGCCACTGGACGGCGGGTGTTACAATTCGCTAGTTCGGCCGACCTTTGGTTGCCAAGGTCGGCACGACTATCCACTTGGTCGGCGCGACCATGGCCCGACCAACTTTTCGCACCTGGGAATATATTGGGTAATAATCATAATAACAAAGTTATGACAACAATAACAATGTGTCTACTATGTTCAACAAAATTCCCGGCTTTGCCCTAATTTTTCCCGATTTTTTTCTCATAAAATTTAAATTTATTTCATTTCGAACATATAAATAAATCTACAAATGACTTTAAAAATTTTTATTAGAGTTTTTATGAATAATTAAATTCTTTTGACGAGTTTCTTTAAATTTTTTGAAAATGTTTTTTTTAATAATTTTAATTAAAAATTTGGAAAATAATTGAATTAAACAAAGAATTATTTCAATTTTTTAAAATAATCTATTCATAATTAATGTCTGTTCATAATTATAATTGAAAATTTGATTATGTCAATTTAATTAAAATTTATTGATACTAATTGAATTTCTGCAAAGAATTTTACACTATTTATAAAAGTTATTCGTTCAAAAGTGTAGTAAACATAATGCAATAAATATAAAAATGACATTTTCCCATAGTTAAATAAAAAGAAAATTTTCTTTTGTCAAACAATTTTCATTCTGCTAAAAGAGATTTTCGTCACTGTTTTCCTTTCGAGTCTCCATCATCCAAATTTTAATTCAACTTTCAGCGAAAGAATAAATTGATAAAGTGTCTTCTCTTCTCTTTTCACTTCTCGTCTTGTTATTTTCTTTTCTTTTTTCTACATTTCACGGGGAAATTGTTCTCGCTCATTTTGCCCTTCCCACACGCACCTAATTTCACTTTCATTTTCGCGCCATCATACTATGTATACTATGAAAAGGAAATTTGGATTATAAAGTTACTTTTTAGACACGAGGTTGTCATCCCTCTTCAGAAAATGAACTTGAACAAAAGAAATAAAGGAGAACGGATAGAGAAATAAGAGAAGTGAAGTCGTTGTGTCCTCTAAAACTGTTTCTCCAGACTCTCTCTCTCTCTCTCTCTCTCTCTCTCTCTCTCTCTCTCTCTCTCTCTCTCTCTTCACGATAAAGACCCAAGGGATTCTGAATTTTCAACTCACCTCTCAACAACGAAACTTTTGTATTTGGATATATGTCACATGTCCTAAAACTGTGAGGAAATGTTTCCCTTCGAAACACCCTTGAGAATAATTTAGACTTTTAGAGAGGGTAGATCAGTTCTAAAGTTTTCCCTTGTTATCTCATATATTATTATTTCTAACCAAGATAAAAGATAAGAAAACTTTGATTTAAACTCTTTTTCGAAAAGAAAATTCGAAATATTATATTCCAAAAAAAAATGTTACTTCAAATAGGAAAAAGTGTGAGGCAAAATGGGTACATACTAAAAAAAGTAATTTACTATTTCCAAAATTGATTCAATTCAATTCATTTTGAGAATAAATTCTTTCTTCTTCAGTTCCATAAAAGTGACAAATAAAATTAAGTTTGTCAATGATTACATCATTTTTTTCATAAGACCACTTTTGTTGATAAAATAAAAAATAACATCTTCAGGGCATTTTTACATTTGTTTAAACAATAGAGAGATTTTTTGTTGAGCATAAAATTCATTTGGCATAAGTATCATTTGACAATTGCCAAAAATTCATTTAACATAAATTTCATTTGACATAAAACTCATTTAGCATTGTTCCCATTGAATAATCATTTGATATTTTCATTTAACATATAAATTTCATTTTGACTGAATAATAGTTATTTATTGACATAAAATTTCATTTGGCATAAATTTCATTTGACATAACATTAATTTGATATAAATGTTATTTGACACAAACATTTATTTGAAATAAAAATTATTTGACATAAAAGTCATTTATCAGAATTCTTAACTAATACATAAAAATAATTTGAGATAAATTTCATTTGACATAAAATTCATTTAACATAAATTTTATTTTAAATAAAAATTTATGCGCCAAATGAATTTTATGTCAAGTGATTTTTATGTAAAATGAAGTTTATGTTAAACGTGGTTTATGTCAAATGATTTTTATCTCAAGTGAATTTTATGTCCATTGAAAAATATGTCAAACATGAAATTTATGTAAAGAGATTTTGATCATAAATGAGTTCTTTGTTAAATGTGATTTATGTTAAATGATTTTCATGTCAAATGAAGTTTATGTTAAATGCATTTCATGTCAAGTGAAATTAATGTTAAATGAAAGTTATGTTAAATGTTTTAAATTTTTATATCAAATAGTAAACAATGTTTTTAAAAAATATGTTTCAAAAATTGTAAAAATCAAATTTTTGTAGATAAAAAAATATATTTTCTGCAAAATTGCGAATGGATTTTAAAATCTATCAATTTTTAAGAAAAATAAGAATAAAACTTTCTAATTTGAATTAGTAAAAATGTTTACTAATTTGAATTAGTGACTGACTTTTTGCTTTTGAATGAGTAAATTTTACTAATAAATAATCATTGCTACTAATATTTTAGTAAAATTTAAAAATTCAAAAGCAAAAAGTCAGTCACTAATTCAATTTAGTAAACTTATTTACTAATTCAAATTTAGAGAGAAAAATGTTCAGAATATTTTTTGACCGAATTGCCCCATTTTCCGCACAACATACATTTAATACATTTTTAAAAGTTTTCCTTTCCATTTTCGATTTTTCAGACAAGTAGAATTTTCTGCAGAAAAGAAAACACAACGAGAAACAGTTATTAGTCAAAATGGTAAGATCAGCAAGAAAACATGACAAAGCATCGGTAAACAAGTCAAATAAGCTACTGGATAATATATGGGCTCAACTTAAAGACGGAGCAGAGAGCATTTACAAAGGAGAATCTATGTCAAGTCAAAAATACATGATTTTGTATTCATGCATCTACAATTATTGTACAAATGTACAAATGAAAATACCAACAAAACCGATAAATAGTAAAAAAGGAACAGTCATTGGTGCACAAGTTTTGGGTTTTGAACTTTATACTCGTATAAGTCATTTCATTGAAAATTATCTCAATGAATTGTGCAAGGTTCTAATCAATTTTTTTTTCTTTTTTTCCCCTCATTTTTTTCGGCGAAAAATTCAATAATTACTGTTTTTTTTTCTTTTTTGTTTTTGGTGAAAAAAAGAGTGCAGACAATTTAGTGGACGAGGACATATTGGTTTTTTACACAAAACAATGGGAGGATTATCGTTTTAGTTCAAAAGTATTAAACGGAGTGTGTGCGTATTTAAATCGACATTGGGTTAGACGTGAAACCGAGGAGGGAACCAGTGGACAGATTTTTCAAATTTATCAACTTACATTGTATTTATGGAAGAAACATGTTTTTAAACAACTTGAAAAAAAGGTACGCTTTTATAAAAATAGAAAAATTCTCCTACAGGGTTGCAACAAAAAAATAATTTTTTTTTTCCTGTTCATGATTTCCAGACAAAATTTAGACTTTTTCCCTGACCCTAAAGAATGTTTTAATTGAATTATTTTTTTAAAAATTTAATAAAATTCGTTGCAAGAATTCAATTATTTTCATAAATAATAAAATTCTTCATAGGACTTCAATTATTTTTAATACAATTTTAATTAAACTATTAGAAATAATTGAATTATTTTCAAAAATTTTTTGCAACAATTAAATTACATTTCACAAATAATAAAATTCTTCGCTGAAATTCAAATATTTTCAAAATCTACTATTTATATAAAAGTCCTCAAAAGAATTCAATTATTTTTAAAAGATATAATAAAATACGTTACAGGAATTCAATTATTTTTATAAATAATAAAATTCTTTACAGGATTTAAATTATTAAAAAAAATTAATTAAATTCGTTGCACGAATTCAATTATTTTCATAAATAATAAAATTCTTCATAGAACTTCAATTATTTTTAATTTAATTTTAAGTAAATTTCTCGAAAAATGTAATTATTTTTAGAAATTTTTTGCAACAATTAAATCACATTTCACAAATAATGAAATTCTACGCTTCATTTAAAATATTTTTAAAACCTACTATATTAATAAAAGTCCTCAAAAGAATTCAATTATTTTCAAATACTTTAATAAAATTGTTCGAAAGAAAACAATTATTTTAAATACAATTATTTTAATTAAATTTTTGTGAAATAATTCAATTATTCTTTTAGATTTTAATAAAATTCTTTTCAAGAATTCAATTATTTTTACATAAATAATTCTTCGAACAAATTCAATTATGTCGATAAATAACAAAATTATTCCCGAAAATTCAATTATTTTAAGGCATTTTTATAAAATTCTTTACAAAATTCAATTATTTTCTCAAAAATAACCAAATTTTTTACAGAAATTCAATTCTATTTAAACATTTTAATAAAATTTTTCTGAATAATTCAATTATTTTTATAATTAATAAAATTCTTCACAGGATTTCAATTATTTTTAATACAATTTTAAATAAATTCCTCGAAAAATGTAATTATTTTTTTTATTAAAATTCTTCGAAAGAAATCAATTATTTTAAATTGAATTTTAATAAAATTTTTTTTAAATAATCCAATTATTCTTTTAGATTTTAATAAAATTCTTCCCAAGAATTCAATTATTTACATAAATAATTTTTATGAGAAAATTCTACTAGAATTCAATTATTTAAATACAAAAATAAATAATTTATTAAATAAATGAATTTTATCAACATAATAAAATTTTTTCGACGAATTTTAATAAAATTTTCAAGAATAATTAGCACATTTTTCGAGGAATTCGATTAAAATTGTATAAAAAATAATTGAAATTCTATGAGAAGTTTTATTATTTATGAAAATAATTGAATCTCCGTAAAAAAATTTTATTATTTATAAAAATAATTGAATTATTGCGAAGAAATGTACAAAAAAATTTTAAATAGTTCAATTCCTGTGAAATTTTTATAAAAATCTCAGTTTTCCTGAAAGATGTTCCTAAAGTTCTTAACGTTCAAAGGAACGAAATATTTTTTCATTATAAATATATTATTTTGAAAAATTACTGATTACAATAAAAATCCAGAGTATAAATTAAATATTATTAGAACAAAATTTTAATTCGAAGAAGAAAAAAATAATTTTCATTTGTTTGAACGTTCAAAACTTTAGGAGCATCTTGAAAGTTTTAAATTGAACAAAAATCGAGATCAATTTAATAATTAGATCTATATTTTTGCCATCAATTCGTTGCATTTTGATACTTTCACAATTAATTAGGGATAAGATTTAAAAAAATAAAATAAAAAAAAAATTGTTGAAAAACAAAATTGTCACTGCAAAAAATTTTCAGGTAACAGCAGCTGTGCTGCAATTAATCGAACGCGAACGTCATGGAGAATTGATAAACACTAGTTTAGTGAGTGGTGTGATTAATTGTTACATTGAATTAGGTTTAAATTCAAAATCACCGAACAGTTCAATTTATCAAAATTCATTTGAAAATCAATTCATCAATGAAACGGAATATTTTTATTTACAAGAGAGCATCAATTTATTATCAACAAATACAATAACTGACTATATGAAAAAAATTGAGGATCGTTTACAAGAGGAGGCGAAACGCGTACAAATTTATCTCAATCCATTGACTCACGAACGTCTGCAAAGAGCTTGTGAAAAAATTCTCATTGGAAAACATTTAATTGTATTTCATGCGGAATTTGAAAATCTCCTCGATACTTGGCGAATAAATGACTTGACAAGAATGTATCAATTGGTTTCGAAAATAACCGACGGCTTGGTGGAACTGAAAAGAATTTTCGAAAAATTCGTCACTGAAGATGGTCTTTCTGCTTTGGATAAATGTGCCGATGCTGCAGCTAGCGTAAGATATTGGAAGTAGTAAAAAAATAAATATTTGGGACTTTATTTTTTGTACTCTAAAAATTTCAATTAGTAAAAATATTTACTAATTCGAATTATTGCTAATTCGACATTTTGCTTTTAAATTCGTAAATTTCACTAAAAAATTAGTAGAAATTACTATTCATTAGTAAAACTATTTGCTATTTACTAATTCAAAAGCAAAAAATCAGTTACTAATTAAAATTAGTAAACATTCTTACTAGTTCAAGTTTAGAGAGTATTATGAATGTGAATTATGTTTTTTGTTAAAAATCCGAATTAGAATAAGAAATAAAATTAAAAAATCTGATAAGAATCATTCAAATGCATGTTTATAATGAATTTTTCAGGATCCGCAATTGTTCACGAAGAAAGTATTGGAAATTTATGAAAAGCATAATTCTCTAATTACCGAATCGTTTAGTAATGATAACGGATTTCAATCAATGTTGGATAGAGCTTGCACTCGTTTTATCAACAACAATGCCATCACTAAATCATCAAAAACATCCAGCAAGTCCTCGGAATTATTAGCTAAATACTGTGATTTACTTTTGAAAAAGAGTAGCAAAAATCCGGAGGAAAATGAATTAGAAGATGCTCTCAATCAAGGGGTAAGAATATCAAAAATCTATTTTAAAAAAAAAATCGATTCTCTGTAAGTATTTATTATTTAACAAAAAAAACAGGCTTCGCACTCATCTACTAAAACCTATACTATTTACTACTTTTTTTACGTTAAAATACTATTTCGGTTCTTTTTTAGATTTTAGATACAAAAAACTATACTATTTCTGTTTTTTTCGAATTTCCACAATTTTAAATTCGCTAATACTAGAAATTAAAAAACTATTCTCAAAAATTATAATCCAATTCTTTAAAACGATTCAATAATTTTCAAAAAATATTCAAAATTCAATTCTTTTCATTACCTAGTATTTTCATAAAATTTCGCAAAAGAATTCAATTATTTAAAAAAAAAAAAATTAATAAAATTCATCAAAAATTCAATTAATTTAGATTTAGAATAACATTTTCACAAAAATTTCAAAAAAAATCAATTATTTAAGAAAATTTTTATACAATTCTTCACAATAATTTAATTACTTTCACTAATAATAACATTTTTCATGGAAATTCAATTTTAAAAAAAAAATTTGATAAAATTCTAATTAAAAATTCAATTATTTTCATAAATAATAAAACTCCTCGAAGAATTTCAATTATCTTTAATATTATTTTTAATTAATTAAGAAATTCAATTCTTTTCATAAATAATAAAATTCTTCTCAGGAATTCAATTACTTTTGAAAAGATTAATAAAGTTTTTAGCAACTATTCAATTATTTTTATTAATAATAAAATTCATCGCAGGATTTCAATTATTTTTAATACAATTTTACAGGAATTACTCAAAAAATGCAATTATTCTAAAAATTTAATTTCAATTCCTCGAAAAAATCAATTATTAAAATTTTTTTTAATTCATTGGAAGAATTAAATTATTAAGAAAATATTAGAATTTAACACAGGAATTCAATTATTTTCAAATATTTTAATAAAATTGTTCGAAAGTAATCAATTATTTTAAATATAATTTTAATTAACATTTTTGAAATAATTTAATTATTCTTTTAGATTTTAATAAAATTCTTTCCAAAAATTTAATTATTTACGTAAATAATTATTCGAAAGAATTGAATTATGTCAATAAATAAAAAAAATTATTCCCAAAAATTCAATTATTTTGAGGCATTTTTATAAAATTCTTTGCAAAATTCAATTATCTTCAAAAATAACAAAAATTTTTCGCAGAAATTGAATTTTTTTTAAACATTGTAATAAAATTCCTTACAATAATTAAATAATTTTCATAAATAATACAATTCTTCTCAGGAATTCAATTATTTTTGAAAATTTTAATAAAATGTTTAGCAACTATTCAAATATTTTTATTAATAATAGAATTCATCACAGGATTTCAATTATTTTTAAAACAATTTTACAGAAATTGCTCAAAAAATGCAATTATTCTAAAAATTTAATTTCAATTCCTCAAAAAAATGAATTATTTTAAATACAATTTTAATAAAATTCTTCTCAAGAATTCAATTATTTAAATAAATATTTCTTCGAAAGAATTCAATTATGTCGATAAATAAAAAAAATTATTCCCGAAAATTCAATTATTTTAAGGCATTTTTTAAAATTCTTTGCAAAATTCAATTATTTTTAAAAAGAACAAAATTTTTCACAGAAATTTAATACTTTTTGAAAATTTTAATAACATTTTTTGCAATAATTCAATTATTTTCATAAATAATAAAATTCTTCTCAGGAATTTAATTATTTATAATACAACTTTACAGGAATTGCTCAAAAAATGTAATTTTTCTAATAATTTAATTTCAATTTTTCGAAAAAATCAATTATTTAAAAAAAATATGTTTTTATAATTTTTTGTAAGAATTCAATTATTTAAAAAAATATTTGAATTTTTCACAGGAATTCAATTATTTTAAAATATTTTAATAAAATTGTTCGAATGAAATGAATTATTTCAAATACTATATTATATTAAATTTTTTTGAAATAATTCAATTATTCTTTTATAGATTTTAATAAAATTGTTCCCAAGAATTCAATTATTTACTTAAATAATTTTTGGGAAGAATTCAATTGTGTCGATTAATAAAAAAATTATTCCCGAAAATTCAATTGTTTTGAGGCATTTTAATAAAATTCTTTGCAAATTTCAATTATTTTCATAAATAACAATATTCATCACAAGAATTCAATTATTTTTAAAAGTAGGTAATAAATTTCTTCTTAGAAATTTAATTATTTTAAAAAATTCTAATAAAATCATTCGCAAGAATTCAATTATTTTCATAAAAATAATTTTTTTACAAAAAAAATGTAATAAAATACCACACAGACATTCAATCAATATCAGAAATTTTAATAGAATTTTTAAAATCTTTTTAAAATTAAATGATTTTTAATATCTACTATTTTCATAAAATTTCCAAACAGAATTTAATTATTTAAAAAAATTTTTGTAAAAATTTTTTAAGAATTCAATTCTTTCATAAATAATAAAATTTGTTGCAGGAATTCAATTTATTAGCAGGATGCGAAAGAAGTAAATATTTTTTATGAAAATTAGGAAAAGTCAGGAAAATAAAATATAGAATGTAATTTTTGTCAATTTTGTGAAGTGTCTAAAACGAGTTTTTTTTGTCGTCAAGTTTAATTTTTCGATAGCTACTTTTTTACTACTTTTTTAGTTTGAAAGCTACTTTTTCCTACTTTTTTAAAATTAAAAAACATTTTAAATTAAATTTTTTTAAATTATCGTGTGCGAAGTCTGAAAAAGAATTTCCAAAAATTGATTCTTTTTATAGAAAGAATCAAGTTTTGCACAGAGAAAAGCGAGTGTTGTTTTTGATGCGGGTAAATTTTGGTAGGGTAATTTTAGTGAGGATAAATTTTCTATAATAGAAAATTTACCTTATTTTCAGTGTTAAAATAACACTTCCGAGCTAAAGTTTGATGCAGACACTTTTAACACCGAATTCAGTGTTAAAATAACACTCACTTTTTTCTGTGTGTAGAAATTCTTTTCTACAGAAATAATATATTTTAAATAAAATAATTATTTTCCAAATTATTCGTTCTGTGTACAGATGATAATCTTCAAGTACTTGGAAGATAAGGACGTATTTGAAAAGTACTATTGCAAATTTTTGGCAAAACGTCTAATAAATCAAATGTCAGCGAGCGATGACGCTGAGGCTTCGATGATTTCAAAGTTCAAACAAATATGTGGATTTGAATACACATCAAAACTACAACGAATGTTTCACGATATGGGTATATCGAGAGATTTAAATGAGAAATTCCGAAAACACTCGTCCTCCTATGTTAAATCTTTAGATATGGACTTTAATATTCAAGTTCTCTCATCGGGCTCGTGGCCATTGAAAAATTCCTACACTTTTGCTCTACCAAATCAAGTACATTTTTTTTCTAGCATAATTTTTATTTCTCAAAACATAAATTATTTTTCAGTACATGATCCACTATTATTCTTAGAAATAAAATTTGAAAAAGAAATAAACGTTCAGAACTTTAGGGACATGGAATTTAAAGTCTCTTTCTCTCTTCCATTTTTCAGTTGGAGAAATGTTTACAAAAGTTCACATGTTTTTATAATTCACAATTTTGCGGGAGAAAACTGACTTGGATGTATAGTTTGTGCAAAGGTGAATTGCATACAAATTGCTTTAAGAACAAGTACATTATGCAAGTTTCAACAATGCAAATGACAATTTTTCTCTTGTACAATTCATCATTGTCCTATACGATGCAACAATTGCAAGAAGAGACACAAATTGAGTTCAATTTATTAATTCAGGTACATGACTTTTGCTTTACATGTTTTTTCTAAACCAAAAATGATTTATTTAAACCAAAACTGTTTTATTTACACCAAAAATAATTTATTTGATCTACATATAGGTGGTGCAGATTCTATTAAAATCGAAAGCATTCACTACCACGGATGAGAAGAAATTAACAGCTTCTTCTGTTATTGAACTTTTCAAAGATTATAACAAGTAAGTTTTGATATTTTTATTTTTATAATATAATTTTAATTTGACTTTCAATTTTGATATTCCTTCTTTTATTTCTAACTCAAAAAGTAAAGTCTCGCTCTAAATTTTATATTTACATAAATTAATATTTATTTATTATGTAGAATAAAATCACAGTCTTCTTGAAAGAATCAAATTTTTATGATCCAAAAGTTTTAAAATTTCAAAAGCCAGGGTTGCCACGCTTTTGCTCATTTAAAATTCCCTGACTTTTCCAGGTTTTCCAGGTTAAAAAACAGAATTTTTCCAGGTTTTTAAAACTACATTTGTTGACAACAAAAATTTAATTTTGTTTTTCCCTGACTTTCCCTTGAACTCCAGACAAAATTCTTACTTCTTCTTGACTTAAAAAATATTCACATTCAGTTTTTGAAAATTATTACTCAGAAAAATGTTCTATTGTTTCCTTTTTAAATAAATATTTAATCATTATTATTTTTCCATAAGAATTAAGATTTTCAAAAATTTCAAATTCAAACCATTTTGTAATTAAACAATTTTAAAAAATTTTTATAAGAATTATTGGGAAATTCTTCATTAAAATATTTTAGAAAATAAAAACTTGAAATAATTTCAAAAAAGTTCGATTAAACTTTTTAAAAAAAATTAAATCTACACAATTTTCAGTTAAAATTATGAAAAATTCAAACTTTCAAAGATTAAAATTTGAAACCTTTTTTCATTTATCAAAAATTCAATTATTTTCATAAATAATAAAATTTCCACAGGAATTAAATTAATGTAGAATAATATTTTCAAACAAATCTCGAAACAATCAATTATTTAATAAGATTTTTATACAATTCTTCACAATAATTCAATTAATTTCACTAATAATAACAATTTTCATAGAAATTCAATTTTTAAAAAAAATTTTGATGAAATTCTAAGTAAAAATTCAATTATTTTCATAAATAATAAAAGTCATTGAAAAATTTCTATTATGTTTATTATTATTTTAAATTAATTAAAAAATTCAATTCTTTTTTTAACATTTTTATGAAATTTTTTGCAATAATTCAATTATTTGCATAAATAATAAAATTCTTCTCCGGAATTCAATTATTTTTGAAAATTTTATTAAAATTTTTAGCAACTATTCAATTATTTTTATAAATAATAAAATTCATCGCAAGATTTCAATTTTTTTTAATACAATTTTACAGGAATTGCTCAAAAAATGAAATTATTCAAAAAATTTAATTTCAATTCCTTGAAAAAATCAATTATTTAAAAATGTTGTTTTAATTCATTGGAAGAATTAAATTATTTATAAAGATTTAAATTTTGACAAGAATTTTATTAAATTTTTTTGAAAATAATTGAGCTTCTGCGAAAATTATTTTATTTATGAAAATAATTGAACTCTTGACAAGAATTTCATTACAACTTTTGAAAATAATTGAATTCTTGGAATAATTTTTTTAAAATTTTTGAGAAGAATTGATTTATTTTGAAGAATTTTATTACGAACTTTTAAAAAAAATTAAAATATTTCAACAAGTTTAATGAAAATTGTGATGACAATAATTTAAATCGTATAAAGAATATTATCAATGTTTTTGAAAAATAATTAAACTCTCTCGAAGAATTTTATTAAAATTTTATTTAAATATTTGAATCTTGTTGAGAAAGTTTATTAAAATTTTATTGAAAATAATTGAATTCTTGAAAAGAATTTTATCAACAAATTTTTAAATAATTCAAAATTCTTTTGAAGAATTTTAAGAAAATTTTTAAGAATAATTTTATTTTTGGAGAAATTAGATTAAAATTGTATTAAAAATAATTGAATCTCTGTAAAAAAAATTTGATTGAATTGAGAAAAGTTTTTGAAAATAATTGAAATTTTGACAAAAATTTTACTAAAATTTTTGAAAATAATTGAATTTTAAAGAAGAATTTTATTATTTATAAAGATAATTGAAATTTTGACGAGAATTTATTTAAACTTTTGACCATAATTGAATTCCTGCCAAGAATTTTATAACTTTTGAAAATAATTCAATTCTTGAGACGAATTTTAATAATTTATTTCTCTTTAAAGTAATTGAATTCTTTTGTGAATTTTATTGAAATAGTAGATTTGAAAAATAATTAAATTTTGATAAATTATTGAAATTAATTAAATTTCGGCGAAGAATTTTATTAAAATAATTTTGAAAAAAAAATTGAATTGTTAAAAAGAATTTCATTATAATTTTTAAAAATAATTTAATTCTTTTAAGAAATTTTGATTAATAATTTATTGAAAATAATACTTAAGTTCTAATAAATAAATTATAGAAAGGCTTTTTAAAATAATTGAATTTCTTTCATGAATTTTAATAAAAAATTTTAAGAATAATTAGGGGAATGTAGTCAAGGTTGGCCTACTGTCTAGGTAGGCCACTCGCGTTTTTATGTCAAGTTCACTAGCGCCACCTACGCGCATTTTTGTCGAAGCTTGTCTTAGTGAAACCTAACTTTCTGTTCAATTACATTTTCGGAAAATCGAAAATTGTGTTTTCTGTGACGTCGGTACAAAAAAAGCTCAAAAAAAGTTTTGTGCATAATGTGAAAAACCATTAATAAAAGATAAAAAACAAATTGAATCGTCAAGGCAAGTATGCAGAAAATTTGTGGGACTCATGGTTGAAAGGAAAACAAAGTAAAAAATCGAATCCCGAAACGTATTTCTTTATGGTTACAACAATTCGGTAATGTTACTTACTGTCAAGGTCGGCCACTATGTGTTTAAAATGCGCAAAGTTGAGGACGAGCTACTTCATTTGCAAAAACTGCAATTCTGTTTAACTCATAATATAATTGATCATCTTATTAATATTTTTATTTAATTTTATTAATATTTTAGTGCAAAACTTTTTTTTATTTATATTTATTTTTTTATATTGTTTATTGTTATTATTTTGTTATTTCATTAAGTTACAAACTGTAAACAATAAAGAATCAATTTTCCGTAACTCCAAACATGTTATTTTATTTTTTAACGATTAATGCCCTTTGAATTTTAAACATGGCCGACCTTGACTGTAATGGCCAACCTGGACTACAAATTTTTTTTTTTTTAAATCTTTATAACTTTTTCATTTTTAAACCTGTCAATTTACTTTGTACAGAAAAAATGTTCCTATTAAACAGGACTTTCCAACCATATACTTCAATTGTCCAAATTCATTTTTTAAAAAAAGTTATAAACAAAAGTCAAAAAGGTGGCCGACCTAGACTATGTTCCCCTACATTTTTCGTGGAATTTCATTAAAATTGTATTAAAAATAATTGAATTTCTGCGATGAGTTTTTATTATTTATGAAAGTAATTGAAAATTTATATAGAATTTTATTATTTATGGAAATAATTGAATTCCTGGTAAGAAATGTTATTCTTCATCATCAAAATAATTGAATTACGAAGAAATTTTTAAAAAATTTGTAAATTATAGAATTCTTGTAAAATTTTTATTATTTAATTCATTCATTCATTCAAAATTAAAATTTTCTAGAATTCTAAATTAAAATCGTTTGAAGTTTATCTACTTATAAAAATTGTAAACGCAACTCTTTTAAAATTGAATTAATTTTGAAATATTTAAGTAAAATTAGATTTCAAGAATAAGGACAATAACTTTAGAAAACAATAATTTTCTAGGGATTCTGATCAAATTGATAATAAAACTTGAGATCAATTTGTTAATAAAAATTTAGTTCAATTTATAATTAGATCCAAATTTTTGGTATCAATTCGTTTCAGTTTGACTCTATCAAGTTAACAGTGATTGTAATATTGTATTAATAAATAAATAAAATTGTATTGTAAATAAAATTATACAGAATTAATTTTTTCATCCACTTTAGCAAGAAACTTAAGGTCAATTTAAACGTGCCATTGAAAACGGAGCAGAAAGTCGAAGAAGAAAATACGGAAAAACATATTGAGGAGGATAGAAAAATGCTAATACAAGCGGCAATTGTAAGAGTAATGAAGACGAGAAAAATTTTAAAACACCAACAACTTTTACTCGAGGTTTTAAATCAACTGAACACAAAATTCAACCCAAAAGTATCAACTATAAAGGTAAATAAAAAACTGATTTTCTCCCTAAAAAAATTTACACCCTAGAAAAATTTAATAATATTAAAAAAAAGAAAAAAATTAATCGACTTCGAAATATACTTTTCAGAAATGTATCGACATTTTAATTGAAAAAGAGTATCTAGAACGTGAGGAAGAATCAAAGGATACCTACAAATATCTAGCCTAATTATATGTAAATAGCAAAAAAAAGAATTTGACAATTTTTATCTAAAAATATTTATTAATAGACCTAATTTTAATAGAAACAAATTTTTAATACCAAAACTATTCGAAATTCTTCTATTTTATTTTCCCCTGCACGTAAAAGTTTATAATTCATATATAACAAAAGAACAAAATTATTCACAATATAATAGAAAATATATGAACGTTTAAAAAAAAATTTTTTTTCTTAAGCAAAGATAAAATAGTTGAAGTGTTAAATTTAATTTAACCAAAGTGCAATTAGATTTTCCGAGCCTACATAATTAGCTACGTGAGAACGAGCAAAAGGCTGGGGTTTATAATGAAGGCTCAAAATCAGTCACCCGAGACCCTCTCTCTCTCTCTCTCTCTCTCACTCTCTCTCTTTTTAACCATCTCACTCTCTTCGATCTTGGTGCGCGTTCAATTTCAAATTGAATCACTTTTAATCAACAAAATTAAACATAATAATAAAAGGCATTAATTCTTAATTAAAACACGATACTTTTGATATGGTATATCTGCGAATTTGTATAAAATAATGTAGATCGAAATTAAAATAGAATAATTTGCAGAGACTTTCGATTATACTTAATTTATTGTTTAGTTATATAATTAACTCGTCTTGATTTTATACACTGTCGTTCTTTAGCTTCTTGCAGAGAAAGTGAGGAGAGAGAGAGAGAGAGAGAGAGAGAGAGAGAGAGAGAGAGAGAGAGAGAGAGACTAAATTAGTTAAGTTCAAGAGAAGAGAAGAGAAACTTAATTATCATCTTTGAAACAAATAATTAGACCCTTTCCAACGACACGCTCCTACTTAATAAACGGATAAATTTTTGACAGGTAATTATATTGTAAGATATCATACTTTATAATAAAAAGAGGAAATTAATATTTATTATTATCGCTTTAAATCGAGATTAGTATAAGGGCAATGATTTTATTTCTATCTTTTTAATAAATAAGTCTTTGGATTTTATATTTATACTATACTGTATATTATCAGGGTTGCCACAAAAAAATAATTCTATACAGAATAAATGTCTTAATTATAAAAAACAATATTTTCTAAATAAAATCCAAATTAAAGACAAAGTAGTAAGAAAAATATTTCATAAGAAATGAAATTCAACGCAGGATTTCAATTATTTTTAAAACAACCAATAATAAATTCCTCGAAAAAAATTATTCTTAAAAATTTTATTAAAATTCTTTGAAAGAATTCAATTATTTAAAAAAAATGTTTGATATAATTTGTTTATTGGAATTCAATACATTACAGTTCAATACATTTTTAAACAAATTTCTTTGAAAGAATTTAATTATTTTCCAAAATTTTAATAAAATTCTTCGTAACGATTCAATTATTTTCAAAAAAAAATTTAATAATATTCTTCTTAGAAATTTAATTAGTTTAAAAAATTTGTCAAAATTCAATTAGTTTTATTATCTACTATTTCAATAAAATTTCCCAAAAGAATTCCCTGTTATTTATAAAAAATTTTAATTAAAATTCGTCACAAGAATTCAATTATTTTCAACATGAGTTATAAAATTTTTCGGAGAAATTCAATTATTTTGAAAGCAATTTGAATAAAATTTTTGGAAAAAATTTGTCAAAAGAATTTAATTTTAAAGAAACATTTAATTATTTAATAAATTCTTTATTTTTCTATTTAAATAATATAATTCTCATAGAATTTTCTAATAAAAATTGATTTAAAATTGAATTAAGGTTAATATTTTAAATAATAATTAGAATATTAAAAGTATGATTGTATGAAACCATGAAATTTTATATTAGAAATATAATAATTTAATTTTGAAAAGGTATTAGTTAAAAAAAATTTTTATAAAATTCTACACAGGAATTCAATTATTCTCATAAATAATAAAACTTATCGAAGATTTTCAATTATTTTTAATACTATTTTAAATTAATTAATTGAAAAATTCAATTATTTTCACAAATAAAATTTCCCACAAGAATTTAATATTATTTAAAATAAAATGTTCATAATTTATTTATTTATTTATTTATTCATTTACGGGCAATGAGTCCCATTCGTACATAAAGTACTAAAAATAATTAACAGTTATAAAAATGTAAATATATAATATTTATTATATTTAAAAAAAATTAAATACCTATTTAAAACAATGTTTTAAAAAATTCTTATAAAGAATTCAATTATTCTCAAAAATAACAAAATTTTTCACAGAAATTCAATTCTTTTTTTAAACATTTTAATAAAATTTCGCACAATAATTTAATTATTTTCATAAAAAATTATTCCGGAAAATTCAATTATTTTGAGGTATTTTAATAAAACTCTTTAAACATTTTAATAAAATTTTGCACAATAATTAAATTATTTTTATAAAAAATTATTCCGAAAAATTCAATTATTTTGAGGTGTTTTAATAAAATTCTTTACAAAATTCAATTATTTTCATAAATAACAATATATTCATCACAAGAATTCAATTATTTTTAAAAGTAATAAATTTCTTCTTGGAAATTCAATTATTTTCAAACATAGCAAAATTTATCACAGAAATTCAACTCTTTTTAAACATTTTAATACAATTTTTCGCAATAATTCAAGTATTTTCGTAAATAATAAAATAAAATATAATAAAATATAATAAATAAATTTTTTTGAAATAATGCAATTATTCTTTTAGATTTTAATAAAATTCTTCCCAAGAATTTAATTATTTACATGAATAATTCTTCTTGGAAATTCAATATTTTTCATAAATAATAAAATGCTTTTTAGAAATTTAATATATTGTCAGAAATTTTAATAGAATTCTTTGCAAAATTTAATTATTTTTAAAAACTTTTCGCAATTCAATGATTTTTAATATCTACTATATTCATAAAATTTTCGTAAGAATTCAATTCTTTTCATGAATAATAAAAAATTTCTTAGGAATTCAATTATTTAAATTAGAATTTCCGTAAAATTAGTCGAAAGAAATTAATTATTTATTTTTTATAAAATTCTTGGCAAGAATGAAATTTTTTTTATAAATATTTAAATTCCTTCATGAATAAATAAAATTCGTTGCAGGAATTCAATTTATTATCAAGATAAGAAAAAAGTAGATATTTTTGATGAAAATTAGAAAAAAGTCAGAAATATAAAATATAATTTTTTCAGTTTTGTGAAGTATATAAAATGAGTAAAAAAAACTAAAGAAACTAAAAACCCCCAAAAAAAAACTCTAAAAAAAAATTTTTAAAAAAATTAGGAAAATAAATAAAAAAAAAGCAAAAAAAATTTTAAAAAAACTCTAAAACGAATTTTTTTAGTCTTCAAGTTTAATTTTCCGATAGCTACATTTTTACTACTTTTTTAGTTTAAAAGCTATTTTTTTAAAATTAATTATTGAATGCGAAGTCTTCTTTTATATCAAATGTTAATAATATGAAATATTATTAATAAAATAATAATTAATACAAGGTTATTTAGATTTAGAGCGTATGCGAGAGAAAAAACTCGATAAAGGATAAGCGACAAGTGTGAAAAATATACAAAAAACTAATTTAGTCTTTAATGGAATTTTGAAATTTTTCATAAAGGACAAAATATTACAGAGAGAGTGTATGTAGTCTCACGAAGAAAAAAGAAATTGGGGTTATCGATGTTTAATGCAACTTTTGCTTCTGGATGAAGTCTAGAGTATCCGTAAACAGGAATTTCAAAAAAGACAAGACTGAGTCTCGATCGATGAGTCTGCCTGAAGGCTTCCCCCTTATCTATATGTCTCATTCATTTCTCCCACTTTATACGAAGTAAAGTTTTCCAAAACTCTACAATGGATCTCACAAGTCAATATTTAATCCTAAAGTATAGTCTCTCTCTCTCTCTCTCTATCCGGTTTTAGAATCATCTATATATAAAAATGCCAAAAAAAATTTTTCATTATCCTACACACTAAAAAAAAAGTTTTACTTTTAGCCTGTTTTCGAGGCTGAATTTAAGGTGTAAACGGAGTCAGCCCCATTAAACAAGGATAGACTTATGTGAAATACATGGGCTGAATTTAAGGTGTAAACGGAGTCAGACTTTTTTTTTCCTGTGTATTTTTCTTCTCGGTTTTTAATATTTTCGACAATATTTTAATCTAGTCTAAAAATAAAAATTTTAAACTACAGTCTCTATATCCGATTTTGGAATTAATGTTTTAAAAAAACGTGTTATTTCCTACGTGACGTTCGTGACCTATTTTCGAGAAGTAATTTTTGTTTTTGTCATAGCAAAATTTTTTTTCTGCAAATATTATAAAAATAATAATAATTTTTGAACAGAAAAATTATTTTTTTAGCTAACTTTTTTATAATAGAAAATTTTTGCGAGAATAATGTCATCGTTTATTATAATAGTTAATTCTGAAAATAGTCTTTTGAAAATAGCTGGTAAATCGAGAACAACGTTTGTTTCGTTTCTCCCCTATTTCTTGGCGGTTTTTCTTTTGTGCCTTTTTCTTCCTTCTTCAGGTCTCCTGTTCTCTGGGAGAAAGTCTGATGACATTGTAAAATATGCAAACCCTCGCGGTTAGTTACTCGACGAAGCACGCGCATTGCAACCCTTATATATATACTTTCTCTCTCTCTCTCTCTCACTCTCTTTCCATTTTCAAATTTTCAAGTAAGATGTGTTTATTTTTTGAATAAGACATTTGACACACACACACGCGGGGAAAATTTTTTCATAAATTAAATTTATCCTAAACTTGACGATTTCTTTTTAATCACAATTTTTCTAAGGATATCAAATTGAGACAAAAAATTTATCAAAATGTTGAAACGTTTCAACATTTTGATAAATTTTTTGTCTCAATTTGATATCCTTAGAAAAACTGTGAAATAATTGAATTTTTACAAAACGAATTTTATTAATATTTTTAAAATAATTTCTGAGAATTCCTAAGAAAAATTTTATGTTTTATAAAAATAATTGAATACTTGCGAAAAATTTTATAAAAAATTTTAAGAATAATTAAATTTTTTTGAAAAATTTTATAGAAAATTTATAAAAAATGTATTAATAATTAAATTCCTGTGAAATTTTCATTATTTATGAAAATATTTAAATGTTTGTGTAGAATCATAGTAACATACTTTTTAAATAATTGAATTCTTTTGGAAAATTTTATTAAAATAGAAAATATTAAAAATCATTGAAATTGAGGAAAAATTTTTTTAAAGAATTGAAATTTTGAAAATCAATTATTACATACTAAAAAAAATGTGTTTAATATTCAATTATTAATTGAAACTTTAATTAAAATTAATTTCTAAATCAATTCATGCTTTTAATAAATATTCAACTATAAACAAATTTCTAAATAATTGAATTCTTTTGACGAATTTAAATAAAACTTTTAAGAAGAATAAATACATTATCAAAAAATTTAATTAAAATTGTGTTAGAAGTATTTGAAACTGTGAAAATTATTGAATTGAAGAAAATGTTTGAAAATAATTGAAATTTTGACAAGAATGTTATTAAAATTTTTGAAAATAATCAAATTGTGGAGAAACTTTAAAAAAAAATTGGAAAATAATTGAATTTCTGCGAAGAATTTTATTACTTTTAAAAATAATTGAATTTTGGAGAAAAATTTTATTATTTATAAAGATAAAATTGAATTTTTGATGAAAATGTTATTAAAGTTTTTTAAAAAAAATTGAATTTTGGAGCAATATAATAAAACTTTTTTAAAATAATTGAATTTTTGCAAAAAATTTTATTACTTTTGAAAATAATGGAATTTTGGAGACGAATTTTAATACTTTTGAAAATAATTAAAATTGTGACAATAATGTTATTAAAGTTTTTAAAAATAATTGAATTTTAGAGAAGAAGTTTAATACTTTTGAAATTAATTAAAATTTTGACAATAATGTTATTAAACTTTTTAAAAATAATTGAATTTTGGAGCAATTTAATAAAAAAATTTTTAAAATAATTGAATTTTTGCGAAAAATTTCATTACTTTTGAAAATAATGGAATTTTGGAGAAGAATTTTAATACTTTTGAAAATAATTAAAATTGTGACAATAATGTTATTAAAGTTTTTAAAAATAATTGAATTTTAGAGAAGAAGTTTAATACTTTTGAAATTTATTGAAATTTTGACAATAATGTTATTAAACTTTTTAAAAATAATTGAATTTTGGAGCAATTTAATAAAAAAATTTTTAAAATAATTGAATTTTTGCAAAAAATTTTATTACTTTTGAAAATAATTGAATTTTGGAGAAGAATTTTAATACTTTTAAAAATAATTAAAATTTTGACAATAATGTTGTTAAAGTTTTTAAAAATAATTGAAATTTAGAGAAGAAGTTTAATACTTTTGAAATTAATTGAAATTTGACAATAATGTTATTAAAATTTAGGTAAATAATTAAATTTTGAAGAAGAATTTTATTATTTATAAAAACAATTGAAATTTTTAATGTGAATGTTATTGAAATTTTTGAAAATAATTGAATTTTGAAGAATTTTATTATTTATAAAGATATAATTGAAATTTTTACGACATTTTTAAAAAATATTTAAACCTAATTGAATTTCTGCAAAGAATTTTGTTATTTTTAAAGATAATTGAATATCTTCAAAGAATTTTGTTACTTTTGAAAATAATTTAATTTTTGCGAAGATTTATTAGTTTTGAAATTTTGACGATAATGTTATTAAAATTTTTTAAAATAATTGAATTGTGCAGAAACTTTAAAAAAAAATTTGAAAATAATTGAATTTCTGCAAAGAATTTTATTAAAATTTTTGAAAATAATTGAATTTAGGAGAAGAATTTTATTACTTTTAAAAATAATTGAAATTTTGATAAGAATGTTATTAAAATTTTTAAAAATAATTGAATTTTGGAGAAATTTAAAGAAAACTTTGAAAATAATTGAATTTCTGCAAAAAATTATGTTACTTTTGAAAATAATTTAATTTTTGCGAAGATTTATTACTTTTGAAATTTTGACGAGAATTCTATTAAAATTTTTAAAAATAATTGAATTCTTGGATTAATTTTATTAAAATTTTTGAAAAAGATTTAATTTATTTTGAAGAATTTTATTATGAATTTTTAAAAATAAGTAAATTATTGCAACAAATATAATTAAAATTCTGTTGAAAAAATTTAAATCTTATAAAGAATTTTATCAAAAAAATATTTAAATAGGTAAATAAATTCTTTTGGCTAATTTAAATAAAATCTTTAAAAATAATTACATTTTTCGTGAAACTCGATTAAAATTCTATTAAAACTAATTGAAGAAATTTATAAAAAATTTGTAAAAAAAAATTGAATTACTGTTAAATTCTTTATTATTTATGAAAATATTTAAATGTCTGTGTAGAATATTATTAATATTATTAAATAATTGAATAATTTTGGAAGATTTTATTAAAATAGTAAATATTGGAAATCATTGAAATTGAGGAAATTTTTTTTCAAATAATTGAAATTTTGACAAGAATTTTAATAAAATTTTTGAAAATAATTGAATTTTGAAGAAGAATTTTATTATTTATAAAGATAATTAAAATTTGTAAAAGAATTTTTTTTTAATCGTTGAAAATAATTGAAATTTGGCCAAGAATTTTTAAAAAATTTTTGAAAATAATTGAATTTCTGCAATAATTTGTAACTTCTCCAAAATTCAATTGTTTTTAGTGTTTTTAACTGAAATTCTTCTATAAATCCATTATTTTAAATAATTAATTAAAATATAAAAAAATTTAACTATAATTTTAGAAGAATTTTAATGATTTCCCTGAATATTGTGGAAGAGTAACGAATTATTAAAGAATAATTAATCATTAAAAATGGAAAACAATTACTATAAATATCTATATTTAGTAACTAATTCCATTATCAAAATTTAAAACTTGTTAAAAATTAAATGAAATTGATTTTTTTTATTAATAAATTAAATTAAATTAAAAATTTATAACAAAAAGTATAAATATCAATGTCTCAATATTATATAATCCATTTTCGTGATAAATTCAAATTTTCTCTCATAATATTCAGAAAAAATTTGTATACTTTATTATTCGCTAAAATGTGTGGGCTTTATAATATATTATGTGATCCTGTAATGAAGAGATTTATGAAGTTTGTCCAAATGTCTATTCATCATTCTTTTATTCTGACAATTCTATTTCTTTTTTTTTTTTTTTTTTTTTTTGTTCATTTTACATATATAGAAACAGGTATGTCATGTCGTCGTTTATATATTCGGGAAAATTTATTATACGCGCCGTTGTCTGACCACACTCGTAGTTATTCTCCTGATGAAGAATGAATAGTAATATAAGTCAGACATTAATAAACAAAAATTGAATTATAACAGAAAATGTAACTAAAATTCAATTCTTTTTTTCAATTATCTTTTGAATGGAAATTTCTAGAGGAAAATAACGTCAATAATTTCGATTGTATGGAGAATGCAATTACACAATAATTTAAGACAATAAAAGTTTACGAATTTTAAAAATTAAATTAAAAATTAAAAAAAACGATCGAAGAGAAATGGAAAATAATTTTGATAAAAACTGTTAAATGTTTAGCAATATCTGCTCTCTCATTTATAAGATTGCATATAAGGTAACAAAAACCAAAAAAAAAAATTAAGATTATACGTTGGCGATATTACAGGAGAATTGCGCTACGTGACCGTTTGTAGAACTGAAAATCGTTGATTTGATTTATCACCGGGAGACGGCAAGAAACAATAACTAGTGTTTCGTTGCGAAATTGCATCTCGAATCCAGAAATTCGAAAGATTATTATATTGTCACAACCACACTTGTAGTTATAAAAAAAAAATGGTCTATACAAAAATAAATTATTTTATATTTGTTTCTAAAAATGAAAACAGAAATATTTAATTTTTTTGTAAATACAATTTTGTCTGTAATTATAAAAGTAGTTGTAACTACTCTTTTAGTATACTACTACTACTACAACTACTTTAATTGTATGAAATTACATAAAAAATAAAATAATGTCCAAACACATAATTTAATGTCTAAAATATTATTTAGAGAGAGATTATTATTTAGGAGAGAGAGAGAGAGAGAGAGAGAGAGAGAGAGAGAGAGAGAGAGTAATTTTCTCTTGACCGTAAATTTTGATTGAAGTTTAAAATAACAGGATTTAAATAATTTATGTTTAAACTTGCAGAATCATAAAGGATTATAAAGTCCTTGATAATTCTGTGAATTATCAGAGCAAAGCATTTTGGCGAGCAATACAGGCGTTATTGTTGTAAATGGCGTTGGCCATCGTAAACAAGACACGCGGATTGGATAAAGGGGAGGGTTTTGCGGTTGCTGTAGCTGTATAACAAGCACCGTGTCGAGAACGAGCCATCGTAACTAAATTATTTCGAGTCAGCCATGAGACAATATTTTACGTTATGTCACTTTTCTTCTTCCCTTTCATATTCTATTACATGTATACGTGTGTGTAAATTGATTTTTTATATATAGAAAATAACAATTTTATAAATAAATATGTCAATTTAATTTCTCGTTTTTAAATTTTGTATATTTCTCAATTTTTATATGATTTTATGATTTTTTTAAATCAATTATTTTTAATAATTTTTAAAAAAATTCTTTGAAAATTTTCAACACCTTTTAGTTTACAATTCAGTTTTACGACATTTCAATTATTCAGAAATACTTTAATTCTATTAGAAAATAAAAACTTCAAATTATTTAAAAAAAACATTCAATTAAACTTTTTAAAAAAAATTAATTCTACAGAATTGTTAGTTAAAAGTATAAAAAATTCAAATTTTCAAAGATTTTAATTTGAAACATTTTCAAAATTCAAGCTAAAATGCTTTTACTATTCAATTAATTATTATCTCAAATTTTAATTGAAATATATTTTTTAATTTATTTTGATTAGAAAATTCTACGACATTTCAATTATTTAAATATAAAAATAAACAAATATTTATTCAATAATTGAATGTTTCTTAAAATCGAATTCCTATTTCTTATATAAATAATTTTCTCAACAAATTTTAAAATACTTGAATTCTTTAGACGAATTTTAATAAAATTATTTTTAAAAATTACATTTTTCGAGAAATTTGATTAAAATTGTACTAAAAATAATTGAAATTCTGCGATGATTTTTATTAATTATATGAAAATAATTGAATTCCTAAAAAGAATTTTATTATTTATGAAAATAATTGTAGCCCCGCAAACAATTTTATTGTCTATGTAAATAATTGAATTATTGAGAAGAAATTTAATAAAAATTTATAAATAATAAAATTCATGTAAAATTTTTCTTATTTTAAAAAATAATTAAGTGTTAGCGTAGAATATTATTAAAAAAAAATTTTTAAATAATGAAATTTTTTCGAAAATTTTATTAACCCCTTCACTGTCAGTGGGCTCTATAGAGCCATAAAAATGTCGTGCCCTGTATGTCCATGGGCTCTATAGGGCCATCGGAAAAAAAGACATTTAAATGTTAACGAATCTGGCTAAAAATCCTTACTCGGGGGTTTTCGGGGTCGCTGAATCCAAATCCGTTGTCGAAAATTCAAAATTCAAAATGGCGGCTTCAAAATGGCGCCCAAAAAAATTTTTAAGTTTACGAATTTTTTTTAAAATGCCTTAAAATGCCTACTCGGGGGTTTTCGAGGTCGCTGATTTCAAATCCGTGGTCAAAAATTCAAAATTTAAAATTGCAACTTTAAAAAGGCGACAAAAAAAATTTTTTAAATTAACGAATTCGTTAACTTTTCAATATTTTTGCTCGATATTTTGAAGCCGCCATTTTGAATTTTGACTTTTCGACCACGGATTTTGAATCAGTGACCTCAAAAACATAAAATATGACAATATCATGATTTTAAAAAAAAAATTTTTTTTTGAACACTTATGGCACAAAAACTTTATTTTCACTCGACTGTGAAGGGGTTAAAATAGCAGATTTTTAAAATCATTGAATTGAGGAAAATGTTTAAAAATAATCAAAATTTTGACAAGAATGTGAGTAAAATTTTTGAAAATAATTGTATTTTGGAGAAGAATTTTATTATTTATAAAAATAATTGAAATTTTGATGAAAATGTTATTAAAGTTTTTTAAAAAAAATTTAATTTTGGAGCAATTTAATAAAAATTTTTTTAAATAATTGAATTTTTGCAAAAAATTTTATTACTTTTGAAAATAATTGAATTTTGGAGAAGAATTTTAATACTTTTGAAAATAATTAAAATTGTGACAATAATGTTATTAAAGTTTTTAAAAATAATTGAAATTTAGAGAAGAAGTTTAATACTTTTGAAATTAATTGAAATTTTGACAATAATGTTATTAAACTTTTTAAAAATAATTGAATTTTGGAGCAAATAAATAAATAAATAAATAAAAAAATTTTGAAAATAATTGAATTTTTGCGAAAAATTTCATTACTTTTGAAAATAATTGAATTTTGAAGAAGAATTTTAATACTTTTGAAAATAATTAAAATTATGACAATAATGTTGTTAAAGTTTTTAAAAATAATTGAATTTTAGAGAAGAAGTTTAATACTTTTGAAATTAATTGAAATTTTGACAATAATGTTATTAAAATTTAGGTAAATAATTAAATTTTGAAGAAGAATTTTATTATTTATAACAACAATTGAAATTGTTAATGTGAATGTTATTGAAATTTTTGAAAATAATTGAATTTTGAAGAATTTTATTATTTATAAACATACAATTGAAATTTTGACGAAATTTTAAAAAAAATTTTGAACATAATTGAATTTCTGCAAAGAATTTTGATATTTTGAAAGGTAATTGAATTTCTGCGAAGAATTTTAATATTTTTAAAAATAATTGAATTTCTGCAAAGATTTATTACTTTTGAAAACAATTGAATTTCTGCAATCATTTGTAACTTATTTTCCAAAATTGAATTTTTTAAATGTTTTAACTATTATCTTATTGCTCTTTCTTTAGAGAATTTTGTCATGAAATTAAAAATTCTTATGGAATAACGAAGAAATAATTAATTTATGACAAAAAGCAACCATTTTTTTAAATAAATAAATATTTTTTTAGTCTACTTTTCATTTTTATTCATCAGTCTCAAAAAATACGAAATAAGAAAATTAAAGTTTAATTTTAGAGCGAATTTCATGTATATATAGCATCAAGAAGAAGAGCTTAATTTCATTTTAAAATGAGGACAAAGTTTGTAAAGTCGAAAATTGAATCATAAATTGAAATTTGCTTGTTTCACTTCTAGAAATAAGCCAATTTGTATGTATATTTTTGTTTTATTATAAAATGAATTTCTCGAAAAAAATATGTCAAAAGAAAACTTTCAACATTCTATTTATATATAGTTACTTAATGTTTGCTTGTATCAAATATTAAAAAAATTTTTTTATTTAGATTTAGAGCGTAATTTTTTTTTATTTTTAACTACGCGAATAAAATATGATTAAAAAAACTAATATTATGTATGTAATATCCTACATTACTTTCTCATTTGCTATATGTACATTATATATACATATAATACATATTCGTGCATAAATTTTATAGTTATACGGTACTATTAACCCTCAACGGCCCTCTAAACGTGAAACTTAGGACATGATCGCAACGAGACCATTTACAAAACCAAGCACGCACCGCCTGTTTATTCGAAATTCAGCACATCCAAGCTACCACGTTCCAATTTCTAAAAAGCTGTATAGTTTAGGATATGGATCTTCTCTTTTTTTTCCAACTCAACTTTCATACTGATTTTTAAATGCAAAAATAGTATGTTTTCCCTGCTGTCAATTATTGACAGACAAGAATGCAAAATTTTATTTCTATTTTTTACTAATTTTCCTATTTTTATAAAATAAATATTGAGTTTTGTGTGAAAAAATTGTTTTAAATACACTCCACGAATCAAATATTACAAGCAATATTGCCGATTTTAATCCGAGGAATCAGTAAATATAATGTTTTTAAACACTGTACGAATTACGAATAAATGCAAAATTTGAGGTTATAAAACATGTCAAGAATAATATTTAATTTTATACCCGAAATAATTGTAATTAAAGAAAAAAGTTATGCAAACATAACATGGACGCATTAACCTATAAATAACTCTTTTACCCCACTTATTATCTCTTGTAAAAGATTCTCATAATTTTTCAAAATAAACTAAAAATTTCGCGACGATATTTTTTTAACCAAACCATGTTTTGTTGGTGGAAAAAGCGAACCTTATATCCAGTAACAACTCCCAACCAATGATAATATATTAGGATATTTATATATCCTATATTAATATATTATCATATCTCCATAAAAATTAATAATTTTTCATTGACTCACCGATTAGAAATGTTGAAATACGCAAATTTTGTTGACGAAATATTTTCCTCTGATTTTCCCTTCGAAAAAATTCAATGGATCGACGCCATCTTGAAAATATTTTGCCTCCCCGTTGATTAAAAAACACATATTTGCACTTTCACTCACTTGAAAAATTTTCATTCACAAACCTATTGAAAATATTCAAATACACAAATTTGATAAACAAAACACTTTTGCACCGGTTTTCCCTCCAAAAGATTTAAAGCACCGACGCCATCTTGAAAATATTTTGCGTCATCTTTTGTAGGTTAGAAAACACCTTTTTGCACTTTTACTCACTTGTCGACCACTAATTACCGAATTTCCACTTTTTGCATTTGTATTAACAACTACGGCCACTTTTTATTGCTGAATTGACATTTTTATCTGAAAATAACAAAAGAAAAACGTTAGTTTTTAAGAGAAATTGAGGAGCGCGATGCGACACTTTTCAACTCAGGATGCAAACTGAAGTTGGCGTCGCAGTAACTACCAACATTCGCATCACGCATTATTACAAACTTTATTGTTATTTTCGATTGACTTTCAAATTATCATTGTTATTAACAAATTAATCGAAATTGTTAATTGTAAATTTCAATTTTGTTTATTATTTGCTTAGAAAATGGTTATAAGGAATGAAATAGAAGAAGTGAGAATCGACTGTTTTTGTAAGGTTGGTACTTGAGAATAGCGCGCGAAAATTCAAATGTACTTTAAAAAAATTTGAATAATTCCTCTTTAGAATTGAAATTCATCACTTAAATTAATAGCAAATAATAATAAAAATAATATAAATAAGTATATAATAAATAATAATAATATAAATAAAAAAATATAAATAATAATAATATAAATAAAAAGATATAAATAATAATAATAAACAAATAAAAAGATATAAATAATAATAATAAACAAATAAAAAAGTAAATAAAAATAATAAATAAAATAAAAAAATAAATATAAATAAATAAAAAATAATAAATAATATTAGTAATAAAATCGAAGGATTTAATCATAACTACAATGTAATAAATATAATTTTTTTTCAAAAGTTTCATTAAAATTGAACTGTTAAAAAATTAATAATTAAAATAATTATTTAATAATAAATACTCTTATTTTTTATTACCTGAAATTTTTAAAAAATTACATCTAATTGTAATTTACTACAAATCATGCTTAATTGAAACAAACGTTTTATATAAAAGTTATTCTACCTTTCTTTATTTATTATTATTCGATATTTGAAACCATCTTTCGAAAATAACAAAAAGCTGCACTATTTCTATTTTTCTCACAAATATAAATTAGCTTGTTTTATAAATAATGTTTCATAAATATTTACATTATATAAGAAAATGTCAGGTATCACATTGACATTGATCACAGTCATTACAACCTTGAATATTTAAAAAAGTAATCGTTGAATAATTAAAAGGTAAAAAGAAAAAAAGGAAAACAAAAATAGTCACATAAAAAGAACAGCAAATTCTAGTCCCAAACGTTAATGTCAATAATTCTTGAAATAATTTTCCATTTTGTAAATCTTTTCTATGTTGCAATAAATCTATTCCGAAAGATTTTTTCCACACGAAGTTAAGGAATTGAAAATAAAATTAGTATTTTGAAAAAATTGAAAATGCAAATTGTTACTTGGCAAGTTATTACAGTAATTGTTTTTTTAACTTTCTTCAAAGTTCTCTTTCTGTTTTTATCTTTTCTGCATAAAAAATCTTTTTTGCATTAATAATAAAATCATTTTTACGAATAACTTGTCCTTTGCTTGAAATGAAAAAAAAATGTAATTAAAATTAGTACTTGAAAAAAATAATAAGTTATACCAAAATATTTTTAAAATTCTTCGATTGTTTGCAGAATATTGAACTCTACGTTGCCACATATTATCCTCTTTTCTCAATTGAAACCCGAACTTATGTCTTCAATTTTTTGTAAAGTTTCCGACATATTTTTTAGTAAGTCATTCCCGGAAAATTGTTCTTGTCTCAAAGCCAAGTTGTAGCATTGCTTGTATAACTCCAGGTTGTCGGATCTGGAAAATTATAATTATTGCAAATAAATTACAATTATTACAAATAAATTATAATTATTATTACCTACAAATTATTCTTTTTCAATTTTTCTTTCAATTTTTTTTAAATTTTAATTAATATTTAATTGTAATTATTCTATAATTTGAAAATAAAAAATATAAATAAAATAAAATTTTCCCTTTTCGTGAATCAATTTCTACTTACTCTTTTTTAAGGCTCGAAACGTTTTTATTATTCATACAGAGTTTAACCAATGACCACAGTATGAACTTTAATCTCTGTTGAAGTAAATTTATCAGATTCTCTTGATCTTCAATTTCCTTCATTTCCTCCTTAGTTTGCTCACATTCCACTAGCTTATCATCAGTATCATTTTCTATACTGTCGACTTTTGTTTCCTCATTCTCCTTAAATTGTAAATCACTTTTATTCTTGTTATACAAAATATATATAGCTGCTCGACATTGTAAAATCAATTTAAGTCCATTTTTGAACGCTTTAAGCTTGCTATTAACCAAAGTGGACGCTGAAAATAAGAAAAAAGAATTATTCAGATTTACTCAAATTAAAATTTCAGTGAAGTTAATTATATTACTTTTGTTAAATTTATTTTGCAACAAAAGAAAAAAAAATTGCTTACTTTCCGCCTGATTTTCAGCTAATGCCACTCTTTCCATTTGTACAGTCAGGAATTGTTTCGTTTCCTCTAAAATGAGAAACAATTTAGCTGCCTTTTCGTAATTCAATTCACACAATTGCAAACATTTTTTTCTCTTAGCATTGTCAATTTCCATGTCTGTTTTTCTGTATATTCTGTGATAAAGTGAAGACAATCTGTGGTGAATTGATGCCGTACGAAATTGATAAATTGGTAGTCGGGAACCTGATAGTTTTGTATCACAAAGTTTTAATGCTTTATTCAAAATTTCCACAACTTCTCGTTCTAATTCTTCTTCGCTCTGCAAAAACAATTGTATTTTAATTTTCTAAATAAAAATAATAATTTTAATAAAAAAGAAAATAATAATAATAATAAATATAATAATAGTAGTAATAGTAATTATACTAATGATAATAATTTATTAAAATAGAAAAATACCTTATTCTCGATAGCTGGATAATCCTGCAAAAGCGTTGCCATTGTAAATAATGTCGTGGATAATTCCCAATTCACATTGTCCCAAATTTCTCGATTACATTTTCTATTTCCCAGAACTTGAAGTGCTTTTTGATAGCAGACAATTGCTTTTTCATAATAATGACGTTCATCCGATCTTTCTTTCCCTTGCATATGAGCTTTCGATCGCATTAAACGACCAATGTTTGCAAGCAAAAGTGCTTGATTTGCATCATCGTGAACAACTTCGAATGTTTTTATTCCAGCCTCTAAATGATTTTGCGAGAGTTCTAGAAACTTTCCCACCTCCGTGGCATGAGATTTAGAATCTTCAGTTTCTTGCTGATAGCATCCTGTTAATTACAAGTAAAATTGTATTCTATTTTTAAAGAATTTTTTTCTAAATAAATAAAAATATTTAATTTTTTTAATTTAGAAAAATATGAATATTTTCAATATAATTCTTATAGTGTTTAATTTTTTACACTAAACACTCACCGGTTGCTTTATTTAAGTACAAAACGCCAAGTTCGTTATGAGTGTTTCCCACTCTCTTCAGAAGATTATTTCGATCCACATTTGGTTGCTGTAATGCCAATGCTTTTTCGTAACACTTGTAAGAATCAACCAATGTACTTTCTTTACTCTCAAACTTTTTCGGCAGTAATTCAGTTTCATCTGAAAAGAAAAGCATATCATTTTTCATTTAAAAAATTTAAAATATTATCGCATCTACAGATTTTACACTCGATGATCAATTTTAAAAAAGTAGCAAAATCAATTTCTGTAAAATTGTATTAAAAATAATATTGAAATCCTGCAATGAATTTCATTATTTATGAAAATAATTGAATAGTTGTTAAGAATTTTATTAAAATTTTCAAAAATAATTGAATTCCTGAGAAGAATTTTATTATTTACGAAAATAATTGAATTATTGCCAACGATTTTATTAAAATGTTTAAACTTTAAAGAGAATTAAATTTCTGTGATAAATTTTGTTATTTTTAAAAATAATTGAATTTTGCAAAGAATTTTATAAAAATGCCTCAAGATAATTGAATTTTTGGGAATAATTTTGTTATTTATCGACATAATTGAATTCTTTTGAAGAATTATTTACGTAAATAATTGAATTCTTGGGAAGAATTTTATTAAAATCTAAATGAATAATTGAATTATTTAAAAAAAATTCATTTAACATTGTTTTTAAAATAATTGATTTCTTTCGAACAATTTTATCAAAATATTTGAAAATAATTGATTTCCTGTGAAAAATTCGAATATTTTTGTAAAATAATTGAATTTTTCGAAAAAATTTTAAAAAAACATTTTTTTTAAATAATTGATTTTTTCGAGAAATTGAATTTTTTAAAATAATTACATTTTTTGATCATTTCCTGTAAAATTGTATTAAAAATAATATTGAAAGCCTGCGATGAATTTTAATATTTATGAAAATAATTGAATAGCTGTTAAGAATTTTATTAAAATTTTCAAAAATAATTGAATTTCTAAGAAGAATTTTATTATTTACCAAAATAATTGAATTATTGCAAAAAATTGTATTAAAATGTTTAGAAAGAATTGAATTTTTTAAATAAATTTTGTTAAGTTTGAAAATAATTGAATTCTTCATTAAAATTTTATAAACATTGTTTTAAATAATTAATTTTTTCGAAATATAATAAACATTATGAAAATTCTATTTTAAATAATTGAATTCTTGTGGAAAACTTTATTTGTGAAAATAATTGAATTTTTCTATCAATTAATTTAAAATCGTATTAAAAATCATTGAAATTCTTCGATGAGTTTTATTATTTACGAAAATAATTGAATTCTTGCTTAGAATTTTATCAAAAAGTTTTTTAAAAAATTCAATTTCCATGAAAAATGTTATTATTCGTGAATGTAATTTAATTATTGTAAAAAATTGTATAAAAATTTTGATAATTGATTTTTTAAAAATTTTTTTTTGTAAATTCTGTTCTAAATTAATTGAATTTCTATGTAAATTTTATTATTTATGAAAATAATTGAATTTTGAATGAATTTTATTCATTTTTTTTTAAATAATTGAATTCTTTTGCGAAATTTTATGAAAATACTATAGATTATATTGATAATTAAATTTCGAATATTTTTTGAAAATAATTGAATTGTTTTAAAGAATTTGATAATAATTTTTGAGAATAGTTTTTTGATTTCTAGTATCAGCGAATTTAAAGTAGTGGACATTTTAAAAAAACAGAAAGTAGATGAGTGCAAAGCCTGCAATGCATCTATTATTAATAGAGAAAATTAAAATATTCGAAAGAGGTTTGAAATAGAATGTCCGAAACAATATTTAAAAAATAGTACTCACAATTTTCCAACTCCTCTAGAGCGAAGATATCGTCAATAATTCGTGTTGTTTCATTTTTCATTTCATAGTCATTTCTATGTTTCTCGACATTCTTCCAATCCTGAACGGTCATAGAACCACAATCACCAGCTCTGCCCAGAAAATAACTCATTGTATGCTCATTATTAATCAAACAAAATGACAATATTTTCTGACAACGTAAAACAGCCGCAATATAGTAGAGAGCAGAGCCATAATTTTTATTTGAATATTCATATTCTGCAAGTACGCCCATTGTCAATGCGGCCTTTTCATAAAGTAAAATTTTCAAATGCGCATTCCAACTTAAATTATCACTTTTCTTTGGTGCCTGCCATGTTGGCAATGTTTCTGGTTTACAGAGAAGAGTTTTCGTTGCTTCCATCTCTTCTTTTTTTGGTGCAGCATTTTTTTCCACTTTCTTCTTCTTCTGCTTAGCCTTCTTCTTATGACTTGGACTATTATTATTTTGCAAATTGTCACTTTCATTTGATGTGATGTAAGGCAGCGGAATTGCTTGAAAGGGATTAGCCATTTGTTGAACTTCGTCCGTTTCTTTTTGATTTTCCTTCTCCTCCTGTTGATCCTCGTCAAATGGACCTTGAAGGGGGAAATATTTGAGACACTCAAGACCGCTGACAATGTGTTCCAATGCCACTTTACATCTTTCCTCAACTGTTCCGATAATTGGCGGTGGTTTGTATTTGAACTCTTCATATTCTGCTTGTTCTTTGACTGCAAAAGAAAAGAAAATATTGTAGAAATATTAAATTATGAATTATTATTTACTTATTTATTTATTTTTATTTTTTAGTTTATTATTAATTATATTGATAGATTACTTCTTGTTAGTGTTAGGGATTTAATGGCAGCGCTGACGTCTTCTTCCATTTTGTCAGATTCTTTATCACTTTCATGAGACGAATAAGTGTCGCTATGTGTGTCTTCGTCATCGTTTTGTTCCATTAAATCCGGACTGCTGGGATTTGTTCCAGCTGGGACGTACAAGTCCGACAACATATAATGCGCTGAAGTGACAATTTGTGGATATTTTTTCTTATCGAGTAGCTGAATGCAATTTTTCAAAAGCATACGAATCGTTCCTCGATTTTTAATGTAGTCCAAAGAATACTTCATATTTCGGGCAACTCGATACAGGAGCATTGCAACTGGTATAGTGAAGGGACTTTGACCCTTGTCATCATTCACTTCACTGCAGAGAGACGTCAAATCGTACAGTTTCACAACATCGTCATCTCTACCTGAAAGAACAAAAAATATTTCTTTGTAAACATATTTATCTTAAAAAATATTTCTTTGTAAAAATATTTATCTTAAATAATATTTCTTTGTAAAAATATTTATCTTAAAAAGTATTTCTTTGTAAAAATAATTCACTTAAAAAATATTTCCAGGGGTCGAACCAGTGAAAGTATTTAAAAATACGGACTTTATGGACCAAAAATGAAAAATTACGGACCAACTGACAAAAATACAGCCAGTCGAGTCAAATAAGAGAACATTTTACTTCAAACTATAAATTAAATTTTATCATAACTATAAAAACAAGAAGAAATCGATTTCTTCATGTTTTATAATAATTAAAAATGTCAAATTGATAAAATTATTATTTATTATTATAAGAATATTGTACTTCTTCAAAATTATTCTCATTATTTCAATTTAATTATTATTTTTAAGAATTTTTAACTAAAATTCCCCTTTAAAGCAATTAATTTTCGAAAAAGTTCTTTGACAATTTTCAAATCCATTTGTTTACAATATTCAATTTTACGAATTTCAATTATTCGTAAATTCTTCAATTAAATATACATTAGAAAATAAAAACTTCAAATAATAAAAAAAAAATTCAATTAAACTTTTTCAATTATTTTAATTTCGATTATTTCTAAAAAATTAACGCTATATTGCATTTAATATTCAATTATATTAGGTAAAATTTTAACTGAAATTCATTTTTAAACCAATTTTTAAATTGAATTCAATTATTTAATTACAAAAATAAATAATTTATTAAATACTTGCATTTTCCATAGAATTGAATTTTTATGAAGTATTTTATCAAATTTTTTTTTAGAAATAATTGAATTTTTTCAGCAAATTTAAAAAAAAAATTTAAGAATAAATTCAATTTTCTATCATTTTATTTAAAATTATATTAAAAAATAATTGAAATTCTGCTGTAAGTTTTTTTATTTATGAAAATAATTGAATTCTTGGAAAGAATTTTATTAAAAAATTTTATAAGGAATTGAATTCCTGTGAAAAATTTTATTTGTAAAAATAATTGAAATCTGACGAAGAATTTTATTAAATTTTTTTATTAAATAATTGAATTCCTGAGAAAAATTTTATTTTTTTAAAAGAATTGAATTCTTGGGAAGAATTTTGTTAAAATTTCTTAAATAATTGAATTGCTTCGAAGAATTTTATTCGAATTTTTTTAAATAATTGAATTATCATAAAAAAAAATGTATTATTTGTGAAAATAATTGAATTCTTAAGAAGAATTGTATTGAAAATAATTGAATTATATAGAAAAATTTTATTAAAATTGCAAATTTTATTAACTAAATTTTGTAAAGAATTTTGTCAAAATTTTTATATAATTTTAGAATTTTTAAAAGAATTGTATTTAAATTTTCAAAAATTCTATTAAAATTGTATTAAAAATAATTTAAATTCTGCGATGAGTTTCATTATTTGTGAAAATAATTGAATCCCTGTAAAAATGTTATTATTCATGAAAATAATTGAATTATTGAGAATAAATTTATATAAAAAAATTTGTAAATAATTGAATTTCTGTGAAATTTTTATTATTTATGAAAATAATTAAATTTATTTTAAATAATTGAATTCTTCGAGAAAATTTTATTAAAATAGTAAATATTGAAAATCATTGAATTGTACAAAATTTTTTAAAATAGTTAAAATTTTTCCAATTATTAAATTTAACCTTTTTTTAATTCAATTATTTCAACAAATTTATCTTAAAATGATCTTAATATTCAATTATTATGTAAAATTTTAACTAAAATTCATTTTTAAATCAATTTTTATTAGAAAATTCTACTAGAATTCAATTATTTAAATTACTTAATTTATTAATTAAATGTTTCTTAAAATTGAATGCTCGTAAAGAATTTTATCAAATAAATTTTTATTATTTATGAAAATCTATTATTTATTATTATTAATTATTTTTGAAAATAATTGATTCCCTAAGAAAAATTTTATTATTTTTAAACATAATTAAATTTCTGTAATAATTCGAAATGCAACATAATAATTTATTGAATAATTGAATGAATGTTTCTTAAAATTCAAATCTCATAAATAATTTTATCAACAAATTTTAAATAATTGAATTCTTTCGGCGAATTTTGATAAAATTTTTAAGAATAATGACTTTTTTCGAGAAATTTGATTAAAATTGTATATTAAAAATAATTGAAATTCTGCAAAGAGTTTTATTATTTATAAAAATAATTGAATTCTTGAATAGAATTTTATTAAAACTTTTTTAAATAATTGAATCTCTGCGAAAAAATTTATTATTTCTACAAATAATTGAATTTTTACGAAATTTAAAAAAATAAGTGGATTTTTGAAAAGAATTTAATTAATATTGTATTTAAACTTAAAGTAAATGAATTCCTGTGAAAAATTAACTATTTATTGATATTATTAAATTCTTTCGAATTTAAAAAATTTTTTTAAAATAACTTAATTTTCCCTGGAAATAAATTAAAATTGTATTTAAAATAATTGAATTCTTGAATTGAATTTTATTACAATTTTTTTTAAATAATTAAACTCCAGTGAAAAATTTAATTATTTTTTAAAATAAATGAATATAAAAATATATTACCCTTAAATAACCAGTAAGTATGACCGGCCTTTGTAACATTATTCTTCAGGAAACTCAAAATATTCTGTGCCACATCTCTAATAAGTTTGGGACTGAATTTAGCGTCTTCCAAATTCGGGAAATCCTCGGTTTTAATAAATTCATACTTCTGTACAATCCCATCGAGATGACAGCACATAATAACTTCTGGAACGTTACTCATGAGATTATCGAGCCAATAATCAATTCCAGTGAGAACGCTAATTGGTTTCGTCATATCTCTAAGTCTTAGACTAATACAAGGATGAGTTGGTCCTCCAAATATTGGCATGTCAGTGCCAATTAACATTTGAATATTTTCAAATGTCCAAAGAACATTACGTGCAAAATTATGATTACAATTTGGATCAGGTAATTCCTGTTCACGAGGCGGTTCAGGTAGCGATGGTTCTACATTCTTAACGGGCAATTCTGGTTTTTGAGCGTCTTTCTCCTTATCGGCCAATACAAGCGAATGATAGAGAAATTTAGAAACTAAATTCTTCTGTTGCAATGTATTTCTACTGGATTTATGAAAAAGTCGTTTCTCCTTGTTACCGAGATTTTGAAATACTTGCTCGCAAACAAATTTCTTCAACCATTCCCACTCGGTTTCGGCTTGTCTCAAAAGATATCGATGAACATCGAAATCATCTAAAAGCAATGTATTTTCTATACGATGTACAACCATTGAAATAACACCGTGACTGTAAGGCATTTTTAAAAGTTTTTTTATATTCTCCGCTTCTGAGACAACATCCACTTCGCCAACACAATCGGGGAACATGTGCGCCATACGAAAACTAGAAAAACTTCTGCTTTGTGATGACCAGTCGCTTTGAAGGCCATAACTCTCGGCCGAACTGCTCAGCCAATTGCTCGGTGGTAAATTCAAGTCTGTGTTGCATTGTAATTCAGCAAAAGTCGCTGGATTTTGAACAGCTGAATATTTAACAACTGCCGTCGATTTCACTGGTTTCTTCGGTGAATCTGGAGCATTCTCGGCCACTTTTGACTGAAAACATAGCAAAAATTTTGCATTCTTTCTATTCGAATTTTTAATAATTTCTAAATTTGCATTTTGTTATGCAATACATTGAAATAGAAAATAGAATAGAAAATAAATAATATTAACACAAAAATTAATTTAACACCTTCAACTTGATGTAAATCAAAAAATTGACAATGAAACAAAGTAGAAAACATTTTATAAAGAACAATAATTTCATCAACTTACAGCGTCAACGTGGAAATCTGATTCTTCCGACATTTCTAAAAACTACATAATTCGTTGTAACAATAATAATAAACAATAAAAATCGTTATTTTAATACATAGAAAATAAACAAATTGGCTAAACGTCTGTCTAAACCAGTCTAAACGAATATCAGAAAGCTAAACGTCCGTCTAGACAAACATAACCTCAAAATAGGTTTCGTCTTTAATTATAAAATTATAATACTATAAAACTACTAACCGACTGATAATACTGTCCAAATAGAGACAGTATTTAATAAAAGTAAATTAAAATAAAATTCTGAATTTTTTACTGTGTTCTTCTTAATTCTTAAAAACAAATAAAAACCGAAAAACAGTTTTGTGTAGATATCTCTCTCTCACTCGCACGAACCACATGAGTTTTGGAAAATACTTTTTCTTAAATATAAATTGAATAATAGTAAAAGTTAATTATTAGGACTTACTAAATTTAAAAAATAAATGAAATACAATAATTTGTTATTGATATTGTTGTTTTTAATTTAGAATTAAATATTTACTATATGATATTTAATTATTTACTGAATATATAAAAAGAGAATAGAGAGAAGTTGGCTTCATAGGGATACCAACATACCGAAAGAGAAAATTTAAACTGAGAGCGCGAAATTTAAAGTAAGTAAAGCTACGTCCACAGTGATTTTTTAAAGAGTTTTTGCGCTTTTTTTATGTACAAACACAACCCATCTCTGATTTGTATTTTTTGGAAACCGGGTTTAGGTTATGTACCTTATTTAATGAAGGTTCTTTTAAATAACGTTCTTAAAAGTTCATTAGTATTAAAACAATTACATTTAAGTAGATTACTTTATACCTCAGGACAGAGAAAAATGTCCTCGGAAGTGGAGAAAGCTCAGGCAGCATCTCCTGAGGAAGATACTATTTTCAGCAAAATTTTGCGAAAGGAAATACCTTGTAATTTCATTTACGAAGATGATCAGGTAAAAAGAAAAGAATTATAAAGAAAATATTTAATATATATAAAAGAAAATTTTGATAAATTTTCCTATCAATTTTGATAATCGTAAAAATTAAGTGGTATACTTTTAAATTCAATTTTCAGTGTGTGGCATTTCACGATGTCAATAAACAAGCACCGACTCACTTTTTGGTAATTCCGCGAAAGCCAATTTCGCAATTATCGAAAGCCGAAGACAATGATGAAGCTTTATTAGGTCATTTAATGAACGTTGCACGTAAAGTTGCCGCAAAAGAAGGCCTTGACGATGGATTTCGTCTAGTCATTAATGATGGAAAAAATGGCGCACAGTCAGTTTATCATTTACATTTACACGTTCTCGGAGGACGCCAAATGCAATGGCCTCCTGGCTAAAAAAGAAATATTTTGTATTCAAGGATAAAGAATTAATTTTCCGCAATAAAATACACTCTTTCAAACTGTACATAAGTTTTTATTTATAAAATATTGTTTGAGTAATTAACGAAATTTGCGAAAATTCTGATTCTCACACTATTGAATGATTTATTTCAAGTGAATCATATTTTACAAAAAGAATTCCATCTATTTTCGAGTATTTCATTATTAGTAATTAACTATTCTAAAATTAATCATTAATTACAATCTTATACTTTGTACTATTTAAAAATGTTTTAAGACTTACAAAACATGCGAGATAATGCAGTCGATAAAAGTATTTATACAAAAAAGTAGATTACTATAATACACAAAAATACAAATACAGTAAAAAAAATTCGTACTAGACGATTTCATCTTATATATTATGGCAGTGTTTTGTCTGGTTTTATATGGATTGTTATTTATAAAACATTCCATTTACAATTGTCAGACATCAGTCTTAGAATCGTTATTAATCTACAAACGTTAAAATTTATTTTCTTAATAATATTTTCCTTTTAAAATTTAAACTATTTTCTAATTCGAATTAAAACAATATATAAAATAACAGACCTTAATCTGCTACGAATATTTGAATAACCTACTTAATTATTATATCAGTAAAACAATTATTAATTTGTATCAAAAAATTTATGTTTGTCGTGCAAATCCGATGTTTAAATTGATTATACAAAGAATAGTAAAAATTTAAGCATCAGTCTCTTTTTATGAATAAAAATTACTTGAATATAAAAATATGAAAAACTTATTTAAAACGTAATAATCTTGAAATCGGCGCAAATCTCAATTTTTACAGACTTATGTTTAATACACACTTTTAAAAAAATTCTATTTTAACTATGATGCAATAATTTCACATCAAATATTTCTAATTAAACTTTTCTAACAAATAGCTAATTATCAATAATATAATTATTATTCGTCAATAAATTCACGTTATTAGTCATTACCTTATAATCATAACGTAACAATACACAATGACGTGAAAATTTGTAACCATTCGTTAATAATTACAAATGTAATTCTATTTTCTTATTCCTATGACATTATACAAAAAAAAACGTACTTTTTAACACTAACCTTAATTTAACACTAGAAAAAAGAAATTAAAAAAAAGAAAAAACACAAAAACGAAAATTAAGTGAATTTTTCTTCGATAAGAAAAATTCGCAAACGAGTTTTTTTTCAAAACTCAAATTGAAATTTTAAGGAATCATAGACTAAATCAGCAAGCTTCTTCGGAAAAATAAGAATGCTTTAGCGCTTGAGCTGCTGTTATTCGATCTTGTGGTTTAAAAGTGAGCATATTTTTTATGAGATCAAGACCATTGGCGTTGATATTTGGTATTATTCTATCAAGTGGTTTAACATTTCTCTCAGGAAATGCTGTTTGACTGAGAGATACGTTATCAGGCCATTCATGACGTGGAGGAGTACCAATTACTCTGTAAACATTGCAGAATTTTTATTTTCTAAAATTCTCTTCAGATTGAAACACTTTCAACAATTATTAATTGTATTCCATGCAAAAAAAACCTTTTTCTCATTATTATTATATTATTATTAAAATTTTTTATTTTTAAACATCAAATTCAATTATTTTTGACTAATTTCAGATTCAAACTTAAAAAAATTAAATTATTTTACGAAAACTGTTAATAAAATTATTGAAAAGAATTTAATTCACTGTCAGTAATTTTAATAAAATTTAATAACATAATTATTAATTGATTTTAAGTTCTCAAAACGAAAAAATTGTTGAATAGAAAATTTCTCAATCACTAAAGTAATGTGAATAGACTTACTGGAAAATCCTATCGAGTTGATCTCCTTCGCTAGTTCCTGGAAATAGAGGACTTAGTCTATTTATTTCCGCTAAAATACAACCAATTGACCAAATGTCAACTGGAGTTGCGTAAGGACATCCCAATAGGACTTCCGGTGCTCGATACCAAAGTGTCACTACCTACAAATCATAACAATTCATTAAAAAAAAAAAAGAATGGCAATAAAATAATGAAAAAACAACCATGAAAAATAACGAAAAATAATATAGAAACAATAATTAAATATAACGAAAAATAATAGAAACAGTAATAAAATATAACGAAAAATAATAGAAACATTAATGAAATATAACGAAAAATAATAGAAAAAAAATTTGTTTAATTGTTCTTTTGCTTCCTAACTTTTTAAATAATTTTTCTTATCAAATTTTTTTTAAATACTATTTTCAAAAATTTTTTAATAATTTTTCCTTTCAAATAATTTTAATTTTAAAATTAATGTATTAAAAATCATTCAATTCTTGCAAAGAATTTTATCAAAAAAATTGAAAATAATTGAATTCCTTCGCAGAATTTTATTATTATTTATGAAAATAATCTGATACTCGCGAAAAATTTTATTAAAATTTTAAAAAATCCTTATTAAATTCTTTTGAAGAATTTCTTTGAATTTTTTTTAAAATAATGGAGTTTTTTTTAATAATTATAATTGAAAATTTTGAAAGTAATTGAATTTTATAAACAATTTCTTTTAAGTTTTTAAAATAATAGTGTTTCTTAATAATTGAAATTAAACATTTAATAAATTGTAATTGATTTAAACAAAGAATTTATTTAACTTTTTAAAATAATCGTGTCTGTTAATAATTATAATGAAATATTTAATTTTTGAAGTTTATTAAAATTGTTTTGAAAATAATTGAAATCCACCGAAGAATTATAATATTATTAATGAAAATAATTTAAATTTTCCAAAGAATTTTTTTTTTAAGATAATTGAATTCTTGCAAAAAATTGTGTTAAAATTTTTGAAAATAATTGAAATCCTCCGAAGAATTTTAATTATTAATAAAAATAATTGAAATCCTCCAAAGAATTTTATTTTTTATAACTAGATAATTGAATTCTTGCGAAGAATTTTATTAAAATTTTTGAAAATAATTGAAATTTTCCGACGAATTTTATTATTTAAGAAAATAATTGAAATCTTCAAAAGAATTTTATTTTTAATGAAGATAATTGAATTTTTAGGAAGAATTTTATTAACAATTTTGAAAATAATTGAAATTCTTTGACAAATTTTATTATTTATGAATATAATTGAAATCTTGCAAAGATTTTTATAATAATTTTTGAAAAATAATATAATTATTTCGATGAAAATTTAAATTCTTTGGAGAAATTTAATTAAGATTGTATTGAAAATAATTGAAAAATAATTTTATTTTCAAAATAGAAAGAAAAGACTCACCACAGATGTTAGTCTCATTTCAAAATCGTACGTCTTTGCTAGGCCAAAATCGGCAATTTTAATTCTACCCTCGCTTGTCACGAGAAGATTTTGAGGTTTTAAATCTCTGTGTGTAATTCTATGACTGTGCAAAAAATCGACACCTTGTAGAATTTCTTTAGACATTCGCTGTCTTGTGCAAGAATTTATGCCCGTTGTAGCGCACGATGATAAATAAGAGGCAAGATCCCGTTCAACGTGTTCAAAAACTAACCACAATGTCAGACCGCGATCGACTCTTTCCGATCTATTATCCTCCAGTGGTAATTGCAAATAATTCCCTTGGCATACGTCTAAAAGTCTTACCTAAAAGTACAGAAATTTTAAATTATTATCAAAACGAAAACAATTTGGTATTATTTTCGAAAATATTGCTTTTTATTTTTATTCGTTTTTCGATTCGCATTTGAAAAAAGTTAGAAATTGCTAAAAATATTTACAATGTGCGGATGTTCAAATCGTTCCAACTGTTTAAGAGTGGCAATCTCACGAAGCGTCGAAGTCGGTAGACCATCTTCAGTGAGTGGGACTCGTACTTTTTTCAATGCCACAACTTGACCACTTGTTAAATCTTTGGCTTTATAAACAGTGCCGTAGGCTCCATTTCCAATTAACGATAATTCCTGATAAAAAGCATGCTCGCCCATTAATGATGTCTGCTCCTGTTCTCCAATTGGTCTTCCCATTTCACTATTATTACTCCTCGATGAAGATCCAATGCCACTGTCTCCAGACTCAATAATCTCCCTCGACGAGCCTTCTTCTAATGAACTTGTTTTCCTACAAAGAATATCATTTCTCGACACATGTTTCTTTTTACTCTCAATGGATTTTTCCTCGATGTAAAAATTCCCCTCCTTCGATGGTTTTAATGTAGTATTTTCCTTTTTTTGCTCCGATTTTCGTGTGTGAAATAAAATAAATGAACCTTCGGCAGATGAATTTCCAGATTCGTCAGATGGCGATAATTTTTCCGATGTCTCTAGACTTACGTCAAGAGACTTTTCTCCACACTCGATATTATCCGATTCATCAGATTTCCTTGTTCTTTTACGTGGCGTTGGCGATGAGAGTTCTGTATTCAGCTCACAGCTCGATCGTCGTAATCTTCCGGCCATTACAACATTTCGCCCTCGCCTGCAATGGGAAAAAAATACTCTTTTATTTACTCTTTTAAGATCAAATTTGTTTTTTTTTTTGTGATTGAAAATATGGTTTTTTTAGCATTGAAAACAAATTCGTTCAATAAATATTTTTAAAATTGACACTAGAAATAATATTCTTGCCTGATGAATTTTTCCTCACAAGTATAAGAATAAAATGAAATAAAATGAATAAAATAAAACCGTTAGTCACAGACAAGGTGTAGCCCCTGCGAAATGAACACCTGTCCTTATTATTTGTTGAATTTCACTTTCTCTAAGAGTATTCAATTCAATAAATTCCGAACTTTTTAATCTCAATTCTTGCCTGTTGCATTAAATGTATTAAATTAATAATTAAATAAAGTAAATTTACAAATTGGAGCAAGAGAGAAGCTACTTTGTCAGCAATTTTACGAAGCTATTTTCCTGACAGTGTTTTTTTTGGCTTCTTTTTTCACTACTGCACTGTACACCATGTACACTTTTATTCCCCTTGATGCCCATATTGGTAAATTAGTATTGGTAAGTTAAGGTATAGTATTACACATGTATAGTTCAGGTTCTCGACTAGGTGCTGACCTACGGAGCACAAAACTTGTCAAGAATCTAATCTCTTTAATTTTTTCAATGATGAAAAATTCCAAACACCTATTTACACACTGATAAGAATAATACTCAACAATAAAGAGAATTTATCCAAGTTATAAGAATAATACTCAACAATAAAGAGAATTTATCCAAGTTATTATTATTATTAATAACAATAGTAGAACAGGACCATAGCCGGCCGGCCGGTTTTTCCAATACAATCACGAGGTCAATTTATAAACGAAACACGTGTAGAAAATAGAAAAATAAAAGATGGACAGGAAATCAGTGTTAAATAATAAGAAAAATTAAAAACTTGCTGTCTGACGCGCACACACCTTTCCACTGACTAAAACCATGAATGGAATGTTAACTCCCTCCAGAATACGCAATTCTAGTCACTAATGTATCTGTGTATGGATGCCACTCCCTCCGGGGACCCTTCTTTGCCCTTTATTTTATTTTCCTTCTCCGAAATCGAAAGAACTGGTTTAGTTATTCTTTCTTTTCCAGAAACGATACTTTGGAACCTTTGGAATTTCTTCCTTCTAACCTCGACATTTTTTACGAAAACTAAACTAATTTTTGTCAGTAAAGGAAAACTTTGTTCATAATAAATAAATCTTAATCTCAGTAATCAGTTTTCTCCTTGCTTCTTATAAAAAAGAAGTAATAATAATAACAATAATACAGAAAGGAGAAGTGTCGTTAAAGTTTATAAAAAATGGTCGTGTTCAAAACAAGGCAAGGAATGTGTATTAGGCTTTAAGATATTGCCTTAAGCCTATTCACACGCCCATCAGTCGCTTTTAAAAGCCCTGTGACGGCAGGCCTAAATTCACGTAATTCTCCAATAGGGAAAAACACTACGTAACTCTTCGTACGGAAGAAACTAGGTAATAGCGCTAGGATTCAAAATTAATATCAATATAATAATTGAATTTTAATGTAAAATAAAAACGCATGCATTTATTTGCTTATTTCCGTAAAGAATTTTATCACATGCAAAAAATCTAAAGAACGAAATAGAATGGCAACCAAACATGTGCTGCTTTTTGAAAAGGAATAATAGTTAAAATTACAGATGTTGAAATAGTCTGCGAAAATGAGGCAAATGTCACGTAGGACACAAAAATTAGAATTGAAAAGAAACAGAGTTTATTTCTATAAAAAAATAGCCTTTTGAGAAATACATATTTCCGAACTTCGAAGCCGTTTGGAAAACCCAAACATGTGGTAGCAATAAAAAAAGGGACCGTGGGACTCGGGCCTTACTCGAGTCCCCGGTATAAAAAAAAGGGTATTGTATCGTCAAGAAAAACCTATGACTCATCCTTCGTTCATAAGAAAAAGAAATGAGCTTTCTATTTAATTACAATATTCAAATTTGATATGAATTTCACATTCTTAATTCTATGTATGTCACTAATAATTTTATAAAACAACGATTATAAATTGATTACTGTTTACCATTTCATTACTAGTTAAATAATTTGATACTCTTAATTAATGATAAAAGTTTTAATCACATGTATAGAATTTGTTAATTAATCTATTGATTAATTAAATAATAATAATAATAATAATAATAATAATAATAATAATCGGTCGTATGAAATCTCCCAAAAATCAAATCGATCGAATATCCATTACATCGAATTTCAAAACATCGAATGCTCAATACATCGAATTTTCAAAACATCGAATGCTCAATATATCGAATTTTCAAAACGTCGATTGCTCAACACATCGAATTTTCAAAACTTCGAATGTTCATTAGATCGAATTTTTAAAACATCGAATGTTAAATTGATCGAATTTTTAAAACATCGAATGTTAAATTGATCGAATTTTCAAAACTTCGAATGCACATTACATCGAATTTTTAAAACGTCGAATGCTCATTTCATCGAATTTTCAAATCTTCGAATGTTCATTTGATCGAATTTTCAAATCTTCGAATGTTCATTTGATCGAATTTTCAAAACGTCGAATGCTCATTTCATCGAATTTTCAAAACTTCGAATGTTCATTAGATCGAATTTTTAAAACTTCGAATGTTAAATTGATCGAATTTTCAAAACTTCGAATGCTCATTTCATCGAATTTTCAAAACATCGAATGCTCATTTTATCGAATTTTCAAAACTCTGAATGCTTATTACATCGAATTTTCAAAACGTCGAATGTTAATTTTATCGAATTTTCAAAACTTCGAATGCTCATTTCATCGAATTTTCAAAACTTCGAATGCTCATTACATCGAATTTTTAAATCATCGAATGTTAATTTGATCGAATTTTCAAAACGTCGAATGCTCAGTTCATCGAATTTTTAAAACATCGAATGCTCATTTCATCGAATTTTCAAAACTTCGAATGTTGATTTGATCGAATTTTCAAAACTTCGAATGCTTATTACATCGAATTTTCAAAACTCCGAATGCTTATTACATCGAATTTTCAAAACGTCGAATGCTCATTAGATCGAATTTTCAAAACTTCGAATGCTTATTTCATCGAATTTTCAAAACGTCGAATGCTCATTTCATCGAATTTTTAAATCATCGATTGTTAATTTGATCGAATTTTTAAAACGTCGAATGTTAATTTGATCGAATTTTCAAAACGTCGAATGCTCAGTTCATCGAATTTTTAAAACATCGAATGCTCATTAGATCGAATTTTCAAAACTTCGAATGCTTATTTTATCGAATTTTCAAAACGTCGAATGCTCATTTCGTCGAATTTCCAAAACTTCGAATGCTCATTTCATCGAATTTCCAAAACTTCGAATGCTCATTTCATCGAATTTTTAAAACATCGAATGCTTATTACATCGAATTTTAAAAACTTCAAATGCTCAATACATCGAATTTTTAAAACATCGAATGATAATTTGATCGAAATTTCAAAACGTCGAATGCTCATTACATCGAATTTTCAAAACATCGAATGCTCATTTCATCGAATTTTCAAAACGTCGAATGCTCATTAGATCGAATTTTCAAAACTTCGAATGTTCATTTGATCGAATTTTCAAATCTTCGAATGTTCATTTGATCGAATTTTCAAAACGTCGAATGCTCATTTCATCGAATTTTCAAAACTTCGAATGTTCATTAGATCGAATTTTTAAAACTTCGAATGTTAAATTGATCGAATTTTCAAAACTTCGAATGCTTATTTCATCGAATTTTCAAAACGTCGAATGCTCATTTCATCGAATTTCCAGAACTTCGAATGCTCATTTCATCGAATTTCCAAAACTTCGAATGCTTATTTCATCGAATTTTTAAAACATCGAATGTTAATTAGATCGAATTTTTAAAAAGTCGAATGTTCATGTCATCGAATTTTCAAAACTTCGAATGCTCATTTCATCGAATTTCCAAAACTTCGAATGCTCATTACATCGAATTTTCAAAACTTCGAATTCTCATTAGATCGAATTTTCAAAACTTCGAATGCTCATTAGATCGAATTTTCAAATCTTCGAATGTTCATTTGATCGAATTTTTAAAACGTCGAATGTTAATTTGATCGAATTTTTAAAACTTCGAATGTTCATTTTATCGAAGAGAATTTAACATCTGAGTTTACTATCTATGTAATATGTTCTTCCTAGGGAATTTTGAAAGTGCGCGAGATTTGAAATCGTTTTGGTAAGTGACAATTTTTTTTATTGAGTAAAATTTTTTTGTTTGTTTACTAATTACTTGTCAGTAAATGTTTATTTTTTTGTTATATAAGTATCACTATTATTATGATTATTTTAATTTATATTATAGTTTTTATTATAAGGTAATTAAATTAAATTGTGGTTATCTATTACAATCATAGATGGCTCTAGTAATATGAATATGTGTTTTACAAATTTTTATAAATATTAATCTGTTTATAGTATAATTATTAATATTGTTATTCTTATTATTGTGTAATTGTGAATTTATTATGTATATTTAATGTAATATTGATTTATTTAGAAGTCAGTAAGATGATCGTTAAAAAAAAGTAGTGAATATTTCTTATTTGTCTATATATTTCGCTTCTAAATGAAGAGTTCAAGTTTCTTTTATCTATTTATAATGAATGATTGAATGAATGAATGAATGAATTAATTAATTAATTAATTAATGTGCATAAATTAAAATTATTTTCAAATTAAATAAAATATTGTGTATTGTTATTATTTTGTTATTTCTTTATATAGTGAATATTAAATTGCATTACTCTCTACTTTAAATAAGAAATAGATTCTATATGTAAGTAATACTTAAATTTTTATTGTAAATAAATAACAAGATTCCTACAGAAATCCGAAATTAAAATTCCATACCTTTTCCATGATTTATAGGTCAAACTTTTACGACATTCCAGTGCAATTTTAAATATAATTTCATTACTTTTGGGCTCTTCGAAAATAGTTTACTTATTGAATAGCCTCGACTCTTTGATAAAAAATTTAAAATTATCTAATATTATCAAAAATTCAAATATCCGAATTGCTTAAAATGCAACATTTTTTCCTCTTTTTTTATGGGATTTAGCTTCATTATTTTTGGGCTCTTCGAAAACAGTTTACTTATTAAATAGTCTTGACTATTATTATTATTATTATTATTATTATTATTATTATTATTATTATTATTATTATTATTATTATTATTATTATTATTATTATTATTATTATTATTATTATTATTATTATTATTATTATTATTATTATTATTATTATTATTATTATTATTATTATTATTGTTATTGTTATTATAAATTCGAAATAAAATCACATTTTATATTAAACAAAATTATATTTTTATTTATAATTGTAGAACTACATACATTTTATTTTATAATCGTGAATAAATCTTTGAAACATTAAAAGTTGTTATACTTTTTTTATAAAATTTACATTACTATAAAAGTTTAGTGTGAGTGACTGAAGAAAACGGTGATTTTTAGGAATTTTTTTCAGGGAAATTATTGCATCTAATTTTTAATACAGTTTTGTACATGTATACATATTTGTATAAATAGTCAACATTTTGTAATTTTTTCAAAGAAAAATATTCTTTTTTAATTAAGAGTTATTCGCTATATAAAAAAAAATCCAATTTTCCCACTGCGCTGCAGTGATTGCGGCCTTCTGAGGGACTGAAATAAAAAAAACAAAAAGTTTATTTAAGTCGAAGATATTTGCCGTACAATGACTCTCGGATGTCAAAAAATATTGAATTGCAACAAAATGGTGGAGTTTTGAAAAAGCTTTTCATTTTCGCCAAAAAAAAATCCGATGGTTCGGATTTTATTTTACTTTTATTTTAAAATTTTATTTTTCATGCATTAAAAAAACTGAAACCTCATTGTACGGCAAATATCTTCGACTTAAATAAACTTTTTGTTTTTTTTATTTCAGTCCCTCAGAAGGCCGCAATCACTGCAGCGCAGTGGGAAAATTGGATTTTTTTTTATATAGCGAATAACTCTTAATTAAAAAAGAATATTTTTCTTTGAAAAAATTACAAAATGTTGACTATTTATACAAATATGTATACATGTACAAAACTGTATTAAAAATTAGATGCAATAATTTCCCTGAAAAAAATTCCTAAAAATCACCGTTTTCTTCAGTCACTCACACTAAACTTTTATAGTAATGTAAATTTTATAAAAAAAGTATAACAACTTTTAATGTTTCAAAGATTTATTCACGATTATAAAATAAAATGTATGTAGTTCTACAATTATAAATAAAAATATAATTTTGTTTAATATAAAATGTGATTTTATTTCGAATTTATAATAACAATAACAATAATAATAATAATAATAATAATAATAATAATAATAATAATAATAATAATAATAATAATAATAATAATAATAATAATAATAATAATAATAATAATAATAATAATAATAATAATAATAATAATAATAATAATAATAATAATAATAATAATAATAATAATAATAATAATAAGTCAAGACTATTTAATAAGTAAACTGTTTTCGAAGAGCCCAAAAATAATGAAGCTAAATCCCATAAAAAAAGAGGAAAAAATGTTGCATTTTAAGCAATTCGGATATTTGAATTTTTGATAATATTAGATAATTTTAAATTTTTTATCAAAGAGTCGAGGCTATTCAATAAGTAAACTATTTTCGAAGAGCCCAAAAGTAATGAAATTATATTTAAAATTGCACTGGAATGTCGTAAAAGTTTGACCTATAAATCATGGAAAAGGTATGGAATTTTAATTTCGGATTTCTGTAGGAATCTTGTTATTTATTTACAATAAAAATTTAAGTATTACTTACATATAGAATCTATTTCTTATTTAAAGTAGAGAGTAATGCAATTTAATATTCACTATATAAAGAAATAACAAAATAATAACAATACACAATATTTTATTTAATTTGAAAATAATTTTAATTTATGCACATTAATTAATTAATTAATTAATTCATTCATTCATTCATTCAATCATTCATTATAAATAGATAAAAGAAACTTGAACTCTTCATTTAGAAGCGAAATATATAGACAAATAAGAAATATTCACTACTTTTTTTTAACGATCATCTTACTGACTTCTAAATAAATCAATATTACATTAAATATACATAATAAATTCACAATTACACAATAATAAGAATAACAATATTAATAATTATACTATAAACAGATTAATATTTATAAAAATTTGTAAAACACATATTCATATTACTAGAGCCATCTATGATTGTAATAGATAACCACAATTTAATTTAATTACCTTATAATAAAAACTATAATATAAATTAAAATAATCATAATAATAGTGATACTTATATAACAAAAAAATAAACATTTACTGACAAGTAATTAGTAAACAAACAAAAAAATTTTACTCAATAAAAAAAATTGTCACTTACCAAAACGATTTCAAATCTCGCGCACTTTCAAAATTCCCTAGGAAGAACATATTACATAGATAGTAAACTCAGATGTTAAATTCTCTTCGATAAAATGAACATTCGAAGTTTTAAAAATTCGATCAAATTAACATTCGACGTTTTAAAAATTCGATCAAATGAACATTCGAAGATTTGAAAATTCGATCTAATGAGCATTCGAAGTTTTGAAAATTCGATCTAATGAGAATTCGAAGTTTTGAAAATTCGATGTAATGAGCATTCGAAGTTTTGGAAATTCGATGAAATGAGCATTCGAAGTTTTGAAAATTCGATGACATGAACATTCGACTTTTTAAAAATTCGATCTAATTAACATTCGATGTTTTAAAAATTCGATGAAATAAGCATTCGAAGTTTTGGAAATTCGATGAAATGAGCATTCGAAGTTCTGGAAATTCGATGAAATGAGCATTCGACGTTTTGAAAATTCGATGAAATAAGCATTCGAAGTTTTGAAAATTCGATCAATTTAACATTCGAAGTTTTAAAAATTCGATCTAATGAACATTCGAAGTTTTGAAAATTCGATGAAATGAGCATTCGACGTTTTGAAAATTCGATCAAATGAACATTCGAAGATTTGAAAATTCGATCAAATGAACATTCGAAGTTTTGAAAATTCGATCTAATGAGCATTCGACGTTTTGAAAATTCGATGAAATGAGCATTCGATGTTTTGAAAATTCGATGTAATGAGCATTCGACGTTTTGAAATTTCGATCAAATTATCATTCGATGTTTTAAAAATTCGATGTATTGAGCATTCGAAGTTTTTAAAATTCGATGTAATAAGCATTCGATGTTTTAAAAATTCGATGAAATGAGCATTCGAAGTTTTGGAAATTCGATGAAATGAGCATTCGAAGTTTTGGAAATTCGACGAAATGAGCATTCGACGTTTTGAAAATTCGATAAAATAAGCATTCGAAGTTTTGAAAATTCGATCTAATGAGCATTCGATGTTTTAAAAATTCGATGAACTGAGCATTCGACGTTTTGAAAATTCGATCAAATTAACATTCGACGTTTTAAAAATTCGATCAAATTAACAATCGATGATTTAAAAATTCGATGAAATGAGCATTCGACGTTTTGAAAATTCGATGAAATAAGCATTCGAAGTTTTGAAAATTCGATCTAATGAGCATTCGACGTTTTGAAAATTCGATGTAATAAGCATTCGGAGTTTTGAAAATTCGATGTAATAAGCATTCGAAGTTTTGAAAATTCGATCAAATCAACATTCGAAGTTTTGAAAATTCGATGAAATGAGCATTCGATGTTTTAAAAATTCGATGAACTGAGCATTCGACGTTTTGAAAATTCGATCAAATTAACATTCGATGATTTAAAAATTCGATGTAATGAGCATTCGAAGTTTTGAAAATTCGATGAAATGAGCATTCGAAGTTTTGAAAATTCGATAAAATTAACATTCGACGTTTTGAAAATTCGATGTAATAAGCATTCAGAGTTTTGAAAATTCGATAAAATGAGCATTCGATGTTTTGAAAATTCGATGAAATGAGCATTCGAAGTTTTGAAAATTCGATCAATTTAACATTCGAAGTTTTAAAAATTCGATCTAATGAACATTCGAAGTTTTGAAAATTCGATGAAATGAGCATTCGACGTTTTGAAAATTCGATCAAATGAACATTCGAAGATTTGAAAATTCGATCAAATGAACATTCGAAGATTTGAAAATTCGATGAAATGAGCATTCGACGTTTTAAAAATTCGATGTAATGTGCATTCGAAGTTTTGAAAATTCGATCAATTTAACATTCGATGTTTTAAAAATTCGATCAATTTAACATTCGATGTTTTAAAAATTCGATCTAATGAACATTCGAAGTTTTGAAAATTCGATGTGTTGAGCAATCGACGTTTTGAAAATTCGATATATTGAGCATTCGATGTTTTGAAAATTCGATGTATTGAGCATTCGATGTTTTGAAATTCGATGTAATGGATATTCGATCGATTTGATTTTTGGGAGATTTCATACGACCGAATAATAATAATAAAATAAATAATAATAAGTTGTATTATAATACAAATTATCTACGTTATTGTAATATCTTATTAGTAATTCAAAGTTACCATGATTCTATGGTAATTAAATATACAGATGCAAAATGTAATTATCATACTCCGAATGAATTTAACTGCGAAACCGATTATTATATATTTGGTAATTGACGAAACAAATATTAATTAACTTTATATATTGTTAATGTTAAATTTAAATAATGAAAAAATAGTATGAATGTGTAAATAACTTGTAAAATAACACTCCGTCAGGGTTGTATTGGTCACAGGGAAGTTCAAAGGAAGGGGTAGTCATCCCCTCTACTCAACGCGCGCAGGGTCCTATGGGGACCCATGGACCACAGGATCTCATCTCGTCAGATATCTCCGAGCTCTCTTACCGATTACTTGTAATCTCTCGGCTCGAACTTGTAACTTTTACTCATTACTGTTGATTAAAGTAACCAATTTAAAGTATTTCTTGTTGTAATCATTATTAAGTAGAATTTGAATCTCCCACCTATTTACAGGGTACACTTTAGTGTTTTAGCAGTTGAATACCCCAACATTTTAATATTCAAAAATCCCTATTATCGAACTTGGGACGTGACAAGCCCTTTAAATTAAAGCCTTTATCATAATTAATTTTTTCTAATCTACCCAACACTGTCGCACAAACCTGATATTTAATAACCATGTCCGTCTATATAATCAAGATGTCGCTTTGACATTCCGTGAAACAATATTAGTTAATTTAATAATTAATACTTTTTACAAGCTGTGCTGAAAAAAATAAGTTACTGAGTTTAAGTAAATATAAACAAATTTTAATAGATTTCAATCATATACTTTTGCATCTGATAAAGTGAATTTGTGTTTTTTTTGCAAACTGCAATATTCCCAGCAGAGAGACTAGAAGTTAAATTCCCTTTCGGTGAATTGACAGTCTACTTGTCAAAATAATTGTCGGTGAAATTTATCATTTGTGACGATTCTTTTTCTTACAATTGTACGTCCAAAGAAATCCACAATGTGAAATATTGTGATTATTCAGATTTAGTTTAAAATCAAAATTACTTGGATTAATTACACAAGAATAATTGTTTATAAAAAAAAGTCTGCTTCAATTCAAGGAGTTTAATTTTGTAAGAGTGTTATGTTTTGAGTTCAGGACTCATAAATGATACCAGGTTAGCGGTTTTATTATTAAAGGTCAGCATGGAGAAATTCGCTATTGATTTAGACAAAGTACTCGATGAGTTTGAATTTAATGAAGGTAAGGCACGTTTTTATACTATTATATAGTCACGTGTTCTCTAGCTTTGTCTAGTGATTGATATTGTAATATATGTATAGTCATTAACGAGAGAATCATACAAAGAATGTCACGTCATTTCAGTTTTTTCAGAAATATCCAGTTTCCAGGGCTCGAAACAGTGAAAGTATTTAAAAATACGGACTTTACGGACCAAAAATTAAAAATTAGGTACCATTTCCGGACCAAAAAAAATATATATATAACCAGTCCGAGTCAAATAAGAGAACATTTTACTTAAAAACTATAAAACATGAAGATAGCGACAACTCCGAGTTCGGAGTGATTCGACTCGGAGTCATCGATTTCTTCATGTTTTATAATAATTAAAGATGACCGAGTGATAAAATCATTTACAATTCAATTATTTACAGGAATTTTTAACTAAAATTCTTCTTTAAATCGATTATTTTTTATAATTTTCGAAAAAGTTCTTTGACAATTATTTTCAAATCCATTTATTTGTTTACAATAATATTCAATTTTACGAAATTTCAATTATTCGTAAATTCTTCAATTAAATATACATTAGAAAATAAAAACTTCAAATAATATAAACAAAATTTAATTAAACTTTTTCAATTATTTTAATTTCGATTATTTCTAAAAATTAACGCTATATTGCATTTAATATTCAATTATTAGGTAAAAATTTAACTGAAATTCATTTTTAAATCAATTTTTATTAGATAATTCTACTGGAATTCAATTATTTAATTACAAAAATAGATAAAATTTATTGAATACTTGAATCTTCCTTAAAATTGAATTTTTATGAAGAATTTTATCAAAATTTTTAAAAATAATTGAATTTTTTCAGCTAATTTTAAAAACAAAATTTAAGAACAAATTTAATTTTCTATCATTTTATTTAAAATTGTATAAAAAATAATTGAAATTCTGCTATAAGTTTCTTTATTTATGAAAATAATTGAATTCTTGAAACGAATTTTATTAAAAAATTTTATAAAAAATTGAATTCCTGTGAAGAATTTTATTTGTGAAAATAATTGAAATCTGACGAAGAATTTTATTTAATTTTTTTATTAAATAGTTGAATTCCTGTGAAAAATTTTATTTTTTTACAAGAATTGAATTCTTAGGAAGAATTTTACTAAAATTTCTTAAATAATTGAATTGCTTCAAAGAATTTTATTCAAATTTGTTTAAATAATTGCATTATATAGAAAATTTTTTATTAAAATTGCAAATTCTATTAACTAGATTTTGTAAAGAATTTTGTCAAAATTTTTATATAATAGAATTTTTAAAAGAATTGTATTTAAATTTCGAAAAATTCTATTAAAATTGTATTAATTTAAAAATAATTTAAATTCTGCTTTTAAAATTCAATTATAATCTAAAATTTTAACTGAAATTCCTGTTAAATTTTTTTATTTTTTGAAAATAATTAAAAGTTTGTGTGGAATTTTATTAAATTTTCTTTTAAATAATTGAATTCTTTTGGAAAATTTTATGAAAATAGTAGATATTGAAAATCATTGAATTGAGGAAAATTTTTGAAAATAATTGAATTTCGAAGAAGAATTTAATTATTTCTAAAGATAATTGAAATTTTGATAAGAATTTAAAAAAAAAATTTTTGAACATAATTGAATTTCTGAGAAGAATTTTATTATTACTTTTGAAAATAATTGATTTTTTGCAATCATTTGTAATTTCTCTAAAATTATTTAAATTATATCGTAAAATTTACGAACTTTTCATCCTTTTTGAATCAAATTACGAACTTTACGGACCTTTTTTCAAAAAGACGGACTTTTACGGACTTCAAGCAAAGTTATGGTTTTTTACGGGATTTATTTATTTATAGTTCGAGCCCTGAGTTTCTAAATTCTCTATCGACTTTTTTTTAATTTTGAAAATAGTTTTTATATTTATTTTCATATTTTTACTACAGTTTTTTACTTATTTTTGTCTTGAAAACTTTGCTTATTTTGTGATTCAACTTTTATAGATCGAGCTGAACAAGTTGCGTCAGTAGCTCCGAGGCACGTTGTTGGACCTTCGACAATTGTTTCCCAGGGTTTAATTCCAAAAACACAGAATCGTCCAAGCTCAACGAATGTTTCCAACGAAGATCTAAATGTCATTCCTCCACCTCCGGAGAGACACAAAGATGAACGTCCCCATCACAGTCACGCCGAGGAATCGCCTTTAAGAATCGAAAGAGAAAGAATGAATGACAATCTCGCAAGTTTTCGGAAAGCCGAACTCAAACAGGACAATGTCGACTCTGTCAATCATTTTTATACCCACGGTCGTTTGAACGACAGTAAAATCCAGCCAAAACAATGCGTCGAATCACAGTCTCTAGATCCAGAACCAGTTTCAATAATTCACAATGACATATCGCAAAAACTCCTGCAAAAAAAATTGAACGACAATAGTAATTCAAAAGTAAACAGCTACGATAACAAACTAAATCAATCCAATATGAAACCAAGTGTCAGTAATGTTTTCAGCAGTCTCAACGATTATATAAACGCTCCCAGTGGAAGTTTAGTAACCGATGAAAATCCCAATGATTCCATTGATAATAAAAGAAAAGAGGAATCCGTCTTGAAAATTGAATCCACAATGGACTGCACCGTCATCAAGAATATAACCACAGACACCGGAAGTATAAGTGTAATAAAAAACGATATCGGTGGTGCGCCAAAATTATCAAATGCCGTCTCCCTACCACCGAAATATCAAAATATCCTCCTACCAATTAAATTGGATGTGTGCGTCGAAAAACCGAGTAACGTCGCAATTGCCGAGCACAAAATCCCCGAGAATCCACCAGAAACCAGCAAATCCGTGAATCTAGAACGAAATTTCATTTCCCAATTACCGGAAGCCAAGAGTATCATCGACGAACCGGAGAATGTCTACGAAAACGTCTACATTGGCACTGACATTCCAAAAACCCAAGTGGCACTTAAATTAAAAAATTCCGATTCAAAAGACACCCAGATTCCAAAACAAACAATTCCAGAACAAACAAGAATCGAGGAAGAAAAACACACTTACGAAAATGTCGATTTTCCCACAAAAACCGTCCCTCGTCCAAATAAGGATTCCGTCTACGAATGCATCTACATCGGAAACAGAGAACTACCACCCGAAACAACAACAGAACTAGAAGTTGCGGCAAAAAAATTAGATCAATTCTACAATAAAAAAACTCAAGAACCCGAAACAACAACAATAACCGAAGTCACCAAAAATCAATTTTTTAAAAAATCATCACAAGAACCAGAGACAAAAGGTAGCAATACAACAAGATTAGTATTCCAAGCGGTACAATTAAATCCACCGCCACAGGAACACAAACCAATTGGTTTTGGAAACATCGACGATCTATCGGAGGAGGAATTAAATCGTTTCCTCGCTGAATTAGAGGAAGAGGAGAGGGCAAATGAAGCGTCCGGTAGTTCAGACAGTCAGTTGCAAAAATTCCCTAATAAACAAGACGATGAAGATGCGAATGAAGCGCCAATATTCGAGAGTGTTGTCATTGGTGAATTGCCAAGTGTTTCCGAGGAGGATCTTCAGCAGAAGGCAAAAAAATTCCCCGTCATTGATTATGGGAAATCACGTGTCGCTGCTGCTGCTGCTACTACTGCTACTACTGCTGCTGCTGGTGAAAGTTCAAGTGATTTTTTAGCCAAGAAGAGTGTGGAAAAATTTCACGAACCTGTAAAACCTATTTCGAAAGTAAAAGAGGACAAAGGAAAAGCAAGAAAAAGTAAAAAAACAAATGAAAAAATTAGAAAGTGTTCGGACAATTTTGATGTTCCGTGTAATGAAGTAAATACAATAGACGAAATTGTAACGGCGGCGCAAGATAAAGAAAATGGTAATTGCATTTCGGAAATTGATGCCACAATTAAGGAGGGCGACAATGAGGATTTGCAAATATCCACAAATCCTGATAATAAGGATTTAAGTGAAAATGGAGAAAGCGATGATAAATTAATAAATTCTGAATTAAATTCTCATAACGAAGAGACTGGTAATAATTTAAATTTAAATGAAAATATGAGTAGAGTAGGAAAGGATGATAATAGTTGTAGGAGAATTAGCGATGTAGATAACAATTTGGATCATAATGAAAATAGCGAGGAAGATCTTAATCGACCAATTAGGCCGCAGACTTTGGATATTGCTGCGACTGTAAACATGACTGAATTTACGACAGGTATTTTTTTTTCCATTTAAAAATTTATCTGCAATTTTAAAAATATTATTTTATTTATTTACAAATTTATCCACAATTTTAAAAATATTAGTAATTTATTTAAAAATTTATCTGCAATTTTAAAAATATTATTTTATTTATTTACAAATTTATCCACAATTTTAAAAATATTAGTAATTTATTTAAAAATTTATCTAAAATTTTAAAAATATCAGTATTTTATTTATTTAAAAATTTTTCCACAATTTAAAAAATATTAGTAATTTATTTATTTAAAAATTTATCTACAAAGTTAAAAATATTAGTATTTTATTAATATTAAAATTATTTATAATACAAAAAAGTTTAATAGTATTTTCAGGCCTCGGATTTTAGGACTTTTTGGACTTTTTTCGACTGTTTTCAAAAACAGCAATTTTTTTTTTTACTTTTCTTTCAAATATTACAACAAAATATTCACTTTTCTGATATAAAATGCTATTTATTTCGCATTTAATAATGTAAAAAATAACTACAATCATATTTTTGAAAATAATTATGTAAAAAATTTGTAAATCATTAAAATTTTGTAAAATATAATTAAAAATAATTATTGACTTTCTTTAAGTATTTTATTAGAATTTTTTGAAAATCAAATTTTGAAGAATTTTAATTGCAAATTTTGTAAATAATTGAATTTTTCGAATTTTTTAATAAAACATCTTTAAATGAAAATTTTTGAAAATTAGAATCCAAAAATTGTAATAAAATATTTTTTTAGAAAAGTAATTCTTACAATTTTTTTATTGTAATTTTTTAAAAATCTATTATTTTCAATTATATATTTCCGAAATTTAAAACATTAATTTTAGAAGTTTTTTATCTTAATTTTTTTTGAAATTCAATTATCTTCAAAAAATATAATTTAATATTTTCAAAAAATTTAATTTCTTCAGAAACTTGATGATTTTCTTATATTTTCCCAAAATTCAATTATTTTCAAAAAATTTTACTAAATTTCAATTATTTGAGTATAATTGAATTAATATATATAATAATTGAAAAATTCATTATCTTTCAAAAATTATTTCAAAATATTTTCAAACGAATAATTCTAAAAATTCTTTTTATTAAAATTCTTTAAAAACCAATTATTTTTAATATTTTCGTCTACATATTTTTAATTTTAATAATTATTTAATTAACTTAATAATTCATCTTGTAATAATTTTTAAATTAAACCCCAAAGAATTACAGTTAAGATTATTACAAAAATTGAATTTTCGTACTTAAATAACTGAATTTTTGAAGAATTTTCGAAAATCTATTCACAATAATTGATTTAGAGAAGAAGTTGAAAATTGGGGAAAAGAATTCAATTTTCAAAGGGTTAAAATTTGTAATTTTTGGGAAATAATTGGATTTTAGAAGATTGGAAATTATAACTTAAAAATTTTACTTCCGTGGAAAAATAAACAAGTATTTAAAATTTTAAATACTTATATTTAAGGAGATTATTAAATAATCGAATTTAGAAATCAGAGAAGTACAAACATTTTTTTACGTCTTAAAGTCGGTCCGAAGCCTTTATTTTATTTAATTATTAAATATTAAACTATTTAAATAAACTGAAATAAAGAAAATAAAATACTAATACGTATTTAATTATTTTTAAACATATTAATTGTAAAATACCATAATTGACAGACTAGTGTTTTTATGATTAACAATTAAAAAAAGTTAATTTTAATTTTTTTCTAACTTGAAAAATATTTTTATTTCAGGGAGACAAGAAGCAATTCCTGTTGTTTCGGATATTCCTGAACATGAGGGTAATGGAGATGAAATTCGAGTACCTTCTCCAGATATTTCGGAGAATTCTTCTATGGATTCGGGAATGGTGCTTGGAAAACAACCGCCCTTCTGGATTCCGGATGCCGAAGCACCTAATTGTATGCTTTGCGATGTTAAATTTAATGTAATTAAGAGACGTCATCATTGTCGAGCCTGTGGAAAGGTAAAAAGAAACAATCGATATCCAATTCAACTACTTTTCTTATTTACTGTTAAAAATTATTTTCTTTTCTAACAGTAAATAATTTTAACATTTTTTTTCTAATTTTCATCAGAAATGTTCAAAATTGAGATTTTACTTTTTACAGTAATTCAAATCTTTTTGGATCTATAAATTTTTTGTCACAACATTTTCTTTCTATTTAAATTCCAATTGTGTTTTGAAGAATTTCTTTGAATTTTTTTTTAAATTGGATTTTTTAAAAAATAATTTTAATTGAAAATTTTTAAATTAATTGAATTTTATGAACAATTTTTTTAAAGTTTTTTAAATAATCGTATTTCTTAATAACTGAAATTAAATATTTAATTAATGAATTTTAATAAAATTTTTAGAAAATAATTAAATTCTTCTCAGAATTTAATTACAATTTTATTAAAATATAGTAAATAATTAAATTCTTTCGATAAAAATTTTATTATAATTATTGACAGACAATTAAACTCTTTTAAACAATTTTATTAGAGTTTTTGTAAATAATTAAATTCTTTTGAAGAATTTCTTTGTGTGTGTGTGTGTTTTTTTAAATAATGTAGTTTTTTAAATAATTTTAATTCAAACTTTTTAAAATAATTTCTCCATTAATTTTACTTCGAAAGCCTTTGCCAAGAATATGTTTCAAATTTTTGAAAATAATTGAAATCCTCTGAAGAATTTTTCTATCAATGAAAATAATTGAAATCTTCCAAAGAATTTTATTTTTTATGAAGATAATTGAATTAATAAAAAGAATTTTATTTAAATTTTTGAAAATTATTGAAATCCTCGGAAGAATTTTATTATTATTTAAGAATATAATTGAAATCTTCAAAATAATTTTTCTTTTTATGAAGATAATTGAATTCTTGCGAAGAATTGTATTAAAATTTTTGAAAATAATTGAAATCTTTTGAAAAATGTTGTTAGTTATGAAAATAATTGAAATCTTGCTAAGATTTTCATTAAAATGTTTGAAAAATAAAATAATTGTTTCGATGAAAATTTAAATTCTTTGGAGGAATTTAATTGAAATTGTATTGAATATAATTGAATTTTTAGAAAGAATTTTATTATAATTTTTGAAATAAATTGAATTTTTTTGGAAAATTTTATAACAGATTAAGAATAAAATTTAATTCTTTTGTGAAATTTTATTAATTGAATTGTTTCGAAAGATTTATTAAAATTTTGTTGAAAATAAAAACATTTGCTAGTTTTAATTAATCATTATTGTTGAATCACAATGATTTTCTGAAAAGTTTTTCATATTTCTTTCTCTTTTATTGTTATTCAATTTTTATTGATTTGATTGAATGAACACACCTTTTATTATTATTGTCCTTTTGTGGTCGTCTTATTTTCAATTATTAAATATCGAAGGACGTTAAAGATTATTAATAATTTTTATTAAATTAATTAATTTTATTTATTATTCATTTTTTATTTTAAATTCTTTAGTATTTTATAATTATTACGTAAAAAAATAGTGTCTCTAAAGTTCTGAAGTTCGAATGAATGGAATTTATTGATTGCCTCTTTAAAATTAAATTATTGCAATAATATTGCCGCACTCATTAAAAAATAATTTAGAAAAATTCAAATTATTCAATTACTTTTTCTTTTTCTATACACTCGGTAATTTTTGTAAATATTTATAATGAGAAACTATTTCCTTAATTAGTTCAGAAATTTTTGAACATAAAAAATAAGGGAAAGAAGGAAAATAAGAAAAAAAGAAAGAAAATGAATTACATTGCTTTTAATAATTTTAGAGAATATGAAAATTATCTTTTTCTCTTCTTGCAGGTATTGTGCAGTAAATGTTGCAGTATGAAATACAGACTAGAGTACCAGGGCAACATAGATTCTCGTGTTTGTTTGCCATGCTATCAACTACTCATCAAAGGTAATAAAATAATGTACACTTTATTTAAGATGATAAGAAATTTTAATTTTATTTGTTCTTCCAATAATTGTAAATTAAAATTATCGCAGAGCACTTTGATTCGCAATTCTCTAAAAATAAAATTTGTATTCTTTTCTTTCTTTTTTTTTTCTTTTTTTCTAAATAATAATAATTTCTTCTTTTTGAAGCCGAGAATGAGCAGGAATCTGGCGACTGGTCGGGATATTCAAACAGTGCAAGTGGCCCAGGAATAAATTCACCTCAAGTAGGTTTCCTTATTTAAATTTCATATAAGTTTTCTATATATTTTTTTTTTTTTTCATGAATAATTTTAGAGAAATAGTGTGTAAATTTTGCTTTTGCTTAGCATATAACTAATTTACGCATAAGCACCTACCTGTAACAACTTGTTGAATACCTCATACCTCACATAATGTTGATTATTTTAGCATGATGATTGGATTGTTTCTCTACTACTACTTATAGACGAAATCAATTATTGTAGAAACGTATATAAACCTTTCCAGTGTAGAAGAATAGAATCAAAGAGATAACTTTTTAATTTCAAAAGAACAAAACACTTTTTTTTTATGCAAAATTAAAAAAAAAAATTAATTGGAAAAAACATTTTTTTATCGCGTTCCTTTTTAATAAACTTCAGAGAAGTTTTCATTTTAAAGTAAATTTTAACTTTTCCATTTTGGATTTGGTCAAAGAAAATATTTTTTTTGGATAAATATTATGAGAGTATAAATTATATAAATTTGTTTAAATTCCATTAAAAAAAAGAGTCCTGTCAAAATTTCTAGTCTCCAGGCTTCACAGTTTATGTATATTTCACATTTTTTCTATTTAAATTCCATTATTCAAATCTCAATTTTATTATTTTAGCTGAAATTCTAAACCTTTATCAAATAATTCAATTTTTTAACCAAAATTCAGATTCAAAAAACAATGGAAAATAATTTAATGTAATATTCACTATTAGTGTAAAAATTAAATTTAATATTTTTTTGTTTTTTACGGAAATTAATTTTCTTATTTTTTAATAAAAATTAAAAATTTTGAAAATATTTTCTTAATATACATGAAAACGATTTCTAGTTCAAAGAATTGATGTTCTAATTATTCCAGACATTTAAAAACATTTTTTTTATTACTTAACTATTTGGAAGTATTTATTTTGTTTGTATTTAAAGGAATTTTAATACTGTGAAGCCGGAGTATTGTCGATTGCATGATAATTTTATTTTATATTTTTTTTTTGGTCGGAAAATAAGTAGACTCTATTGCACAACGTCGACAATAATATTGCAATGGAAAGTTTTGCCACGAGTTAAAGTTTTAGTCCAAAGAATTTGATCTTCTCTGAATTGTGGTGTATTTGCAATAGTCAAATGCCAAAGTTTGGAGTATTCGACAAATGGTTATAGGGGAGACAGCCTAATCCAAATAATCCGATGGAGTACTGTTCAACCATACCACCTTTGCAACAGTTAGTTGGTGGTTTGCCTCCACCTCCCACGGTCATGGTTCCAGTTGGAGTTCTCAAGAGGGAAGGAAGCACGAAGCAACGATCAGAGGGACAAAAATCCGTAATGTTCAGTGACGGTAATTTTTTTTCCACCTTTCAATAATATTACTAATATCAATATTGATAATTTATCAATTAAATTAATATTTACTAATTAATAATTGCTCTTTAGAGTGAATTAACATTTGTAAAGAAAATAATTTTTTTTTTTCAAGAGAAAGCAACTGAAATTTAACTTGTTTGTACTCATTTGAAATTGAAATTGAAACTGTAATTTATTTTGGATTTAGATTATCCGATTTATCAACGTTAAAACTATTGTTAATTTTCAATTTTTTATTGATTTAAATCTAGAGTGTCAAAAAATAATTTCTAATGGTATTTCTTTTGAGTCTTGTAAGGAAATAATTTTGAATTTCTCTAAAATAATTCTTAGATATTCTAAGACGAACTCGAAAATACACAACACTACATATTTTTTTAATTATCATTTTGTTTTTGGAAGTATTTTTCTCGAAATACTTCCTTAGTCTCTTTGGTTGCTTATCTTTTTTGATTTTTGTTTGATTAATTTGATTTAAACCACATATTGTCATCAGATACAGTTCTCTTTTTATTTTCTCCATGGAACACATGAATGCGTGTTTCAAATTTGCCCTTCCCGTTTGTTTTGTTTTCACACACCTCTCACTAAAACACAGGAATAAGGCCTGGCTGTGACCTAACAGAACTCGACACGTCCTGGGATCTGAAGCCGCCCTCGAGGAAAGTTGGAAGTAAACGAATAGCAGCCTCTGGTTTTCCCTCTTCGTCAAATATTGCCAAGAAGCAAAATCTTCCGCCACTGGATCCAAATACAAATAGCTACATTCCCCAGGATGCGAATGCATTACCGCCAACTGTTAATATTCACAAAGGACGTAAGAAAAATATTGATAACGAATTTCTTATTTTTTAATTCTTAAAATTTAATTATTCAACTTTTTTTATTTTCAAAAAATATTCGAAATTCAATTATTTTCAATACCTAGTATTTTTATAAAATTTTCCAAAAGAATTCAATGATTAAAAAAAACGTAAAATTCATTAAAAATTCAATTATTTTCATAAATAATAAAACCCATCGAATAATTTCAATTGATGTTAATACCACTTTTAATTAATTAATCGAAAAATTCAATTATTTTCACAAATAAAGTTTTCCACAAGAATTCAATTATTTAAAATAAAATTTTGAAATTTATTATATTCCGAAGAAATTAATTATTTAAAACAATGTTTATAAAATCCTTATGAAGGATTCAATTATTTTCAAAAATAACAAAATTTTTCACAGAAATTCAATTCGTTTTAAACGTTTTAATAACATTTTTCGCAATAATTCAATTATTTCCATAAATATTAAAATTCTTCTCAAGATTTTAATTATTTTTAATACAATTTCACAGGAATTGCTCAAAAAATATAATTATTCTTAAAAGTTTAATTTCAATTCCAAGAAAAAATCAATTATTTAAAAAAATATTTTTTTAAAAGTCTTTGGAAGATTTCAATTATTTACAAAAATATTAGAATATTAGAATTTTTCACAGGAATTCAATTATTTTTAAATATTTTAATAAAATTGTTCGAAAGAAATTTTAATTAAACTTTTTTGAAATAATTCAATTATTCTTTCAGATTTTAATAAAATTATTCCCAAGAATTAAATTATTTACATAAATAATTCTTCAAAAGAATTCAATTATGTCGATAAATAACAATATTTTTCCCAGAAAATTCAATTATTTTGAGGCATGATAATAAAATTCTTTGCAAAATTCAATTATTTTCATAAATAACAACATTCATCAAAGGAATTCAATTCTTTTAAAAAATTCTAATAAAATCATTCACAAGAATTCAATTATTTTTATAAATAATAAAATGCTTCTTTAGAATTGAATTATTTTCAAAAAAAATTTAATAAAATGGCCACGCAGACATTGAATTATTCTGAAAAATTTTAATAGAATTCTTTGTAAAATTTAATTATTTCCAATAACTTTTCGCAATTCAATGATTTTTAATGTCTACCATTTTTATAAGATTTTCAAACAGAATTCGATTAATTAAAAATTTTTTTGTAAAATCTTCGTAAAGAATTCAATTATTTAAAAAATTTTTTTGTAAAATCTTTGTAAGAATTCAATTCTTTTCATGAATGATAAAAAATTTCTGAGGAATTCAATTATTTAAATTATAATTTACATAAAATTAGTCGAAAGAAATCAATTATTTAAAATTTTTTTTACAAAATTCTTCGCCAAAATTAAATTATTTTTATAAATATTTAAATTCTTTCATGAATAATAAAATTTCGTTGCAGGAATTCAATTTATTGGCAGGATAAGAAAGAAGTAAATATTTTTGATGAAAATTAGGAAGTAGTCAGGAAAATAAAATATAAAATGGAATTTTTGTCAGTTTTGTGAAGTTTGTAAAACGAGTTTTTTTGGTCGTCAAGTTTAATTTTTCGATAGCTACTTTTTTACTATTTTTTTTTATTTTGAAAGCTCCTTTTTGCTGCTTTTTTAAATTAACTATCTAGTTCGAAGTCTGTTAGTATATTTTTTGCTTTGCGAATATTTTATTGCATATTATACATTATTTTTTTTAATTGAATATAATATTTAATATTTATATTTACGAATAATTTGAATGTCTGAGTTTAAATTTAGATAATTTTAATGTTAAAACGAATTATTTTCAGAAATCACGTACACCGATGTTTTGGATCAAAACAGTTTATTCGCCACCTTACGAAATGAATGCGAACCCGCTGTGATGTTTGCTATTAATCGAAATCTCTATGCGTACATAAAAATAATTAATTGTGAGTAGAAAAATTTTCATGAAAACGAAATTTAATAATAACTATTTTTAATAATATTTTTAATAATATTTTTTTTAATAACTATTTTTAATAATATTTTTTTTAATAACTATTTTAATTTTCACACAGTGAGTTGCTGTGTGAACAAAATATGTTGGAACATCACCTCAAAAGGTCTTTCCTGCGTGGGCCAGGACGAAGTTATATTTTTAATAGAGACCCTACCTGATGAAACGCAAATTCCAAAAGACGTTCTGATACATATTAATCAGATTTACATGGAATCAATGAAAGGTAAATTTTTAAAAAGAAATTAATGTATTATTTAATTCTTAAACTGGAATTATTATTAATTATTTTTGTTTTTTCTTAATTACCACTCTGAAAGTATTTATCAAAAATTGATTATTTAAAGTAATAATTATTTATTACTCTAGGAAATACAATAACGGAGAACGGTGTTTCGATACATCAGAACGGAAATTTATTGGGATCTCGAGAACATGCGGGATTTCTTTTCATTCGTCAAACTCTTCAGTGTCTGCAAAAAATTGTTCTTCCCCCATCTCCTTTTCTTGTCGGTTTGTTAGTTCACAGGTGAGGAAATTTTTAATTTATCATGAAACTCAATTTCAACTTTGATTAATTTTTTATTTATTAATTTATGTTAATAAATAAAAAATTAATCAAAGTATAAACAAAATATAAACATAAATTAATAAATAAAAAATTAATCAATGTTATTTATTTATTAACATAAATTAATAAATAAAATATGAATTGATTTATGTATTTTTTTAATTGGAATTTCTTTTTAATTTGAATGTGTTGGTTTTACTATTTCAGGTGGGAAACTCCTTGGGCGAAAGTGTTTCCACTGCGGCTCGTTTTGCGACTAGGCGCCGAGTACAGATACTATCCATGTCCATTGGTCTCGGTTCGATTCAGAGAGGCAGTTTATTTTGAAATTGGCCAAACGGTAATGAAGGTACTCGCTGATTTTCGAAATTTCGCCTATACATTGCCAGCGGTGCGTGGTTTGACGATACACATGGAAGGGACAACAACATTTGTCAGATTTCCAAAAAATCGTTACGATCAAGTTATCAAAGGCTTGAATAATTCGAATGATCATGTATTGGCATTCGCAGCGAATTTCAGTGTTCAAGCTGATTCACATTTAGTTTGCATACAAACGAATTCTGAAGAGGAAAGCAGTTATCAAACTCAGGCCATTAATATTGAAATTAAACCGAGAAAAGGTAGAGTTTCTTTGTAATTTTTCTCTAACGTGATCAAAGTTTTATTATATTATCATTTTATTATTATATATTATATATTATTATATTATATTATCAACATTATTCATGATTTTTTTCAGACCTGAGAAACAGGGAGAAAGGGTTTAAATACTAAAAACAAATTTTATTGTTTAAACAAATTAACCTAAAATTCATAATTTTTATTTTTAGTGATTTTTTTCTGAAAGTTAAGTATTTTGAGCACAAAAAATGTTCAGAACAATTTTTTGTAACTCAAAGCAAGAAAAAGTTATTTTCAAAATAAAAAAATTTTACAAAAATTTATTAATGCAAATATCTAGAAAAATAAAAATAATTTTTTATTGTTACTTAGTATACTTCATTAGGACCCTAATCACTCTCAATTCTCATAATATGAGAAAAATCTGAGACATCATATGTCGTTTTCGTATGAAACGCCCCATATATATTTAACTAGTTTTATTAAAAATAATAGATTTATAGAAGAATTTTAGTTAAAAACACTAAAACAAATTCAATTTTGAAGCAATGACAAATGAGTGCAGAAATTCAATTTTTTTGCAAAAGTAGTAAAATTCTTCTCAGAAATTCAATTATTTCCAAATTTTTTTATAAAATTCTTGGCATTTTTATTATTTTCAAAAACTTTCCTCAATTCAATGATTTTTAATATCTACTACTTTAATAAAAATTCCTAAAAGAATTTAATTATTTACAAAAATTATGTATTATTCAATTATTTTCACGAATAATAACATTTTTTACAGAGATTCAATTATTTTTGTAATTACTTAAAATTTTTTTTAGGAATTCAATTATTTTTAATACAAATTTAATCAAATTCCCGGAAAAAAGTTATTATTCTTAAAAATTTTATTAAAATTTATCAAAGAAATTTAATTATTTTAATAACCTTTGCTACAATTTATTTCTTAGAATTTAAATATTATTTTTAATACATTTTTAATTAAATTTCTTTAAAGAATAAAATTATTATCCAAAATTTTAATGAAATTCTTTGCGTAAGAATTTAATTTTTTTCAAAATAATTTTAATAAAATTCTTCACAGAAATCAAATTATTTTTAAAAATTTACAACAATTCTCGTCAAATAAATAATAACATTTTTATCCGAAATTCAATTATTTTCAAAACTTTTAATATAATTCTTTGCAAGATTTGAATTATTTTCATTATTTTCAAAAATAATAGAATTCTTCGAAGAAATTCAATTATTCTCAAATTTTTTGATAAAATTCGTTGCAAGAATTCAATTATTTTCAAAAATAATAGAATTCTTCGAAGAAATTCAATTATTCTCAAATTTTTTGATAAAATTCTTGGCAGAATTTCAATTATTTTTAATACAATTTTCATCAAATTTCTCAAAAAATGCAATTATTCTTAAAAATTTTATTGAAATTTGTCAAGAGAATTCAATTATTTAAAAAATTGATTCTTTATGAAAATTCAATTTTAAGAAACATTCAATTGTTTAATAAAATATTTATTTTTATAGTTAAAAATTGAATTCTCGTAGAATTTTCTAATAAATATCATGATTTAAAAATGAATTTCAGATTAAAATCTTTGAAAATTTGAATTTTTCATACTTTTAATTAAGAATTCTATAGAATTTCAAATTTTTGAATATCTTAATGTCTATAAAAAATAATGATTAAATATTTATTTAAAAATGAAGTTATTGATGTTTTCGAATAATTTTCGTTTTCAGTTACTGGAGCAAGTTTCATTGTTATTAATGGAGCACTAAAATCATCAATGGGCCTTTCTGCGAAGACAAGCATTGTTGAGGATGGATTAATGGTGCAAATAATGCCCGAGAAATTAGAAGCCTTGAAAGCTGCTTTGAAAAATATGCAGGAATTCACGATAGGTTGCGGTAGACAAGGAGCTCCTGAACCCGATGAAGTTGTTAATATAACATGGGTGGAAAATGATGTTTTATTTAACTTAGGGTAAGTAAATTTTCCATTTTGAACTTTAAAGTAGGAAAATTAAATTAAAAATTATAGCAGGGCTGCCACAGGTCAGGGAATTCAGGGAAATTACAAATAATTACAGAAATTCAATTATTTTCAAAAGTAATAAAAATCTTCGCAGAAATTCAATTATGCTTAACATTTTTTTTTAAATTCTCGTCAAAATTTCAATTATTTTTTATAAATAATAAAATTCTTCTCGAAAATTTAATTATTTTCAAAAATTTTAATAAAATTATTATCTAAATTGCAATTATCTTTTTAAAAAATAAAACATATATAATATAATCTTTTTATAAAATTCTCCGAAATTCAATTATAATTTCAAAAATTGTAATAAAATTCTTGGCAAATTTTCAATTATTTTCCAAAATTTTCCTCAAAATTGATTAAAAATTAATAAATTAAATTTAAATTTGATGAAAAATTAATGAATTAAATTCGAATTTGATTTGTTTACAGAGTAAAAAGTCCGATTGATAGTAAACCAATGGATGGAGTTCCATCGATTCGAGTTCACAATGGTGTTGATTATGTAGGAACAAGCAGGTTTATCCGATGGACCGAAGTATTTATAATTAAGGTTTCTGTTTAAAGTTGATTATATTTTTTTTTTTACACTCATTTTTTAATTTAATAAATTTTAATATAATTATTTCTACTCAATAGTCTGATGATCATCCAACTGGTGTTCATGATCCTGTGGATATAAATAAACTTTCGGAGAACATAGCCAGAGCTACATGCACAGCTCTCGTCAAATTATTAGATCTTTTAGCAGCAGCCGGACTCACAAAACTGGCTGTAAGGACCACTATTCATCCAGACAATGTAAGTTGTCTCTTTTTAATAATCTCTTGGTTAAAACACAACCAAAAAGTTTATTAATCCTGAAAATAATACTAATTTCCATTAAAGTTGTTAATTTTAATTAAATTAATCAATTTTGATTTAATTAGTTAATTTCAATTAAATTAGTCCATTTGAATTTAATTATTAAATAAAAAATTTCAGGTTGGATATGAAGCCGGAAGCGAAGGCACGCGATTGCCTCCAATTTACATGAATAGTCTGGATAATGAGCTAATTCAAGTTTTGCAAAAAGCCGTACAAAGTAGTCAGGATACGTATACAGTCCTCGAATTAGTCTTCTACATATTGGAGTCTGAGAATTATTGTGTTTAAAATTTTCAAAGACTTTCAAATAAAAACAAAAAAGAGTTTTCCTCACGAATGGGTAATGTGCAATGTACATTTGAAAGTCTTGTAACTTAACTTGAATTACATATGAATCTTTCTTTTTTTATAATTTCTTTTCTACAAATATAGTAAAAAGTGTATTTCAAGTTTAGTGACACAATAGTGACTATTAAAAAAAAGTAAAATAATTCTCAAAAAAAAATAAATATCTAGCAAAAAAATAATGCGAAAATTATGAAACATCTTCCAGCTAAAAATCTCAAGCCTGAAATTTTCAAAATAAAATTCTTAACAGGCATTGTAGAACAACTTACATAGCTTTAGCTTTTTTCAAGCGTAACATTTATATGAAATATATCTATATATCTTTTAATATTTTTGTATAAGCTTTGAAATCTTCTTTTACATCTGCATTTTATTATTTTCTATATTTAAAACTATTTAATTTGTTATGAAAAAATTTATTTTTATCTCAAAATCCAAAAAAAAAATGTAATTGTAACTCTACGAAATTTTTGAGAATCAAGAGAATTTGAAAAAATTATGTCAGGGATTTTTTTTTTAAACTAAATTTTGAAATAAATGTACAATATTAAAAATTAAAACATGATTTTAAAGAATAAAAAAATATGTACATTTTTTCTACTTGAAATTTTTATGAAATTCTTCTAAAATGTACAGTTTATCTTTTCGAAGGGTAGGAATTTATTATACAATTCTTTATCGTCATGTTACTAACCATCGTTCTAATAAAATGTTGAAGCTAATGTAATTTATATTCTTAACTTATGTTTGAAGCGAAAAAAAATTAACATCATGAATAAACATAAGTCCTTTATTTTTATCTTTATTATGTATCTCTCAGAATATTTTCTGAGTTTCTGAATTGCAACACAAAAAAAAAACAAAAAAAAAAAGGATATCTTCTCAGGATAGAACAATTTAAGCAATTATTTTGTGTTTTATAGATTTGAAAGATGAGATGAATTTATGCAGTGTAAATGTGATAATAGAGCAAATAAAATTGTACATACATTACACTACTATACTTTTTTCACTCCGATTTTATTTTATCCATTTTATCCTCATCTTTTTATTTTTTAGCAAATATTTCTTTTTTTGCAACTAATTTTGAAATTTAACGAACCGTAATTTTTATTTATTTATAATTAGAGAAATTTTATTATCAAAATTATTATAATCTTAAATTTACTTCTTTCTATTTTTAAATTATTGTTTAAATTAAAATATTTTAATTCTATTTATTGATTTATTCTTTTATTTACTGTTTTATTTTTATTTATTTTCCTTATTTTATTATTATTTTTTTATTTTATTTATTATTTTATTATTTAAAAATTTTGACAACAAACAGCAAGATTGTTAATTATTAATTAATTAATTACAATAATAATGAAAATTATTTTTTCATTTTGAGTTCTTGTTATATAAACATTTTGAAATTGGCGCCACTTTGACGATTGTTGCGCTAACTTCAAGTCACATGCTGAACTAAAATATTGAGTCGTTTCGCACTTCGTTTCGGCTCTGAAAAGCATATAATATCAGTTGCGCATTGTAAAAATATAATTCCGGTGATAAAAAAAATGTTCGAACAGTGAAATTCAAATAGCTAGTGAATTAATCTAATTTCTGACACATCTTCGGATTGATTTTGCGGTGAAACATTTTCAAGAATTTAATCAGACAAAATGGACAAGAGAAAATTGTCGTAAGTATCTTTCCTTGTGCGCAAGGAGTTTTCATTTCTATATTGCAATTTTCACACCTTATTCCCATAATTTCAATTTTGAATAATAATTCTATTTCAATTGTGAATTACAATTATTCATGACAGTTAATGAATTGTTTATAAGGAAAAATAAATTTTCTTCACGCATATAGGTTAGAAGACGGTTTGCTGCGACGAAAAAGTCCCCTCCTCTTTTTTCTTTTAACGAATTTCTGTCGCATTTGTCCTTGACACCACCCGTGTATGAACTTTTATTCGATTTATTCTTTAATCCTCTTTCAGTGTACTTTCAACCCTTATATGATCTGAAATCAGACTTGTATGAATTTTCTCCTTTCTTTTCATATAATGCTAATTACCTGTCTCAATTTTTTTTTCATCCATTTTGTCTATAAAGGGCGATGTACATACGAAATACAAATTTTTAGTTTTCTATCCAAAAAATATAGACAGCATATTTTTCTCAAAGTATATTTTCTCTAATTATCTCTAATTATAAATACATTCTTTTGGATTGAATTATTAATGATAAAAATACATTTAGTTTTGAACAGTATGTTTCTTCTAGAATTTGCAATTCAGCACATTATGTTTTTTTTTTTTATTGAAAGAGATACGTTTTAGAGAATGTTATGTTAGCTGAGTTGAAAAAGAGAAAATAGGATTCGTTTTGCCCGGTGAAAAGAAATTGTTGATTTTAATTCGTTTTAAAAACTGACAATACTTTTTAGTAACTTATATTTTTTTTGCTGTAAACTTTCTATTGAAGTGGAGAATTTTATTAAAAGTTATATTATAATAATTTAGTTAATAAAATTTTCCTGCCTTTGTTGGCTATATTTTTCTCTGCACATGAATAATTTTAAGCGTGACTCTCTTTACTTTAACGTATAGGAACTGGCATTTTGTTATCACTTTAACTTTGTTGAATATTATAATCACTATGTACTTAATTTTATTTTTTTTTCTATTCGCAGAACTTCTGGAGATTCGCTTTATGCAATTTTGGAAATTCCTAAAACTGCCACTGCAGATGAAATTAAAAAAACGTACAGAAAATTAGCACTCAAATATCATCCAGATAAAAATCCAAATAATCCAGAAGCGGCAGAAAAGGTAAATAAAAATTTGCATTTTAATTATTTAGTTTATAATTTATAATTGTCATCAAATATAATATGTATAGTAAAATTGTTTTTTTTTAATTACTAAATTTATTTTGTATTTCAGTTCAAAGAAATAAACAGGGCGCGAGCAATTTTGTGCGATTTAACGAAACGCAACATTTATGACAACTATGGGTCCCTTGGTTTGTATGCTGCTGAGCAATTCGGCGAAGAGAATGTTAACTCCTACTTTATTATCACATCCAAGTGGACCAAGGTGGGTATTTTTTCTTTTTACGATTTTTACCCCAAATTCATCGTCGCAATGTTTCTTTTTCTTTTATTAGTTCAAATTGACCACACCTTTTTTTTATTTACTTTTTCTTTCTCACAGAGAACAAATTTTATGTTTAATTCTAAAAATTAAATTTTTACCCAAAAATGATACAAAATAATTATACAAGAATTAATTTTTATTTCGATTTGCAGGCAATCTTTGCGTTCTGTGGAATCATTACTGGCTGTTATTGTTGTTGCTGCCTCTGTTGCTGTTGCAATTTCTGTTGCGGAAAATGTAAACCAACACCGCCGGAAGACAGTGGAGACTATCACAATTTGCAGGTAATAAACTATTACATATTATAATATTATTATTTATTACGGAATTTTTCTTCCGCGTAAATTCTCTTTTTCTCTCTCACAAAAAATTCCGAACAAAAAATAAATTAGAAATTTTATTTTTAATGCAATTAAGATGCATAAATTTTCCTCGTTAGTTTTTCCACACTGAAGTAAATTTCAATTAGGAATAGAAGAAGAAAAAAAAATATTTCGCAATATGAATTTCATTAGAAATTTGTATGTAAATTGTAAAATTATTTATTTTCATTGAAACATTCGCTTTTGCTTTTCTATTCAATGTACAATTGTGATTGGGAAACTTAGTTTTCTTGTCATTTTGTCATTTACGATGAAATAATCTGTATATGTTTATTTAATGTTTAGAATTTGTTTTTTATTTTCAACTTTATTTTCTAATTTTAAATTTATTTTTAATATTTTAAACTTTGAACTATATTCTAAAATTAATTTTGAACTTTATTTTAAATTCAATTTTGAATTCCGAACCTGATTTTGAACTATATTCTAAACCTAAGTTTGAACAACATTTTTTATTTTGAAACTACGAAACAACTTTTTTTTTGTCGAATGAAAATAATGTGTATGCAATGAGATCGACTTTATTACAGAACGACTACTCTTAAGATTGCATGACACGATAAACAAAAAAAAATATTTTTAAACACCTCTTTAAAAATATTTTTTTGAAAATTTCGTTTAATTAAACAATTTTTTTTTATTTTTTTTCAACTATTTGCAATAGTCGAAGATTAAAAACTCTGATACCACCTTTACCTAAACTTCAAGTCGAAACGAAATTATTGACGTAAAAAAAATAATTTTGATTAAAAAAAATCTAACACTGCTTAGTAATTAAAATAGAACCGTTTCTCGTGCATGCTGAGACCTTGTGAGCTTTTTTTTCTATAAAGAAAACATGCTTCTCTGTGATTTAAAAAGCTGCTTTTTAAAATATCCTTGTGAATTGAAAATTGTAATTTCACGTTGAATGTTGAAAGTTTTGGCTTTTATTTTTTTTTCTAAACAAAATTTATGCTTAGAAAGCTCGTTAAAATGCAATAGAAAAAAAAAGAAAAATAATTATTGCCCAGTGCATGTTTCTCATGATGGAGGCGAAGGTAGGTTTCCTCAAAAAAATCTAGACGTTGAAGTGAATAAAATTTTTCTTACGTTTATATGCGTGCAGTTTTCCATTTGTTAAATTAGTTTTGTAAAATTTCTTCCACTATAGATAATATTAAATATTGTGAATATGACATTCAATGACGATTGTATTGTGCACGAGGGCTTTAGGAATCACTATCAATGTGACGTACATTCAAGCATATCAGTTTTTTTTATAGATGAATCTATTTTTATAAAGACACGTTTGTAATTATTTTCATTGATATGATTTAATTGAATTGAATTCGGTTATATTTAATTAATATTACTATAATATTATTTTAGGTATACCTTATTTTATTATAATTTAATAAAATTTATAAAACTATATTTAATGAAATTTATTAAACTATATTTAATGAAATTTATTAAACTATATTTAATGAATTTTATTAAATAGTTTATAGAAATATCAATCAATTTAATCACGAAGTAGAAATTATTGTCAATTCTAAGATAATTTTTTGATTTTATTTCTTTATTTTATTTTATTTATTTATTTTTTTTTTTGATAAGAGAAAATCTAACGATCTTTTTTTTTGCTTCATTATGCGTCACATTGAAGTAAATTCGGAGAAATTAATTAATTTATTTAGATTTCACTGAAAAATATCAAGTTTAAATTTTTATAAAGAATAATTTCTTGCAAATCGCAACGTTATTAATTAGAAAAAATTTTTTAAAAATATTTTTTATTGTTACGAACGGGATCTTAAATTCTTTCTAGAATTATTGATTGATTTTAAATCTTACTTTCATGTAGCGAACGTGCTTAACAATAGATTAGAATTTTACACTGATGTAGCATGGTGATTAAAACATTTTTTTTTCTTTTGGTTCACTTTAATAATTAAAAATTAAATAGTATTTTGTAATATTAATTTTTAATAGGATTTTTCAATAGTATTTTCAATAGTTTTATTTAACACAATTTTTCAATAGTATTTTTTAATAGTATTTATTATTTAAAAATACTGTTAAAAAATTAAAATAAAATCACTATTAAAAAAATTATTTAATAGTATTTTTAATAGTATTTTTTAATAGCATTTTCAATAGTATTTTTTAATAGTATTTATTATTCAAAAATACTGTTAAAGAATTAAAATAAAATGAATATTAAAAAAATAATTTAATAGTATTTTTTAATAGTAAAAATTCCATAGTATTTTTTAAATTATTTCTGAATTTTCGTTTATTAATTAGTTAATTAATAATTAATTAGTTACTTAATTAATTAATTAGTTACTTAATTAATTAATTAGTTACTTAGTTAATTAATTATTCAATTAATTCATTAATTAATTACTCAATTAATTCATTAAATTATTAATTTTCGTATATCAGCTTTACTTGAAGGTAGTGAAAAATTTGATTGCTTTAAAATTAGAGTGCTTATTCGTAAATTTTTGTTCGCCTCTCTTCAATCATGAAAAAATGAATTGCTGCAGCTTTTTTTCTTTAAAATTGTTTTAGAAAAAAATTATTCGATTTCTGTATAATTTTTTTAACAATGAAGATATCTTTTATCAATTGTTCAGCCTCATCAATGAGTCACTGGCTGGAGGTAAGTTAACATCAGTCCCGGTATAGAGCATTATTCTTTCTGTATTTTTAGACGTTTTTTTATTATTCTTTCGTTATCTATCTTCTCACCTGTAGAATATCAATCTTTCATTTAGTACATAATAATTATCGTCACGCATTCTATTTACTTTTCAAATTCCCTGAGTTCACTTTAAAACAAAATGAGAGACTCGTGAAGTAATTATGTTAATATTAATTTATTAATTTTTATTAATTAGTTAATTATTTAATTAATAAATTACTTATTACAAATTAAATAATAAATATTGTCATATATAGATTAATATTTAATTATCATCCTATTCATTAAGATTTAATTATCATATTAATTTCTACGTAATTATCATATTAATTACTATGTAATTATCATATTAATTACTATGAAATTATCATATTAATATTTAATTTTCATGATAATTAGTATTTAATGATCATAAAATTAATATGTAATTAATATCTACCAGAAAATTTCAATTGTCATCAAAATTCGAAAAATTTTGTTTTAATTAGTTTTGACAATTTTTTCTATGAAAGAAATTAAAATTTTCAAATTAAATGAAAATATTTCTAAATGAGTTTCTCATTTTTTTTTTGTGCTCCTTGAAAAATGTTCACTTCCTATCATGCACGTTTTAAAGCTCACGCGTTCATTAATTGGTATTATAGAAAATTGTCATTTGTACATACATTACATACACATCTTTTCATTCGAGTATTCAACATTTTTTATATTATTCTATTAAATTGAAAATAAAAGGGAAGCAAATTATTAATTTATTCAATTTTTAACGATTTTAAAAATTTATTATTATATGAAAAATAGTTAAAAATAATAATAAAAATATATTAATAAATAAATATTATTATTAGTTTCTGAATAACACTTTTGTCGAAAAAAAAAAATTTGCTTCCTTTTTCTTTTCGAATTTTGTTTTTTTAAATAATTCATTTTTAGTTATTAAATGTTTCATATCATCATGAATCAGCATTTATTATTTTGTTCATTACTTGAAAAATTGAAAGTCAAATATCTTTCCTCCGTTATTTGTATATTTAATATTTATGTATAATTTATTAAAGACTATTTGAATATTAGTATAAATATTAAAGAAAATAATTTTAGAAAATAATAGAGAAGTTTTTTTTTAATAATTATGCAAAACGAAAATTTTTAATATATTCTAATAGAGTAAATTAATTATCAAGAATTAAATTAAATTAAGTTTTAGTTTTCTGTATAATATTTCTTTTTAATCTTAACGTATATCAGGGAATTTTTCTAGAGGAGACGAATTCATTATGTGAAGTTAAAAAAAATGTGTTAAATGAACACTTTAGATAAATTTCTCCCTTAATAATTCGTTCAGTCTGGCAATGTATCCTTGGCACTGAAACACCTTTATAAGCTTTTATTGATCTCTATCGCGTAAGCAGTAACGTCGGAATGGAATAATTTAAAAAAAAGAATTTTATATTATTAGCTCTCTCTCTCTCTCTCTAAATTCATTTTTCATTCTCATTCGCCTTCAAACGCTATAAAAATAGTATAAATTATTGTTTCTGACATTTTTTGATTATTTATTTAGTAAAAAAGGAAAATTTACATAAATTATAGTTAATTTTTAATATAATTTTTTAATTATTAAATTAATAGTATCTATTGATTATTCATGGAACTAATTATTATTAATTAATATTATTATTAATATTTTTATTAAATATTAATTATTAATTATTAATTATTAATAATTTAGTTAGTGAATTAAAAAAAAAGTTCGGTTAATTTATTATTTTTATAGTTTAAAAGTATTGCATTATTTTAATAGTTAAAATTCATTAGACGTTATTTTGTTTCGTAAATGAAAATTTAATTTGTTTTGTTTATGAAAAAGAAAATTTATTTTTGTTCACTTTTATTATAAATGAAATGAAATAACATTCGTTGAGCACTGCGAATGCATTTCATTGCCAAGCATGCCTTGTCTAGTTTATTTATTTATTTTTTTATTACAGGATTTTTTCATAGTTAGCAATTTTTCTTTACGTTGTTGTTGTTGTATTATAGCAGGACCAACAACCTGGGGCCAGTGTTTTGACGAGTCAACCGCAAAGTGTTCGTAAGTTTTTACTAAGTATCACCAAGCTTGATTTTGCACTGTCTTGCATATTATTTTTTTCTGAACAAAAATTTTTTTTTTCATCATAACGAGTGAGTTTTTCATTTTTTTTCTTTCATATTTAGTAATTCTTATTGTTACTCTATTATTTATAATGATTTTACTATATATCACAAAGTATTTAAAACAAACGAGTATATGATTTCGATTTGTACTTTTATGTCTTTGGAAATATTCTTTTTTCACTCTTTCTTTCTTTTTGTTCTTTTAAAGAATTAAAAATAATAAATTTAACTTTCGTTAATTCAATTAAATTTAATTATTTTTTTAATTATTCAAAAGAATTGTAAAAGAATTTTGGTGATGGGTTTTTAAGAAAAAATTTTTAATTAAATACAAAACTTAGGAGATATTTATTTGATTCAAGTAATCGATTAATTTCGTTTTATTATTTATCAAATAAGAATTATTTGATTCAAAATAAAAATTATTGGAACCAAATGAGAATTTTTTGGACCAAATAAGGATTTTTTGTAGCAATTAGCAACTCTTTGAACCAAATAAGATTTATTGCAATGAAATAAGAATTATTTGAGCTCAATAAAAATTATTTGGACCAAAATAAACATTATTTGAACCAAATAATGTTTTTTTGTACCAAATAAGAATTATTTTAATAAAATAAGAATTATCTGAGCTAAATAAAAATTATTTGGACCAAAATAAAAATAATTTTGAACCATAAAAGAATTCTTTGAACCAAATGAATTTTTACATTTTGAGAAAATTTTTTGGAGCTAAATATAAATATTTGTTTCAAATAAAATTTTTATTTTCAGTAAAAAACATTGTAAATCTGAAAAAAATGCTTTTCAATTAAATATAAATAGTTTTAAGACCGTGACAGTTTTTTTTTTATTTATTTATTTCAAATATTTTGCACTTGAATTCAAAATTAAATCGTCTGAATAAAATATTTCTCTGAGGCTAATTAATAATTACCCTCACGATATTAAATGAATTAGGATATTAAGAAAAAATTATTTTACTAACTCAAAAAAATGCAAATAACTTAAAAATAGAAAAAAAATAATAATAAAAAATAATTAAATTTTTCCAAAAAATTATATTATTGAATTTATTAGATATTTTTTTATTTATTTATTTTTACAGTTTTTTATTTTATCATCTTCTTTTGATCTCAAATGATAATTATCTTCTAAGAAAAAAAAGTTTCTCGCATTATAATCTTAGGAATTTGTATGAAAATTGTATAAGTATGACTGTAAGTTTAATGAAACATGATAATATTTCTAAAAGAACTGATATTTTTTAAAAATATTTACAAACAATTGCGTTTATTTTGAAACCATTTTTTTCTAAATGAATGTACAAATTTTTGATATTGTAATTGAATGAATTGAATTTTAATTAAATGAATGAATTTAATTAATTTAATTCATTGAATTATTAATTAAATTAATACAATTGATTAAATTTTGTTAATTAATTTATTAATTAAATAATTAATTAAAATATTTTACTATAATTAAAAGATATATATATATTTTTTTTAAATCTGAAATATTCGACACTTTAAAAATAATTCCAAACGGAATATTTTAATATATTTTAAAAATTGTAATTTTCTAAATTTTAATTAATTATATTTCTTATTTTGTTATTTAATTTTTGAATTTTAAATATTTTTATAAAATTAGACACAAATGTAACATTAACTTTCTTGGGACTGATTTTTTTGGTTTTAGTTATTTTTTTACAGCAGGAAATTTTTGGTTTATGGACAAAAATCTTTTAAGCTCGAATGTACTCTTGCTTTGAATTAATTTTAAGCTACTAACTAACAATATTATTTTACTGTACTAATAATTATTCGAAAAGTTACTTTTCAGGTGTTTGGACATTTTAACTACTATCACAAACGGTCGTTTCACATTATTTGAAAAATAATTACTTACAATTTTTTATTCTACTGCAAAAAAAATGATTTTCTCTAGTAATTTCTCAATTTATTTCTAATTTAATTTTTTATGTGTGTGTAAATTATTTTATTTTATGCGTCACTAATTTCTTTCAGTTTTTATTATTTTTCTACTTAAATTTTTAATATTATTTGTCTTTAATTTTTATCGCATTTATATTATTTTTCGTTAATTTTTTATCGAATTTGTATTATTTGTTGTTAATTTTTATATCGAATTTATATTATTTGTTGTTAATTTTTATCGTAAATTTATATTATTTGTCTCTCTAGCTTTTTTTATCGCATGCATAAGTATGAAAATTACCATGAATTATTCTTTTCAGAAACTTTTGAATTAATATTTTTATATTTAGATATTCTCCAATAACGCCCTTCTTGTTCGAGAGAGATGGCAACTAACAAATAATGTATCGTTTGATTATGGAAGACATCGCATGTTATCTGAGTGGTGGTACATATATAACAAAATTTTATTGTGACAAATAGAAATTTGCACTAAAATAACCAAAAAATTGGATGCAATTAACGAGCACTACATATTTGCATGTTTGGAATGGTTTTTCTTTTCTCTAATAATAATAATAATAATTCTTCACATAATCATAAAAAATTCATACATATCATCATCAATCGCTGATGGGTCTATTAATGAGAAGCATTCAAAATGTAAATTTTATTTTTCCATAAAAATTATTTTATACAAATTAATTTGTATACATTAGTGGAAATTTGTATTTACATTCAAAAAAAAATTTATTAGTGAATTTTTTTTACAGTTAATTGTTTGACTGAAAAGGAATTTATTGATCATTTGTACATAATTGTAGTGTTAGAATTTTTTAAGAAAGAAAATTTTAACACTGTAGTTACAAATCAATAATTTGTTAGTATAAAATTTTATGCTCTATTTTTTGTAACGAAATTTAGTTTCATTTGAAGTACTATGGTAAAAGTGGTACGAAAATTTTTTTCTCTTCTACGTGATTTTGCAATTTTATTGCTAATAAATTTAATTATATTTAATTTTTTTTTTCATTCAGAGAAAGTGTCAAAAATGCAAAATTTATCGTTTTATCAATTTTTTATTGACTCGAATTTTTATTCAGGGGAATTTTCAATTATTATTCGAGTATATTTAGTCATTTGTGAGACTGTAAAAGTTACAAGAACTGAGAATATTTTGTCTGACTGTAACTTTTTTTATTTTTGTTTTTAATTTTAGTATTTTCATTATAATTAATTTTAATTTTTTTGTACTTTTATTATTGAATTATTTTTTTTACTTTTATTGTTAAATTATTTTTTTTACTTTTATTGTTTAATTTTTATTTTTTACTCTTATTTTATATTTTTCGCTTACATTACTTATTTTTTTCCTTTTATTACCTTGTTTTCATTTTTTTATTTCCACTTATTTATTGTCAATAATTAATTATTTGTCGATTATCAAATGACTATTTGTATCAAATAATCATTGAACCAATTATTATTTACTTTAAATGAAATAATTCTTTTTCTATACAATTTATTTGCCTTGAATGAATATTATTTGATTTGATTCAAAATTTTTAAAAGAAAATAATTTTTTTGAATAAAAATGATTTGTTTCGATAAAAAAATTTTGTATTGTATGAAAATTATTTGTTTTGATTAAAAATATTTGGATCGAATAAAAATGATTTGTTTCGATTAAAAATATTTTTTATCGAATGAAAATTGTTTGTTTCGAAAGAAAATTGTTGGTTTCGAATAAAAGTGATTTTTTCGATTAAAAATTTTTTTATTGAATGAAAATTATTTGTTTCAAAAGAAAATATTTTTTTTATGAAATCAAAATTATTTGTTTCGGTAAAAAATATTTTCTATTGAATGAAAATTATATGTTTCGAAAGAAAATTGTTCCTTTCGAATAAAGATGATTTGTTTCAATTCAAAATTTTTGTATCGAATGAAAATTATTTGCTTCGAAAGAAAATATTTTTTTTATTAAATCAAAATTATTTGTTTCGATAAAAAATATTTTCTATTGAATGAAAATTATATGTTTCGAAAGAAAATTGTTTCTTTCGAATAAAAATGATTCGTTTCGATGAAAAATATTTTTTGTTGAATGAAAATTATAAGTTTCGATAGAAAATTGTTTGTTTCGAATAAAAATTATTTGTTTCAATAAGTTAATAATTGTTTCGACAATAATTACAGATTTATTAATTTATTTTGTCTCAAGTATAATTTTTTTCAGTTCATGTTCAAAAAAAGAAAATCAAAATACTATCATGTCCGGTTCAATTATTCAACGCACTCGGACTCACGTTAAATTACCATTTCATAATTCAAAATTGATTTTTTGAAAATTGAATTTCTATACCTAATGAAATTCGTTTAAATCATTTAATTTGAATAAGAATTATTTAAATAATTATTGAATAATTTTTAAGCAATTATTAAATAATTATTGAATAATTTTTAAGCAATTATTAAATGATTATTCAATAATTATTTAAATAATTTCTATAAATGAAATAGTTTCCTTATTTTAATGAGGAAATAATAAATAATAAAAGCGAAAAAAAGTGGTGATTTCTGCACGTGTATGAATAATATTGAAATTGTGATCCTTGACGAAGGAATAAAAAGGAGTATTTGTTGAATATTATTTTCTTTTGTAATAATTAAAAAAAAAAAAAATGTTTTGTCAATCAGGAGGACGAGAGTGACGAGGATGCGGTGACTGCGCAACCTCTGGCTGGAGCAGCTCAGGGTGCACCAAGTAGTCAACCAGCTTTTGCAATGCCACCCCCACCATCAATGGCAAATGAAAGTACCACTTTGAATAGTGGCGGAGATCGTGTCAGCTATACCACCGGTATCTAGTTTTTCAAAAAAAAAAAAACAATCAAAGCACTGACACACTTGTTTTCCATCGCATAATAATTTTTATCGCAAAATAATTTCGCCAATCATACAATATGTAATACTAGTCTTTCTTTTCCATCAGTAGCTCTTTATTATTATTGCAATGGGAAAGTGAAAGTTTACACCAAAAAAAAAAAGAAAGAAAAAAGAAAAATATGATTTTTTCACTTGTTACAAAAAACATAATCACCTTATTTATTTGCTAAAAAAGAATTTTACAAGTTATTTATTTTTGTCAGAGGGGAATTTTTTTCCTTTTTTATTTTTTTATTTTTATTTATATTTTTTTAATCACAACTGAGAAAATCATGTTTTACTATCAAAAAGAAACAAAAATTAAACTTACTGCTAGATTATTCGTTTTATAATCTAGAATAATTTATATTATTTCTTTCACGAACCTCTTGCAAACTCGACTGGCACTTTTCGTGAAAATTTTAGTTTTGTTCTACTTTTTTACTGAAAGGGAAATTTATCGATTCAAATAATCATTTATAATCGATTTTTTATTTTTTTCAACTGCCAATAAAAATAGGAACTGGAAATTTATATTCTACAGGAAAGTAGAGAATTAATTTCAAAACAGTTTTGAATTTGAAATTTTGAAATTCACATTGTTTACGATCAACAATAATTGAGGGGAAAAAAATACTTTTTGTACAGAAAACAATATTTTTTCTATACACATTTTTCTTTCCGAAGTTTTTAATTTTTAATTTTACTATTATTTTTACTTTCATTATTATTATTATTATTATTATTATTATTATTATTATTATTATTATTATTATTTATTTTTATTATCAAAAAATCTTTTTTCTAGATTTAGAAGAAATAATATATTTCGATTCAAATTTTTGTCAACAAAAAAGTTCAAATTTAAACTTTAAATTAAAAATAAAAACTTTGTTGCCAAGAAATAATATGAAAAATATTTTTAGACAATAGTTTGAGTGAAAAAATATTTTTTCTTCTAAATCTTTTTATATTTAGATTTTAATTAAAAAAATTCTAAATAAAAATTTTAAGTTCTTTTTTTGATAATAAAAAAAATTTTAATAATAATAAATTTAATAACGATAAATTTAATAAAGAAATTAAATTATAAACGTTGTGAACTTTAGCAATTTTTTTAAAAATTTAGTTTTTTTTAAATAAATTAAATTAACTAGCAGAAAATTCCAGTTTCTACAGCAGATTTTTTTGCTTTGAAAAATTGTTAAATAGTTGTTAAAAAACAAAATAAAAATTATAAACTTGGATTTTTTTTGTTGAAAATATAAAAAAAAAGTTTTTTTTTAATTATTTGAATTAAATTTCTCTTTCAGTTTCTAATTTTTAATTGTAGATATATATATTTATGCATGATTCTGTTTACATACTGCTCGTGCTGTTTTCAGTCGACGTTGAATTTAAATTTTTATTTTTTCCGCACATACAGGAATGCAAGAGAAAATGTAACAAATTTAAAGGAAAAATTTGGAAAATGATATAATTTTTTACATTATTTTATTTTTTAAATTTATTTACTATTATTATTATACGATCTAAATTTATTGTTCCTATGTCGTATATTCTTGTTTTGAAGGAATTTTTCCATTTTTGTTTTTTGATATTATGTTGAAAAAAAAGAAACAATTTATTGTTTTCGAAGGGAAAATTTCTTTTTCCTTTCGATTTCTTTTTACACATGTTTTTAATTCCTTCAATATAGGAAATTACACAAAACTGCATAGTTTTTAATTTAAAATTTTTTTTTTTTGCCATTTAGTGAATAATTTCCATTTTTTAGGTATAAATATTGTGTACCTACTTTTTAAAATAATATTTGTAGTCGTTGTATTATTTGCTTCGATGAAATATATTTTATTTTACTTTTTTATTATTTATTTGTGATAAAACTTTATGAATAAATAATTTCATTATTTCGCGAATATTGAATTTAATTCAATGAATGAATTAAATTAAATACTGTTTTTTTATCTCATTATATTTATCTCTAATTTTCATCTTAAAAAAGAATAATTTTTCACGTAAAATAAATTATGATAAAAGTAAAATAATATCGTAGATGTTGTCAGAAATGAAAAAAGAATTTCAAATTGTACACAGAATGAAAGTCTAGATTTTAATATTTGCCTTTGTAAAATAATCAACTTATAATTTTTGAAGAATATATTTTCTTTTTTAAATTATTAATTATTATGCAACTTGTGTTATATTTATTTTTTTTAAGCAAATTAATTTAAGTTTTTTTTTTGCAGATTTTTAAGATGATTGTTATGCCTTACAATCACTATTGAAATTGTAAATTTTTTTCCAGCATTTTTTAAATTGATTAATTTTTGGTTTTCAGCTTTTTCATGAAAGTATTTTATTTTTTTGCGAAAGAATTTTTTTTAGATGTATGCTCGACTGTGTTGTGAATTTTCGCATGTTATTAAATTGCAAATAAATAGTTGTTTTTTGTATAAATTGATTATTCAGTCACTGCTATTATTTGCTGTTCTTTTTTTTTCGATAATAATTGATACTATTAATTAAATTATAATTATAATTATTAATATTATTTTAATTATATTTATTAAAATTATTTTAATTATAATTTAAGTAATATTAATTAAATATGATAATTAATAATATAAATTAATTAATAAACAATGTGAATATGCACATTTTTGAAAAACATTACCTACAATAAAGTGGAATCTCCAAAAGAAATTCATTTTCACAGAAAAAAAAAAATTAATTTCACAATGTTTGAAAATTATTTTTTTCCAAAAATAAAAAATATTTTTTATACTCATTTTAAATTAAGTTATCTTTGTAAATTGTGAAATTTCCTTTTGACGATTCGCACTTTAATTACGAAATGTTTTTCAAAAATAATTAAAAGTAGTAAATATTTTTTTTTTTTAGGAAAATTTTAATAACTCAATAAAAATTTTATTATTACTAATTTAATAATTTAGTGTCAGGAGCATCGACAAATCCATTTAGAGCAGCGCCATACCCTGGAACTGACCCAACAGCACCTTCCTGGTAGTTAAAAAAATTTTGAAATTAAAATGAAAATATGAAAAACGAAGAAGAACCGTCGCACTCGACTCATTATAGAAGATTTCGACAGTTGTCTGCATACTTATCCTCATGTACAAAACCTCCGAGTCGTATTTATTATTATTATAAAAATTCACTTAAAAAAAGTGAAAATTCACTAACAAAAAAACAAAAAAAAATCCGTTTGATCTAAACGAAAATATGTTTTTTTTCAGGAAAATTTCGTTTAATTTTTGGAACGAAAAATATTTATTCATGACGAATTTTTCAAAAGACTTTAGTTTATAATTTATTGTACTCTATATTTAAATAACTAGTCACAATTTTTTAATTATTAATTAATAAATAAATTTATTTATTTATTTTAATATTTATTAATTACATTAATTAACTATTTTTATTTTTCAGTACATTATATTTATTTCAGTATATTTTCATTTTTTTCTTTTATTAAAAGAAAATATTATATAATTATTTATTGTATTCTTCATTTAAATAACTAGTCACTATTTTTTAATTCTCCAATTATTAATTTATTTATTTACCTATTAATTTTAATATTTAATTATGTTTATTAATTATTTATTTTTCAGTACAATATATTTATTTCGGGTACATTTTAATTTTTACTTTTATTTCTAATTTACAATTTACGAATAATAGAAACTTTTCGAAATAAAAACCAACTCAGGTCTTAATTCTTATAAGTCCTGAAATTGTTTTTTTTTATTATAAAACAATAATAGTTTCTTAGAAACGATTAGATATATAATTATATCCAAAAAAAGTGTCTACGGTGTGAAAATTATAGATTGTAATTATAATTATTTGATTAATTAATTATATTATTATATAATATATATATATAATTAATTATGTTAATAAACATAAATATGTTCATGTTTTTCTTAGAATTTTTTCTAAGTATAAAATTTTACGCATACAAATTTTAATTCATTTACATATCTATTTACCAAATATTGTTCGTTTAAAAGTACTGAAATAAAATTCAGAATACAAAAAAAAAAAAAACGAAAGAATTTACTATCGAATACGAAAATTCTTAAATAGGATGAAAATAATTGCCAACTATAAAAAAAATCTTTGTTTTTATTTTTAATTTCTAATTTTACTTTGAAAAAGAAATTTAATATTTGAAAAAGACATTTTTTATTTAAAAAAAAACGTGAGAGATTGAAAAAGGCGTTTTATAATAAAAAATTTCTTTTTATTGAAAATTTTTATTTAAGTAAAAATTTTTTCAATATCAAAATTAAATAATGTTTTTTCTAATATTTAGTGTAAAATTAAATAATTGTGTTGAAATTTATGACCATACGAACGAAAAGTGGCATTTAAAAAAAAATTTCTCTTATTTTTCAATTTCGAAAGGAAAAGAAAAAATACAACAAATACGATAATTCATAATTGTGAAAGGGGGAATAAAAATAATGCCTAAGGTGCCATAAAAAAAATGTAGGTGCAGATACGGTAGGAGAGTTGAAACGACCCAATATATAAATATAGTAATTATATTTAACTTTGCTATACAGTTTTTAATGGTCGTTAATTAGAGGAAAGAAATAACAACAACAACAAGAAAACAAAAAAAAAAAAACAATTATTGCAAATAAGTCTTTGATTAGTGTGTCTCTGTTATTTAATTAATGTCGATACAAGAAAAAAAAATATATATATAAAAAATAATTATAGTAAAATATAAATATATATAATTATTATGATGTACAATATTGATAATAATTATTCCGTTCATTCTTTATTAAAATGATATTCTTAAGAAAAATTTCTGATATTCAGGAAAATGAAATTTTGATTATCATTTTAATATCTATTGCAGATTCTTTCCAATATTATCAAATTCACTGCTTTTAATATATATAATATAAGGTATAAATATATAAAAGACATTTTTTTCTTTAAATACGTCCTACGTCTTCACTGCTTATAAATAATATATAAAATAATTATATATCGAAATATATTTTTTCTAATATTTCGATGTATTTTATTTTTATTAATTTTCGTTTAATTTTACTATACATTATAGTATTATTATCTTTAGTATTATTATTACCTTTACTTATTATTTTTATTATTATCATTATTATGTCAATTTATTTAAATTTAATTATTTTTATTCATTAATTAAATATTAAAAAGTTTTAATTAAATAAAAAAGTAAAGATAGATTTTGATAAAATATCATTTTCATGTTTAATATATCGAAAAAGATGAAATTCAAAAATTAATTTTCGATCTTTTTTAAAATTCATGCCAAAAATTCATATTCTTTCATTTAATTATGTAATACACTGAAAAAAAATTTATTTGATTCAAATAACCGATTACTTGATTATTATCAATTAAATATTTCCTTGAATCAAATAATATTTATTGGAGTCAATTAAATCGTAAATATTTGCTTCAAATAATGAAATTATTGGTTCAAATACCATTTTTAATTGACTCCAATAAATATTATTTGATTCAAGTAAATATTTAATTGATAATAGTCAATTAACCGGTTATTTGAATCAAATAAATTTTTTTTTTCAGTGTAGAGATTCTTCTATAATTAGAATATAATTTTTTCAAGTAGAATGAAAAATAATTTCTATTTTTAGAAATATTTACGAAATTTAATAAATTTAGCAGAATTTTAAAGAGGACTGTATTCATTTTAGAAATTTTTTTCGGTGTGAACTCAAATTTTTTGTTGTTTTCAATTTTCATATTAATTCTTTTATTCATTATATCTGATACAAATATGATTTCATGACTTCTTAATTTCTTTATTTTCAACTGAAAAAAAAAATTTTTTTGATTGAAATAAACTATTACTTGTCCATTATCAAATAAATATTTACTTGAATCAAATAATTTTTATTTAAATCAAAGAAATTGTATATTTGTAGAAGAAATTTCAGTATTTGAAGCAAATACTACACTTTATTGACTTAAATAAAAATTATTAGATAAAATTAAATATTTATTATAATCAAAAATTTATTTAATGAGAAATTTAATGATTTTATGCCATAATAATTATTTGATGATAAAAATTTATTTATATATAATATTTATTTGATGATAAAAATTTATTTGATAATATTTATTTAATGATAAAAAATTTATTCGTTAATATTTATGTAACGATAAAAATTCATTTAATAATATTAATTTAACGATAAAATATTTATTTGTTAATAATTATTAGATGATAAAAATTTATTTGATGGTAAAGTAAGCGTTTATTTAAATCAAAAAGTTTTTTGTTTCAATCTATTGAAAATAACTATTTTATTTCTCCATCATTTTGTGGGTCAAAAAAAAATACAAAACATTATTTATTTATAAGCGTTCATTATAAAATAAATTGTTTAATAAAACAAATATTGTTAAATTAACAGTCATATTTATCAAAAAAAAAAAAAAAATTGAAAAATTTATCATATTAGGTATATAATATCATAATTATAAAAAATCATGTAATTAAAATTCCTGAATTGTAAATACAAAGTCTATGATCCAATTAATAAGCTTGTGATGCTTTATTGACCTTTTTATTTACTTACTACTACATATTATTATTATTATTATTATTATTATTATTATTATTATTTTTATTATTATTAATAATACTGTTATTATTTATTTATTTATTTAAAAAAATACTATAATCGTCTGAAAAAGATTTTTTTACGTTTATTTAAAAGAAAAAATTTTGTCTGGCCGAATATGCTTTTTACTACTTAATAAAAAAGTTACGACAATAAAAAATTATGTCTGACTAAAAATTGATTTTACTACTGCTGTAAGGTGTAGTGTTTCTTTTTTTGTTTTTTACTACAGAATTTTTTATTTGTCTGTCTGACTAAAACTATCTTTTACTACTAAGTTTCAGTTAAAATGATAAAAAATATTTTGTCTGACAAAAACCGTCTATTATTACTAAAGCTCGTTTTTAATTAAATAGGTGTTTCTTTAGTTTAAAGAGTTTTAGACATAAAAAATATTTTGTCTGACTGAAACCGCCGTTTACTACTCATTCAGATTTTTTTTCTTTAGTTTATAGAGATTTTTACAATTAAAAAATTTTATGTCTGACTAAAACCGCCGTTTACTACTAATTCAGATTTTTTCTATAGTTTATACAGAATTTTACAAATAAAAATTTTATGTCTGACTAAAACCGCCATTTACTACTAGTTTAGATTTTCTTCTTTAGTTTAGAGACTTGGAAAGGTAGGAAATATTTTTTCTGACTAAAACTGTCCATAGCTACTATATTTAGGATTTTTTGCTGCAGTTCAGAGAAATTAAAAAATATTTTGTCTGATCACAGCTGTCTGTTACTACTAAATAGGGTTTTTCTTTAATTTAGAGAATTTAACAATGAAAACATTTTGTTTGACTAAAGTCATTCTATTACTACTAGTTAAGATTTTTTTCTTTAATTTAGAGAGTTTATTAGAGTTTTAATTTAAATATTTTGTCTGACTAAAGCCGTCTCTAACTACTAATGAAGATTTTCTTTATTTATTAGTTTCTTTATTTATTATTTTCTTTATTTATTATTAGTTTAGAGAGATCAAATAATTAAAAATCGTTGGTCTGACTAAAGTCGCTTTTAACTACTAATTAAATTTTTCTTTAGTTTAAAAAGTTTGAAAAATAAAAAATATTATGTCTGAATAAAACTGTCGTTAACTACTATTTAGGATTTTTTTCTACACAGTTCAGAAGTAAAAAATTTCTTGTCTGACTAATGTCGTCTATAACTACTAATTAAAATTTCATTCTTTCATTTCTTCGAAAAAAGTTATTATTCCTAAAAATTTTATTAAAATTTATCAGAGAAATTTAATTATTTTAATAAACTTTGCTAGAATTTAAGTATTATTTTCAATAAATTTTTAATTAAATTTTCTTTAAAGAATAAAATTATTTTCAAAAATCCTAATGCAATTCTTTACGTAACTTTTCAATTTTTTCAAAATAATTTTATTAAAATTCTTCACAGAAATTCAATTATGTATAAAAATTTACAGAAATTCTCGTCAAAATTTCAATTATTTTTATAAATAATAAAAATTTTCTCCGAAATTCAATTATTTTCAAAACTTTTAATAAAATTCTTGTCAGAATTTCAATTATTTTTAATACAATTTTTTTCAAATTTCTCGAAAAATACAATTATTCTTAAAAATTTTATTAAAATTTGTCAAGAGAATTCAATTATATTTAAAAATTTGTTGATAAAATTCTTTATGAAAATTCAATTTTAAGAAACATTCAATTATTTAATAAAATATTTATTTTTCAAGTTAAATAATTGAATTCTCGTAGAATTTTCTGATAAATATTGATTTAAAAATTAATTTCAAATTAAAATCTTTGAAAATTTGAACTTTTCACACTTTTAATTAAGAATTCTCTAGAATTAATTTTTCTCAATAAGTTTAATGGAATTTTTTTTTAATTATTTCAAGTTTTTAATTTCTAATATATTTAATTGAATAGAATGTCAGAATAATCGAAATTTCGTAAAATTAAATTAAAAAATACCGTTTTTTAACCTGGAAAACTTGGAAATCAAAAAAATTCGTAACTAAATAAATAAAAACTAAATAAAAAATACAAATAGAATAAAATAAATTATCAACATTTTTTAATAGGGTGAAAATAAATAATTATAAAGCTCCTCAATAATTTCACAATCGTAACTTATTATATTTTTGTCGTATAATATAAATTATATTAAAAACATAATTATACACATCGAAAATGCGAATATAATTACAGATACAGACACACAAAAATAGTCTTCATATAGTATTAGCGAGGAATATTTTCTTATATTAAAATATTAAAATCACTTTTAATTAAATAATTCCTTATTTAGATCTTTCAGTGACCTTTTCCCCGCATAAAGTGCGACATTAAAAATAATTTTTTTTTATTTAAATTATTTAATTTTTCTTTTTTTTTATTACAGACACTTATATATCAGTTCATTCCTTATTCACAATTCATTATTATTGTTTTCTTTTAGTGTATATTACTTAAAAGTATAATTTTTATATAGTTTTTGCTGTTCGTAAGAAAAAAATCACAGTTGCTGCGGAAAATTATTTATAATGTACAGGTGCGAAAGAAAATTTATTTTGATTCCTATAGTTAATTGACAAATATGAAATTAATTATATTGCTAAATTATTAATTATATCACTAAATTAAATGAACTGTATTTCGTTTATATTTTATCATATTTATTTTATTATTATTTTATTATTTATTAAAAAAAATTTTATTTAAAAAAATGAAAAAAAATTATTTGCGATTTTAGTAAACGATTCCTTGTCTACTATGAAATAAATATTTACTTGAATCAAATAATTTTTATTCAAATCAATTAAATCTTATTTGCTTCAAATATAGAATTTATTGGTTAAAACACAACTTCTTTGATTAAAATAAAAATTATTCTATTTAAGTAAATATTTATTTATTTGACAATATAGATTTCGAGTTATGATAATTATGATTATTTGAATAAAAAAAATTTCCAGTGTTTGGTAAAAATTAAAATATTTTCTTTTCAAGTTAAATTGTCTTTAATTGTTACAGAATTTTAAAAAAATTAAATTTTTTTAACTGAAATTTATTTTTTCTTTTGTTTTATTTTTGATTATTATGTCGAACTTTTTAATTCTATTTTTTTTTTTGTAATCATGTCTTTTATATTTTGTTTTTCTTAAAAGGATTCGCACAGCGATTCCATTCTCTAAATATATTGCAAATATTTACATATATAATTATTTAATGTTTAATTTATAGAATAAAAAAAAAAATTTTTTTCCCCAAAAATTCTTTTTTTTAAATTCTTTTCTAAATTCTTCTCTAAATTCTTTTTTATATTCTTTTCGACATTCTTTCTAACATTCTTTTTAACATTTTTTTCAACACCCATACTTTATATTCGCACCGAAACACTTTTTTCCCCTTCACATTCCACGCACTAAAAATTACACAATGGGAAAAAAAGTCTTTTTACGAAAGTGTAGGCGATGAAGACATTTATTTCTATAATTAAACTATATATAGTATATCTCTGCTTCTTAAATATTTTCATTTTTCACTCATTAATTATTTTTTTTTTGCTTCTTTTTTTTATTAATGAATAAATTTGCTTTGATTGATTCTCACGATCATAACGGCTGAATAATGATTGTATCGAATCGATATATTTTTATAAAATTATTTAATATACAATATATTACATATATATGTAAACGAGATTATAATATATAATATTATATTTTTTTTATACCCGCATCATTATTATTCGCATTCAGTTTGGTTTTTTTGTTATTTAAAAAAAAAACCTTTTATTGTAACCTTTTTTTTTTGTTAAAAATTGCGCACTCAAGAATTAAAGAAAAAGTATAGAAAAAAATAGAAAAAAATAGAAAAATAATTACAATTTATAAATTAATAATTTGTAAAAATTTGTTTTCGAAAATTATTAAATTTCTTTAGGCAATAAATTATAGAGATAATAATACTGAATAAAATTTATTTTTAGGCAATTTTAATCGATTTTAGATGAGTTTTAAGGTGCGATTAGTTATGTAGAACTACTTTATTTTTGGTCAAGATTTCTATTTAATAGCTTTAATAATTTATTTAAACGCTTTAATGAAAATTAAAGCGTTTTGGAACAAGTTAAAACTATCGTTGTCAATATATTTGATAGAAGAATTTTATCATTTACATCTCTATTAATACTTTCATGAAATTACCCTGCAGGAATAATTTATTTTGTTTTATCTTTCCCATAAAAACGATAATTTTCATCTTCTAATCTCTCCAAATATGAATTTAGTGAAAAAGTTGAGTCATTAAATTTACGCTATGTAAGAATATTTACTAATTTTTACATTTTTCTAATTTTATTTTATTTTTTTATTAAAACAATAACTAAAAATAATTAAAATATTATTATTTCAGTAGTTTAATTTTTAAGTATAGTCTTTTAAGTTTGTTTAAATTTTTTTTAGTGAAAAATAAAAAGAAGTAAAAATTAGTATGAAAATTCTTACTATTTAAAATATTTGATTCAATTTTTATTAATTCAAATTTGAGAGAGGAATTGCATTATATTTTAGCATGAATAAGAAATTTTTTTTCAGGGTTGCCACATTTTAGAAAATTCTGGGAGAATTCAGGAAAATTTTGTTCTATTTCTGAAAATAATTAAACTTTATTCTCAAAATTGGATACAGTAAAAATGTTTACTGATTTCGTGACTGACTTTTCGCTTTTAAAAAGTAGTAAATTTTATGAATAAATGCTAATTTTTACTGATTTATTAGTAAAATTTACTAATTCATAAGCAAAAATTTAATTACTAATTCAAACTAATAAACATTTTTTCTAATTCAAATTTAAAGAGTACTAAATATGAAATTGAATTTATTTTAAATAATTTAATTCTTGTACAACTTTCATAAAATTATTATTTATAAGTTTTTAAGCAAATAATTTTCTTTTTTTTAGTCATTCTCGATATTTCGACTACAATTTTCTATTAACAATTTAAGAAATAATAATTAAATAAATTATCCAATTAATTGTTAAATAAGTTATTAATTGAATTAATAATTAATGAATTTATACTTTTATTAAATTAGCATAAATTTCTTAGTAAAACCTCCATTGAGAGATTTTTGCACTCATGCACTGAAAAAAAATTTGATTCAAATAATCGATTATTTTTTTAATATCAAATAATTATTTACTTGAATCAAATAATTTTGATTTAAATCAAGTAAATTTTAATATTTTCACTATCTGAAGCAAATTCAAATTAATTGACTCGAATAAAAATTATCTGATTCTAGTAAATATTTATTTGCCATAACAAAAATTTATTTGATTATAAAGTTAATAATAAATTATATACAAAAGGTTGATTTTAATCAAATCAATTTTTTTAGTGTGTTTTATTTGTTTTTACTCATTATTTATTAGAATAGATTTGTAAATGTATTTAAATATAATCAGTTAGAGAAAATTTTACTCAAAAATTAAAAAAATAATTAAATTTTGGAAGAGTTTTCAATTTTAAAAAAAATATTAATTTTCAAACGCGGTTTTAAATTTAAAATTTATGAAAATTAAGATTTGTTTGCACTTCTTGTGGAAAAATATTAAATGTTTTTAATAAAAATAATTGTAATAAATAAAATTATAAAATAAATAAAAATTATTTAAATATTCTGTATAAATTTACAATAATCTGCCAAATAAATGAATTGAAAACATTTTTTTGTGCATCTTAATCGTTTTTAGAGTGAATCAGAAAATTATTTAGGCTCAGGAAAAGAGTCAAAAGAAGTCAGGGGGAAAATCACAATTAAATTTACCTGGCAACCCTTTTTTTTCTCTAGAAATTATTCAGAATCGAGAAATAATTTTTCAAAAATTATCATTCGTATAATAAGTTATAATATCTCTTTCAATTATTAAAAAAGATTCTCCATTATATTTCGTAAGAAAATATAGATCACTCATTCACTGTTACTACTATTATTTTTTTTATGCAGAAATATATAACTATTTTTTTTTCAGAAAAATTCGTTTTATAGATCGCAATTAATGAAATAATTCATTTATTTTTTGTACAAGTCACAATGTGTGAGTTTACCTCACGAAAAAATTCCCCTTTATTTGGTGCTCTATATAGTTATTATTTTTTGTAATTTTTCTCTCTTAGACTTTTGTTGATAAAGTTCAGAATATTTCTTTTAGACTTTCATTTTTTTAAAACTTTTGTTACAGAGTTTTTCTAAGGATATCAAATTTTAAAACAAAAGAAAAACGTATCAAAATTGTTGCGAAGCAACATTCTGATACGCTTTTTGACTTCATTTGTGTCAAATTTAAATTTTTTGATACAATTTGAAACAAATTCAAATTTATTGACTCAATCTGTGTCAAATTCAAATTTTTTCACTTAATTTAAGTCTACTTTAAATTTTTTGACTCATTTTGAATCAAATTCATATTAATTGACACAATTTGAGTAAAATTCATATTTTTTGAGACAAAAAAGAATCAAAATTGTTGCGAACCAACGTTTTGACGTTTTTTGACTCAATTTGAATTAAATTCAAATTTTTTGACTCAATTTGTGTCAAATTCTAATTTTTTTAGACAAAAAAACGTATCAAAATTGTTTCGAAGAAACGTTTTGATGCGTTTTTTTGACTCAATTTGAGTAAAATTCAAATTTTTTGAGACAAAAAAAGAATCAAAATTGTTGCGAACCAACGTTTTGATGTTTTTTCACTCAATTTAAATCAAATTCAAATTTTTTTACTCAATTTGAATAAAATTCAAAATAAAAAAAAAAAAAAAAAAAAAAAAAAAATTCGAAGAAACGTTTTGATGCGTTTTTTTGACTAAATTTAAATCAAATTCAAATTTTTTTTACTCAATTTGAGTAAAATTAAAATTTTTTGAGCCAAAAAAAAAATCAAAATTGTTGCGAACCAACGTTTTGATGTTTCTTGACTCAATTTGAATCTAATTCAAAATTTTTGACTAAATTTAAATCAAATTCAAATTTTTTTTACTCAATTTGAGTAAAATTACAATTTTTTGAGACAAAAAAAGAATCAAAATTGTTGCGAACCATCGTTTTGATGTTTTTTTTACTCAATTTGAATAAAATTCAAATTTTTTGACTCATTTTGAATCAAATTCATATTAATTGACACAATTTGAGTAAAATTCATATTTTTTGAGACAAAAAAAGAATCAAAATTTTTGCGAACCATCGTTTTGATGTTTTTTTTACTCAATTTGAATAAAATTCAAATTTATTGACTTAATTTGAGTAAAATTCATATTTTTTGAGACAAAAAAAGAATCAAAATTTTTGCGAACCAACGTTTTGATGTTTTTTTTACTCAATTTGAATACAATTCAAATTTATTGACTCAATTTGAGTAAAATTCAAATTTATTGACTCAATTTGAGTAAAATTCAAATTTTTTGAGACAAAAAAAGAATCAAAATTTTTGCGAACCAACGTTTTGATGTTTTTTTTACTCAATTTGAATACAATTCAAATTTATTGACTCAATTTGAGTAAAATTCAAATTTATTGACTCAATTTGAGTAAAATTCAAATTTTTTGAGACAAAAAAAGAATCAAAATTTTTACGAACTAACGTTTTGATGCTTTTTTACTCAATTTGAATAAAATTCAAATTTATTGACTTAATTTGAGTAAAATTAAAATTTTTTGAGACAAAAAAAAGAATCAAAATTGTTGCGAACCAACGTTTTGATGTTTCTTGACTCAATTTGAATCTACTTCAAAATTTTTGACTAAAATTAAATCAAATTCAAATTTTTTTTACTCAATTTGAGTAAAATTACAATTTTTTGAGACAAAAAAAGAATCAAAATTGTTGCGAACCAACGTTTTGATGTTTTTTTTACTCAATTTGAATAAAATTCAAATTTTTTGACTCATTTTGAATCAAATTCATATTAATTGACACAATTTGAGTAAAATTCATATTTTTTTAGACAAAAAAGAATCAAAATTGTTGCGAACCAACGTTTTGACGTTTTTTGACTCAATTTGAATTAAATTCAAATTTTTGACTCACTTTGCGTCAAATTCTAATTTTTTTAGACAAAAAACGTATCAAAATTGTTTCGAAGAAACGTTTTGATGCGTTTTTTGACTAAATTTAAATCAAATTCAAATTTTTTTTACTCAATTTGAGTAAAATTCAAATTTTTTGAGACAAAAAAAGAATCAATTTTTTTACGAACTAACGTTTTGATGCTTTTTTTACTCAATTTGAATAAAATTCAAATTTATTGACTTAATTTGAGTAAAATTAAAATTTTTTGAGACAAAAAAAAGAATCAAAATTGTTGCGAAGCAAAGATGTGATGCGTTTTTTGACTCAATTTGAATCTATTTCAAAATTTTTGACTAAATTTAAATCAAATTCAAATTTTTTTTATTCAATTTGAGTAAAATTCAAATTTTTTGAGACAAAAAAATAATCAAAATTGTTGCGAACCAACGTTTTGATGTTTTTTTACTCAATTTGAATAAAATTCAAATTTTTTGACTCATTTTGAATCAAATTCATATTAATTGACACAATTTGAGTAAAATTCATATTTTTTTAGACAAAAAAGAATCAAAATTGTTGCGAACCAACGTTTTGACGTTTTTTGACTCAATTTGAATTAAATTCAAATTTTTTGACTCAATTTGAGTAAAATTAAAATTTTTTGCGACAAAAAAAAGAATCAAAATTGTTACGAAGCAAAGATTTGATGCGTTTTTTGACTCAATTTGATATCTGAAGAAAAACTGTGACCAAAAGTTCATTTTTTCTTTTAAAACTTAATTTTGGTGATAGAGTTAATTTTTTCTTTGAAACTTTTGATGATAAAGTTTAATTTTTTTCCTCCATTAGACTTTTGGTGAGAAAGTGAATTTTTTTCCCTTAGACTATTGGTGGTAAAATTGTTGATGTTGTTGTTGTTGTTGTCGTCGTGAAATTAGACATAATCGGCGAAATTGTTGTCTGATTAGTGAGAATACTGATTGCGGTTGTACTAATAGTGTTATTGAGTGTTGAATTATTGATACAATAAGGCATTACTTTACCGTGTACACAAGAACTGGTGCCGGAATGTTCGTTAATAATAATTAGTATTAGACCGGAAATTGCGGCAAAAATGCCGGCAATCAGAAGACCGAGGGCGGGTAATTTTTTTGCTGATAGAAGTGAGCCCTCCTCGAGTTTTAGATAGCAGAGTGCAGGAAGAACGTAGGCCAATGGTACAGCAGCTAAAATACCATTCAATTCGAGGACAATACTCAAGCAGTCCGTTGTCATTGATATAATATAGGCAACACCAATTATACTCAATGTTATTATTAGATACTGTCTATCAGATCCCGATATATAGATGTCGTGATTCTCCACGTCGTCCCTCCCTCGAATTGCGTTTATCAACACCTGTGAGGGAAAATTTTTTGTTTTTTATTTAATAATAGATCATTATTATACAGTAAATAATTTAAATAAATTCATATTTTAAATTTAAATAAAATTTTATTTTTAAATATGAATTTTTGAATAATTTCATATTCAAACTTTAAAAAAATTTAATTATTTATTAATTTACTAATTAATTATTCTTGTTTATTAATTTCAAAAATTTTAATAAAAATCTTCGCATAAATTCAATTATTTTTTATAAATAGTAAAATTTTTTGCAAAAAAATGCAATTATTTTTAAATAAAATTTTAATAACATTTCACGAACGAATAAATTTATTTTTAAAAATTTTAATAAACTCCTTCGAAACAATTCAATTATTATTTTAAATGGTAAAAATCTTTGCAAAAATTCAATTATTTTCTAAAAAATTTCATGAAGGAAGAAAATTTTTTTCTTAATTCGATATAAAATATATTTTAAAACAATTAAATTATTTTCTAAAATTTTTATTAATTCTACGAAAAAATTCAATTATATTTATAAATAGTTAAATTCTCTGCAAAAATTCAATTATTTTTAAGACAATTTTAATAACATTTCATGAAAGAATTCAATTTGTAAAAAAATTTTAATAATATTTTTCGAAAAAATTCAATTATTTTCTAAAATTTAAAAAATTTTTCGAAACAATTCAATTATATTTATAAATAGTTAAATTCTTTTCAAAAATTCAATTATATTCCAAACAATTTCATGAAAGAATTCAATTTTTTTCTAAAATTTTAATAAATTCTTCGGAAAAATTCAATTTCATTGATAAATAGTAAAATTCTTTGCAAAAATTCAATTATATTTACAAATTTAGTAAAATTGTTTGCAAAAATTCAATTATTTTCAAAAAAATTTCACAGAAGAATTTAATTTTTTCTTAATTTGTTTTAAAATATTTCAAGAACTTCAATTTTTTTCTAAAATTTTAATAAATTCTTCGAAACAATTCAATTATATTTATAAATAGTAAAATTCTTTGCAAAAACTCAATTATTTTCAAAAAATTTTCACGAAAAAATTTAATTTGTTTCTTAATTCGTTATGAAATTTTTCAAAAGAATTCAATTTTTATCAAAAATTTTAATAAACTTCAATAATTAAATGTTCAATTTAGATTATTTTATGAACACGATTAATTAAAAAGCTTGAAAGAAATTGTTCATAAAATTCAATTATTTTCAAGATTTCTAATTAAAATTATTAAAGAAACTCCATTATTTAAAAAAAATTCAAAGAAATTCTTTAAAAAAAAAATTGAATTTGAATTTTTAAAAATTTTAACAAAATTCTTCGAGAGAATTCAATATTATTTTCCTAAATAATAAAATTCTTCAAAGGAATTTTATTATCAAATTTTTTGTTAAAATTCTTTGCAACAATTCGATGATTTTCAATGCATTAATTTTAAAATTAAAATATTTAAAAAGAAAAATTATTAAAAAAGTTACGAATCAAAAAGGCAAAAAACAACTAACTTCAAACTGCGAACAGATTACCGAAATACAACGATTATTAATGTAGAAGATTTAAAGAAATTAATAATTCAATATTTAATTTTTGAAAAAGTAATATTGATTATTGTTTACTGTATTTTTTGAAAAAAATTTTTTGGAATTGAATATTTTCTTTTTCTTCATCTTTTTCTTCTTCAAGAAGAATTTTTATTTATTCAAATTGTTCTTTAAAGAAGAAAAATTCACTTCAGGAAAATTTATTCAAGGAGAAGATTTCCAAATAAATCATCGATTAAAAAAAAATAATTTGAGAAGAAATGTATAAAAAAGATTTTTATTTTCAAGAACTTTCTTTTTTACAGATTAAAAAATTCGAATAAAGAAATGGATTTTTGGAAATTACTAAGAATTGGATTTTTTTATCTATAATTCAAATTTTCTTTTTTTTTTATTTCCGAAGAATTTTTATTTAATTAAATTCTTCTTTAAGAAAGTAAAATTCCAGTGGATAAAAATTCAAAATTCAAAAAGAAATAATTTTTGGAAAATTTTAAAAATTGAATAATTATTACGATTCTTCTTCTTTTTTTTAACAGAATTTTTATGTACAAACGAACTTTTCTTTTAAAAAGAACAATTAAAATAAATGAAAATTGAAAATGTGGAAAACTAAATAATATGTACCTATTTATTGAAAATTTTAAGAATTGAATATTTTTTTCTCGAATTCTTTATTATCTTTTTGTTTTTCTTTCTCCAGAAGAATTTTTATTTAAAAAATTTCTCGTCAATGAAAAAAAATTCAAATTAATGGAAAAAGAAAATTAATAAAAATAAAAAATATTTTTTGTAAAATTTTAAAAATTGAATATTTTTTTTAAGAATTCTTCCTTTTCTTTTTCTTCTACTTCTTCGAGAATAATTTTTATAAAATTACAATCTTCTTGAAAGAAGAAAAATTCAAATGAAGTAATTTTTGTGTCAATAAATTCAGTATATTCGAAGCAATTAAAATTTAATTACTACTTAAATAAAAATTTTTTGATGCACATAAATATTTACTAGACAATAAAAGTTTATTTGATGATAAAAATTTATTTGTTTATAAAGTAAGCGTTTATTTGAATTAAATAAAATTTTTGAAGTTTATCAAATGAAAGAAACTGAAAAAATATTGAGAGAAAAAATTATTTCTCATAAATTCTTCTTTTAGAAAATTTAAAATTTGAATAAATAAAATTAGCAATAATAGGAAAAAAGATAGAATAGAATAGAATAGAATAGAATAGAATAGAATAGAATAGAATAGAATAGAATAGAATAGAATAGAATAGAATAGAAATAAAAAATAATAAAATAAAAGAATTAAAAAATAGAACAGAATTAAATTAAAAAAAAATAAATTTACAAAACAACAAATAAAAGCGGATTTAGAAACATTTTTACGCTCCACATAAAAACTTCAATATAAAATTTATCTCCTGCATATATAAACCTTGAAAATTGTTATATTTTGATTTACTGTTACGACTTTCAGAAATATATATACAGAGGACACCTTTTTCATTTTTTTTTTTTTTTGCTCCTACATTTTTTATTAATCAGCGAGAAATATGAAAAAACTTTTTTTTTTTTTTAATCTCGGTATATATACTTGCACTTACCTCTCGAGTCACGAAGCACTCAATGGGAAATGTCAATAAAATTGTGCCACTAAACATGATTCTGGAGAAATTCATGAGATCATCATTCCAGCAATAATTTTCCATAAGATCACCTTGAGAATAAGTGGTGAATGTCGTATATCCTGCAATGCCAAATGCTGCAGCGATAAGAAATGATGTAAAAAGAGACCAATGAGTGACAACGTCCCATTTTTGTTGTGTTGCCCGCTCAATTGAGCCGTATATTAAAAATGTATTGTGATGACACATAAATGCAAATGCCATTATACCAACCGCTGGTATGATTCCAGGGAAATTGGCGAATCTCCAACTGTTCTCGGCAGTTGGTCTGAAAAATAAATCAAAAGAAATGAAAATCTTATATAATATTTAGAAATCATAATCAGAAATCATAGACCAGAAATTATAATCAAAAATCATAATCAGAAATTATAATCAAAAATCGTAATTAGAAATTATAATCAAAAATCATAATTAGAAATTATAATCAAAAATCATAATCAGAAATTATAATAAAAAATCATAATCAGAAATTATAATCAAAAATCATAATTAGAAATTATAATCAAAAATCGTAATCAGAAATTATAATCCAAAAATCATAATTAGAAATTAAAATATAAAAATCAGAAATAGAAAAATATTTCGTGAAATAAAAAAAAATTGTGTGTACTTGAATGAGAATTATTTAATTAGGAAACGTTATATTAATTACGGATAATTAACAGACGGAATTTTGGTCAGACAAACAAATTTTTTATTTGTCCCACTGTATTTTCAGTGATAAAGGAATTTTCTAAATTAGTGGTATTTAGTATTTTAATTAGGTAATAGCAGTAATTTTCCTAATTAGTATAGTGGCATTTTTTTAATGAGTAGCTATAGACGCTTTTAGTCAGACATAAAGTTCAGAGACTTTTTTTCAACTGAAAAATCTTCATTTTTCTCGCCGATTATTCAGTGGAAAGAAATTTTTTTAATTACTAATCATCATTTTTTTTTAATTATTACTAGTAATTTTTTAATTAGTAGCATTAATTTTTTGAAGAATCGTAATTTTTCTAATGAGTAGTTAATAGACGATTATTTAGTGGAAAAAAAATTTTTTAATTATTAATTGTAATTCTTTTAATTTTAAGTGGAAATTTTTTAATTATCGATAGAAATTTTTTTTTAATCAGTGGCAGTAATTTTTTTACTATTAATTTTCATTTTTCTTGACATTTATTCAGTGGAAAGAAATTTTTTTAATTATTAATTGCAATTTTTTAAATTATTAGTGCAGGGTTGCCACAGGTCAGAGAATTCAGGGAAAAGTCAGGGATTTTCAGTAAAAGTACTGGAAAAAATTGTATTTTTAAAATTCATGAGAAAACTCTGAATTTTGATGTTTTTTTTTTTTTTTTTTTTGGTTTGCCTCGTAATCTAAAAAATTACCACGAATTTTAATACAAAACCTTTAATTTTTTTCTATTTCTGACAATAATTTCTTTTTCAAGAACTATCATAAAATTATTACTTTTAAATTATTTAATAAATAATTTTTACAATTTTCATAAATACTAGATTAATAGAAGAATTTTATTTAAAAATACTAAAAATTAAATTTTTTTAATAAAATTCTTGGCAAAATTTCACAGGAATTCAATTATTTACAAAATTTTTAATAAAATTTCTTCGAAATAATTCAATTATTTTTATGAGTAATTAAAATTTTTTACAGAAATTCAATTATTATTTAAAGTACTTACAAAATTTCATAAAATTTTTCGAAAAATATCAATTATTTGAAAAGATTTTTATAAAATTCGTCGCAAGAATTCAATTATGTTCAAAAATAACAAAAAAAAAAATCCTGTCAAAATTTCAATTATTTCTCTGAAAATTAAATTATTCTTATAAATTTTATTAAAATTCGTCCAAGGAATTTAATTATTTAAAAATTTGTTGATAAAATTCTTTATGAGAATTTAATTTTAACAAACATTCAATTATTCAATATTTCAATAAATTATTTATTTTTAAATTTAAATAATTGAATTCCTCTATAATTTATGAATTTGTTATTTATAAAAATAATTGAATTCTAGCAACGAATTTTATTACATTTTTTTTAAATAATTGAATTTTTTTGAGAAATTTTTATAACATTTTTTAAAATAATTTAATTTTTTTTTGAGAAATTTTATTTCATTTTATTAAATAATTGAATTTTTTTGAGAAATTTTATTACATTTTTTTAAATAATTGAATTCTTGCGAAGGATTTTATTAGGATTTTTGTAAATAATTAACTTTTTTTGAAATATTTTATGGTAATTTAAATCATTACAAAACATGAAGAAGGCGATTTTTAATTTTAAGTAGCAATTTTTTCAATTACTAGTTATAATAATTTTTTAATTCCAAGAATTTTTTTAATCAGTGGTAGTTTTTTTAATATGTAGTAATTTTTCTAAGCATTGGTAATTTTTTTAATGAGTAGTGCTAGACACTTTTGGTGAGACACAAAGTTCAGTTATTTTTCGTGATTGTAAAAAAAAGTGTTTGTCAGTCAGAAGAAATTTTTATTTCTCCCTTCTGTCCAAATTTATGTAATGAGTTTTTTAAATTTATTTAATGAGAAGATGGTTTTAGTCAGACTCAGAGTTCAGGGATTATTTCTTAAATCCCATTTCCTTTGTATCGTAAAAGTTTTCTTTTTGTTAGAAAAAAAAAATTGAATTTTGCTGCTTCGCATATATATAAATTTTTAATTGAAAAATTATAATTTAATTGCGATTATAATAAATTGTACGAAAAACTTACACCAGAGACGACATTGTGTCCATTCGAATGAAAATTGCTAAAAGAATAAATCCTACGCAGACTAGAGAGAGAAATGAGATCTTTGCGAGACGGGCGACATTTTTGTAAAGGCATAATGGAACCGTAATGAGAATAGTCGACAAAAATATCACCATTTCTCGTTTCACTAGAAACCAAAGGAAACTGGAATCATCAATGCCAGTCACTCTGATTAAAACCTTTGTCACCGTGTCGCCAACGACTACATTGTAGGAAACCATCGCTGCAACATAGAAATAATAATAAATAATTAGTATTTAATTTAAATAAATACTATTTAAGGAACTATAATTAATTAACACTGAGAAAATGAATTTTTTTTATTCAAACAAATTTTGTTTAAATCAAACTTAAAATATCTTTGCTATACAGTAAAACAAAATTTAAGTTTAATTCAAACCAATTTTTTTTGGTTCATTTACAGAAATATTATATTTAATTCAAACATAATTTATGGTTGATTTTAAATTGTTTATAAACTTTTAAGTTTGAATCAAGCATAAAGTTTTTAAAACTAAAAATTTTTAAAATAAAAATTTTTAATTTTTTTTAAAATCAAAACTCAAAATATGTTTTGAATTAAATATAAATATTCGAACAAATTATATTTTTCAATCGAAGCAGTAAATATTTTCTATATATTGGGATTAAGTTTGCAAACTAATTTCAATGAAACAAAATCACTTAAAATTATTTTTTACTTGAAACGAGTATAATTTTTTCTCAGTAAATATTTTAGGAAATAAATAAAGAAACTGTAATATTATAATATAATTATAGTATAACGTATTTTTAATACGAAAAAAAGAGTATACAAAAGAAGTTTTAAAATAAATAAATAAAATAGTAAAAATAGTAAAAATAGTGAAAATAGTGAAAATAGTGAAAAAGGTACCTATAAAAGGATAAATGAACTGAAGTACTGTGAGAATGTAGAAACCAGGGCGGCCAAAGCTCGCCCTCATTAAACCCTGATAACTCATTTCCCCACAAAGATGTCCACTCCTGACCATCAAAATTAATGAGTAATCTGTGAGTGCAGCAACTACTATCAATAATATCATTCCTAAACCAAATCCAGCTTGATGTAGCGCATAGGGTATTCCTGAAATTAATCAGAGGCGTATTAATTTTTAATTTAACAAATTTTCGAGTCCAGTTTGCAAATTTATCTTCAATTTTATAATTAATATAATTTTTGAATAAAATCATAGTCATTTAAAAATTATTTTTGGAAGAATAACTATAAGAATATCTGAAATGCAATATAGTTATGAAATAAGTAGTAAAGAGACATTCTGGTCAGACGGAGGTTTTTTAAAATCATTTTTTAGGAATTAAGTAGTAAACAGTCGTTTTGGTCAGCCAGAGGATAAATTAATTTTTAAAAGTATCTAATAAGTAGTAAAGGGTCGTTTTAGTCAGACAGAGGATTTCTTAATACAGGGCTCGGATTATGAGACTTTCGACTTTTTTCGACTTTTTTGTGAAAAAATGCGACTAATCGACTTTTTTCACATTTTTCAATTACTTTTTTACTTAAATTTTAAATAGCAGAAATATTTTTTTGTAAATTATCTATTACTTATTATCTATTATTTATTATCTATTTTTTATTATCTATTATTTATTATCTATTATCTATTTTTTATTATCTATTATCTATTATCTATTATCTATTATCTATTATCTATTATTTATTATGTATTATCTATTATTTATTATCTATTGTTTATTATCTATTATCTACTAAATAATAATTTTCGTATTACATTCTTTCATTAATTCTGTCTGTCCACACTTTGAAGTTAGTTTTTGTCTATGCTTTTGTATTTTTTCATGATTTTTAATAAAATAATATTTGAAATTAGAAAATTGGAAAATTTAAAAATATTATGATTAACAAATACATTTTCTTTATTATACACTTGTAAGATCATTTTTTTTTCTATAACAATTTTCTTTTGACTGAGTTAAATTATGTAAATTTTTCTCCTTTTTATTTATAAAAATATTAAATCAAATTGTTAACTGTTTACAAAAATTATGATTAAAAAAATAGAAAATATACAAATTCCATTCATAATTTTTATTTCTCAAGAACAATATTGTTTACAAACTCATTTTTTTCTTTTGGGAAGAAAAACATTGGATATTCCCGTTTCTTAATATTTTTGTAGAAAATTCTCAATTTTTATTTTAAGAAATAATTTGCATCATTTCTATTTCTTAATTACAATTTATTGCTTTAATAAAATTCATAGTGTTTTAAAAATAAAGGAAAAAAATGTTTTTAAATTCTTTTTGTCAATTACTATAATTACAATTGAAAATTAAATTGAAACTTTTAAAATTCTTAGAAGATAAAGGAAAAAAATGTACTCAAAAAAAATGTTCTGTTACATTTTATTAACGAATTTCTTTTAAATTATTCGAAAACATGAATATAACTTCTTTTTTAAATAAATATATTAAATTATTATTATTTTTCCATAGGAATTAAAATTCTTCAAAAGATTCAAATTCAAACTTTTTGAAATTATAAAAATTATAAAAAAAATTGTTATAAAACATGAAGAAATCGCTCAGCAATCGATATCTTCATGTTTTATAATAATTAAAGATAATTTCTTTTCAATTCAATTATTATTTTCTAGAATTTTTAATAATTTTTTATAAAAATAATTGAATTCCTGTGAAATTTTTATTATTTATGAAAATAATAATGAAATTATTGCGAAGAAATTTTTTAAAAAATTTGTAAATAATTGAATTCCTGTGAAATTTTTATTATTCATGGAAATAATTAAATGTTTATGTACAATTTTATTAACATTTTTTTTTAAATAATAAAAAAATAATAATATTAAAAAATGAATTTTCAAATAAATAATAATCACAACGGCGATTATTTGATTCTTTTAAGTATTTTTTTTGCGTTAAAAAATAATTATTACGATTAAAAATTATTTTTGTGTCTCTCATCGTATATAAAAAAAACTAGTATTTTTACTTATATTGACAAAGATGTTAAAAAAAAACGAAAGAAATAATTATTTTTGTGTCTCTTTGCAAATAAAAAACAAAAAATAAAATAATTTTTATAAAAAAATTTTGTTAAATTCTACACTCAATTCTAATAATACCCCATTAATATTTTGCCATAAAAAAATTTTTTTTAGGTCTTAAAGTCGATCCGAGCCTTGTAATCATTATCATTATATGTAATTAAGTAGTAAAGGAACTTTTAGTCAGCCAAAGGGTTTCATAGTTTTTGGAAGCATTTAATAAGTAGTAAAAGTTCGTTCTAGTCAGACAAGTGTCTTTTAAAGTCATTATTATTACTGAGTAAGTAGTAAAGGCTCGTTCTAGTCAGACAAACAATTTATTTTGAATCGTTAAAACTATGTTCAGCCAGACAAAGATTTTCCAGTTTCTACAAAAATTTACTAAGTAGAAAAAGGTTGTTTTAGTCAGACGAATGTTTTATTAAACTCATTAATATAGTGATTACGTAGTAGAGGGTCGTTTTGGTGAGCCAAAGCTTTCTTTAATTTCTATTAGTAATTACAAAGTAGTAAAAGTCTGTTTTATTCGGACAAATTTTTTTTTGAAATCATTACTATTGAAATTAAGTAGAGTAGGATCGTTTTAGTCAGCGAAAGGGTTTCCTAATTTCTGTAAGTATTTAATAATAGCCAAAAATTATCTTTCTTTCTGTAAATAGTTAATAAGTAGTAAAAGTCTGTTTTAGCCGGACAAATGTTTTTTAAACTCTATCAATAAGATTCACTTACGAAAGTATTTTCAAGAAAACTGTGAAGTTAGTAGCAAAAGGGCCGTTTTAGTTGGACAAAGGATATTTTAAAAATCTTTATTACAGTGTAAATAAGTAGTAAAGGATAGTTTAGTTAGCCAAAGGGTTTATCAGTTTCCATAAATATTTAATAAGTAGTAAACTTCCGTTATAGTCAGACAATCGTTTTTTAAAAAATTCCTATATTAGTAATTAAGTAGTATAGAGTCGTTTTAGTCAGCCGAAGGGTTTCTCAATTTTTTAAATCATTTAATAAGTAGTAAAATGTCATTATAGTCAGATAAATGTTTTTTTGAAATCATTACTATAGAAACTAAGTAGAAAAGGATCGCTTTAGTCAGCCAAAGGGTTCATCAGTTTCCATACATATTTATTAAGTAGTAAAATTTCGTTTTAGCCAGACAATCATTTTTTAAATCGCACTTTCAGTTATTAAGTAGTAAAGAGTCGTTTTAGTCAGACAAAGTATTTCTTAATTTCAGCAGAATTGTTGATTATTATTATAGTAAATGATCGTTTCAATCCGAAAAATATTTAAAATCCTAGAAAAAAAGAAAAATTACTTTCTTAATTAAGTAGTAAAAACTGATTTTAGTCAGACAAAAGTCTTTCGATTCGTGTGACCTAACGATTAATAGACAAAGTTGAGGTCAGCCAAGATTATGTCACGTGTATTAGTCATACCAGCAATAGTAAGAGCCAGTTTTAATAAGACAAAATTTTTCTTTTAAATCAGTAGTATAAGAAAATTATAGTCAGACAAAAAGTTTCAATTTAATTTTTCATTAAAAAATAGTTTAATATAATAATATAATGTATCATTTTAAAATTAGTTTTAATAAGACAAAAATTTTCTTCCAATTCAGTAGTATAAGAAAATTATAGTCAGACACAAAGTTTCAAATTCAATTTTTCATTAAAAAATAGTTAAATATAATAATATAATATATAATTTTAAAATTAGTTTTAATAAGACAAAATTTTTCTTCAAATTCAGTAGTATAAGAAAATTACAGTCAGACAAAAAGTTTCAAATTTAATTTTTCATTAAATTCGCTGCAAAAAGTGGTGAAATTCTATTTCGTAGCGAAAGTCTATTTCACCCAAAGAAGACTTATTTTGAATTCCACACTTATTTATTTATAAGAAGAAAAACAGAAATTTCTAGTAGCAGACGCAAATTATTAAATTCTTGCGTTAGTTTTCCGTTTGTAAATGAGAAATTATCAAAAAGGGAATTTTTAATCACCAATTTACTCACCAATGACACCACTTCCAATAATGGAATTAATGAAGTTAAAGCTGGCCAGTGGTAAACTGGTAAATTTGTCTTTATCTTCTTCTTCATTTTCCTGAAAAGAGAAAATAAATTCATATCCAATCAATAATGATATAATATGAAACAGTAAATTGAATTTTGGAATTTTTATAAAAAATTAATTTTTGCGTATTAAATATAATAAATATTAAATTATATTAAATATAATTAAAGCTTATTATATAATTTTATTTTTCTTTCAAAATTAGAACAAAATTTATATAAGAAAAAATTAATAATTTCTTTTATATTTAAGTTTCAAACTGTAAGAATATAAAATTGTTATAAAAAATCTTCCTCTATAACTTAATAGAAATTTTTTAAAAAAGTTCTTCTTTAGAGAATTGCATAATTTAATTCATTGGTAAATTGATTATTAATAACATTCCACTGCAGTTAGGTAATGAAAATTTTAATTATAAGAATTCGTCGGAAGCACATTCAAGGCCAGAAGATAAAAATAAACTATTAATAAATGAACAAAATATTAAAGTTAAATATATTAAAATGAAATATTAGAATTAAAATATTAAAATGAAATATTAAAATTAAAATATTAAAATTATAGTATTTATAATTTTAAAAAATTATTTATACAAATTTCACTGTATTAGCGAAATATTTTTGGTTGTTTCCATTTAAATTTTCGCTAACTTACACTGAAAAAAAAATTTATTTGATTCAAATAACCGAATAATTGACTATTATCAATTAAATATTTCCTTGAATCAAATAATATTTATTGGAGTCAATTAAATGGTATTTGAACCAATAATTTCAGTATTTGAAGCAAATATGAACTAAACCATTCAATTGACTCCAATAAATTAATATTTGATTCAATTAAATATTTAATTGATAATAGTCAACTAATCGGTTATTTTAATCAAATAAATTTTTTTTAGAGAAACTTATGGCTTTTTCAGTTATTATTATAATATTATACAATATTATATAAATATAAATATACTGCTACTATTATAATATTTTAATTTTGTTCAAGTAATTTTAATTAATTATTATATTTATAATTTTTTTAATTTTAATTATCAACATGATAAATTTTCAGCGACTAATTATCAAATTTCACATTTCTGACGACAAAAAAAAAAAAACTTATTCCACGTGATCAATTTTGAGCTCAAAGAGACTTAATCAAGATATTAGCTAAGCACTAGAAGTTGTAAGCTATATAATATCCCCAGAGCATATCCTTGGGGGAATAATTAAAGAAGACTTTTTTTTAAAAACTTCCTTTTTTTGCCAATCGCTACAAGCGAAATAAACAAATAAAATTTAAAATACAAGGAAAATACCAATTTTTCTTTTTTTTTTTTTTTTTTATTTAAATGTCGATTCGAAGTGCGACTGAAAATAAGTCCATGAAAGTATAGAAGGATAAAGTACATCGTAAGCGCTTTAAATCCTATATATCTTCATTTTCCGATATAGAATTATTTAGTTTATTGATGTTTGTTACACAAATACAAAAATAAGAAACTCTCTCTCTAAAGTAATTTTTTTTTGTTTTTGCAACGACAAAAAAAACACTTAAACCATTTGCGCAGAGACTAAAAATCTATTTTTAGATTATGTAGTTTTCTATATATTTTTATTGATTTTTTTATATATGCTTATAAGTATTTTTCTTTTTTGATTTTTCGATAAAAAACAATTTTCGAAATAAAGTTATGAATTTTCAGGAATTAAATTCACTTTTTGATGCTCTGTATATTGATAATAATTTTCCTTGAAACGCATTATTTAGTTCATTATAATAAAATTTCAAAACTTTTTTGATGACAGCAAAACATTTTGTTTTTCCCAAGGACAAGGGAAAACAATTCAATCGCGCTATTAAGTTATTTGAATATTTAATTTTCATGCCCTGATTATAGTTTTTAATGTAATGTTTTCAAAAGTTATATTTACGGGTGGATTATGAATTTTCATTTATTTATAAAACAAGATGCAAATTATAATGGTTTGTTAGCGAACAACTTTTATAAAGTAATTAAATTAATTTCGTTTCATTCATTTCTATTTATTTAATTTCATTAATTTCAATTGATTTTAATTAATTAGTTTCAATTAAATAAATTTTATTAATTAATTGAAATTACTCATTTTGAATTTGTTTAAATAAATTCAATTTAATTAATTAATTTTAATTAGCTTATTTCAATTTCTTTCTAAATTTTAATTAGTAAAAATATTTACTAATTGCAGAACTAGATCCGTAAATTACGTAAAAGTCCCTAAAAGTCCGTTTTTTTTAAAAAAAGGTCCGTAATTTGATTCAAAAAGGATTGCAGAAATTCAATTATTTTTAAAAGTAATAATAATAATTCTTCGCAGAAATTCAATTATAATTGAATTTTGAACATAGTTCAAAAACTTTTTTAAATTCTTATCAAAATTTCAATTATTTTTAGAAATAATTAAATTCTTCCTTCGAAATTCAATTATTTTCAAAAATTTTCCTCAATTCAATGATTTTCAATATCTACTATTATCATAAAATTTTTCTAAAGAATTCAATTATTTAAAAAAAAATTTAATAAAATTCTACACAAACTTTTAATTATTTTCAAAAAATAGTAAAAATTTCACAGGAATTTCATTATTTACAATTTTTTTTTTTATAAATTTCTTCGCAATCATTCAATTATTTTCATAAATAATAAAACTCATTGCAGAATTTCAATTGTTTTTAATTAAATTTCTCGAAAAATGTAATTATTTTTAAAAATTTTAATAAAATTCGTTGATAGAATTCAATTATTTGAAAATTTGTTGATAAAGATTCTTTATGGGAATTGAATTTTAAGAAACATTCAATTATTCAATAAATTATTTATTTTTGTATTTAAATAATTGAAAATATTAATTAATTATTAATTTAAATAATTCTAGTCGAATTTTCTAATAAAAATTGATTTAAAAATTAATTTCCAGTTAAAATTTTAGATAATAATTGAATATTATAAAAGCAATATAGCGTAAATTTTTAACAATAATAATTGAATTTTGAAATTAATTTTTTTTGAAAAAGATTCACTGAATTTTTTAAATATTATTTGAAGTTTTTATTTTCTAATATTTATTTAATTGAAGAATTTACAAATAATTGAAATTTCGTGAAATTGAATATTGTAAACAAATGGATTTGAAAATTGAAATTAGTATTTATTAGTAAAATTTACTAATTCAAAAGCAAAAAGCCAATTAGTAAATATTTTTACTAATTCAAATTTAAGAAGTTTTTTAATTTAATTAATTTCAATTTATTTTGTAAATATTTTATAAATATTATTTACTGTTTGATATAGATTTTTTTAATTTGGTTTCAAATTAATCTTTTTTTTTATAATGTCTATAAATTCACTAAATTATTACGTTTTATAACTATATAGATAAAGTAGAATAAATGAGAAAAAAATTTATTACATAAAGCAGTAACAGATACGAATTGTTTTTTTTTTTAAATAGAAAAATAAAATGTTCCATGCAACAACTATATATCGCTTCAAACAATAAATATTTACGAACTAAAAGCCACACTGTCTGCGATATGCTAAACAATTAATCTTACCCTAACTAGACGTCTCATGTCGTCATAGGAATCTTCCGAGTTGAGGCTTCCTCCCTGTCGAATATCAAAACTAAATACACACTAGATTCACTAATTTTATGCAAATTTTCTATTTTATTTTAAACTTTAAAAAGTCAAGGAAAAATATAAAAATTATAATTTTTATAAAGTAAAAATAAAATTTAATTTTTATAAAAAAAATAAAATTTTATTTTTATAAAATAAAAATAAAATTTAATTTTTATAAATTTTTATAATACAATTTATGTATAAAAATTATAATAATTATCCAGTAATAATGTTTTTAATATTATAATTATACAATTATAATTTTTTGTCAAAAAAGTTATATATTTGCCAAAAAATTATAAAATTGAAATTATAAAAAATAATTACGAAATTTATAAATTAATAGAAGTTAATAACTTTACAAATTTATAAATTAAAAAATATAGCAACAAAATAGAATTTTAAAAAATTGTCAAGCTACGTTACAATATGTTCTACTGTTTGGAGTCGATTTTTTTTTTTTTTAAATGAATACGAAAAATATTTAAATATTGTCTAAAGTTGAAGGTGAAGTTAGGAATTACACTAAGTTCTAAAAACAATTACGATAACGTAAATCGAACACTAAGTTTGCTAATAAATAGTAAACAAATATATTTTAATTTGAAAAATACTGTTTTAAATGAATAATTTTATTTATTTTATTTATAAATTTTTTTAAACTAAAATTTAAAAAAAAACTAAAAAAAAAACTAAAATAAAAATTTTTATAAACAAAAAAGAAAAAGAAAATTAAATTAATTATTGAGTACCTAATTTTAAAATAATTTTGAAAATTTTAAATAATTAGAAAAAATGAAGTATAAATAAAAAAATGAATAAGAAATAAAAAAGAAAATTTACTTTCTTATCATAAATGTGAAACTAATTAAACCAGTCGAAGAATTAAAAAATCAACATAATGTTGGAAATGTACAACAACTCTGATAATTATTATCTATTTTATACGTATAATTATGTACAATTTCGGTTCATTAATTCCATTCATTAATCAATCTTTTCCGTCTTCTTTCTTGTTTTTCATTAATTAATCATTTAATAAATAAATTCGTCTCTACACTTTTAATTTTTTTTTTTTATTCTGCTTTTTATATTCCGCGCAATTATTGAATGTATTATAATTAGGTGTCTTATCGTTCGCAGGAAAGTTTCCGCATTTCTTGATAAAACCAAAGTTAATAGAATTATTCCGTTATGTGTTGATTATGTTCTGGAATTACACCGTGCGCTCAGTTTATTCAATCACTTCTAATTTATAATCATATTTTTGTTTAATGATGCGCTGAATTTTGCGCAAAACTATATAGAGGCAGAGAATTATTAAAGGAAAAAAAATAATTGTTATACAATTCTAATTGTACGATTTTAATTATAGAATTTTAATTTCAGAATCTTAATTGAACAATTATAATTATACAATCTCAATTATCTAATTAAAATTACACAATTTTAATTATAGAATTTTTTATATAATTATAAAATTGTAATTATACAATCTCAATTATTTAATCTCAATTATTCAATTTCAATTATTTAATTTCAATTATTCAACTTCCATCATAGAAATTTAATTGTACGATTTTAATTATAGAATTTTAATTATTAAAGAATTTTAATTCTTATAGAATTCTAATTATTATAGATTTTTACTATAGAATTTTAATTATTATACAATTTTTATTGCTATCGAATTTTAATTGTTATAAAATTTTAATTGTTATCGAATTTCAATTGTCATTGAATTTCAATCGTTTTCGAATTTTAATTATTATACCATTTTAATTCTTATAGAATTCTAATTGTTATAGAATTTTAATTATTTTACAATTTTAATTGTTATAGAATTTTAATTATTATCGAATTTCAATCGTTATCGATTTTTAATTATTATACAATTTTAATTCTTATAGAGTTCTAATTCTTATAGAATTTTAATTATTATACAATTTTTATTGCTGTCGAATTTTTATTGTTATACAATTTTAATTGTTACAGAATTTTAATTATTTTGCAATTTTAATTCTTATAGAATTTTAATTATTATCGAATTTCAATCGTTATCGAATTTTAATTCCTATTATACAATTTTAATTATTGTAGAATTTTTATTGTTATCGAATTTTAATTGTTATAGAATTGTAATTATTATCGAATTTCAATCGTTATCGAATTTTAATTATTATACAATTTTAATTGTTATAGAATTGTAATTATTATCGAATTTTAATTATTATACAATTTTACTTGTTGTATAAAATTTTAATTGTAATACAATTTTAATTATTATTTAATAAATCTCATAAAAATAGTTAAAAATACTTTTATGACCGGAATATTGCGTAATTTTTTAATAACGCTCGACAATATTTGAAATATTTTTTTTATTGTACAATTTTGATCCTTTGAAATTTATTATCTCAATATTACACCCTACTATTATTGCGAAACTTGCTCCGTCAATATTAAGACAATTTTTCCCGAAAAAAAATATTATACAAAACATTTTTGGAATTTCGTGTCATTTTTTTAATTCAAAAAAATTTGAAAATATTTATTTTTATTTATTTGCTTACGAAAAAAAAATAATAAATATGACGTATAAGAGAAAATTTAGACACGCAATTCTAGTATTTATAAAAATTAAAAAAAAATACCACAATTTAATAAAATTACTGATTTGATGGACCTCTGCATTTAATATAATATGAAAGGAAAGTAAATTTACAAAAGCAATAAAATAACTCGTGAAAGTTTACGTTACGAGTAGTAAAATGAAAGCAAACTTGTGACCTCGCACCGTATTTCTAAAAAAAATTCAAACGCGGAAACTAATCTAATTAAAGTCGAGGCACACCGGAGGAGAAAAATTATTTTAAAAACGTGTATTTTTTTTTATTGCAAACAATTAGGGAAAAAGATATTCCAAGTTCAAAAATGTATTCTTGCGGCTTCTCTCACAAAAAAAAGTAATCTAATTTTGTTCAAGTCAAAATACAATAGATAATAATTATTTATAATTATATTATGTTATTTGAATATTTAAAAAAAATATAAATAAATAAATAAAATATTTAAAACTATTAATTATCAAATAAATATTTTAAAATCAAATTATTTTTTGTATAAAAATTATTAAATCAAATTGTATGTGAAATAAATTGTATTCGAACCAATAAAAAAATAAAATCAATATAAATGATTTTCAGTAATATGAATTGAACCATTTAATTGACTCAAATAAAAATTATTTGATTCAAGTAAATATTTAATGGAAAGTAAAATAATCGGTTATTTGAATCGAATAAATTTTTTTCAACGTTTTAAGATTGAATTAATTAAAAATAAATAATAATTAAAATAAATTAAATAAATTTGTTTGTGTATAATTAAATAAAAAGAAAAATAATTAAAATACCTACTCGTTAAAAAAATAAAATGAAAAACAAAAAAGTAACACTGACAAATAAACGCACGTATACTCTTTCCTTCACTGAAGATAATTAGATAATAAATTATGTTTTCATTATCTTTTTAAAGTTTGAACACAAAAAAAAAAAAATTTGCATACTTAATGAAATGAAAATAATCGCGTGCACTTAAATAATACAATGTTTCATAATATACACACTGCAAAGTTTGTTAATTTAAACTTGTTTACAAATGTGACGAGTTAAAGGGAACACGTCTGAAAATACTTTTGTATAATTTTCACAGTGAAATATATATATAAAAAAAAATAACAATAGAAAGAGAGAGAGAGAGAGAGAGAGAGAGAAAATAAACTTTTTTTTTAACACACAGCCAACTCTTGGCTTCTTTTTAAACAAACTGCGAACGGTATGAACACCTACTTGCCTTCTAGTCTTGAACGTAAAAGGCAAAGAGAATGCTTTCTCAAATGGCGTGGGAGTTCAAGTACCGTTGGTCCAAATTAACTTTTAAATATAAACGCAAATAATGTCCCTCAGCTCTAATTATGACAAAGAAGAATTTTCTTTATCAAAACAATTTCAATTTGATTATATAAAAGAAAAGTGTTTTACTTCCCTTTGCGCGAGTTGTTTGATGATAATTTAAAATTTAATTTATTTCTTCCGGCTTTTATTAGTTTAAAAAAAAATTAATTTTAATAATTGTTTATTTATTATAACAATTATTTACTATATTATTCAAAAAAAATTAATATAATTATTTTATTTATAAGGGCGCATGTATAAAAAAATTTATTTCATTCAAATAAACAATTACTTGTCTATTATCAACTAAATATTTATTTGTAAGAAATAATATTCAAGTGAAATATTTACTGCATTATAAGTATTGTTTGATTGAAGTAAAAAATTATTTGAGTTAAGTAAGAATTATTTGAGTCATGTAAAAATTCTTTGATTCAAGTAAATATTATTTTAAGTCAAGTAAATATTATTTTGGTTTAAGTAAATATTATTTTGAATCACGTAAAAATTTTTGATTCAAGTAAATAATATTTTGAGTCAAGTAAAAATTCTTTGATTCAAGTAAATATTATTTTAAATTAAGTAAAAATTCTTTGATTCAGGAAAATGTTATTTTGAGCCAAGTAAAAATTCTTTGATTGAAGTAAATATTATTTTAAATCAAGTAAAAATTTTTTGATTCAAGTAAATATCATTTTGAGTGAAATAAATATTATTTTGAGTCAAGTAAAGATTCTCAGATTCAAGTAAAAATTCTTTGATTGAAGTAAATATCATTTTGAGTCAAGTAAATATTTGAAATAGTTTTTCCTTCCATTATAATATTTATAAAGAAATTTTTAAAGTATCTTAAAGTAAATTTTTCAAGTAAATATTATTTTGAGTTAAGTAGAAATTCTTTGATTCATGTAAATATTAATTTGAGTCAAGTAAATATTATTTTAAATCAAGAAAAAATTTTTTGATGCAAGTAAATATTATTTTGAGTCAAGTAAAAATTCTTTGATTCAAGTAAATATTATTTTGAGTCAAGTAAAAATTATTTTGAGTCAAGTAAAGATTCTCAGATTCATAAGTAAAAATTCTTTGATTGAAGTAAATAATATTTTAAGTCAAGTAAAAATTCTTTAATTCAAGAAAATATTATTTTGAGCCAAGTAAAAATTCTTTGATTCAATTAAATATCATTTTGAGTCAAATAAATATTTGAAATAGTTTTTCCTTTCATTATAATATTTATAAACAAATTTTTAAAGTATCTTAAAGTAAATTTTTCAAGTAAATATTATTTTGAGTTAAGTAGAAATTCTTTGATGCAAAAGTAAATATTATTTTGAGTCAAGTAAAAATTTTTTGATTCAAGTAAAAATTCTTTAATTCAAGTAAATATTATTTTAAATCAAGTAAAAATTCATTGATTCAAGTAAATATTATTTTAAATCAAATAATAATTCTTTGATTCATGAAAATATTATTTTGAGCCAAGTAAAAAGTCTTTGATTCAAATAAATATTATTTTGAGTCAAGTAAATATTTTTTTGGTTTAAGTACCTAAATATTATTTTGATTCACGTAAAAATTTTTTGATGCAAGTAAATATTATTTTGAGTGAAGTAAAAATTCTTTGGTTCAAGTAAATATCATTTTGAGTCAAGTAAAGATTTCCAGATTCAAGTAAAAATTCTTTAATTCAAGTAAATATTATTTTGAGTCAAGTAAAAATTCTTTGCTTCAAGTAAACATTATTTTTATTCAAGTAAAAATTTTTTGATTCAAGTAAATATTATTTTGAGGCAAATGAAAATTCTTTGATTCAAGTAAATATTATTCTGAGTCAAGTAAAAATTATTTGACTCAAGTATATAATAGACAAGTAATCAATTATTTAAATCAAAGAAAATATTTTTTTCAGATGAAAAAAAATAATTTAGTGCAGAATTAATAAATAAAAAACTATTTTTTCAAATATTATATAATACTATAGAATGAAATTAACAAGTTTCAAATTTCTATGGAAGCTTGAGTTTTAGAACAAAAATTGAAAATTATATATTATTTTTGAAATTAAAAAATTTTTAATCACGTGTGAATCTCTTTTGTGCTTGGAAAATACCCATTGCGGGATGTAATTTGATTCTACTGGATGACAGCTGTTGTGCAGGAGTATCATTATGACATCAACAATATACATGTTATAAAAATACAAGTTTCCCTTTATTCAACGAAAAAAATAACATTATTATATTTAAATCAGGTATTTTATTCTTTAAAAAAATGCGCATTATTTTAGTTGCAATAATTTTTAGACAATATCAAATTTTTAATCCTTTGGGATTTTTTTATATTTAAAATTCAATTTAGTATAAACATTTTAATTTAAATTTCAAAAAACATAAATTAATTAATATAAAATAAATAAAATAAATAATAATATAATAAAAAATTAATACAACAAATTAATATAAATATAATAGAATAAAAAATAAATTCTATTCTAAGTAGATTTAATATAAATAAATATTAATTTTCATATTTATTACTAATGTAAATATAGGATTAATTTTTTATAATAATTATTAATTAATATAGTATATGATTTTTTTGTAATTATTATACATTAACTATAAATATTAAGATAAATATTATATTAATGCAAACTGTAAAATTTTCCAACGAAAATTTTTCAAGTAATTTAAATCGCCAAGAAGATATATTAAATTTCTTGCGGAAAGTTGCAAAGAAGTGGTGTTTAAATTAAAATTATGCATAAGAAATAGTGAAACAATTCCTTCGAAATGTTTAATTCATATGTTCTTTATCCCCATTTTTCATTTACAACGACATTATTATAATAAATTAAATATTTAATTTTCTCCTTATTTTATTTACTTTTTGAAAAAAATATATTATTTAAAAAATAAAATATTTCTTATTATTTAAAAATATTTCTTTGCACATATTATTATGAAAAATATAAAAGGGAATAAAAATAAAATATGCATATTTCAATTTTTCAAAAAGTGGGTCAGAAGAAAAATGTCGCATACGATTCTAATATTTTTTTTTTCCTTTTTTTTTTGAAAAAAACAATCATTCAATTAAAATGAATATCTCTTTGTAATCAACGAATGTCGGTTCGAATTATTAAAACTGAATATAACGAGATTGTATATTAATCATACGAGACGAAGTGAAAAAAATATATTCTTTATGAATTATTCAAATCTGAAATCTATATGGGATTAAAACAGAATTTCATTTGCACATTTTGATGATTTATTTGAGATATTAAATTAGTAAACATTTATTGTTCAGTTAAAAATAATATTTTATTTCTTATTTTTTCCAGTGGAAATATTTTATTTCTTCTTTTTTTCAATATTAGTAAATATTTTATTTCTTCTATTTTTTTCAATTAGTAAACATTTTATTTCTTATTTTTAGTAAATATTTTATTTCTTATTTTTTTCTATTAGTAAATAATTTATTTTCTCTATTTTATTCAATTGTGTATTTTATCTCTTTTATGTTTTTAATTTTAGTACATTTTTTATTTTTCAGTTAATAAATATTTTATTTCTTTTTTTTTTAGTAAATATTTTATATTTCTCCCAATTTTTGCAATTAGTAATTTTCTTTCGACGTTCTGACATTTAAACACAATTTATTATTCAATGGAAATAAATTAATCCTGCCAAGTAATTTCCTATCGATAAGAATTTAATTAAATTTTGTGCATAAAATAGTATTACATATTTCGAAGATATGATATTTTACTCAATATATCATCACTTTTAATTTATTTCACTGTCAAAATTTAATTGCTTTAATTTAAACCATTTAAACTAAATTCTCGACAAAATTGAATTTTATAAATAATTTTTCTTACACTTTTTTCGCAAAAATAACCAAAATTAAAAAATAATTATTTTTCTTTGTTTATCAAAGTAAAACTAATTATAGTGTTAATTTAATAATATTAATTATTAGCCTAATAATATTGCTATTAATTCTATAATTAATATTATGTATTAATATTAATTTATTATATTAATTTATTTTCACTTTATTAAATTAATATTTATTAATATTCTCACGTTATTTATAAATAACTAAATATTAATAGTTTCTTTATTAATATTTATTATTTTTTTAAATTAATAATAAAAAACTAATTATTAAATTTTATATTAAATTAAAATTATTAAAATTAATATTTATGTAAAGATGTCAAATTATCGTTGCATTAAATTAAAACCTATGAAAATTAAATTTTTAAATTCAATTGAATTTTAATTCCAAACAAGAAATTAATTATTTTCATGTTTCTCAATTTTTTCTTCTTTCACAATTTTTTATTTTGTGAAAAAATATTTTTTCATTATATTTCATTAAATAAACAAAACTATTTTCAATAATATTTTTCTTGAAAAAATATAATTTTTCTTGTAAAAATATAATTTTTCTTGTAAAAAAATGTTTTTTTTTCTCTATTAAAGAATTTTCATGCAAAACATTTGCTATTTGCGTCAAATAAAAAAATATCGCGGGACGTTTGAATTTATTGTTTTCTGCAAATTTTCCAGTTTTGTTGCAATAATAAACAGAATACAATAGAATAATTTAAATTAATTTTTCCACTAGAATATAATAAATAATTTCAATTGACTTACATCCTCGAAATTTTTCTTGGCTTCTAAAATATAACTTTTTTCATCGAGATTATTTGATTCACCAGGATTTGTCATGGTCCGCATGTTTCCTCGTCTTGCACTCGCAGTGAGAGGGAGAGGGTGAGACTCAAAAAAAAAAATAGGGAAAAAAACAATTTTTCTCTAAAGAAACAAAGATTAAAACTGGTTTTAATATGTGAGATAAATTGAAATTACGGATAAGTTTCTGAGATTTTTTTTTTTTAAATAAACAATTAATCAAAAAGGGATTAAAAAAGCGCCTCCGGTATCCGGATTCCGGACTCCGGACCGCGCGGGAAGCACCACAAGGATAGTGAGAAGAAAATAGGGCTGGTGTTGATGGTATTGATTCGAATATACTAATGCAGTGAATTCCATTTACCGCTGATGTTTGCTGTCGACACACCGACACAAACATATACAAAAGGAATTTATTCAAGTATTTGTCTGGTTCGTTTGTGTGCACATTACTGTGCGCAATGATGTTTTGAAGTGTGCGCAATTTCATCAGTGCTGACAACTGTTTCACTAAGAAAAGTACTATACTTTTGAAAAAAAGTACGTCTCTAATAAAAATACTCTAAACATACTCTAATTCTAATCTAGTAGAGAAAATTTTTAATCCGATTCGATAATTACCTGTTCTTATTGCTAGGAATGAACAGAAAACTCTTTTTTTAATTATAATTCTGAAGTTTAATTTTTTTTAATCGAAATTCAAATTTGAATCTGGCGGTAGTTTGTCGTCCAATCAGAGTTCAGTTTACATTTGGCGGCCATTTTGGTTTTTATCAGCCAATCCAGAGCGGGTATTCTCTTAACTTGTCATTTCTTGTCAAAGTGACAAACTGCTGCTCCGAATTTAATTATTTTTGATATTTTACATTAATTTTTGTATGTTTCTTGCGGTAAATTGTGTGATTTTACATATAACTATTTGTTATTTACACCGAAGAACGTATTTTATTGAAAAAACATTAATGAATAATCATTGACTGATTGACAATTGTCAAAATCTTCACTTCTGCTTCGGTTTGTTGATATTAGTTGTTTATTATTTTAAAATAACTAAATTAATAAGAAAATTAATTAATAAAATTGTATTGTTAATATATAAAACAAATCTTACTGTAAATTGTAATTTCTCTTTGTAATTTATTTATATTGAACTGAAAAATTTAAATATTATTTAGAACAATATTTTTGCAAGACAGTGACAATTTTATTTATAACAAAATTTTGGAAAATAAAAGAACAACCTGTTGAATAATAATAAATTTGTCTGTTTAGGTTACTTTTTCCCAGTATACTGAAAGAACTGTCTGAAAACTTCTTTTGAAATGTTGTTTTGAAAAAATAACTTCGTTATGTCAAAAAATGAGAAAAAAACATAACCTCAAAATGTCTTGTGCTGCTATTCCGTTTTGGTAAGTAATTTCAAAATCAATTATTTTTTAGTTTTTTTCCTCAGAATTTATTAATTATAATTATAATTATTAATTATAATTATAAATGTAATTATTAATTTAAATTACCATAAAATTTTTCCAAAAAAAGTTAATTATTATTTACAAAAATCCTTCGCAAGAATTCAATTATTTTTACAAGTAGTACAATTTCTCAAAAAATTCAATTATTTCAAAACAAATGTAATAAAATTCGTTGCAATAATTTAATTATTTTCATAAATAATAAATCGATTATTCGGTAATTCAATTTTAAATCAATTTTTATTAGAAAATTCAAGAAGAATTCAATTATTTATAAATTAAAAAATAAATAATTTATTGAATAATTGAATGTTTGTTAAAATTGAATTCTCATTAAGAATTTTATCAACAAATTTTTAAATAATTGAATTCTTTTAAAAAATTTTAATAAAATTTTTAAGAATAAATAAATTTTTCGAGGAATTTTTGAAAAAACTTTTTAAATAATTGATATTTTTCGAAAATTTTATGAAATTTTGTATTTTAAATAATTGAATTCCTGTGATAATTTTATTACTTATGAAAATAATTGAATTATTTCGAAGAAATTTATTTAAAATTTTGTAAATAATTGAATTCCTGTGAAATTTGACTAAAAATGTTATTAAAATTTTTTTAAAAAATTGAATTTCGATGAAGAATTTTATTATTTATAAAGATAATTGAAATGTTGACAAGAATTTTAAAAAAAATTTTTAACATAATTGAAACTCTGCGAAGAATTTTTATAACTTTTGAAAATAATTGAATTTCTAGAATCATTTGTAACTTTTCCATAATTCAATTTTTTTTAGTATTTTTAACTAAAATTCTTCTATCAATCTGTATAGTATTTATGAAAATTGTGACTTTTCCCTGATTAATTTAACTTTCTCTGACCTGTGGCAATCCTGAATTATTAATTATAATTATTATTATAATTATAATAAATTGTAATAATTCATATTATTAAATAAATTATAATAATTAATATTATCAAATAAATAATAATTTCGAAATTTGGATAAAATTTGACATTTAGAGTATAATTAAGAAAAATTAATAGAAAATTTGACATTTGAAGGATAATTATAAAAAAGTAATATAAAAAAATTTGACATTTCGACTATAATTCAGAAAAATTGATAAGAAAATATGACATTTGAAGGATAATTATGAAAAACTAACAAAAACAGTATCGTTTGAACGTTTTTAATACCATCATAAATTTTTACATAAAAACAGCTTTTTTTTCTTGGTACGTGCGGTGCTAAACAATTGAAACAAATATCGGAAAACAGTTTTTAAACTCTAGTTTTTCTTTCTCATTAATTCGTGTGCGTATCGTATTTCTTAACGAGTGATTGGTTGTTAGCAACCAGGAAGAAGGTACAACTATTTTAAAAATGACTTTTTTTAGTGCTATTTGATATTATCCCCTAAATTTTTATTATTTCTTAATCTAAAAATGATCTAAATTCAAAATTCATGCCAGTGAGGACTTTGTGAGAATTAACGGTAAAATACAAAATTATAAACAAATAAAATACTTAAAAAGCAAAAAATTTCAGGTGAATAAAATAATTTGCTTCTTAGGCTCCTTTTTTCCGGAGCCTTCGGAGAAATAATATTCAAAAATACTGAAAATACAGTCGCAATTCAATTTAATAACAAATTTCAAATTTATCGAAAAACAAATGATTTTTCAATATGAACTAAATTTTTCTAACATAAACAGATTTAAAGGGAAAAAAATCGAATTTAGATAATTTATATATTATAAGGAAGAGTACAAATTCGGAGATAATTATTCACTACCTTTTTTTATGAAATTTTTCTTCTCTCAAAATGGATGTGCTTGGTCGTGAGTTAAATCCATTTGATTTAAATCCAGTAGATTCTATGCATTTTTCTAGAGATATTTTACCTTTTATATACACCAAAAGCTTGCATTTGTAAATTTTAAATCTGTTTTTCTGTTTTCTTTTTTGTTCAATAAAAAAAATCAGTTTTAATATTTGCGTAGAGACAATAAATTAGACTATTTATAAATTATAAAAAATCGTCTTTTTCAAAAATTTCTTACAGTGTAACAAATTTTAAGTTTACATGCAATATCAGTGCTTTCAGCAAATCTTTCTAATTTTTTTGTTTTCGATAGAATTATTTACATATTTACAATAAATCGTGTGATAAAATATACGTAGTGGCCATCTAAAGCTAAATATCTGTGAGATTATCGCAAAGAGTTTACACAGTCTAGATTTTTTTTTATATATTTTTTTCTTCTTTTGTTTTTAAGGCTCCATTGGATCTTTGGACATTGTCTAAACAACGTTCCCTTTTTAAGTATATAAGAAATATTTTTCAGGCAAATTTAGAAGTTTTTTTTTCAAGAGAAAAATTACTTCATCATTTGCAAATTATACAATAGAGAAACTACTTTTTGCTAGAATAACGAAAAACGAGATCAAAGATTAAGTGTTTGGAAGAACTCTAAAATTAGAGTAAACTTAGATAATGCGAGTCTTATATCGAGGGCTTCGCAAAAAATTTAAAAAAAGTATCGATAATTTAATACTGAATATATTGAGATCTAATCTATATCTTAGAATTTAATTATAAATGAGTCTTCAGAGAAACCCTTGATATGTAAAGTGATAAAAAAAATCAATACAATCACAATTTTTTAATTGTGTTTGTGATTCGAACATGCGTCTTTGAAATTTGTCGCATTAAATGGAACGAAATAATCATCGTGTAAAAGTCGAATAATCGCTTCGATTGGACATAATTTCGATTCTTTTTTCCCCCTCACATTATCGTCGATAAATGTTGCACTGTAAAAATTCACATTCTTACAGAAGGGAATTTTTTGCGTTAAATCCTTTCCATTGACAATAATACGAAAATAAAAATCACTAGCAACGTGATTTTCATTTTTTGGATTAATTTTATAAATTTCGATGATAAATCTGGACGCGTAATGTGGTAGAATTGCGTGATCGGCAAATATTCCCAAGGCAGTCGATAAATATTCCAATGTCCTATCGTGACCTGAATATAAAACAATTTTCGGTCTTCCTTCTGATATTATTCTCAACATATGATTGACAATATTGCGAAGAAGTCCATAGGCTCGCAATAAACCGTGTCTTCGACGAGCTTGACTTTTTCCATGTTGTCGTGCTTCCCATTCGGTGTAGGCAAAAATTCCCGTCACATGTTCCGTTTTCACGCACAATCTTTGTGAATCAAAGTCCATACACGGTAGTGGTGCATTGTGACAAACGTATGTTAATAGAGAATCAACGAGAGTATTTGGATTTGTCGTTTGTTCTGGCATTTCGAGAATAATACTTGATGCTTGCTTAATTAAATCCGAAACAGCCGGGTGGGATTTCAAATGATTCGTTATTTCCTACAAGATACAAAATTATTAATTTCAAAGTGGATTAGAAATTAACAAGGTTGCCACAAAAATTTAATTTTGTTTTTCCCTGATTTCCAGACGAAATTTGGACTTTTTCCCTAATCCTAAAGAATATTCTGATTCACTCTAAAAATTTGTTAGATACTCAAAAAAATATTACATTTATTTACGAATTTCTTTAATTGGAAAATTATTCGAAAACATCAATAATTTCTTTTTTAAATAAATATTTAATCATTATTATTTTTCGATAGGAATTAAGATTCTCAGAAATATTAAATTCGAACCTTTCTGAAATTAAACAATTTATAATAACAATATTTTTAAAATATAAAATAATTATTATATATTAAAAAAATATTGTTACTGTAACTTCTTCAAAATTATTTTTCATCATTTCAATTCAATTATTATTTTCTAGAATTTTTTACTAAAATTCTTCTTTAAATCAATTATTTTTATTAATTTTCGAAAAAGTTCTTTGAGAATTTTCAAATTAATTTGTTTACAATTCAATTTTACAAAACTTCATCGATTATTCAATTGTAAAGACACAAGATTCAGAATTTTCTTATGAATTCTAAAAATTCAATTTTTTCCAATACTTTTAATAAAAATCCCTTACTTTTTCCTGACCAATTTTACTTCCCCTGACTTTTCCCTGAATTCCCTGACTTGTGGCAATCCTGATTTAATTGCAATAATTACAAAGAGTTTGTCAATTTACCTTGGAATTGATTTTCGAGTATTTGTCAGCGGCAGCACAAGCACAATCCGAATAACAAAATGCATAACTTTGACTTTCCTTAAGTGAGATTTTGGCTAGATTTTGAAAATTCTCATTTCCGATGAATGCGTAGAGAAGTGCAACGGCACTTTGGACAGTTCGTCGATAGCGTGTACTAAAGACAATGACGTCTTTTGACGTTAAAGTGCTATTTGCTAAATTTAATCGATGATAGTAAGCGTTTCGTAAGACGAGGCCAATTTTCAAAAGTTGACCAACGCCGAGAGTCGTTAATTGGCCAAGTTTGCAGTCCCGTGAATTGGACGGCAGCATTGGAAATCCATGGAAAGGTCCCAAAAATTGAGCCCACGCTGAACGCGAATAAAGTGTGACATTTTGTATAAAATTCTGATAATTCTGATAAATTGCATCTAATTCGGGATTATTGGAAAAATCACCAGCACAATTTACTGTACTTATATTTCGAACGTGTGCCAAAGGTCCCCGATCACCGTGTCGAGTTAGAATTATCACACCACCTAAGGTGACATTCCCATCTACTTTACCTGAAAATAAAATTGTAGTTATTCAAAAAAATTCTATTTTTAGAATTTATTCCAATTAAATATGTTCCAGGGTGATCGCAAGTTTCAGTTTATCAAATTTCCCTGACAATTTACTGATATTAAAATTATTATTAAACGCGATATTTCATTACTTATTATTTTGTAAATTAAAATATTTTATATTTTCAAGAATAAACATCAATTTTTGAATGATTACAGATTTAAAATTTAAAGAATTCACTTATTAAGTACATAATATTAAATATTCTTTTTTATTATTATTCAAAAATTTTTAAAAAATTTGTCTCAAGAATTTCATTATTCTCATGGATAATAAAATTCTTTGGAGCAATTCAATTTTAATAAAATTTCTCGAAAGAATTTTAAAAATATTAATTAAATTCGATTATTTTCAAGAATTGTAATATAAATTCAATTATTTTCGATAATAAATTTTGATGAAATTCTTTTTAAAAAATAATTACGTTCAAAATTTTTAATAAAATTCCTACAAAAAATTCAATTATTTTCAAAAATTCAGATAAATTCTTCCAAACAATTCAATTATTTTGATGAATAGTAAAATCCTCTGCATTAATTCAATTATTTTTAAATATAATAAAATTCTTCGCAAGAATTAAAATATTTTCGTAAGTAATAAAATTCGTCAAAGGAATTCGATTATTTTCATAAATAATAAAATGTTTCGGAGAAATTCAATTATTTTTAGTACAATTTAAATAAAATTTCTCGACAGAATACAATTATTTTTAAAAATATTATTTAAATTCAATTATTTTCAAGAGTTTTAATAAAAATTCAATTATTTCCAACAATTCTGATAAAATTCTTCGAAACGATTCAATTATTTTTATGAACTTGTAAAATTATTAGCAAAAATTCAATTATTCTTGTAAATAATAAAATTCTTATGAGAAATTAAATTTTTTTCAATACAATTGTAATATAATTTCTCGACAGAATACAATTATTTTTAAAAATATTATTTAAATTCAATTATTTTCAAGAGTTGTAATAAAAATTCAATTATTTCCAACAATTCTGATAAAATTCTTTGAAACAATTTAATTATTTTTATAAACTTGTAAAATTCTTAGCAAAAATTCAATTATTCTTGTAAATAATAAATTCTTCTGAGAACTTAAATTATTTTAAATACAATTTTAATATTTCTTGGAAAAAATTCAATTATATTCAAGATAATTTTAATAAAATTTCTCGAACAGGTTCAATTATTTTTAAAATTTGTAATAAAATTTTTCTAAACATTTCAATTGTTCTCAAAAGTTTTTAATAAAATTCTTTGCAAATTTCTATTATTTTCAAAATTTTCAATTAAAATTACTTGAAAAAATTATATTATTTTTACGAAATTTAATGAAATTCTTCAAAAAATGTTATTATTTACAAAAATTCTAATACGATTGTTTAAAAGAATTAAATTTTCTATGAATAATTTTAATATAATTTAATAGAAAAATCGTTAATTACAACTAATAATAAACACGATTATATTTTAATAACTTAAAAGAAAATCTTCATAAAATTCAATTACTTGCAAAATTTTCAGTAAAAATTATTTTTAAAAAACTCGATTATTTTCAAGAAAATTGAAATAAATTCTTCAAAACAATTCAATTATTTTAAAGAATTTTAATAAAAATCTTGACAAGAATTCAATTATTTTGAACACTATTTTAATTAAATTTTTTGAAATAATTTAACTATTTTTAAAAGTTCTAAAAAAATTTTTGACAAAAATTTTGTTTTTCCGACATTTCCCTGACCTTACTGTCATGTGGCCACCCTGTGTTCAAAAATCGATTTACCTTCATTTCCCTGAATAATATCATTCGGAGTGTTACAAAATCGAAAAATCTTTTTCGTCTTCAGATCAACTTTGAAATTTCTCGGAAATTCTTTTATCGATAATTCACTACTTGATGGTCTGTTTTGTATCGAGCTGTTCTCATCAACCCCAATGTATTTATACATTCCTGTTGAAAAAATTATTCATTAATTAATAATTCAAATTCAAATATGAATATAAATTTTGTCTATTATTTAAATACAATAGTAATCAAAGATATGATTAAATCTTTCGCTACAATTTTCAAATAATCCCGCAAATATAATTTTTCTATAAGAAAAAAAATTGTCGTCTGCTACAATATACAACCACAAACTGTGTTTTGGATATTTTCTTTTGGCGTCCTGTCAAAAACTTTCGACATAACATTTTTCACTACCTATCAATTTAGATCAATTTATTTTTAGTACACATGACAAATTAAAAAACAGAAGTAAATTACCTGCCACAAGTAGAAAAATCCAAACCGTAAGAATGACATAGCAATAGAATGCTCTGTGTTGATAAGAGAGTCGAACCATTTCGATGAACATTTTTTCGTTTATAACATTTGTTTCCTCGATTAACTCTTTGCCGTCGATAGAGATGAAAATAATAATAATTGCCAAGTGATTGGATTGAAATCCAGTGGCTCTTTGATACTAATCGAAGCATTCTTTGCTCAATCTATTTTTTTCATGTACCTGTCGTCCACAGTAGCGGCATATTTCACTCAATGATTCGAGTTCAATTAGCATTTGAAATTCCTTGTGCCCCATGATAAATTTCTTGATTTATTTCCAAGCTGCACACAAGCTCTTATCCGAATGAGAACGAATTATTTACAATTAAATAAAACAACGCGTCGCGAATGACAGATAAAATTCTCAATAGGTTAACCAAGCGCAGGCGCCTGGCAACTGCTTCCCGTTCTACATCTGTAATCCCTCTCTGCACGCAATCGCAATTCGTGTAAGATAATTAACCAAGTTTTATCAATCAACTCAGATTTTATAGTAAAAAACAAAAGGAAATTCATTTTTATTAATTTTACCAAAAGACGCTATCAATGAAATTATTTTAAGTCTTAGAAAGATAAATCTCAATTTTGTTGTTGTATGTTTGAAATTTCCCGCTGTAATTGAACCGGAAATAGGGAAACATCAAATTCCCTAGATCGAATTCTCACAAAGTCACAATTAAAAAAGCGATAAATAATATGAATATTTGTTAAATGAAATTAATGAAATTTAACTTAAATAGTATTGGACAATTTGGTAAATGTTTGTAAACAATTTAATTTTTAATTGATTTTCAATCTGAAATTGATAAACGTAGTGCCTTCCAATCAAAATCGGTGTTACAACTCCGACCAATCAGAACCAAGAGTTTTGAAACTAGCAGTCTCGTAAAATTTTTCCGAAGTGAAATATCGCTCTTGATAATTTGTGTATTTTTTCTTTAAAAAAATGTTAATTTCGTATATTTTTGGTGAAATTATTTTAATTTGTGTGTTACTAAGATCCTAAAGCACGATATTTTATAAAAACTTTGAGTAAAATTGATCAGTTAGTGACAAAATGGGAAATTAGGTTTTGCCGTCTATCTTATGGTTTGTTGAATTTTCTTTTGTAGAAATTTGTCACAATTTTTGAAATCATGATTCTCAGTTATACATTATTACTATTAGAATATTATTTTTTATTGGAAATTTAAGTATGATTAGTAAATATTACTTTATCTGACATTAACAATCGTTTGATTTTTAGGTTATGTTGGCGCATTACATGTTTGGAGCATCGACAAAAAGTATGGAAACAAATTTTTAAAAACAAAAATGCAAAATCTACATAAAGGATTGTTTTTCATCCAAAATTGGGTTTAATTTGTACAAAACGGCAAATCTATGATGCAAATTAAAAAAGTGTTTATATGGCCAAAATTTGATCGACGAAATAAAAATGGTTCCCTACAGACGGATGATTTTCACTGTCAATGATAAAACTATATCAACGAATTATATAAAATTTATTTGTAAGTAAATTTTTTTATAATTTTATTATTATTTAAATTATTTTCTGTACGATTGTTAACAGAGTTGCCACACAACCTGAAAATGTCAGGGAATTTTATAAACCATAAACAAATCTGGAAAAGTAAGGGAATTTTGATCGAAATCCTGGAAATTATTGTTTTCTAAAGTTATTGTGCTTATTCTTGAAATCTAATTTTTCTTAAATATTTCAAAATTAATTCGATTTTAATATAATCCAATTATTTTCATAAATAATCAAATTTTTGAAAGAGATTCAATTATTTTTATAATTAATAATACTCATCGCAGAATTTCAATTATTTTTTACTCCAATTTTAATCGAGTTCCTCGAAAAATGCAATTATTCTTAAAACTTTTATTTAAATTCGTCAAAGGAATTCAATTAATTAAAAATTTGTTGTTAAAAATCTTCTCAAGAATGTAATTATTTTCAATACAATTTTAATTAAATTTTTTGGAAGAATTTAATTATTTTTAAAAGTTCTTAATAAAAGTCTTCAAAACAAATCAATTCTTCTTAAAAATTTTAATAAAATTATTCCAAGAATTCAATTATTTGCAAAAGTTGTAACAAAATTCTTATCAAGAATTAAATTATCTTAGAAATTACAAAATTCTTCCCAGAAATTCAATTATTTTCAAAACATTTAATAAAATTCTTCTCAAGAATCCAATCATTCTGTTATACAATTTTAATTAAATTATTTGAAATAATTTAATTAGTTTTAAAAGTTTTAAAAAAAATTATTACTCCGAGAATTCAATTATTGCAAAAGTTATAACAAAATTCTTATCAAGAATTCAATTATCTTCAAAATAACAAATTTTTTTGCAAAAATTAAATTATTTTCAAAAAATTTCATAAAATTCTTGGCAAGAATTTAATTATCTTCGTAATTCATAAATAACAAAATTCATTGAAATGAGTAAAAGCGTGGCAACCCTATAATATTAAATTTTTCGAATCTAAAAATATAAATTGCCTTGTTTAACAAATGATAATAAATTTTCGTTTTTTTCAGGGGTCTATCTGAGAATGAGTAAATTTGGATTGAAAGTTGATTGCTCGAGAGAAGGACAAAAGTTAACAAAAATATGCAATTGGAAGTTAAATAATTAACAAGTTGGTTAACAAATTGTAGAGTCAGTGAGGGTTTAGTTAAATTAACTGTAAAGTCTGTGCGCGAGTGTAAATATCAAATTATCTATCAAGAAAAAAAATAAAGTGAAATAAAGTCTAGAGTCAATGTGGATTTAGTAAAAAAAATTGTAGAGTCAGTGCGAGTTTAGTTAAATTAATTCTAGAGTCTCTGCGCGAGTTTGAAATATTTTTTGTTTACAAATATCTATCAAATTATCTATATAAAAAAAATAAAGTAAAAGTCTAGAGTCAGTGTGGATTTTGTAAAAATAATTGTAGAGTCAGTGCGAGTTTAGTTAAATTAATTCTAGAGTCTGTGCGCGAATGTGAAGCATTTATTATTTACAAATCGTGTGGTTTCGACACTTCAAGAAAATGAAAGGTTTCCAATCGTGCATCTCTACACTTTTGCCTGAGGTAAAAATTAGTAAAAATTCTAAACAAAATTATAAATTTCATTAAAAAAAAAAATTTTTTCGAACTTCATTCAAAAAAAAATTTTTTTTTGAAGTAGAATAAAAATAAAATTGGATATTTTTAATTTAAAAGAGTTATTTTTACAGGAATGAATGCAGAGGGATTTAACAACATCTGGTGAGTCCCTCCTGTCTCTAAAAGTGATGTGGCGGAGGCAGGTTGTAATAATTTTGAAAAATTCCATAATGACAGCTACTTAAATCGATTAATAATTAATTTATGTCAAATTACGATTAATCTATTTAAGTAGCAGGTGGATTTTTATTTTGTATATTTCTTAGATTAGGGAAAAACTTCTTGGTACACGGGCACAATTTTATAATTGAGAAGTTTAACTATCATTTTATATATTTAACAAAATTTGTTAAGTTTAATCGATTCTTTTCAATGTTAAAAATTGTTAAATATTATAAAAACGTGTTTATATTTTCTGTATTTTTAAATTATGGACTGAGCAAATTTACATAAATTTCACTACGAGACCAAGAAGATTTTGTGTTAATTTTTCCATTTCAATAATCTGTATTCAAAATGTTTTTTACATGATTACTTCTTTCATTCTAAAATTAAAGATTTTTTGTTAATTTTTCTATTTCATTAATAGTTATATTCGAAATGTTTTTTTTACATAATTACTACTTTAATTCTAAAATCCATTCTTTATAAAATTGAAATGATTCAAATTAAAAATTTCATAAAAATTTTAATTCTTTGATTTATTTTTATTTATTTTCAATTTTATTTTATTCATTTTTAGTTTATTTAAAATACAATTTTATAAAATAAAAATAACTTGAAAATAAAAGAATTCCATTTTCACAAAATTCAAATTTCAGTTTTAATCAAAGTTAATTATCAATTTAATTGATTCAATTTTTCTAAAGCCTAAAAAATTTAAATTAGGATGTCTTCTTATTTTCAGATTTTAATGACCTTTTATCTCTAACAAAAGCCAATTATTATTTTCGTAATTGGTTTTTAAATGATCCACTATTGTCATTATGTGAAATTTTCCCCATTTTCCACATCTAATTTTGTTACAATTTTTACACTTCTAGGATTTGATTTTTACAATTTAGGATTTAAAAATTTTCGTTGGATCACTTTCTTTCTAGAAAGTCTGAAATTGTATCTCTGTTGTCTTCCATTTTCTTTGATTTCTTCTTTTGCTTGATTTTCGATTTTCTTCAATAGTTCTTTAGAGGGGATTTTTTAGAAAAATTCCATTTCGTATAAGTTTTGTTGAATTTTTCCTCTTTCTATAGTTGAATTGGTAAATTCTTCTTTAGGTTATTAAAATAAATATTTTTGATACCTACAAATAATTTGATTTAAATAATTATAAATCAATAAAATAATTAATTAATTATATGAAAAAATTATTGAAAATTTGATTTAAATGATTATTTATTATTTTTTTTCGGAATAATTATTTATTCTTATCATTATTTTATTTATATAATTTGAAATATTTATTTTTATCAAAGAAGAAATAATTTCGAGGGTAGGTGGTCACTTTTTCTAAAATATATTTTCTAATCCTTCTTGTCTAGAAAAAAGCATTTTTTAATGAAATCTGTTTTCTGAAAAAGGTTTATCTAACAAGTTTTAATTTCTAAAAAAGTTTTTCTAAAAAGTTATCATTTCGAATATTTATTTTCCTAAAATTTGTAAAATTCCATAATTTTGATAAAAGTTAGAAAATTGTTAAAAAAATTAAGATTAAGAAATAGAAACTATTTTGCATATTTTCTATTTCTCAATCACAATTTTTTTTTTACAAAATTATAAGTTTCTTTTCGAAAAAGTAGAAAAAATTTTTTGAAATTATTATTTCTCATCACAATTTGTTAACAAAATTCTGTTCTTCGTTGAAAAAAAATAATAATTTGCATTATTCTTAAAAAATTTCCAACATTAATTTATTTATAAAACATTTTTGTTGGAAAATTTAAAATATCTTTAGGAAAAGATCCCTATAATTTCTATTTGTTAATTACGATTTTTAACTAGATTATTTAAAAATTTTGTTGAAAAATTTGCATAATTTCTATTTTTTAAAGAAATCTCATGTACTTTTTTTAAAGAATTAAAAAATTTTCGTAAATTTTATTTTTTAATCATTCGTTATATCAAAAATTGAATATTGTTATAGAAAACAATTTTTTGAAAATTATCTTTGTTAGAAAAAGAAATTTTTAGAAAATGATATTTATTAGAAGAAAGAAAATTTAGAGAATGACTTTCATTAGAAAAAAGTTTTTTAGAAATTCACCTTTATTAGAAAAAAAATTAGAAAATTCGTTTTAGAATAACTTTGCGTCACTGTCAAAAAAATTAATTCTGAATTAATTCTGAATTAATTCTGTTTCTGAATTAAATTTAAATTTAAGATTTTAATTTTAAATTTAATTATTAAAATCAGTAATTTTTAAAAATATTGTCATTAAAAAATATTTGAGAGTTCAAGTCGTTGATTAAATTTATTTGAAACAATTTTGAATTGTCACGAAAGCATTAATTTGATTAAAATATTATTTTCGAAACTTTATATACACGCGCACTTGAATTAAAAAATATATTTTTATAAATATTTTTTAAAAGTGAATAAATAAATGAAGTATAAATAGAATGCATAAATAAAACACAAGTATCATCGATCCTCTTCTTTGAATATTTTTATTCATATTTTTTAAGCAAAAACACAACGAGATTTGAAGTAAGTTAAACCTTACACTTTATTTCGATACAACTAAAATTTTAAGTGTACAGTAACATGACTTTTGTGTTCGTCGCAAGTATATGTATGTGACAAATGTATCATTTATGTTTTTTTTTTTTTTTTTTTTCAATGAATACGTACTGATGTAGCCATGTGTGAGTTTTAATTAGGTATGTATTATGTACATACGTACGCAATGTTAGTTACATGAAAAGGAACCGGTGACTTTTCATTTTTCTTTCTTTCAGTTTGAATATTCACGCCCAATCAATTATAATTATAACTCGTGTAATTAATTCTGTCTTTTATTTATTATTAAATTAACAATTAGTTCATTGAGGTCTAATTGAGACCACTCACTTTTCGTTATTTTCTCATCTTCTTTTATTTTATAATCAAATTTTCTTTTGCATTTTTAAATAAATGGTTCGCACCTCGGTAAGGATCAATTAGCTCTGATTTTTTTTTTTGAAATTGTTACAAAAATGGCCGCCACAGAATAAGGCACACAATTGATGCAACGCACACTTTAGTTTAGCGATAAGTAGACCTTGTTATCAAACTCATGTTTTTTTAATATTATACGTGAGTGTGTCCTTTGCCTATTTAAATATATATATATTTATATATGACGCGATTTTATCCTCGTCTATTGCAACAAAAAGAATTCGCTCTCTCCCCCATTTCTAATCACTTCAAGGCTTCAATATTGAACCTTTAACAAGCTTTACCCTATTTACAAAATGTCTCATATTAATAACTACCGTACAATCTATTTAGTTTGCGTCTTTTTTTTTTGTTATTTTGTATTTTAATCACGAAAAAAAAAATTTCGGCCAACTATGAGTTTGTTATTATTCCTCTATATTTCAATTCGATATTTGGGAGCCATTATCAATCATGCATCTCGTCATCTAAATTGTATTTCTAATTCTTTTAACACCTTTTACATAATAATGATTTAACGTAATTCATGTATTTTATCTTTCTTGACTCGTAAAAAAATATTAAGAACCAATATACCCTTTTTTATTTTCTTTTCTTTCAATTTTTCTTTGCATATCTCGAAACTAGTAGTAAATTGGAAAAATTTTTAGAAACAAGGGAAAATTTCCACAAAAGCAAGAAAAAATATCATTGAAACGAATTTCAACAATTTATTAAAAAATTAGTTTCAACATTAAAAAATAATTTCACTGATATTTTTCCTTCCTTCACAAGTTTTGTCTTCTTGTTTCGAAACATTTTTACAAATCTCTGTCGACGAGTAATTTTCTTCTCTTTTTTCTTTTAAGTTTTTTTTAATTAATATATTTATCGAAAAATATAATAAAAAATATATGTCAATTATAAAATTGGAAAATATAAATTAATTTTATTTTAATATTAACAGTAAAGAATTTTTATACTTGCAGAAAAATTTACGGTTAAGAAAGATAAAATTCTACGTATTTGACTAGCTTTCTAGAATTCACTTTGATAATACAATTACGCTAATTAGCAATCCTTGGTAAAACTTGTCCTAGCCTTTTTGTTTTCAATAATCAAAATTTATTTCTATATTTCTCTGTGCGACCACAAAGTCAAAGCTTCATTTTTTCTCTATGTAATATAATTATAGACTGAAAATTTGTCTAAAACGCGATGTTTATTTGATATTTTTATATTTGAAAAATTTGTTTTTTGTTTTCTGTTAATTAAGTTGTAAAACATATTCTCTAACATTGAGACATTATGACTCTGTCCTTGTTCAAGATTAACATCTATAGAATAATAAGAACAATAACAATAACAACGCGTCGTTAACCTGTTTTTCTCTCTTCCCCATGCCCCCCCCCCCCTCATTATAACAAATTATCGTTTCTCAAAACTATTTTTATTTTTTCTTTATTTTCAATAATAATAATAAGCCTCATATCTCACGACCAATAATAATAATATGCTAAACTTAAATTTAATAAATTAATGATTCAAATAAACCCAAAATGATAATTTGAATGCGTCAATTGTTATAATTGAATAAATTGATAAAATTTAATAAATTTAATAAATTTAATAAATTTATCAAATTCATGATTAAATTTAGCAAATTTAATAATAAATTTATCAAATTCATGATTAAATTTATCAAATTTAATATCATAGTTGAATAGAGTTTGAATCATTGAATAACGAATAATATTTTAAAAGAAAATAACTAAATAGAAATTTTTTTTTTAACATTTGGCGTGAAACTATTTTACATAATTTTCTTTTTTAAGTAGATAGGCGAAATGTTTTTCATTATAAAATTAAATTTCTTTTTTTTTTTGTAAAACTTGCTGCATCTCGAAAAATTGTTATCGTTGAATAATAAAGCTTACATGCAAGCAAGATAACAAATGACAACACGAGTCCATTCTCAACATAAAAAAAGAAAAGATCAGAGTACACGCACTCATAATTTGAATGAACATTTTCTTCTTCTTCTTTTTTTTTAACATTTTTAGTGAAAGACTATTTTTTTTCTTTTTTATGAACAATGCTCTGCGTAAATACAGTCTAGTGAACTGCAAGTGCAAGGCTAATTTACACCTAATTTTATAGGACACATGAGCTTTCCTTAAAATTCACAACGTTATTACGATTGCGATTAAAAAGCTATTTACAAAACACAAAATTGCAAGGCGAAGATCCTTCCATTGCGATTCCAAGATTCCACGATTCAATTCTCTTAAAAATCGTATTTTTTTGGTTTTAATTGAATTCTCCCAAAAAATAAAAAAAAAAAAAATGACAAAATTGAAAATAAAATGAAAAAAGAAATATTAAAATTTAATTTTTAAATTTTTCTGGTTTGTAAAAAATCATTTTTGGTTGTTTTTTTTTGAGAAAAATTGATTTTTTTGAAGAAATAGAGATAAAGAAGAAGACCAGTGTCATTTTGATTGTATTGATATTAATTGTTAATGTATATAAAAGACGAGAAGACACGAGTAAAACATTCTTATTAAAATTTTTGTACTAACATTATTATTATATTTTATATAATATACAACCTGATGTATTAATTAAATTAATTAATTAAATTAGTGAAATTAAAATTACGTAAAATTCACAGTAAAAATTTTTTCTGCCATAAAATATTTATTTTTACTTGTGCCAAATAAAAAGTAATAAGAAAATATAAAAAAAAGGAAATAAATAAAGTAAAATTTATGATCCATACAAGTTTTTTAACTTTTGAATGAACGAAATATTTTTATTACAAACATTTTTTTTATTTTTATTTTTATCATGTTTTCAACAATTTCTGATTACGATAAAAATTCAAAGTGAAATATTTTTAAAATGTGATTCATATTATACAATATTATGAATTATAATATTACAAACATTATAAATGTTATAATGAAATTTTAATTTGAAGAAGAAATAAATTTCCTTCATTTCAACTTTTAGAACTTTAGGAACATTAAAAACTTTTAAAGTAGAAAATTATTTTGTCTAAATTACTATTTTTTATGCTCTTAAAATTCTGAACGTTTAAAAGAACGAAATTTATTTATTTCTTCTTCAAATTAAAATTTTGTTATAAAATCTTTTGTTTTTTTTATCACTTTTTCAAAATTATTGAGTTTCAAGTTTGAATTTTTATTGTAATCAGTAATATTGCCGAAAATGTTTAGTATGAAAAAATTCGTTCATTTGAACGTTCAGAACTTTAGGAACATTAAAAACTTTAAAATTAGAAAATTTTTTGCCTAAATTACTATTTTTTATGCTCCTAAAGTTCTGAAGGTTCAAATGAACGAAATTTATTTATTTCTTCCTCGAGTAAAAATTTTATTATAATATTAATTTATCAAAATTTAATTAATTTAATTAATTTGATTAATTTAATTAATTTATAAATTTATTAATTTATAAATTTATAAATTTATAAATTTATTAGTTTATAAATTTAGTTAATGAAAATATTAATTTTAAAGTTTGAGAATATTTAACATGTTAATTTTTGTTGTAATTAGTAATTTTTGAAAATAAATAAAATATTTCGTTCAAAAATTGCGGATCATTTTATTTTTAAATCTGGTAAATAGAGATGATCTATTAAAAATGAAGAAAAACTGAAGATGAATTCTTTCGCATTGAATTTAAAAGCGTAGGTATAAATTAAGAAACTTTGTTTTTTGAGAAAAATGTTATTAATTGACTTTCATTATATTTAACGTTGTACTTTCTTGTCGTTAATTGATGAGTGAATTCGTTTTAAAGTGTTTCTTTTTTGTTTGTTTCAAAATGACACTGATCTGAACTAATCCTAAAGAATATCGTCCCTGCCGATAACGAGTTTACAAATAGAATTTACTGTATATTGCAACAGACCGCTTTACAAGGTATAGGGCCGTCCTCGTGACCAATTTTTGACTGCCTCCTGAATCTCGGATCCAGAGTGATATATTGATTTCCATTATAGCAACTTTCATAAACCTCGAAAGCCTCATCAATTGGTATTTTTTGTTTTGTCGACATGAAAATTGGAATCTCCTCACTTTGAAGACTCGCGGGACTGTTTGGCACGTTACCTGAGTTCGTTTTCTCATTATTTATGACGCTGATGTCACTTGTCACACTTTCCTTTATGAGTTTGTCATTTTTCACGTGCTCCACTTCTGGATCGAGATCATCCTCTTCTTTTTCGATTTTTTCTTGATTAAGAGAATTACTATGCTTTAAAATTGGCTCAACAATCTCAGCCTCCCAACAGTCAAGCACATCTGGCTCCTCAATCTCCATTTCTTCATCATCGTCGTCGTTGTCGTTGCATTTTTTCCCATCATCATTTTTTTCATTCGTCATCTTGTCTTTTTCAAACCGCTCTGACTGCTCGTTCTGAAAGCATTTACTCGGCTCGTAGTGAAATTTCTTATCCTGCAGGAGTTTACCCTCAATTGATACAACAATTTCGCCTTTTTCGAATGTTTTCACAATTGTTGGATCCTCCGTTGGGATTCTCTTGTCACATTGGATCTTCTTCACCTCATCATCATTTGTCCGAGAGTTTAAGGCAACCCTCATACCCGCATCGCTATCCTCCTTGGTAAAATCGCAATCACCAACAAACATTAAGTTGTTAACCTTCACGGAGTTGCATAATTTAATGTTACCATTGTGGTCAGAAGTTTTATTAAATTTACCTCTTGAATTTTTCATTCTCCGCGAAATTAATGACGAACTTTTTGTCAAACTCTTTAATTGCTCTCGAATTTTTTTGTTTGTTGTTGCGAAATCGCCGCAATTGGCGAGACGTATCAACAATTCATTGTTGACATAGCCTTTAGAAGATAGTGCAGGTATGGGGTTGCCCTGCAAGTTTTTTGGCGGCTTTCTCGTTAAATTCTCATCATTCACCTCATCACTCTCATCGTGCTCTTCATTATCGTCGATATCATCACTGTCAGTCTCCGATTCAAGACCCGTTGTGGTGACAAATAAATCCTGTGAGTCTGCCTTACGAAGCCATTCCGTCACTGCTTCGGTTATTGGACGATTTACTTTATTTTCGAGTGGTTGAATTTTTTCTTCTTCTTTTTCTTCAAATTTCACTCGTTCATTGATGTTATCATCGTTTGTTTGTACTATTTGAGAATCATCAAGACGCTCGCAGTTCAATGAACCATTGTGCATTTGATTATCGTCAATTTTTTTCTCTTTTTCCAAATCGAATTCATCGGTTAAATCGGGACCCGGTGTTGGTTCGCGAACGAATTTTGAATTCTTTGCACTGTATTTTCTTCTTGGTGGAACAATGGGTCTTGTGACTAGGGATTCGTAAATTTCAGGAAGACGTTGCGTCTCGGCATTTATTGGAGTTATTGTACAATTTATTTCCGGACTAGCAGCTCGTGAACATGGTTTTTCATCTTGTGGTGTTGTGGCTTCAACGATTGCTTTTGTTGGTCTAATGCCGTTAATTCGTATTTTTAGGTTGATGATCTCTCGCGATAGTTGTTCGTCATCGTCTGTTTTTGTATTTGACGAATTGCAAATATTGAGAGAATTCTGATGATCGATGGGTAAAATTTCATCAATTTGATCATTCAAAGAATTTTGTATATTCGAATTTTGAATATTTGTCGAATTTTCAATTTTTGAATTTTCGATACTCGATGGGGAAGATTTTTGAATGTTTGACGATTTATTTGATTTTTTGCCACTTGACGATTTTTTCGGTGATTTTTGACTATTGGATAATTTTGATGATTTTTGATGATGAATATTTGTTGATTTTTGACTAATTGGGGAATTTTGAATGTTTGCTAATTGTTGAACCTTCGTGGAATTTTGATGATTGTGGAGATGATGATTAAGATGATTTGTTAAATTTTCAGTTGATGGTGAATTTGGAACGTTGATGGTGTGATCGTGTGAATTGTTGTGCTGATTGGATGATTTGGAGGAATCGTGGAAATTGGGCTCGTCTTTAATTGAAGCACCTCGTGGTTCTATTGTGCCTCCGTCAGTCTCTTTTGCGGAAGGTTCTTGCGGGAATCCGGAGGAGGATTCGGTCAGTCTTTTTGAATTGTCCCCATTAATGGGACAGTCGTTGAGCATGTTTGTCATGGAAACAGTTGCTGCTTTGTCTTCGTGTGAATTTTGACTCGTTTGAAGAGTGGAAATTTCCAAGGAAGGCAGATTCAAATTTGTTTCCATGAGTGAATTCTCGTGAGGTGTGGATGATTCAACATTTGGCGATTGACTGTCAACATTGGATCGAAGTTGGAATTCTTGACATTCAGGATTTAGGGGCCTTGTTGTTGTTGTTGATGAACTCTCCGTCCAAGGCTGTCGTGTTGAACCATTCTCCCATTCCGAACTGTATTCCTCTTCCTCTTCGTCCTCCGTATTTCCCTGAAGCCAGAATTTTACTTTATTGAATTGATTAGATTAGTGGAGAAAAATAGTAATGATGAGAAAAATAATATAATTTAATTGAATGTTTACAGGGAATAGGCGGAAATGTAGGATTTGATCGACTTACAGGAACAGGAGGTCGCTTCTGCTTTCTCTTCCTTTTCTTTCTTCTCCACTTGGCGCACGTCATTGGTGTTGTTGGTGCCATGACATCGTTGTACCTGACCATTGGCCCGCTTTGGATGGTGACACCTTGAGACAGAAAAAGTGTTCTCTATTTACTTTCGAAAGTTGAAGAAGAAAATAGAAAGAGTGCTGGGGAGACAGACAGAGAGAGAGAGAGAGGACACTGATTTTTGCCCGCTCGGTTTAATTCCAATTGGACACGAATGAATGGCGAGAGACGGCTATTTTCTTTTTTTTCTTTTTTTTCTTTTTCTAAAAAGTTCCCCACACTAGAATTGTCTTTGAAAATCTTTGCGACGCGCTTTAACGCTATAGTTTATTTTTAAACATATCTATTTAGAGTGCAGCAATGTGCCATGACTGCCAAAGCCCTCGCACTTACAGAATTGCACCTCTGACTACATATTTCTTATGCTAAATACCGAGTCCCTTCGTGGTAATTCGTGCAAGTCAATAGGTCCCGTAAAGTGCCTTTTTTATTGTCATCATTGTGTCTCGAATTTATTACTCGAATCGGACTCTCTCACCGAGGCATTAAATTTTCAAAGTGAAACTTGACATTCCAAGTGATAATTACGATGACAGACAAACAATAAACATCGAGTGACATATTTTCCTTCTTTTTTTTTGGTTACGATCGTGAAACCGAGTTCCTTCAATTCTTTCAATTTTTATCAAACTATAATTCACTTTTAATCGAAATAATTATTACATTAATTGACAATTTTTCTCGTATTGAAACGTATGCTTAACAAACTTAATTTAATAATCAAACAAAATTTGCAACGTTACATTATTGAGTCTATTTTAAACCTTGTAGATTTTTTGCAACTTTTTTTAGTTTTCTTTTTCTATTCCTCGTGCGTAAAACAAAGAAAAGGGTTTGCCTTTTCCTTTTTTCCACCTTTTTCTCGAGAATTTCTCGACTTTCTATAATTAAACGTCGGCACTTAATTGAGAAAATAAGACGTGAGCTTTTTGAATAAAACAGATAAGAATTTCACAGAAAGGTAAAATGAGTTCAAGGAACTTTGCCAAGACAAACGCTACAAACAGCACTTTATCCTCTCTAAATGACTAGATGCAAAAGCAATTAAGCTACTAAAAGACGAATAGTCGAGAAACCATAAATTTAGACCTCTAAATAAATATTATCCTCTAATTTATTGAATAAGACAATATAGTGCGCGGAATACACTTTCGAAATCTCTGGAATTTGTTTTGTTGAATTAGAGTCTTGAATTAAATTCACGCGCTTCAGTGAACAAGTTAATTGAAATAAATTTAGGAACAAATGATGACACGATCGTATACAAAAAAAAAAGGGAAGAAAATGAAAACAAAAAGACGATTCGCGAAATTTTAACCTATTACCTTAAATGTGGTAGAGGTACGACGGAAAAAATACAGCAACGATGTTGATGAACAGGACAGCAATCATGAATATGTGTTAATCTCTTTCCCTTGACCATGCATCCAATTGATACTGTTCCCGATTAATATTAGAATCATTTACAAAACGAGCGCTATGTTTACTTACAATTATGTAAATTTGTTTCTTTTTTTTGCATAATTGCAATTAAATCGTGGAATACAATTACAAATTAATTTCAAGGAGTGAAAAATTTTTTTATTCTTAATTACTTCTTCTTTTTTTATTTAATTTGGTATGAAAATTATCTTTTAGAAAATATTTTTGTTTCTTCAGGATTGCTACGCTTTTACTCTTTTCAAAGTTCCTAACTTTTTCAGATTTTCCAGGTTAAAAAACGGAATTTTTCCAGGTTTCTAAAACGAAAATTATTCGAAAACAATAACTTCATTTTTAAATGAATATTTAATCGTTATTTTTTTATAGAAATTACGATATTCAAAAATTTGAAATTCAATAGCAAGAATATTATTATAAAACTTGCTAATTTATTACTGTAACTTCTTCAAAAATTATTTTCTTTATTACGATTATTCATTTCTAGAATTTACAACTAAAATTCTTCAATTTTTTTTTAATAATTTTTGAAAAAGTTCTTTGTGAATTTTCAAATTCTTTTGTTTATTTACAATTTAATTTTACAAAATTTCGATTATAGTGACATCCTTCAATTAAATATGTTAGAAATTAAAAACTTGAAATAATTAGAAAAAAATTCCATTAAACTTATTGAGAAAAATTAATTCTATAGAATTCTTCATTAAAATTTAAAAGTATAAAAAGTTTCAATTTTCAAAGATTTTAATTTGAAATTCATTTTTAAATCAATATTTATTAGAAAATTCTACGAAAATTTAATTATTTAACTATAAAAATGAATATTTTATTAAACAATTGAATGTTTCTTAAAATTGAATTTTCATAAAGAATTTTGCCAACAAATTTTTAAATAATTGAATTCTTTTGACAAATTTTAATAAAATTTTTAAGAATAATTGCATTTTCCGAGAAATTTTATGAAAATTATTGTATTAAAAATAATTGAAATTCTGCGAAAAATTTTATTAAAAGTTTTGAAAATAATTGAATTTCGGAAGAAACTTTTATTATTTATTAAGATAATTGAAATTTTGACAAGAATTTAAAAAAATTTTAAACATAACTGGATTTTTGCTAAGAATTTTATTACATTTATTTTGAAAAACCTTGAATTGTAACGCAAAGAATTGCATTAAAATTTTTAAAAATAGTTCTATTCTTTAAAGAAATTGAATTAAAAATTTATTGAAAATAATACTTAAATTCAAATAAATAAATTGTAGAAAAGGTTATTAAAATAATTAAATTTTAATAAAATTTTTAAGAATAATAAGAAAATAATTGAATAATATATGAAAATAATTTGTAAATAATTGAATTCCAGTGAAATTTTTATTATTTATAAAAATAATGAAATGTTTGCGTAGAATTTTATTAAAATTTTTCTTAACTAATTGAATTTTTTTTTAGGAATTTTTATTAAAGTAGTAGATATTAAAAATCATTGAATTGAGGAAAGTTTTTTAAAATAATTAAAATTTTGCCAAGAATTTTATTAAAATTTTTGAAAATAATTGAATTTCTGAGAAGAATTTAACTACTTTTGAAAATAATTGAATTTCTGCAATCATTTCTAATTGCTTTAAAATTCAATTTGTTTTAGTGTATTTAACTAAAATTCTTCTATAAATCTATTATTTTTAATAAAACTAGTTAATTTTATATTAAAAAATTTAACTAATTTCAGAAAAATTTTAGTTTTTCAAATTTTTTTTTAAATCTAAGTTTTTTCATATTTCTAATTAAATTTATTTAAAATTGAAATTTTACAAAATTTTAAATCAAAATCTTTTGAAAAAGTTCATCTACTTATAAAAATTGTAAACGAAATTCTTTTAAAATTGAATTAATTTTGAAATATTTAAGTGAAATTAGATTTCAAGAATAAACTTTAGAAAACAATAATTTTCCAGGATTTCGATCAAAATTCCCTGATTTTTCCAGGTTTTTTCAAGGTTTATAAAATTCCCTGACATTTCCAGGTTTTCAGGTTGCGTAGCAACCCTAGTTTCTCAATTTTTCCAACTATTAAAAATTTGTCATGCCCAAAATTTAGTTTCAATGATTGAAAGTGAATGAATTCGTTTCCGGTCCTTATGATAATATAGAAGTGGCAGTCTGAGTATTTTTTGTTTTTCTTTGAAAAATTGAGAGAAAAATGACTATTAATCAGGGGGACTAACCATTAACGTTAACGAGCGATGGTCCAAACATGTAGTGTCCAGGATACATGTAGGGCTGCGGTAATGGTTGCACGACGGGTGTTATGTGCATTGGCGGCACAAGTGTCGGAGGCTCAATGTACGCTCCTCCGTTATAATTATCCTGAACTTCATTAACTGGAAGCTCTTCAGTGTTTTCCTCAGTTTGTTCCAATGTATCTTCGCCAGCGATGCTTCCACTGCAACTCGCACTTTCCGCATAACTCTCATTACCATTTAAATTCGTATTTTCGGCAGTCACCATCATTCCTTGTGCGTCTACCATTGCTGCGCAATCAACACCCTGCGCTGACTGGAAACGGAAACAAAAAATTCTATTAAAATTATTTTCTTTATTTAAAATTATTTTAATTTTTGCTCCATTAATTAATTATTTATTAACGAAATTAGATTCTAGAAAAAATACTTTTATCACTCGATTTTTATTCCTTGTTTCGAATATTCTGACTTTAAATTTAATTACATAGATAATTATAGCTATTTTTTTCGTAACATAACTTTTGTAATTTAATTAATTGTATCGTTATTTAATTTAATATTTTTAGTTATTTTTTTTCTACATTTTCATAGTGTAATTAATTGTATAATGTAATTATTTTTAATATTTTTGATAATTTGAGAGTTTTTAATGTGAGGGAAAATTACCTGATAGTCAGTGTAACAAAATTGTTGACCATCAATTTTTGGAACGAAAGCGGGATTCACCCACTCGATAGGTCTGAGTGGTACCGGACCACAAGACATTGCTGCTAGACAATTTGGCTCCATTTGCTCGGGCATTGGTGGACCCACCAGCATCACTGGATACTCGTAATAATAACCACTGGCATGATCGTAAAATGTGCCATATCCTAATTGTGCCGCAGGTTCAATCACTGACGAATACTCTCCTGCTCCGCTGTCCAGCAGCTGTTGATCCTCAGTCGTCTCACTTCCATCTGGAAAACAATTATTCAATAAAATCCAATTTGCCCATTAATCTCGCAGTGGTGAATTTCGAAATTTATCCTTTTCTAAATTCAAAATTCATTCCTTAATTACAATCAATCTTATTAATTTTCTCTAATTCGTAACAATTAGGTAAATTAATTTTCATTCATTTTTTTGAAAATTCAAATTATAGGAATTTATTTTGTAGATTAACAAAAAAAATTTCTCCAACAAAATTCAAATTTTATCGAAATATTAAAAAAAAAATTGTCGTTGATTTTGAATGTTTGAATTTTTAGAGATTAAATACTTTCCAAAAATTACTAGAATAAAATTGAAAAGAAAATAAATTCAACATTATTTATAGAAAGGAATTAATTTTGTAAGTTAAAAAAAAAAAAAAAATCTTCCACCAAAATTCAAATCTTAACGAAATATTAAAAAAAATTGTTCATTCTCAACGTTAGAATTTTTAGAGATTAAATATTTTCCAAAAATTACTAGAATAAAATAAAAAATAAATTCAACATTTATAGAAAGGAATTAATTTTGTAAATTACCAAAAAAAAATCTTCCACCAAAATTCAAATTTTAACGAAATATTAAAAAAAAAAATTGTTCATTTAGAACATTCGAATTTTTAGAGATTAAATATTTTCCAAAAATTACTAGAACAAAATTAAAAAGAAAGTGAATTCAACATTTATCATTTATAAAAAGGAATTAATTTTCTAAATTAACAAAAAAAATGTTTCCAACAAAATACAAATTTGAACGAAATATAAAAAAAATTGTCCATTTTGAACATTCGAATTTTAGAGATTAAATATTCTTGACAAAAATTTCAAGAATAAAATTAAAAATAAAGTAGGTAAATTCAACATTTACAAAAAGGAGTTAATTTTCTAAATTAACCAAAAAATTTTTTTTCGACAAAATTCAAATTTTAACGAAATATAAAAAAAATGGCTTTTATTTGAACGTAGGTAATTAGAGACTTTTTTCTGTTTTATTTATTGACAAGTGAATTTGAAGTGATGAATAAAAATGAATAAAATAACTGCGAATTTAAATATTATTCAAATTAATTTAGAATTCGGAGTCATTAATATTGGACTTTTGGGAAAAAATAGACTTTTTGGAAATTATCTTCATGGATAAGGAATTAATTTTTAAAATATTTTTCATTGCGGTCGTTGTAGAAAATATGAAAGTTAGTACAGTTAGTATACAGAATTTATGTATATTTTTTCTGAAAGAATTGAGAAAAAACAGTTATCGAAAATTGTCGTCTTTAGAGATATATAAAAATGCCCTAATTTTCCAAATAATAAAAATAAAGACAATTGCACAGTTGAAGAAGACCGTGACGATTTTTTTTATGTACCGAAACGAGAAAGTAAATAAAAACTTGAGAGAAAAATATTCTCCTCTCAAGAAATTGAAATAATAAATTAAAATTCATTGCATATCGATTTAAATAATTTTTTTTAAAGAAATAAACAAAAATGGTCATAAAATATTGAACTTTTATACAAACGAAGATATTTTTATTATTACTTCTTTTAATTAGAATTTTATTTACAAATAAAATTTTTTTTTTTAGTTTTTTTTCAATTTTTTTAAATAGATAATTAATTTTTAACTAAATAAATAATTATTTTTTGTAAATTACTGATTGTAATTGAAATTAGAAACTTAAATTTATTTAGAAATTTTATAATTAGTTTTTGTACAATTGTGGCGCAAAATTATTGTAAGAAAAATTTAATTTCAAGAAGAAATAAATAAATTTTCTTCCTTTTTGTTTATTTAACAATTTTTCGCTTTTTTTTGCTTTTGGTAATTTTCGAAAATATTTATATCGAAAAAAATTTCGTTCATTTGAATATTTGGAACTGAAGTTTATAAAGAATTTAGTTTATCGTATTTCGCTAATTATTATTTTGTTTGTCATCTGGAGATAATACTTTTTTTTTTACTAATAAGTGTTTGGTGAGTGAAATCTGTATTCACAGTTTCATTTAACCCGCGGTGACCGAGTATTATAATAGTAGAAAAGACTGAATTAAATGTATATATTTATGTTGATTCAAACATCTAATAGAAATTTATTGCTTTGTTAGCTATGCTCGTTTAAATTTCATCACGTTACGTAGTGCCAAGTTTTACTCGTTTCATTCATCTAATTGTAAGAAACAGGTTCGGCCATTGATATGCATCCTCAAATAGAATCAACGTTCGCAAATTAATTTTTCCCCGCCTTGAAGTTACAAAATTGAAACAGTAAAATAAAATTTTCCTAATAAAAGTTCAGAACGTTCAAATGAACGAAATTTTTTTTCTCACGAAATATGATTAAAAATTTACTAGGTATAGAGAAAATGGAAAGTAATGTAAATTACACATTTTTAATTAGCTAAGAGTCAGTTTTTTTAATATAGACAAGAGAAAAATTTTTGTTGATTTAAGAAATCATTTGCTTTGATTTTTTTCTTCGATTGAAAATTATTTTCTTTTCGATTCAAAGAAAATTTATTTGATTTAGAGAAAATTTATTTGGTTCAAAGAAAATTTATTTGAGTCAATAAAAGTTTATTTCGTTCAAAGAAAATTTATTTAGTCCAAAAAAAACTTTATTTGGCCCAAAGAAAATTTATTTGATTAAAAAAAATTTGGTTCAAGAACGCTTTATTTGGTTCGAAAAAAATTTCTTTGGGTCAAAAATAATTTCTTTGATTCAAAAACAATTTATTTGAGTCAATAAAAGTTTATTTCGTCCAAAGAAAATTTATTTGGTCCAAAAAAAACTTTATTTGGCCCAAAGGAATTTTATTTAATTGTAAAGAAAATTTATTTGGTTCAAGATTAACTTCTTTGGTTCAAAAATAATTTCTTTGAATAAAAAACAATCTTTTTGGTTCAAAGAAAATTTATTTTAGTCAATAAAAGTTTATTTCGTCCAAAGAAAATTTATTTGTCTGAAAGGAAATTTATTTGATTATAAAGAAAATTTATTTGGTTCATGATCAGTTTCTTTGGTTCAAAAAAAAACTTCTTTGGATCAAAAATAATTTCTTTGTTTTCTTTGACAATTTATTTGGTTAAAAAAAAATTTATTTGGTTCAAAAATACTTTCTTTGATTCATAAACAATTTATTTGGTTCAAAGAAAATTTATTTGAGTCAATAAAAGTTTATTTCGTTCAAAGAAAATTTATTTGATCCAAAACAATCTTTACTTGGCCTCAAGGAAATTTATTTTATTCGAGAACAATTTCTTTGGTTCAAAAAAAACTTTTTTGGATCAAAAATAATTTCTTTGATTCAAAAACAATTTATTTGATTCAAAGAAAATTTCTTTGGTTCAAAAAAAACTTTTTTGGATCAAAAATAATTTCTTTGATTCAAAAACAATTTATTTGGTTCAAAGAAAATTTATTTGGATCAAAAATAATTTATTTGATTCAAGAATAATTGCATTGATTAAAAAAAAAATTATTTGGTTCAAAAATAATTTCGTTTACTAACCATTTTTTGGTTCAAAGAATAATTATTTGGACTCAAAAAAAGTTTAATTAGGTCAAAGAAAATGTATTTGGTTTAAATAAAGTTTATTTGGTTCAAGAATAATTTCTTTGGTTCGAAAAAAATTATTTGCGGTTTAAAAATAATTTCTTTAACCTAAAAAGCAATTCTTTGGTTCAAAGAAAACTTATTTAGACTCAAAAAAAGTTTATTTGGTTCAAAGAAAATGTATTTTGTCAAAAAAAAAATTCTTTTTTACGAGAGGATTGAAAATAAAAACGATGACGATGGCGATGACGATGAGGACGAAAGAAATGAGGTTTAAAAATAAAAATTTGAATTAAAAGAAGAAAAAAAATGGATGAAATTTTTACGTCTCTACCTATACCTCTACCTGCGGTGGAATGAGAGGCTGATTGACTCTCAGTGGTCGATGGTGTTGCACTCGTGCTCGCTGTGCTTGTCCATGGTTTTTTCTGTGAAAGATAACCTTTTTTAAATAGAACATCCTGTCGCGGTGTTGTGATTCGCGTGTATTCCTCCTCATTAAAAATGATCTTTGGCTGTGACGGCGAACCAGTGGAGTCATCTCTTCTTGATTTTGAACTTGCACTCGTGTATCCACTCGTGGTGGTGGTCCCGCTTCCTGTTTTTCGTGGCCTGTAACTCGTCTGTCCATTCCTATCAAACGGTCGTGAATTCGTACCATTTTCTTGTCCCTTTAAATACCCATTCTTTAATCCATCCTCCTCGTCCTCCTCACCCGGTGGAGCTGCAAATATAAAATTCAATTTGTTAATTATTTTTTTTCAATTTAATTACTTCCATTGGTATTATAATTAATGTTAAAATTTTATTACAATTTTATAATATAATACTTTTTTGTTTCCTGTAACTTTTAAAATAAATTTTCTTTTTAAATGTTTAAAATTTTTAAATTAATGAACTGAATATCATTGAATTCTTGTAATGTATTTATAAAAAAATTTTGAAAATAATTGAATTCATTTCAAGAATTTTGGCAACATTTTTTTCAATAATTGAATTCTTTTGAAAAAAGAGAAAAAAAAGAAAATTAATTGTATTAAAAATAATTTAATTCTTGGTAAGATTTTCATTAAAATTTTTTTTAATAATTGAATTGTTTTAAAGAATGTACTTCAATATTCTTGAAAATAGTGGAAATTTGGTTTTTAATTTTTAATGAAATTTTTAAAAAAGTAATTGAATTTTATGAAAAATTCAATTATTTTCAATAATTGTAATAAAATTCTTTGCAAAAAGAAAAATGTATAAATAATAAAAATCTTCGTAAAAAATTCAATCATTTTTATTATAAATAATAAAATTCTTATCAGGATTTCACTTATTTTCAATATTTTAAAATTTCAATTATTTTTAAAAATCTTTAAAAAAATTCTCCGAGAAAATTCAATTATTTAAAAAAGTAATGGAATTTTTCACAGGAGTTCAATTATTTAAAAAACTTTTAATAAAATTCAATTTAAGAATTTAATAATTTTCATAAATAATGGAATTTTCGAAAAAATAATTGAATTCTTAACAAGAATTTTACAACTTATAAAAATAATTGAATTATTTCGAAGAATTTTTTATCAGAATTGTTGAAAATAATTGAATTTAAATAAAATTTTATTTATTTATTTTTATTTGCATTCTTTAAAGAAATTTTATTAAAATTGAAGTCATTTCAAGAATTTGATCAACATTTTTTTCAATAATTGAATTCTTTCGAGAAAATATAATTAAAATTGTATTGAAAATAATTTAATTCTTGGAAAGATTTTCATTAAAATTCTTTAAAATAATTTAATTGTTTTAAAGAATTTATTTCAATATTCTTAAAAATAGTGTAGTTTTTCTTAATAATTTTTACTGAAAATTTTGAAAGTAATTGAATTTTATGAAGAATTTAATTATTTTAAATAATTGTAATAAAATTCTTTGCAAAAAGTCAATTTATAAATAATAAAATTCTTCGTAAATATTCAATTATTTTTATGTAAATAACAAAATTCTTATCAGGATTTCACTTATTTTCAATACACTTTAAATTAATTTCTTCGAAAATTTCAATTATTTTTAAAAATCGTGTAAAAATTCAATTATTTTTTTAAATAATTGAATTTTTCACAAGAGTTTAATTATTTAAAAAAACTTTTAATAAAATTCAATCCAAGAATTCAATTATTTTCATAAATAATGAAATTTTTGCAAAAATAATTGAATCGTTTCGAAGAATTTTTTATCAGAATTGTTGAAAATAATTGAATTTGAATAATTATTTTTATTTATTGATTTTTATTTGTATTCTTTGGAGGAATTTCATTTAAATTGTATTAAAAATAATTGAATTCCTCCGAAACATTTTATTATTTATGAGAATAATTGAATTTCTTTGTAGAATTTTATTATTTGTGAAAATATTTTAATTCTTGCGAAGAATTTTCTTATTTATGAAAATAATTGAATTCTTCCGGAAGAATTTACAATTCATAAAAAGAATTTAATTATTTCGATGAATGTTATCTAAATCTTTTGAAAATAATTGAATTTTTTGGAGGAATTTTATTAAAATTTGTGAAAATAATAATTTTTTAAAAAGAATTTTATCAAAATTGTTGAAAATAATTCAATTTATATTAAAATTCTTGTAAATAATCGTAATTAATTGTAAATTCTTGTAAATTTAATTAATATTTTTGAAAAAATAATTATGTATTCTTTCGAGAAAGTTTATTAAAATTTTGAATAATAACAGACAAGAATATTTAATATTATATGTACTTAATAAGTTAATTCTTTCAATTTTAAATCTGTAATCATTCAAAAATTGATGTTTATTCTTGAAAATCCTTTTTTTTTAACTTAAAAAAAATATTTGTTTGAAACAAGAAAATCGTTTTTTTTAAATCAGTTTTTATATTAAAGATTGAATTTATTTGAATTGAAGAAAATTTTATTTGCTTTAAAGGAAAAAGTAATTTTCAAATGGTTTGAATTAAAGAAATTATTTGATTTTTTAATTTTGAATCAAAAAAACATTAGATTTTTCGAATTAAAGAAATTGTTTCTTTGATTTTTTATTTTGTATCAAAAAAATTTTGATTGATTGATCAAATTTTTTTGATTCGAAATGAAAAATCAAACAAATAATTTAAATATTAAAATTAATATTATTTTGTTTGTTTATTAGGAAATTATTTGTTTGATATTTTATTTTGCATCAAAAAAATTTGTTTGATTCAAAATAAAAAATCAAACAAATAATTTCTTTAATTCAAATCATTTGAAAATTATATTTTCCTAAAAGCAGTTGAAATTTTTTCCAATTCAAATTCAATTTAAACAAAAAATGAATAATTTCTTTAATTCGAATAAAAGATTAATTTAAAAAAATTTTAAATTAATAATACGTTTAATATTCAAAAAAATGTTTGTTTTAAATTTAAAAACAAGAATTAGATGATAGGAAACAATTCCGAGCGTATAGAGAAAAAAGACTTCAAAACGAAAGAAAAATTCAATTTGATATTGAAAAATAAAGATAAATTTTTCTAAAAATAAAATTCTGTTTGTTCACCTATGGAATCGATTACAAATGAAAATTTCAAAACTGTTTTAAGAGTATAGTGTCTCCTCTTTTCCTTGGCACGGTTCGTTAAATATTTTAAGTACACCTGCGGACTTACTGTCAATTATTATTACAAGTTAAAGAAACAAAAGGAAGAGAGAAAAAAAAAGAAAAAATAAAATTCTCATTCACAAGAATAATTAAATAACGGTGTAAACATAGTTGAAAGCAAGTCAAAACTATTTGCAAAGCGTTTGTATAACGAGTCTTTTTTTTCTCTTTGCACGACGAATATTTACTATATAATTGTCACGTGGTCACTGCATCGACACGTCCGCTAATTAGACTATAATTATACAGTTACCGATACAGCTTTGTTTTCGCGTGAAAAAGATTTTTTTTGAAAAAAAAAGAAAAGAAAAGATATATATACAATTGCGGCTGCGAGTGTGTAAATATTAAAATTTTAGTTTTACTACTTTTTTTTTTAATTTTATTGGATTGTGTAATAGTTTGCGACTAATTAGTAAAAGAGCATAGTGGTAATTAGTAAATATAGAAGGATTCATTAAAAAGCAATTTGCGAATAATTGTGTATGAATGGAACTTTTATTTCAGTTTGTGAACAATTTTTTTTTTTTGAATTTTATAATACTAGAATTATAATTTTTGTTTTTAATTTCGTTATCTTAATCTATAATTTTTTTTTTTCTTTACTATCCTAATTTTGCAATTAAAATGAAAATTTTTAAATTACTTTTTTTCTAGTAGAAAAATTTAATTATTTCCTATTAAAGTTGATTAAAATATAATAATTATATACTTCATACCACATTCTGTTTTTCTCTCCAATTTTAAGTTAAATTTTGAACTTCTTTGAATCAGTGACTGTTTCTTTTGTTTCAAAGTTGTTAAAATTAACTGTTTTGACAGTAGAAAATTTTTTTCTTGTAAATCAGTAAATTTTAAACTGATTTCAGTCCTAAAAGTCAGCCACTAATTCAAAACAGTAACATTTTAACTGTTTTGAAATCAAAAAGTAATTTACTGATTCTTAGTAAAAATTTCTGCGATTTGAATGCAAAAATTTATTTACTAATTCAAAATTAGTCAAAATTTTTTATTGAATATTTAAAAAACTATTATAAATTTACTAATTCAAATCAGTTAGAATTTTAACTTTACTAGTTGAGAAGAGTTAAAATTTAAACTGATTTGAAAGCCAAAATTAATTTACTAATTTTTAGTAAAAATTTTTGCGATTTGAATGCAAAAATGTATTTACTAATTCAAAATTAGTCAAAAATTTTTAATGAATATTTGATTAACTATAATAAATTAAAAAATAAAAATAAATTTAAAAATTAAATAACTATTTCAAAACAGATAAAATTTAAACTGATTTGAATGCAAAAATTTATTTACTAATTCAAAATTAGTTAAAATTTGTTAATAAATATTTAAATAACTATAATAAAGTTTCTAATTTAAATCAGTTAAAATTTTAACTGATTTAAAAGTAAAAATTAATTTACTAGTTGAGAAGAGTAAAAATTTAAACTGATTTGGAAGCCAAAATTAATTTACTAATTTTTAGTAACAATTTTGGCGATTTGAATGCAAAAATTTATTTACTAATTCAAAATTAGTCAAAAATTTTTAATGAATATTTAATTAACTGTAATAAATTAAAAAATAAAAATATAATAAATTTAAAAATTAATTCACTATTTCAAAACAGTTAAAATTTAAACTGATTTGAAAGCAAAAAATTAATTTACTAATTCAAATTAGTCAAAATTTGCAATTGATTTAAGAAGCAAAAATTTATTTACTAATTTAAATCAATTAAAATTTTTTAACAGATTTGAAGGCAAAAATTTAGTCTCTGAATGAAATCAATTAAATTTTGAACTGATTCAAATTGAGAGAGTATACAATCTAATATTGTTTAGAAGAAACATATTGTTTCGATGAGTGTACATATATGAAACGTTATACAAGTACAAAAATAATAATTCAAAGTGTCAGGGTCTCTGAAAACGAAATCAATTTAAAATAGATGTAGTGTTAATTTTATTTGTATATTTAATATTTATAAGTTTTTTTTAAATATTTTTTTTTCTATTAATCTGCGATGTGGTTCAACAATAATTTTTGCTTCTAATTGTTTAAAAATTTTTAAAAATTGAATTTTATAGGGAATCACAATAGTACCTTAGAAATTTATCGAATGTCAGTTGCAAAACTATTAGGAAATAGAAATGAATAAATAATTGAGAAATTGAAGGAGAAAAATCAATGAGAGTATAGGCAGAATGTTGTAAGAAGAAAAATTTAATCAAACAAGACAAATTGGATTCTTTGTTTTTCTAAAAGTTTATATAAATAATTTATAAAAAAAACACTGTAAAAACAAAGTCTTAAAGTAATTACAGCTCAAACCCTTAAGTTTTTGACGTAAAAATGAACGAAATTTATTTATTTATATTTTCTATTCAAATTTTATTACAATAATATTACGTCAAGTGTTAAAAATAATTTGTAAAGTCAAAAAATGTTTCATTTAATTTTTATTAATTGTCAGATCATCACTTAAATATTTTTATTTAAATTAAAAACTATTCACTTATATTTATTGAAAATAAAAAATATTCACTTAAAATTTATTTGAATTAAAAAAATATTTATTTAAATTTAAAAAATATTTGCAAATAACTGTTTATTTAAATAAAAAAAAGATGTTCACTTAAAATGTCTCTAAATTTTTAAAACGTGAAAATGAACGAAATTTATCTGTTTATATTTTTTATTCAAATTTTATTACAATAATATTACGTCAAGTGTGAAAAATAATTTGTATAAAGTTAAAAAATGTTTCATTTACTTCTTATTTTTTTAATAATTAAAAAAGTATTGTCAGTATTTTTTTAAGAATATTTACATTGAAAAATTTATTTATTTAAACGTTTAGAATTTTTTGACCATCACTTAAATATTTTTATTTAAATTAAAAACTTTTCACTTAATTATTTATTGAAATTAAAAAATATTCACTTAATTATTTATTGAAATTAAAAAATATTCACTTAATTATTTATTGAAATTAAAAAATATTCACTTAAATATTTATTGAAACTAAAAAATATTCACTTAAATATTTATTGAAATTAAAAAAACATTTACGAATAAATGTCTATTTAAATAAAAAAGAAATATTTACTAAAGTATTTGTAACGCGCTTCGAAGAAATGTACCAAAGAAACAAATTATTTTGAGGTTAAGTTTGTGTTATTTTTCGCTTTTTTTGAAAGTTTCTGTGTTTAATTTAAAACCAAAATTCCTTTTTATTAATTATTTCAGATGTAACGAAGACTTTAACATCGGTGGTTTATATTAAAAGTTGATCTACTTTGTATATTTTCATTGCAAAAATTGCAAACATAACCTGAAATTTTTGCTTCTTTGGTACCTTTTTTCGAAATGCGGCACATTTATTGCAATTAAGAAAATATTTACAAATAAAAATATGTTTATTTAAATCAAAAAAATATTTACTTAAATATTTATTGAAATTAAAAAAATATTTTCTTAAATATTTATTGAAATTAAAAAAAATATTTATTTGAATATTTATTGAAGTTAAAAAAAATTAATAAAATGCTTACTCAAATATTTATTTAATTTAATTTTGTTGCTCATTTTAGTGAGTATTTGTTTCGAACAAAGAATTTGTTTATTAATTAATTATTATGAAAAATTTGCCTATTTTAATTAAATTTTTTGTCAACACATTTTTTGTGAACACATAGTTTTTCTGCAGATATCAAATTGAGACAAAAAACGAATCAAAATGTTGCTTCGCAACACTTTTGCTTCGTTTTTCGTCTCAATTTGATATCTGCAAAAAAACTGAGAAAAATATACAATTTTTTCGAAAATAATTCTCAATTAAAAATAAATTTTAACTAAAATTCTATTTTCATTAGAACATTTAATTTTAATAAAAAATTTTATTTAATTTTGACTTTTTCTTTGCTTTTTTTCTCAATTTGATATTCTTAGAAAAGCTGTGAAATATAGCATTTTTTCGAAAATAATTCTTAATTAAAAATAAATTTTATCTGAAATTCTGCCTTAATTAAAACATTTAATTTTAATAAAAAAAAAAAAAAAGAAAAAGGAAAAGAATAGAAAAAATGATGAGATTTACTATTGAAAAAGTGTCAAAGATTCTGAAAAGAAGAAATAAGGAGAAAAAAAAACTTTTATAATAATTTCCTTATTTAGTAAATTTCGTACCGTCTTGGTACCTCGCAAAAAGTAGAACATGATTGGAGGAGCCAATCACGTGGGTGACTCTTTTTTGTCGGCGCCACTGCATTTTTCTCTATTTCTTCACCGGTAATAATAAGTCTTGTATTCTCTGCTGCTGCTGCTGCTTCTTTTTGTTATCAATTTTTTAATATCCTTTTTCGATTATCGAAAAGGACTAAATTTCATATCACCACACACAATTTGCTTGGTGATTCAGAATATAAAAGTCCAGATGTCGCTAGTTGTAAAAATTCTCTCACACCGAAGAATAGAGATAATTTAAAAATGGATGTTCTAATATTGACCTCTCTCTCTCTCTCTTTGATTTCTTTTTTATTTCTCTCTTATTTCTTCGTTAATATTCGAAGGTAAAATAAAGTTTCAGTGTATTATTATTATTATTATTATGAGAAAAGAGAGGTGGGGGAAAAAAAGATAGAGACACTGAAAACACACGGCTGATATGTATCGCACGCGAAATTCAACTGCAAGTTGTGTGAGAGGGGAAAAGCGGCGCTTCTGAATTGGTGAACGCCGACTTCTTCTTCTTCTTCTCCTTTTCTTCTTCTCTCTCTCGGCCTTTTAGCCGATGATGATGATGATGCTGCTGCTACTGCTGCTTTTGCTTTTGCTTGGACTAGAATAGTGCTAGAATTAGAATAGCACCGCTACTAGTAGTCTGCAAAATCGTGACAGTGTACGAATGGAGCGAATGGTGAACGAGACTATGTCTCAAGTGCCCAGGGTTAACGTAGGATGAAACAATCTTAAAATGTTTCACCGTTAAAGATACTGTCTAAAGAGAAGAAAATAAGTCAGTCAAATAGTGTGCGTCTGGATCCAAAACCGAAAGCTCTGAGCTATATGACAATTCAGAAATGATTAGCAGCTGGTTTTTAGGAATTCGAATATATGTGTTATTTTAGGATTTCTTCTTTTTCTCATTTATTAACACGAGGATTCATTTTGACAGTTTCATAGGAATTATTATCAACTACTTGCTTATTTTTATTATTCAAATAAATATTTGCTTGAACCAAATAAATATATTTAGTTGAGTCTAATAATTTTTACTTAAATCAAAGAAGTATTTTCTGAGTCAATAACTTCAGTATTATTTGCAGCAAATATCATTTAATTACACTGGAAAAATTTATTTGATATTCGAATAACGGATTAATTGACTATATTATCAATTCAATATTTTTACTTGAATCAAATAATATTAATTGGAGTCAATAAATTAATTGGCTACAATAAATATTATTTTTAAATACCATTTATTTAAATCAAATAATATTTATTAAATGATATTTATTTCAAACAAATAAAATTTATTGGAGCCAATTACATGGTATTTATTTGAATCAAATAATATTTATTGGGGCCAATTAAATGGTATTTATTTGAATCAAATAAATATTTACTTGTATCAAATAATTTTTACCCAAATTAAAGAAGTATTTTCTGAGTTAATAACTCCAGTATTTGAAGTAAATATCATTGAAATACAGTGAAAAAAAAATTATTTGTTTCAAGTAACCGGATTAATTGACTCATCAATTAAATATTTACTCGAATCAAAAAATATTTATTGGAATCAATTAACTGGCATTTGAACCAATAATTTCAGTATTTGAAGCAAATATGAACTGAACCATTTAATTGACTCAAAAATTATTTGATTCAAGAAAATATTTAATTGATAATAGTCAAGTAATCGGTTATTTGAATCAAATACATTTTTTTTCATTAAAAATAAAATTTGTTACTCGACTATTTTCAAAAATGAAATTAAGTTATTACAATAATTTCAAAAATTAATTAAATTAAATAAACTCAATAATTAGCATTAAATTTTCATTTAGAATTTTAGAAAATTTAAATTATTTCAAAAATTTTCAATTGTTATTTATAAAAATTCAATTTTCTTACAAAAAATAGAACAGGATTTTAAAAAACTAATTTTTTCAGAATTTTAAACAAAATTTTCCGAAAATTCAATTTTTAGAAAATTTTTTTATTTAATAGCTTTTAAATTAACTGATTAATATCTAAAAATTTTAATTGTCAATCTTTTGAAGTTGAATTTATTTGAGATGCTGCTTTTTGCATTAATAAACATAAAATAACAAATACATTCGATTTTTTTAAAATCAATAAATTTTTAATGAAATTCTTTAACAATTTTGATTATTTGCAATTAAATTCCAATTAGTTTGATAATTTTTGTAATACATAAATTTTGTTTTTTAAATTAAAATGTTTTTAATTTAAAATTCTTTAATTTAAAAATAATATGTTAAACTCCAATCTTAAAAACGGGGTAAATTATTAATTAATATTTACTTCTTTCTTTTATAAATAATTTTAATAAATTTCGTTTTTTTAAATTTAAGTACTTTTAAACATTTGAATTAAAATTTATCAAAAAGATCATTTTTGGAGAATTTTAAGTAATAATTCAGTAAAATAATAAATAATAATTTTACTCCAAATTAAAAAAAAAATTTCAAAAAAATTTTAAACTCAAATCTTAAAAATTACCTTATTAATTAATATTTACTTGTTTCTTTTATAAATAATTTTATAATTATTTATGATTGAATTATCAATTAAATTATCTTTAATTCTAAAAAAAATGTATTTTGAAAAAAAAATTTTTGGAAAATTAAATTTTTTCCGAATTATTAAATTAAAGTAGAAATTTTGTTTTTATTTATATTTTTTTAAATTTAATTCAAAATATAACAAAATTTGAATTTATTTTTGTTTGTTTAAAAATTGATTTTTAAACAAACAAGTAAATGAAGCTTTTTCTGTGTTTCAAACAAGAGTAAAAATCGTAACATGCTTCTAATTTTGTTTCTTAGAAGAGCTCATAAATATTTTACTATATAATGTACCTCTATGCTCAAAAAGATTATGAGGTTTTCTAGTAACTGTAAATTTTCTTCTCTCAACTTTTATTAACAAAAGCAATTTTATCTTTAATTTTTCCATTTGCATATACGTTAAAAAAATTCTGAACGTTCAAATCAACGAAATATTTTTTAAATATATAAATATTTTCAAAAATTGTTTATTGAAACAAAAGACAAAAACATTTTTTAAATATTAGTTAAGTAATTTTTGTAATGCTCCTTAGAAATTTAATTTAAAAAATTTTGAAAATTTAATCATTAAAACTGAAAAATTATTATTTAATTAATTAATAGTTCAAAATTGTGCCGCGTCGCGAAGAAAGAGACCTAAGAGGCAAAAATTCATAGGTTATGTTTTCTTATCTTTTTACTTTGAATAAAGAATTTTTTTTTAATTTTGTAAAATAAAAAAGTTTTTATTGAATATTTTGAATGTTAATAAAAATTTAAACATAAATAGTTTGAATTCAGGGTTAATCCACTTTATGCAGTTTCACTTAAAACACAAGAAACATAACCTAAAATCTTTTGCTTTTTATGTCCCTTTTTTCATGACGCGTCACAAATTAAATTAAAAATTACAAATTATAATTATAAATTAATCCACACCGAATAACAAATTTATTAAAGTATTATTACATTAAATTAATAATTCGTTACTTAAAAGAAAGAATAAAATTTGAAAAATACAATAATAAAAAAAAAATTCCCAGGAACTGTAACATTTAAAAACTATGCACTTCTTATTGATCCCTTACTATTACAAATCAATAAAATTAAAAATAGAACCCGCGTGTATACATCCCGGAAGTAAAACTATAATAATTCATAAATTATCCTCATGAATAAATTAATTAACGCGTCTCTACCTATACACATACTTGAAAGATTAAAATTCAACACTCAGAGCCCATATAGGAATTGGATCTTTCATTATATTTTCATTTCGAAAAAAAATTTGAATTTGTCGAAAGACTTTTTCATTTTCTCTAAATCTATATAATTATGTAAATCGAATATGGAAATTTATTTAAACATTTGTTAATATATTAAAATTATATATAATTTAATCAAACTCTTTTTTTTCTCATACTTTAAAAAGAAAAAAAAGAAAATAGTTGGCAAGTTAATGTCATTAATTTTCAGACTTATTATTTGTGCCCGAAGCCTTGACGCAGGGGTCAAAGGTCACTAACCCTCAACAGGGAATATCCAATGACATTATTGCATAATACAGATAAAAAAAAGAAGCATTTCTCAATATTCTTTCGCATATATTTCGCTAGTTTTCTTTCTTTTTTTAAATTCAAATTTTTTTTTTTTTTGGTATAGAAATTTAGAACATCACTTACATTGTTTGTTAATTTATTGTTCTGGAAAAATAGATAAAAACAAAACACAAAAATGTTCGGGGAGAATTAATTAGCCCATTTTTGTTAATTTAAAAGAATTTTGAGGAGAAAACGAATTTTGAGAATCGTGTTGTTGAATTTCGCCATTTTGAAAATGGCAAGAGAGGATATTTTTGAATAATTGAGTAATCGTCGATAAATTAAGGCCATATATTCTAAGGGCTAGAAAGGTTTCCTGATCGATTAAATTTAATAACAGGCTTCACACTTTTCTCGTCTTATTTCCTTTTCTTCATTCCACTTGAATAAGATATTTCGTTTCAATGTTTCGTTTTTCAAAAGTGGAATTTTTTTTCCAGAGTTTCTTTGAATACAACACTAAATTTTTGAAACTTATTAATGGGACACCAATTTTTTTTTGGGTGAAAAAAATTAAGACAAAAATTAGTTTCGATTTTTTTTCGTCAGTTCGCAATTAACTGAGAATAGATCTCAGAAATTCGCAAGTGTTCTTGTTTCATGACACTTGAACGCTAAACAACGCTAATTGTCCACGACCACATATATGAAAAGAGATCCTCTCCTTTTCTCAGCTTCCTCGTTTCGACCGCAACATCTGAACAAAACCGGCGTGAACCGGCTTTTAAAAGATTAAATGACGCGTGCAATAATTTGCCGGTGTACAATATTGTTCCAATCATTAGTGTGAAATTCTCCCCTTTCAACTTTGTAACATAAAATTCTGTTGATGTCTCATCTTTTTATTTTGTCAGTCATCCGTTGAAAATCGAACTTTTAACTCGATATTTTTGTCCACATAACTCCACGATATTACGATAGTGAGAAAAGCTTTCGATATTCATTTTTTTTTCTCTTCTTGAAACTTTGAAACTTGGGAAAAATTATTGACACGTGTTTAGAGTGGTACTGGGATACGTCAGGGTTAACTTAATACTGAACTTATAATGTTTGAAACATAACATAAATGTCGTATCTTTTGTCCGAAAATGCATATTTTTGATTCATAAAATTCTGAATTGTCAATTTTGAACAGTAGAAAACAATAAGTCACAAATCAGAGCAGTATTCTTTAAATCCTTTAGAAAAAAAAGTTATGATTGTAAAATTTGAAAAATCCTAAAAATAGAGAAAGGAGAAATTCGAAGAACTTGAAAATAGATAGAGAGGGAGAGAGAGAGAGAAAGAGAGAGAAGAGAAAAGATAGAGGGAACTTGGTTGGTGGAATGCACCGGACTAACCCGAAGTGCAAGTCTTCGATTTTTAGAACCGGTGGATGGAGACTGTGACGGAGTAGTATTGGGGAGGCAAATGTGTCTGTCGACCTACCCCAACATCCGTGTTCACATTCACCCCTTTAAATTTAACTGTCTGTGTGAGTGTAATTTCTGTGTGGCATGCGCGAATACAGAGGGGTTATTCTAGCAGACTTGCCAACTATCGAGCAAAACTAGATAGAAACGCGACTGCGCGTCCGATTATTGGCTTGTCAGTGCAAAAAAAAAAGGGGAGTAAAAATCTTTTTGGGTTTCTGTCTTACACAATATGTATACATAAAGCTTTCATCAGGTCTATAGATTAGCAAATGATTGAGAGTCAATAAACTCTTGACGATGTGATTTTTGTTATACAATAGCAGCCCAGATTGATTTTTTTCTTCTTCTGCATTTATTAACTTGAATCCTTAGGAAATATGCTCAGCTGTCTTAATACTCTCGCTGGAAATTCTATATCAGTGGTAATTTTCTGAATTTTTTATTTCAATCGGGGGAGTTGTAACATGATGATATGAATGTATAATCAGTTTTTAAAGGATGTCAAATTGAGACAAAAAACATCAAAAGTGTTGCGAAAAGCAACACTTTTGATGTTTTTTGTCTCAATTTGACATCCTTAGAAAAATGGTGATACTTTATGAAGAAGCAAGAAAGAATTGTTTTTGAAATTTGTAGAAGAAAAGAAACTATTCCCTTTGCTAGAAAAGTGCGACTTTTACCAAATTCCGTTAGGAAATGTTTCAAACATCTTTTGTTTCGTAACATAATTAAGGTTTAATTATGCTTCGAAACAAAATATAACTGAGGCTCGAAACAATATATAACTGATGCTCGAAACAATAGAAGTTGGATTAAATGGTAAATGAATTTAAATCCAAAATTTCAATGATCGATACAGAATACTATTGGGTGACATCTTCAGTAATGATTCCAATATTGTTTAAAATAGAAACTTTAGTTTAGGATAGCGATTACTTTTCGGAGGGATGAGAAAGATTTGAGAAAGACGATTATTCAGATACATGTATATTTTTAAAAAAGTGAGAAAAATGATAATAGAAGTTTGCCAAAAACGCCTACGCCTGAACTAGACCGACACAAATGACAAGACACATTCATGTAAGAAGAGTGGAGTTTAAGACACAACTGGTTGGGGTTAACGACCATGAAGTAACTTAGGGATATTATATATTTCTGTCCTCTGGACTTTGGAGATAATTGCCATCTCTTTACTACTTCCTAGTTTCTATTTTTCTCCCGACATATTTCAGGAATCGATTTATTGAATGGCGAGAATGAACCCTTATAGTGTATTTTAGGGACAAAGTCGAGAGTCTTTTATTTTGTTGTAAGAATTTTTGTTAACTTTTGATTGGCTTAGTTGTTACAGTGGAACCTCGATTAGTCGAAGTTATCCGAGAGCAGGATTCGGTTTGACAAACCTTTCGATTATTTCGGATAAAACCGAAAGTTTATTCAAACCAGATCCTTGCTTGAATTAGTTCGGACAACAGAAATTGCAAATATTTTCGATAGTCTATGAAATTTTTTTTATTTTTATGAGATTTTTGTACCGTTTCCATCGTGAAAACAGCAGACAGAAGTAGAATTTTAGGACAATCGTGAAAAATAACAGACAGAAGAAGAATTGTAGGACAATCATCAAATGTATCAAATATAGAAGAATAGAAGAATTCTAGAACAATTGAGAAATACAACAGACATAGAGGAAGAATTGCAGCACAATTCTGAAATACAGCAGACATAGAGACAAAATTCATATAGGACAAGAAGTGAATGACAAATTTTTCAGAAGAAAAAATTAAATCTGGGGTGGAATTTATGCTGAAAAAAGTGAGTATAAATGCTGACGAAACATATAGTGATGGTAGGCGGAAATTTAAGAGTGACGAAATGAAGAATAGTCTTTATGGGCGTCATCGTCGTTGTTGGACGAAACTAGATGCGATGGCCGAGGCAAGAGTGATTTGGAACGTTGGACCATTATAGAACAGCATAGGTACATTGTTGAAAACATTCGTCTGAGGTTCTCCGGTTATCTACGCACATCTTTATGCCGTTTGACATATTTGAAATGCGAATTATCCTTCATAAATTAGCGTTCATAAATTGTGCTTCGTTCATAAATTACCCAACACACTATTTTATATTCTATTTTATATACACCCACCCTAATCTGTCACACAAACTTTTGCATATTTTCGCGCCTTTTTTTCCTCTGGTTTGTCGTCATCTTGGACCATCTTAAACAATCGCTTTCGAATCTATGCTTTTTAAGGCTATGTTCATAATTCGCTCTTTTTATGTCCTTATGTTGAAGATAATATAAAAATACAATGGATTTGTTTTTTAATGTTATTTTTGGGCTGTGTCCACAATAGGCTCTTTTTATGTCCTTATGCTGACCATAGCTGAAACTACAATAGTTTTTTTGTATTTTAATATTTTCTTTCGGGCTATATCCACAATAGGCTCCTTTTATGTCCTTCTGTTGAACACAGCATGAAACTACAATAGATTTCTTTGTTTCTTAATGTTATTTTCAGGCTATGTCCACAATAGGCTCTTTTTATGTCCTTATGTTGAACATAGCATAAAACTACAACAGATTTCTTTGAGATCTTATGTCTCTTGCATAGCCTCAACATACGGACATAAAAAGAGTGAACAATTGATTGAGAATCAGTGATTTTTTTGTTATAACTCCCTGAAGTTGGTATAGTTACAAAAACGATCTTTTTGTTTGCAAAAACGAACGAATTTTCAGATTTTAGGTTAAAAATGTGCTGTGAAGAAAAACTTAGCTCTGATATTACAGAAAAGAAGTGAAATTAGTGACATTTTTATCTCTAAATATACAGCGAATAATAATTTTCAACGCTAACTTCAGGGACTTGAGAAAATATTCGAATGAAAGATTATAAAATAAAATAGAGTAGTTATAAAATAAATGTTGGAATGTTCATGTTGAAAAATAATGTTTTCGTAAATAATGGCTCTATCTTTTGTTTTCCTCGTGTATTGGTTCTTTTTTCTTCTTCTATATGAACAATAATTGCCTCTCTATATATATTTTTTCAAGGTAGATATTTCAGTAAATTACAATAATTTTTTTTTATTTTATGATCACTTCTTCTGGATATTACCAAAGGGGAAAAAATCTCACAAATTAGTTTTTCTACTGTTATAATATTTTAGTTTTTTTCAAAAAAAAAAATCGTGCAGTTTATTTTTAATATTTTATTATAGACTATTATGTTATTGATAATCTGGACACAGATAAATTTTCCAGAGTTATTTTCTTAATGGCATATATAAGCAGTATAAAAGCAAAACTATAAAGCATTAAAGCATTGTTATCAAAAGATGTTTGTGACGCATCGTAACCAAAAAATTATGTCACATTTCTATTTGTAAAAAATTTCATTTATTCAACAATTATTTAATTTTTTTCGACGATATGAACTTCAGGGTTACCAAAAGAGAATAGAAATAGAATTTTTTTTTTTTGGTGGATACTTTATAGAATTATGACTTAGTAATGTTTTCATACTCCTCAAATAAACTGAATACATTCCTGACAAATAGAATTGTAAATTCAAAATTAGAAGCACTGACATACTCTTTATATGCTACGCAAAATAAAACGAATAAACATGCCAAAATTTCGATGAAATAAAATAGACAAGGGATTGTACGATAAATAACAAAAATTAGTGGATTAACGACTTGATGTTAAAAAATTGAAACTTTTTGTAGCACTTTAACCCACTGTTATATTGAATAAAATACCCTCTCTCATGTGTTCAGAATGTAAAATAATATTTGACAAAAATGCAAGTGAGCCGTTTTGCAAAGGAAAAGGCAATATTTTATGGTCGAATATCGATCTGAAGAGTGCTTGTATGATATATGGCGCTACTCCAGAGGAGTCTAAAGGAAGTTTCGAAAAAAGTTTATTGCAGACAAATATTCTCTTATTATATTTCTAAACTTTAAACTATGTAGTATATAGTTTTCTATTTCTAAAAGTTTAAAATACTTCAGAATTAAGTGATTATTAAGTGTTTTAAACTGTTGAAGAAATGAGTTTTAAATTCTGTTTTTCCACATAATTTGATATATTAAAGGAATGAGACAATTTGCTTTTGCATAAATGATAATTGTTTAATAGTAGAATTTATCTACAGGGTGTCTACTATTTTCGTTTAACAAAATTCCCGGTTTTTTATACCGGCTTTTTTCTCTCATCAAATTTAAATTTAATTGATTTCGAACATAAATAAATCTACAAATGGCTTCCAAAATTTTTATTCGAGTTTTTATGAATAATTAAATTCTTTTGACAAGTTTCTTTAAATTTTTTGAAAATAATGTCTTTTTAATAATTTTAATTAAAAATTTGAAAAATAATTGAATTAAACAAAGAATATTTTCAATTTTTTAAAATAATCTTGTCTCTTTATAATTAAAATTGAAAATTTTATTAATTCAATTTTATTAAAATGTATTGATACTAATTGAATTTCTGCAAAGAATTTTACTATTTATAAAAGTAATTGAATCCTTTAAATAAATGTTATTAATTATGAAAATAATTAAATGTTTGTGTAGAATTTTATTAAAATTTTTAAAAATAATTGAATTGTGAAGAACAATTTAATTATTTATAAAAGTAATTGAAATTTGAAGGAGAATTAAAGAAAATTTTTAAACATAATTGAATTTCAGCGAAGAATTTTATATTACTTTTGAAAATAATTGAATTGTTTTTTAGAATTTTATGGAAATTTATGAAAATAATTGAATTCTTGTGAAGAATTTTTTTTAAAAATAATATTCAAAAGAATTCAGTAAATCTGAGATGAATTTTGCTATTTATGAAAATAATTAAATTCTTATGAAGATTTTTACAAAAAGATTTTCAAATACTTGGATTCTATTTGGAAATTTTATGAAATTTTTGAGAATGATTGAATGTCTGTGTGCCATTTTATTACATTTTTTTTAAAAATAATTGAATTCCTAAAAAGAACTTTATTATTTACGAAAATAATTGAACTCGTACGAACGATTTTATTCGAATTTTTTAAAATAATTAAATTCTTGTGATGAATATTTTTATTTATTTATGAAAATAATTGAATTTTGCAAAGAATTTTATTAAAATGCCTCAAAATAATTGAATTTTCGGGAAAAATTTAATCATTTATCGAAATAATTGAATTCATTCGAAAACAGAATTTAGTTGAATTCTTGGAAAGAGAATTTTATTAAAATCTAAAAGAGTAATTTAATTATTTCAAAAAAATTTTATTAAAATTTTATTTAAATATAATTGATTTCTTTTGAACAATTTTATTACAATTTTGAAAATAATTGAATTCCTGGGAAAATTTCTAATATATTTATAAATAATTTAATTCTCTCAAAGAATTTTAAAAAAGCATTTTTTTAAATAATTGATTATTTCGGGGAATTTAAATTAAATTTTTAAAATAATTACATTTTTCGATGAATTCGATTAAAATTGTATTAAAAATAATTGAAATTCTGCAATGAGTTTTACTATTTATGAAAACAATTGAAATTATTGAGAAGAAATTTTTAAAAATAAAATTATAATTACTGTGACTAACTTCCATGGTTTATTTTCGAAAAATTTAAATAAAATTCTTTAAAAGAATTCAATTATTTTTAATAGAATGTACAGAAATTTCAATTATTTGTTTATAAAAATTCAATTATTAATGTAGGAAATTATTTGCTGATTGAGAATTTTTAATTAAGGAAGATTTCGACTATATCAGCAATTAGTGACATCTATTAGACGTCAATTGAACTCTTTGGTTTAGAGTCAGGTGTTATTCTTAAGATAATTATTCCGATATGGTTGTCGGTAAATAATTATATTTTTGAATTTAATTTTTGATCTGAAAAAATAAGCTGCGTGAACGACTGCACTGTGCATCTGTGAGGACTCGAACCCCAGTTAATAGTCCCGCGAAAGGCAGCTATTAACTGGGGTTCGAGTCCTCACAGATGCACAGTGCAGTCGTTCACGCAGCTTATTTTTTCAGATCAAAAATTAAATTCAAAAATATAATTATTTACCGACAACCATATCGGAATAATTATCTTAAGAATAACACCTGACTCTAAACCAAAGAGTTCAATTGACGTCTAATAGATGTCACTAATTGCTGATATAGTCGAAATCTTCCTTAATTAAAAATTCAATTATCTTGAAACAATAAAATTTTTAAATTTCATAAATCTTATTTTTCAGAATTTTTAAAAAAACTTTGCGAAAATTTAATTTTATTATAAAATTTCAAGTGTGTATCTTTTTTTAAATTAACTAATAACAATTTTAATTATTAATCCTCGCACTAAGAAACATGAATACATTAGAATGTGACTTTATAAAATTCAATTATTTATCAATTATTAAATTAAAATACTTTGAAAATTCGAGATTTGTTAAAAAGTCTTTAATGAAATTCTTTAACAAATTTAATTATATTTTCAGTTGAATTTCACAAAATTTCTATTAATTCGATAATTTTTTTAATTTATTTACATACTACACATTTGAATCAGTGACTGATTTTTTACTATCAAATTAATTATTTTTAACTAATTCAAATTTAGAGAATAGTATAAATATCTATAAAAATTGAAAGAAAAAGCGATTTTTTAAAAACAAATTAAATTAATAAAACTTTTTTTAATTTGGTGAAAAAATTCCCAGTTTGGCATAAAATTCCTGGCTTATTCCCGATTTTCCTGCGGATTTTCCGGTTAGTGGACAATCTGAATTTGTTTTGTTATAATATTTTTGCAAAAAAAAAATTTTAAATTGATTTATATTTCACTATTTTATAGAATGTGAAATTTGTTCTCTTTCAAATTTTTTCGACGAATTTAATTAAAATTATATTTTGTTTAATTATTGTTAAACAAAAGAGTTTAAAATTAAAGTTAATATTTTCTTTTTTTAAGTCTGTTACATTAAACAACAAAATTCTTTATTTTCTTATAAATTCTATAGAAATTGAATATTTTTCCAGTACTTTTTATAAAATTCCCTGACAAAATAAAACGATTCTATAGAAGATCATTCAATCTTTTTTTAATGAAATATAATTAATAAGTCTTAAAATAATTTCTATTTTCTCTCATAAAATAATATCAGTGTTTTTAAAAACAAATTTTCCAAATCGATCAGAAGTCAGTGTCATTTTCCGGTTTTTCCCGGTCAAAAAAAATTCCCTGTCATTTTCCGGTCCAGCGGCCCGGTTTAATATTAGAATTTATCATATCGATCACTTTGAGCGAGTAATTTTTTTAAAGTATTCGATTAGGTTCCAAAAATTCAGAAAAGTCTCTCTCTCTCTCTCTCTCTCTCTCTCTCTCTCTCTCTCTCTCTCTCTCTCTCTCTCTCTCTCTCTCTCTACATTTTTTTCCACCATTTCTGTTAAAAAAAACCTTTGGCTTTGACACTAATTCTAAAGAAATTCACCTATAAATATAGATACACAGTAAAAAGTAAATCTTAATTTAAGAGCTGCCTTAAATTCAACACTGTCTGCTATAATGTTAAAGGATACGAAAAACGTGCGTAAATTCAACATTGACTGTCTTAAAAATGTTGCATCTTAATTTAAGGCAGCTTTCGTGCCTTAAAATAAGATTTTCTTTTTACTGTGTACCAGTAGAATTTCAGTCTTAAAATATCAAAGATATTTTCTCCGAATCCAATTAATAATTTAATTTTGAGTTCTCCGCATAATAAGAAAATTTTCCGTGAAATGAAATCGAAAAACTCGTTTATATAATTAAATTGAAAACGTAATTTTTCTCGTGACACTATATAATATAGCGAATATAGTTTTGAATATATACGCAAAAGTTGTAGAGCGTGTGACTATCCTCGTGGTTTTTCACGTGTGTACTATTCATATATATAACTCCACCCAACTCGAATTACGATCAGCCGCAGTTTCCAAGCGTCAAATTGAAGATGTATCAACAGTTACTTGCATACATATAAGTTTGATTATTCAGTAAAGTATATAGCGTAAAATTACGACAGTGCGCACGTATATATATATACGAAACGCAATATAGAGATGCATAATTTTAATGTTATATCAGGCCAATGATTACGTAACCTTGCGTATAAGAAGCGAGGTCTTCGACTTGCACTTATGTGGAAGAAAAAAGTTTTTTACTATTATACTTTGTACTTGTAATTTCTTTCGAAAAAGAAATTTGATTCGATATTTTTTTCTACTTTTTCGTATCGATTTCGATCACGATTTCGTAATCGCGATTCAAATCAACGATTTTTGTTATCAAATAAAAGCATTTTTCAAAAATGCTTTGTTCTACAAAAACATTTTTATTTGAAAATAAAAATAATATCAAATAATTTTTTTTGAATAGTTAATCGTAAACAATGGGAATTTTAATTTTGATTTTGAATAGTTGAATCTCAAAGGAAATTTATCTTTCTGTCTGAGAGTTAAATAAACATGTATTTTGGAATACATTTCGATAAGATTGGACTATAGAGTTATTTTGATGTTAAAAATAGATATTTTGCTTTTTGGTGTTGAATATTTGTAATTCGAAGGAAGAATCTTATAAAAGAAAATTGTCCCCGCGATACATATGAATTACATAAGAGCCCGGTGTGCGCAAATGACGACACGCGAGGCACGTGTTTGTATAATACGTATGCTTATTCACCTTCCTTGATCCCATCTTGTTTTTGTCAATGTTATACTTGGATCGTTTCTCTATTATTGTCCGAAATCCATCAGCGCTAGAGAGAAAAAGAAAAAAAAATATCCCACCATTGCTGATGTTGTGTCCATCATGTTTTGTATCTTGTGACTGGAATAATTTAGGACCAGAAGATATCTACGTGTTTTTATATATGCATACCTTGTGAGACACAAGTTTTGTTGTATATGTAAAACGTTCACATGTGAATGCAAAACATTCACATATAGAAAATATTCACATGTGAAAGATTCACATATAAGACAATCACGTATAAAACATTCACATATGAATTCACATATGAAACAGTCACATATAAAACATTCACATATAAAACATTCACATATGAAACATTCACATATAACTTCACATATGAAACATTGACATTTAAAACATTCACATGTGAAGCATTCACATATAAAACAAGTACGTATCATCTGGTCAACATTCAGACATTAAATGTATGGAGTATAAGAGAATCGATCAGTTGTTACGCACAACTATATATCTATAGAGAAGCTTTAACATTCTTCGATTTTAGTTGATGGTTCTGTGTGTCACTGGAAGGTATTCTGAGGTGCATCAGTAAAGTCAAGACAAAACGGGTGTAAGAAACGCTCTACTTATGCGTCTTAAAGAAAAGTTTTCTTTCTTCATTGCTTTTTCATACCCTTCTTCCGCATACTTCCTCTTTTTCAGTCTATATAAAGACACTTTACCTCAACTTATAGTTAGAATCCATATACACATTTAAGTATATCTTCCGATGAAAACATTATATACATTTCTCTTCTTCGATCATTATAATGCAAACTCCATTTATCATTTCTGGAATTGAATAAATCATTTAACACTTTCATTCATATGTGACGATTCGAAAATCGCTAGGAAAAAATCGAAAAAAAAACCGTAAAAGTAGATTTCTTCCGATTCTGTATTAGTATAGAAAAACAATTCATTAATATCAGGATTTAAACAAAAATTATTCGATTCAAGTAAATATCTATTTGATAATAGTCGGCTGAATCAAATGAATTTTTTTCAGTGTAGCAGACTTCGCACTCGATAATTAATTTTAAAAAAGTAGCAAAAAGTAGCTTTCAAACCAAAAAAAAAGTAGTAAAAAAAGTAGCTATCGAAAAATTAAACTTGACGACCAAAAAAAAAAACTCGTTTAGACACTTCATAAAACTAATAATAATATTCCATTTTATATTTTATTTTCCTGACTTTTTCCTAATTTTCATCAAAAAATATTTACTTCTTTCTTATCCTGCATAAAATTCAATTACTGCAATGAATTTTATTACCTATTCATAAAAGAATTTAAATATTTATAAAAGTAATTTAATTCTTGCCAAGAATTTTATAGAAAATTTTAAATAATTCATTTCTTTCGACTTATTTTATATAAATTCTAATTTAAATAATTTAATTACTGAGAAATTTTTATTATTCATGAAAAGAATTGAATTCTTACGAAGATTTTTACAAAATTTTTTTTTAAATAATTGAAATCTATTTGAAAATTTTATGAATGTAGAAGATATTGAAAATCATTGAAATGTGAAAAGTTTTTAAAAATAATTAAATTTTACAAAGAATTCTTTAAAAATTTTTGTGAATAATTGAATGTCTGTGTGGCATTTTATTAAATTTTTTTTTTAAATAATTGGATTCCTAAAAAACATTTTATTATTTATGAAAATACAGTAGAACCTCGGTTATCCGAGCCTCGATTATCCGAGATTCCGGATTATCCGAGGCACTAAACATGCTCGGATAATGCGGAATAACTCGGATAAAACGGATCGAGCGACTAAATTTGGAAAATAAATTTTACAAAACCACTATTTGTGATCATTGCATTTAAAATTTCGTCCATTTTTGTCATTTAATATTATTTTAACACTTTAAACACATGAAAAATAATTTAAAATTTTGAAATTTTCATTGGTTCCGTGTTATCCGAGTTTTCGATTATCCGAGGTACCTCTTCCCCACATTACCTCGGATAATCGAGGTTCTACTGTAATTGAATTTTGCAAAGTATTTTATTAAAATACCTCAAATTAATTGAATTTTTGGGAATAATTTTGTTATTTATCTTTAATAATTGAATTCTTTCGAAGAATTATTTACGTAAATAATTGAATTTTTGGAAAGAATTTTATTAAAATCTAAAAGAATAATTGAATTATTTCAAAAAAATGTAATTAAATTTGTATTTCAAATATAATTGATTTCTTTCAAACAATTTTATTTAAATTTTGAAAATAATTGAATTCCTGGGAAAATTTCTAATATATTTATAAATAATTGAATTCTCCCAAAGAATTTTAAAAAATAATTAATTTTTTCAAGGAATTGAAATTAAATTTTTAAGAATAATTACATTTTTTAAGCAATTCCTGTAAAATTGTATTAAAAATAATTGAAATCCTGCGATGTATTTTATTATTTATGAAAATAATTAAATTCTTGCAAACGATTTTATTAGAATTTTCAAAAATAATTGAATTTCTATGAAAAATTTTGTTATTTTTGAAAATAATTGAATTTTGCAAATAATTTTTAAAAAGCCTCAAAATAATAGAATTTTCTTGAATAATTTTGTTATTTATCGACATAATTGAATTCTTTCGAAGAATTATTTACGTTAATAATTGAATTCTTGGGAAGAATTTTATTAAAATCTAAAAGAATAATTGAACTATTTCAAAAAAAAAATGTAATTTAAATTGTATTGAAAATAATTGATTTCTTTCGAACAATTTTATTAAAATTTTGAAAATCATTGAATTCTTGTGAAAATTTCTATAATATATTTGTAAATAATTCAATTCTTCTAAAGAATTTTAAAAAAACATTTTTTTAAATAATTAAATTTTTCGAGGAATTGAAATTAAATTTTTAAGATATAATTACATTTTTCGAGAATTCCTGTAAAATTTTATTAAATTTGTATGTTCCACTCTCAAATCTCGAAATCTGAGATAGCGATTAAATATAAAAGTAATCTTTTTCTGTGAATAACACAACCTCTTTGTATGAACCTATATGGTTCATGACAAATAAACAATAATAAAAATAATAAAGTATTTGAATTATTGTGAAGAATTGTATGAAAATTTGGTTAAATATTTGATTTTTTTGAAAATGAATATTAATTAATTAATGAATATTAATTGAATTTCTGTGGAAATTTCATTATTTATATGAAAATAGTTAAATTTTGGATGAATTTTATTAATTTTTTTTATGTAAATAATTGAATTCTTTTGCGAAATTTTATAAAAATATTAGAAATTGAAAATAATTGAATTTTGAATTTTTTTTTGAAAATAATTGAATCGTTTTAAAGAATTGTATTATCATTTTCGAGAATAGTTTTTTATTTCTAGTATTTGTGAATTTAAAGTAGTGGAAAATTAAAAAAAGAAAAAGAAAAAACAGAAATAGTAGGTTTTAGTGGCTGAAATATAAAAAAATACCCAAATAGTATCACTCAGAGAAAAAGTTTATTTCACTTAACCAAACTGTTTAATTAACCTATTTTATTTGTCACGATAAAACAATTTTGTTGATTTAAATAAAAATTTGGTTCATTTTAATAAATACTTAAAATTTGTTTGGTTATTGGAAAGAAATTTTTTATTTGAAGTTGTTTGTTTCATTTAACCAAATTTGTGTTTTGAATAGAGAATATTGTTTAGTTAAATATACAGTTTGTTCGACACAACACACAAATTTGTTTGATTCAACCAAATCATTTTATTTGAGTCAAACAAAAATATTTGCTTGTCTCAAAAAGTACATGTGTGAATTTAAAAATGGCGATCTCACTTGTCTACAGTCCGCGTTCGCGTCAAATTTATTAGTTAAATCGGTAAATCAAAGAAAAAAAATTATAAGTGTCGGTTAAATAAAATATTAAATACATTGTGTTCATTTTAGACTTACTGCATATTTAATTTTGTACCAGTGAGAAGAATATTTACAAAAAGGTTTTGTGAAGTTCTGTTGGTTGTTTCGAATAAACTTTTTCCTGAGTGCACGTATAAAAATCATATAATATGTTTAATGTAATATTTTTAATGTTTTTTTATAATTAAGTAATTTTGTTTATGTGAAGAAATATATAATATTTTACTTAATTGTTATTTATTTTCCTCTAATAATGTTTGAGTTTCCTAATTTAATATTTTCTAGTATACATATTATTGGTTAATTTATGATTTATTATATGTATAATTTTAAAATATCAATAATTATATAATAAATTATAAATTAACCAATAATATGTACTAGAAAATATTAAATTAGGAAATTCAAATATTATTAGAGGAAAATAAATAACAAAATTAAGTAAACAAAAATATTTATTTAAATGAACCAAATACGTTTACTAAAACTATTTATTTGAATCAAACAAATCTTTTCTCTTGAAATAAACAAATTTTTTAGTTATATTAAATAAAATATTTTGGTTAAGTGTAATAACCATTTGGTTAATACAAAGAAACGTATTGGAAGAAATTTTTTGGTTTAATCAAACAAACGTTTGGTTGACTGTATAGCAATGCATTTATTTGGTTGATTCAACCAAAATTTGGTTGTTTCGAACAAATTTTTTTCTGAGTGAGTATAACGTGAAAAAGTAGTAAATAGTAGGTTATAGTAGATGTGTGCAAAGCCTGATGCATTAATAGTAATAGTCAGTTAATACTTATAGTATACAGTAATAGTAAAACCGAGTAATATTCCTCACTTATCTGGAGATTACACAAGTTCAAACACAAGATGTAAGTTCTTGATTATGTCCATCAAATACAATAATGATAAAAATTAAGGAAAAAGAAACAAGAAAAGTATATATATATATAACACCCAAGCGGTTAAAATTGGTATATATAATAAAACTACAAGAGCCTAAAGATGAGTTTTGGAAACTATATGGTTAGCAAAATGTGTCTTAGACACGACATTGTTGTACACGAAAGTGACATCATCCTCTCTGCAGTTTGTCTCGTTTCATTTTCTAAACTCTCCTCCTCCTCTCGAGTCTCGACTCATGTTGAGAACAGAAAGCAGATTGAGACGCGCCTTTCGTGTATTGATTTGTTCCCGTACATATTATTCATTTCTTTTCTATATATAAGTTGTGCATACATACATACATATGAATTTATACTACTTATTAAGTAGTTCCAGTCAGTCAGACGTGCAGAGTCCGCAAGTGGTGGTGGCATGGCGGATCGACCCTTGATCTCAAACAATCAACTTTCCGATTCATATCATTTCATTATACATATACTAATTGATAAAGGTCGAATTCAAAAATTCCTACTTGATATTCTCTTTCGTTTAAACTATAGGGGACAAGAAAATTATCTCAATATTTTCAATTGGAGAACTTTGATGATGACTTTGTTTTATTTCTATTATTACTCTGTTAAAAATAGATATTACTTTTTAGTTCAGTTTTCACTAAAAACTTTTACGTTAGAAACATTTTTGACTTAATTTTAGCCTTGAGAGTGTATTATTTTAAGTCAGTGTGTCTAACAAGGATTGAGAAAAAAATTCCCTGACTTTTCCCTGACTTTTTACTAATTTTATTTTTTGCTTTCTTGCGACAAAAATATGGTAACTGACATATTTAGCAATAAATTAATATCTAATGATAGAAACAAAACGATAATAAAAATTTTCTAAGTTTTGTTAAATTAAAAAAATTTTTTATTCACAAAAAATTTTAATTTTTGTATAAATTTTTAGAAATTTCCCTGACTTTTCCATGACTTTTCCCTGACCAAAAAAATTATCTGACTTTTCCCTGACTTCCCTGACCGTTAGACACCCTGTTTATGTCCTTAAATTATCAGGATGTCCCGGCTTTGTCCTAATTTTTCCCGGTTTTTTTTCTCATCAAATTTAAATTTATTTGATTTCAAACATAATGAATAAATCTACATATGGCTTCCAAAATATTTATTAGAGTTTTTATGAATAATTAAATTTTTTTGATGAGTTTCTTTAAATTTTTTGAAAACAACGTTTTTTCTAATAATTTTATAATTAAAAACTTAGAAAATAATTGAATTAAATAAAGAATATTTTCAATTTTTTAAAATAATTTTCTCTGTTCATAATTAAAATTGAAAATTTGATTAATTCAATTTTATTGAAATGTATTGATACTAATTGAATTTCTGCAAAGAATTTTACTATTTATAAAAGTAATTGAATCCTTGAAAAGAATGTTATTATAAATGAAAATAATTAAATGTTTGCGTAGAATTTTATTAGAGTTTTTTGAAAATAATTGAATTGTGGAGAACAATTTAATTATTTATAAAGATATAATTGAAATTTTGAGGAAAATTTAAAATAAATTTTAAACATAATTGAATTTCTGCGAAGAATTTTACTACTTTTGAAAATAATTGAATTGTTTTTTAGAATTTTATAGAAATTTATGAAAATAATTAAATTCTTGTGAAGAATATTTTTTAAAAATAATATTCAAAAGAATTCAGTAAATCTGAAGAATTTTGCTATTTATGGAAATAATTGTATTCTTGAGAAGAATTTTTTGTAAACTTTCTAGAAATAATTGAATTTTTTCGACGAATTGTAATAAAATTTTTAAGAATAATTACATTTTTCGAGGAATTTGATTAAAATTATATTAAAAATAATTGAAATTCTGCAATGAGTTTTACTATTTATGGAAATAATTAAATAGTTGCCAAGAATTTTATTAAAATTTTAAAAAATAATTGAATTATTTCAAAAAAAAATTAATTTAAATTGTATTTAAAATATAATTGATTTCTTTCGAACAATTTTATTAAAATATTTGAAAATAATTGAATGCCTGTGAAAATTTCTAATATAATTGTAAATAATTGAATTCTCCTAAAGAATTTTTAAAAAAACATTTTTTTAAATAATTGAATTCTTCAAAGAATTGAAATTAAATTTTTAAAATAATTACATTTTTCGAGCAATTCCTGTAAAATTGTATTAAAAGTAATTGAATGCCTGCGAAGAATTTTATTATTTATGAAAATATTAAAAAGTTTGCAAAGAATTTTTTTTTTAAATAATATTCAAAAGAATTTAGTAAATCTGAAGAATTTTGATATTTATGGAAATAATTGAATTCTTGAGAAGAATTTTTTTACAGTTTCTAGAAATAATTGAATTCTTTCGACGAATTTTAATAAAATTTTTAAGAATAATTACATTTTTCAAGGAATTCGATTAAACTTGTATTAAAAATAATTGAAATTCTGCAATGAATTTTACTATTTATGGAAATAATTAAATAGTTGCCAAGAATTTTATTAAAATTTTAAAAAATAATTGAATTACTTTTAAAAAAAAATTAATTTAAATTGTATTTAAAATATAATTGATTTCTTTCGAACAATTTTATTAAAATATTTAAAAAAAATTGAATCCCTGTGAAAATTTCTAATATAATTGTAAATAATTAAATTCTCCAAAAGAATTTTAAAAAAACATTTTTTAAATAATTTAATTTTTCGATGGATTAAAATTAAATTTTTAAGATAATTACATTTTTCGAGCAATTCCTGTAAAATTGTGTTGAAAATAATTGAATTTCTACGATGAATTTTAATATTTATGAAAATAATTGAATATCTGCGAAGAGTTTTATGGAAATTTATGAAAATAATTGAATTCTTGTAAAGAATATTTTTTAAAAATAATATTCAAAAGAATTTAGCAAATCTGAAGAATTTTGCTATTAATGGAAATAATTGAACTTTTGAGAAGAATTTTTTGTACAGTTTCTAGAACTAATTGAATTCTTTCGACGAATTTTCATAGAATTTTTAAGAATAATTATATTTCTCGAGGAATTCGATTAAAATTGTATTAAAAATAATTGAAATTCTGCAATGAGTTTTACTATTTATGAAAACAATTGAAATTATTGCGAAGAAATGTTTAAAAATAAAATTATAATTACGATGACTAACTTCCCTTGATTATTTTCGAAAAATTTAAATAAAATTCTTTAAAAGAAGTTAATTACCCAGGCGCGAAAGACCAATGCTGACGATGGATTGAAGATTTATTGAGCCTTGAACGCCCAGCCTGGGTAACCCAGTGTTGAAACAGTCTTTATACCACTGTCACTCAATGTTGATTCAGCATTGGACACCAATGTTCGTTCCATGCTCGATTCAAGACTCGGTCAATCTTCGTGAGTGAAGCTCAAACATCTGATCTTAATTCAAGCCTGAATCAATCTTGACAGTTTATTTATTGACGTGTGCACTTAAAAATATTAAATATAAATATTTATAAATTAATTAATATTAAAATATTTTTTATGATAATTTTGTATACTATTTAAAAATTATTATTAATTATTATTATTATTAAGATATCAATTGGTAAATAAATATTAATATTTATTTAGTGTATATTATTTATATTAATTATTAATTTATTATTAATAATAATAATAATAATAATAATTATTATTATAAAAAAATATTAAATTAAAAATAAATATTAAATATTATTTTTTTTATAATAATAATAATAATAATAATAATAATAATAATAATAATAATTATTATTATTATTATTATTATTATTATTAATTATTATAAGATTTATATAAATAAAGTTAAATTACCTATACATTATTATTTTTTTCTTGCACAGTGTCAAATAATTGTTTTCAAAGTTCAAGAGTTTCGTTTGTCTGAAAAATTTTTAGTGAAAAAAATGTTCATTTAGGGTGTAATAAATATTTATGCCTAGTAGTTTTACACTAGGATTAACTGTTTAGTAAATATGTATTATCAAAAAACTATTTTTTGTCAAACGCGTGCGATTAAACACAAATGACCTTGAGACTTTAGCATTGCCAACTTAAGAGTTTAACGTATGTGTTGAGTTGGTAATGCTGGAGTTTCAAGGTTATTTGTGTTTAGTCGCGCGCGTTTGACAGAAAATAGTTTTTTGATAATATTTACTAAACAGTTAATCCTAGTGTAAAACTACTAAGCATAAATATTTATTACTACCTAATGAACATTTTTTTCACTAATAATTTTTCAGATAAACGAAACTCTTAAACTTTGAAAATAATAATTTGACACTGAACAAGATAAAAAATAATATATATAATTTAACTTATAAAATTGTCATAAAAAATATTTTAATAATAAATAATTTATAAATATTAATATTTAATATTGTTCAGTGCACACGGTAATAAAAAGAAAGTGAATATTGTATCAAGATTGACCGAGTCTTTAATCGAGCATGGGACGAACATTGGTGTCCCATGCTGAACAAATATTGAGTGACGCGCCGTATATACAGAATATACGGCGCTGGCATTGAAATAGTAGATTAGGCGAGGTGCCTTCCAGCCTTCTGTGGCCGAGCGGTTAAATGCGTGCGTTGAATACTTCCGGTATGCGTTAGGGGGATGGGAGTCGTGAGTTCGATCCCACATGCGAGCGAATATTTTTCATTCTTTGTTTTAAGCGTTATATAAAATAATAAAATTGTGTGTTGTGTTGTGTGAATAAAAACTTGTGAACATGTTTGTAAATAGTGTTAAGAAGTCTGCTAAAAAATAGAGAAAAAAATGTATCGATTAACAGAAAAATTGTCTTTTTTTACTAAAATTATTTTTTTAATATTACTATTTCAAATGACATTTATTGTTAGTAATATATTATTTATATGAAAATAATATAATTATTATAATAGTAACTTATTTCCAAACAAACGCATATAACATGAATAAAAATAATATCAATAATATTCATTACTATTATAATAATAATAATTATTATTATTATTATTAAAATATTATTATTATATACAATTCATATATTCATATTATATTGAATGAGCGCGAGAGAGGCGTAAATTTGGGAACAGTGGAAGCAGCCTTGTTTCAGTCCTGCATTATAGGGTTCCGCAGCATTGATTGAACATTGAACGCCAATCTACAACAAAGACTGGAGCGTCAGTCTTAAATAAGTGTTACATTATAGCTAGAAGCAACCTTCGTTCCGCCGTCCCACCAAGGCTTGATCAATGTTGACCAAGCCTCAACGAAGGTTCCGTAAAGCCTGAATCCAGCGTCAGTTCTCGCCTGGGTATTTTTAACAGATTGTAAAGAAATTTCAATTATTTCAAAGTTTTCAATTATTTATTTATAAAAATTCAATTATCTTGAAACAACAGAATTGAAATATTTCAAAAATCTTATTTTTCAGAATTTTCAAAAAAATTTTGGGAAAATTCAATTTTATTAACAAAATTTTAAGTGTGTATCTTTCTTTAAATTAACTAATAAAAATTTTAATTATTAATCTTCATAATAAGAAACATCAAATTTAGAGAACAGTATAAATATCTATAAAAATTGAAATAAAAAGTGATTTTTTAAAACAAATTAAAATAATAACACTTTTTTTAATTTGATGAAAAAATTTCCGGTTTGGCATAAAATTAAGATGTAAAAACTTTTAAACATTATTTTTTTGAGTCAGTAGACGAAAGTAGGGGTAAGAAAAAAATGTATTATTCGAAGCAAAGAAATTTTGATTTAACAAATATTTGTATTTCGAACGTTTTAAATTTTGGTGATGGATGAAGAACAAAAAAACCGGTCTTTCAACGAAATATGGAAAAAAAATTCAGGTCTTTAAGTAGTTCATGAAATTGAAATTCTGTCAAGTTTAGAATTCTATTAAACGTATCTATCCCGATAAATAGAAATTCGGTTTACTTTAAATTTTTCTTCACTATACTTTCCTTCGAAACTAAATCGCATTTCCGAAATATTACAGATCCAATCAATAGGAACCAATAAATTGATTTGGTTTTAATTTGTTTCATTTCCTGACATATCAAATTATGAATTTTTAGAAGAAAAAGTTCATTAAGCAAAACATTAAAATTTATATGGAAGAAATAAATAAATTTCCTTCATTCGAACATTCAGAAATTTAGGAATAATATTTTGAACATATATTAATCAATTGACAAAAATAAATCCTAAACAAATGAAAAATGCAATAATCGATAAAATTATTAAAAATAAGCAGTATATGGTTGTTTTTATGGTAATAAAATTTTACTGTAATTTTCGATAACGGAAAATAGAAATAACTATAGTTTTTTATAGTCACCAATATACAGATGACAATTTTATTAACGACAATAAAAAAATCTCTATCTGATTATAAATTTACATAATAATAAATACTCGATACTGCGAATGAAAATTATTATTTGCGAATAAAACATTATTGATGTGTATATATATCTGTAAAAACTTTGTAAGTAAACCTTGAGCCAATTATCAAATTGTCAGTCATTTGAGGCAATGAACTTTAAGAAAAAAAAAGAACACAATTCCTGGATGCTCATCCATTTGCGTATAGATACTAATTATTGTCTGCTTTAAGAAGGGAAAATAATTATTTAAATTCTTCGATTTAGTAATAAAACTAATACAAATAATAATGATAATAATAACAACAACATCATAATAACAATAATAATCATAATAACAATAGTAATAATAATAATATTCTCTAAATTTGAATTAGTAAAAATTGTTTACTAATTTTAATTATAGTGACTGAATTTTTGCTTTTGAATTAGTAAATTTTACTAATAAATAGTAATTTCAACTAATTTATTATTAACATTTAATTCAAAAGCAAAAATTTGGCCAGTAATTCAAATTAGTGAACATTTTTACTATAATTTAAATTTAGAGAGTATATAAAAATAATAATTGAATAATAATTAATAATAATTGAATAATAATTTAATGATAATTTAATAATAACTTATTAATAAAAAAATATATAGAAATAGTAACAAATTTTCAATTATATAATAAAATTTGTATTGTTATAAAAAAAAATGATGATATAAGATCTTATTCTTATCGCTATTTATAGAAAGAAAACAATTTTTTCTTTCAAAAATAAAAGTATATGTGTTATAAAATACATACATAATATGATGATAACACTTTTTAAAAAGAATCTAATCACTTTCTTCAGTTATAAAATATCGACTCAGATGAATAGATCTTTTACATGCTAATCAAGTTATAAAATTACGTCACATACATCATTAATAGAGAGCAGTATATATTTTAATTTATTGTTCTTGATAAAGTTGTGAATTACTGATAACAAATATACATTTATTTTCCGCGATGTTTTGACTTTCAAGAAATTTTTTATTTTCTGCAAAAAATTTTATTTTTATTAATTAATTTTCATTTTTGTACTGACATTTTAGCTTTAGGATTTTAGTAAATTTTTGCTAATAAATTATAGTAGAAATTGCTATTTATTGGGAAAAATTTACTAATAAATATCAATTTTTTGCTATTTTTTATTTTTAAAGAATCAATGAGTAGAAATTGCTATTTATTTGTAAATTTTAATTAAATTAGTAGAAATTGCTATTTGCATATTAGCTTTTTAATTATTAAATTTTACTGATAGATTAGTAGTTTGTTAGCTAATATTACTAATAAATTAGTAGAAATTGGAATTTATTGACAAAAATTAACAAAACATTTATTTTTAATTGATAAATTAGTAGAAATTGCTATTTATTAGTAAATATAAATTTAATTAGTAAAAATTGTTATTTATTAACTTTTTAATTAGTAAATTTGACTAATAAATTAGTAGAAATTGCTATTTATTAGGAAAATTTACTAATAAATAACAATTTCTACTATTTTTTTTATTTTTAATTAATAAATTAGTAGAAATTGATATTTATTAGGAAAATTTACTAATAAATAACAATTTCTACTATTTTTTTTATTTTTAATTAATAAATTAGTAGAAATTGCTATTTATATGTAAAATTTTATTTAAATAGTAGAAATTGTTTTTTATTAACTTTTTAATTAGTAAATTTTACTAATAAATAACAATTTTTACTATTTTTTATTTTTAATTACTAAATTAGTGGAAATTGCTATTTATTAGTAAATTTTAATTTAATTTGAATAAATTTGTATTTAGGTTGGAGCTTTTGAATTAGTAAATTTTTTCTAATAAATTAGTAAAAATTGCTATTTATTGACGAAAATAGACAGGACATTTATTTTTAATTAATAAATTAGTAGAAATTGCTATTTATTAGTAAATATAAATTTAATTAATAAAAATTGTTATTTATTAACATTTTAATTAGTAAATTTGTCTAATAAATAACAATTTCTACTTTTTTTTTATTTTTAATTAATAAATTAGTAGAAATTGCTGTTTATTTGTAAATTTTATTTAAATAGTAGAAATTGCTATTTATTAACTTTTTAATTAGTAAATTTTTCTAATAAATAACAATTTCTACTATTTTTTTTTATTTTTAATAAATAAATTAGAAGAAATTGATATTTATTTGTAAATTTTAATTTAATTAGATTAAATTGATATTTTGGTATTAGCTTTTGAATTAGTAAATTTTTCTAATAAATTAGTAGTCTGTTAGCAAATTTGACTAATAAGTTAGTAAAAATTTGCTATTCATTGACAAAAATAAACGGGACATTTATTTTTAATTAATAAATTAGTAGAAATTGATATTTATTAGCAAATTTTATTAATAAATTAGCAGAAATTGCTATTTGTCAGTAAAATCAGTAATTATTAGTAGATTACTAATAAATAGCAATTTCTACCAATGTATTAGTAAAATTCGCAAATAAATAGCAAGTTCTACTAGTCTATTAATAAAATTTACTAATTCAAAAGCAAAAAGTCAGTTACTAATTCAATTTAGTAAATATTTTGACTAATTCAAATTTAGAAAGTAATTAGTAAAATGTTACTAATTTTTTTCCTACTTTTACTATTTTATTAAATTGCTAACAATTAATGAATATTTTACTATTTGTTAGTAAAAAATTCTTCTAAATTCTTCTTCTAATTTTTCTAAATTATAAATTCAGATTTAGAGAGAACAATAATTATTATGTTAATATTTTAATCTCAATGAACAAAATAATTGGAGAATATTAAAATAATGAAGTGAACTGAATAATAAGAGAAAATTAATTTTAAAAAACTGTTCCAGACACAAGAGTATTTAGGTGATAAATTTTGCAGTAAAGAAATATACATAATAGAATTGCAAGTGCATCATCGCGCAGTGATTCCCCCCCCCCCCCACTTTTGTGATACACTGAAAAATTCTACGCAATGGCATTTGGCAATTGTCCTATATATCGGACAACAAGCTCATTATCCACATAAATGCGTCCTCGAAAGTACAATAAGTCAAACAAAATGCGTACATATCCTATTTTTTTTCTCAATGAATTCACTCTATATTTTCAATAATAAAAATAAATATAAAAGGCGAAACAAGGCCGGAAGAGAAATCGTGAAAAATTATATTATAGAAAATTGCAAATATTCCATAGCAAATTTTCTCATTAAATGCAAAGGAAAAGTGTTTTAAATATGATGAATTAAAGAAAAAAATAATGTCAAAGGAATAAACAAACTGAATGTATATTACAAGATTCCGAGAATTTTATTAGAAAAAAAAAAAAACGAAGCAATCGTCTTTTTATACAATGTCAAAGATTACATAAAAAAGCGAGTTACATTCTTGCAAATATTAGAGAGAATTTTTCAATGTTAGTTTTATAATTGGCTGCCAGTATGTAACGAATTATACACTGAGAAAACAATATATATTTGAATCAAACATAATTATCTTTGTTATATGCAGTCAACCAAAAATTATTCGATTATAATAATTAATATTAATAATGTTAATAATTAATAATAATAATTTATAAAAGATAAAAAAATAAATGAAAATGTAAATTAATTTTATTAATTTTCGTGTTATTTTAAATTATTTATTTATTTATGTACTTATTTATTTATTTAATTAATTACATATTTATTTAAATATTAACGGGGCAAGCTATTTTCGTATAATTATTACTCCTAAATTTAAATATTTATTTATTTATTTAACTATTTTTAAAACTCTGGAATAAAAAAAATAAAAAAAACGACAATTTTCGAAAAATATTTCTTTCTTAATTTTGTAAATTATTTTTACTAATTCTAATTAAATGCTATTTTTATTTATTTATTTATCTATTGACAAAAATAAACGGGACATTTATTTGATATTTAACTCTTGTTTTTCCGTCCAAACAAAAAGTAAGAAAAAAGAGAATGTATTAACAAGAAAAATCAGAAAAAGCTATTAAGAAATAAAAGGCAAACATTTAGGCTAAAAATTTCAAAGCACCTGACTTGTAATAAAAAAGTATATAAAATGCTCTCTCCAGGAGTCAAAAAAAAAAAAAAAAAATGGAAACACGATAAAAGAAGTATTTTTCTTTTTTCTCCTTTAGTCCAAAGTAATGCTTAATGCAATTTTTATGTCGGTAATTAAAACAGTTTTCTAGTTATTCTCCATGGAGACGATAATTCAAATAATCAGATCATTGATTTTTTTTTCTTTTTTTTCGAAATAAAATTTTTTTTTCAATTTTATTTTGTTAGTAAAATTTCTTGTTACTGTGGAAGTTATAATGTGCAGTGTAAAGATTAGTATTTATTATATATAGTAATATTTTGCTAACAACATATAATGTAAAAAATCGAAATCAAATCACAGAAGATAGAACTGCGAAAGTACATTCAGAGCGTAGTTATTGGGTTATTTAAGTAAAGGTCATTATCGACCTAAATTGACCTTCGAATTTCATCATTTTTTTTTATTAAATCGCGGATGAGA